>NC_090288.1:61033922-61782672 GCF_037392515.1 Haliotis asinina
GTTTTATCAGTAGTGTCGTCAAATAATAATTTAATCGAGCAAGTATTATCTTTAAGTGAGAAAAGTACTGATTCTGTCTTATCTGGATTGTATGCTATGAACCACTTGTTTGCCCAGGCGTTTTACCGTCTGAGATTTACGTTTAATGAGGGTTCTATTTTGTTAAGATTTCCAGACACCTTGCCTAATGATGTGTCATATGCAAATAGTCGCGTAATGCAATCTAACTCATCAGCAATATCGATATCATTCACATAAACAATGAATAAAAACGGACCCAACACTGATCCCTGTAGGACGCCAGCTTGGAGTAACCTTGGTTTAGATATGGCTCCGTTAACAACGACCTTTTGATAGCGCTACATATGTAATTACATAACCACTCTAACAGTCCACCTTTAATACCATACATTTCCAATTCATGTATAAGCTCTCTGTGCCAAACACGATCAAAAGCCTTCAAAACATCACAAAAGACCATGCAATACTGGTCTTTGTCATTTAGAGTTTGGCATATTTGATGACATATTTCAATTAAATGATGGACAGTCGAACTTCCAGCTTGAAAACCAACATTGTGGTCTAAATATATGTTCTGCATATGATCTAATGTATATCATCATCATCATCATCATCATCACCATCATCATCGTCATCATTTTTCTTTCCCTCATCTGTAGGAGATTAGATGCGTGTTACATTAACAAGACAGCATGAGTATGTACTGTAAGAAGAGAGTCAATTCACTGATAGAGAAATATGACGTGATAAAGATAAGTTAGAGGTGGTTGAGGTAGCACTCATGACATGTATATAATACAAAGGTGCGGAGTTTATATTTTATGATCGCCAATGCGCTGGCGCATGGTCGAGGGACGAGTCGAGTGGAGTACAATGTTGGATCGGTGCTCGCAGAGTAAGCTGTATCCATCATTATGAAGCCGTGATAAGTTAACATGGCCGACATTCAAGAAGAGAGCTGAGTGAAGGTGAAAGTCGAGGAGAACGTCTGGGCCAGTGCACTTGTCCTGGGGACGTTCCATGATGTATTGCATGATAGTTTCTTCATCACAGTTGTCCAGGTGCACATGGAGAATCAAGGGGAGAGTATCGAGGGTTTAATTCCCAAAGATTTCATGAATTGACTTAAGAGCTCTTCAACTACTGGCGATGTATCTCAGGAGATCTGTGTAGATTTGATTTACAGTGTGCACATTATAATATTGTTGTCTTGGAGTAGCAATCCAGAGCTGAGCCAGGGAGAGGAATGCTGTTGAGAGCCAGAGACCAAGGTAGACAGGAACTGGGTTGCATGTGAAGATGCGGGAATATGGCAAATCTAGGTCATTATGGATGCGAGTGAGTCATTGAGTTTAGTTTTACGCCGCACGCAGCAATATTCCAGCTATATGGCGGCGGTCTGTAAATAATCGAGTCTAGACCAGACAATCCAGTGATCAACAACATGAGCATCGATCTGCGCAATTCAGAACAGATGCCATGTGTCAACCAAGTCAGCGAGCCTGACCACCCGATCCCGTTGGTTGCCTCTTACGACAAGCATAGTCGCCCTTTATGGCAAGCATGGGTTGCTGAAGGCCTCTTCTACCCCGGACCTTCACGGGTCTTATGAATGCGTCGAGTCCACTTTGTCGAGTATAATCTTGAAGGAAGGAGATGCTGTACAGACAGCTGGAAGAGTGACATGATCAGTCTGGGTCCCGTTCCTCAAATAGCGCTAAGATGTTCGTAACTCCCATACTTTAACATAGACTTACAATAGTCGTAGCTCTACGATCGCCTTGACCCAGGTCGTGAACAGGCGCATGGGTAGAAAACGGGGTGGGGGTGGAGGGGTGTAGTGTTATATTTACGAACGTGATATACATGAAGATGGATAGAACACCGTCGTGTCTTACCCCTTGCCAGGTTGGACAATGTGGGGAGTGACAGCCATTTACAGCAACTATATGCTGTTGAGGTCCGAGCGTCAGTTAATAAGTAGTCTCAGAGATTTGCTGTTGAGTATCAAAAACCTGTTTATTATCAATGAATGCAGGATACCTTACTTGCCTAGTTCAACATTGTGGCTGATTTATAAAATATAAATAACACACATAGCCTTACACAAAATTACAGTATGATTTCTTAAAGAACCTTTCCCACTGTTGATAAAAAATCATCAGAGGAATGATGTGCTCTAGGAATGATGTGAAAGATAATCAGGAGTAAAATCATTTACTATCTTTATAAGAGAGTATCATTCTGAAATTGCTTTGATTTGCCCCCCTGAGAGCTACGTTTTGTTTCTTCATGTTGTGTTTTTATGACTAGTGCCCCTGCAAAGCCAGCAAGTTAATCTTAAAGCAAACATCTGAAGTTTTCTAATATCTGACTCTATGGTTAAGGTATCATATATAATACTACAATAAGCAAACGTTAGTGACATAAATGATGTATTGACTTAATACATCAACTTTGAAAGCAGTGAATCTAAGGGTACATCTTCTTCACAATTTCCTTCACATGTTTATTCGAAAGACAATCATATTGCAAGACCAAACAATGATGATGTATTACTTCTGCTGTAAGTATATCAAGCGCCATGAATATATTTGCGCACTGACTGAAAGACTTTGATTCCTATTTTCCAGTAGAAGTTAAAGTTGTTTCTCGTAGCTCACCTTGTTTCTCGTAGCTCACCTTATCATCGTGTCTTCATGTTCTTCATGCATGACACTATTAATAAGGCTCTAATTATAAGGCTAAAATAATAGGGCTGTGTGAATAACTGTTTGATTGGTGTTGTGGAAGTTTGTGAGTCAAAGATAAAGCACATTGCAACTTTATGGATGACAACTTCGTTTTTATTGCACTTTTGCTTGACATCATTTTAGAATGAAACATGCAAGTTTATGTATGACACTATCTTGTTTGTTACACAAAGTGACGTTTCGATGTAGATCCTTATTCCTTTATCAAGCTTTAGCTCAATACAACAAACAAGAAGTTGCCATCCATAACGTTTTGTCCGGAGTATTTGTTTGAGCCGCTGCAAACGACGGTAGTTCTACGAGGACACAGCGGTTGAGCAGTATCACAGGAATATCTAGTCCAATTGCATGCACGGATAACTACAGTATCAAATGTGATTGTGATTGTCAAGGTGTATTGATATATGGTTAGTCTGGTCTTGGCAAATTGTATCCTTGTCTGCTACAAACGGGCATTCTGATATCCTTTCATATTATAAATCTATAGCTATGCTAAGTAAAAATTGTATCCAATAATTTGCTTTCTTGAAATATACAAATAATATAGTTTATATCATTAAAAACGTGGGATTTAATCGCACGATAAATATGCTATAACTAATCACGTTTCTTACAAACACCTGGTCTTGGGGAACGGGATGCGATGGGTAGCTAAGCCTGAGTTCGATTCCCCTGATGGGAACAATACGTAAAATATTGTCGTCCCTAGAGGTGGATGACGTTCACTCGAGTGAGAACCAACTGATTAATAGAATTATATGTTTTCTATCTTTAAAGTTTGGAGATGAAATTGAGCATACCTGATGAAATTTGACACCTTTACCTACCCTGCTCTGCAAACCCCATGGGGCTCTAATGTTCAAGTTTCATCATGTGTGCTCATATTTAATCTCCAAACTTTTAAGATAGAAAACATGTAATTCTATCAATCAGGTGTAGCCTAAATGTCACAGTATGAAAGATCAAATGTATGTTAAAATGTATACAAGTATCGTATAAAAAGTTTAGTAAGTTACGGAATGCGTTCCCAGTTTCTCCAGGTTTGTAGATTCCAGAATCGGACGTCCATCTTCTCGTAAACGATTTCGAATGGTTTGCGTCGACTAATTTGGAATGATATGTGATATGTCATTTATCAGTGTTACCTATGCGTTTTTTCTTTTCTTTTCTTTTCTTTTTTTTTGAGAGTATACTTGTAACTTTCTACTGGAACAATACTGAACGACATAGCCAACTTTCGTATAAAATCACTGTTATCAATGGGACATTAAAAGAATTCGAATATGTTTAGCTAATGTTGGAAACACATAGTATTTCCTTGGGAAAATACCGTTCACGTAAATCGCCATAAGCCTTACATACAAACAAGCAGTCGTTTTCAGCATACTTCTTTTTAGAAACATCACAAAATATTTCTTTTCTTGGCACAGTGGAATAGAGCTATATCCTTAATATGATGCCCTTGATATATGTTAACATTTCTCAATTTTGAAGCCCAACTACATTTCCCATGACTCATATCTAACAGTATTAACATTTCTTGGGTAATATTGATATGAATAACAGTTCATACCAATATTGTATGCACCGCTTGTAGTCAGAGATATATGGTTTGATGTTGACGTTTTCACACCAATATTTACATGCTTGCACATGAACTCTGTCAATAAAACTGCTAATCGTACATCCAGAATCAATGTCTAGTCCCCATGTTTAAGAACCATTCAATGAACTTGACATCACTTTACCATCAAAAACCTGTAAGATAACGTCATATGATAATTGTCTAAGTTTCGAAAGACATTTTCAAACGCCAAATAATTCTTTTCTAGAGTGAAACGATGAACTATTGGCTAATTCCTAGAAAACAATATCCTGGTACTTATTCTACGATCCCCTACTTTTACAGCTTTTACTGGCTTAAGAAAAAAACATGATTGTATTGACGGGTCTTTGCTGTAGGAGCAACTAAGATCTCTAGGTGTGAATGGCAATATGTATAAAACTATTTTATCACTTTATAAAAATGTCAAATGTGCTGTGCGTATTCATGGGCAATACTTCCTGCTTCTATCTTCAGTGTGTTTTAAAACAAGGTTGTTCACTGTCACCAGTTATGTTATGATTTTTTACAGCATTTATAATTATGTAACTGTAGTTCTGGAAACAGTGGGTTTCCACTGCTGGATGAAATGTATAAAGTTAATGACTTTTTCATTGATTCTTCAAAAAATCGGCATTTTCCAAATTAAATAGGTTTCGGTGCATTGTTCTCAGTGGCTGTTTATTCGGGCTCGGCCACGCCCCTATTTACCATTTTCGGTTCCTTGCGCATCTGATGGTGGTTCAGATGGTATATGGCTCGACAGCATTTACTGTTGTCTTCGTAAGACAAGGGAAACAAACCTATCTACACCAGATGAAATAGCATTTTCGTCCTAGTAATCCACGTCTGAATGCATAATAAAACGTGAGATTAATTTTCCACACAAATGTTGAAGCGCGTCATGCTAATGGTCTTCAAATGATTATAGCTTCCAGAGCTCAAGATCAATTTCAAGTGACGCAAATTCAACCTCTGAACGTCTCTTGTGATAATACAGATGTATACGCATGACAGTGTTTAACATATGTTTTCAGTTGTATTAGCGCTTCAATTGACTTGTGACGTCAAGTTTATACGATAAGATACCGTCCATTCACAGCTGAATGAAACAAATGCAGGGTATTGGATTCAAGTAACATGTGATGAATAAATATAGACTCAAGAAAAGACAATTCTACACAACTACATTTTATTCAGGCAATGGCTATATCTGCAAGGAAACAAGTGTATCGAATTACACATTTGAATAAACAGTCATGATTATCTTATTGTTAACAAAGCATCAATACAAACACAGCCGAAGTTGCTACCATTAGCTTCTAATCTACCCTATATAATCTTACGACTTACTACCATTTTCATGAATATAAGCATGGGTATAGATGAATACGTTGTCGTTGTCGTCCAAAAGCATTATATCTCCAGAGTTATACTGAAGTGTCAGTTGGTTCCAATTCAAGGTAATGACAAGCCCCACAGCAACCTGACAAAAACCTACAATCAGGAGTTCAAAATTCTGTTTCTAGATGAATTCGTTTTCGGTGTCTCTCTATCTCCAGAGTAATGACAGTAGCGATATACCAACCACACTCTTCTATCGAATAATCTTTGACAATACATACGAACTGTCACACCAAGTGTGAGATTTTAATGTAGGTGCGCCTTATATACATCATTACCGGAAGTTTGGTCGTTCAGGCCGTGACTGTGCTGGCAACGATAGGAGCACCGGTGGTGGCGACAGGAGCACCGGTGGTGACGACAGGAGCACCGGTGGTGACGACAGGAGCAGCAGTGGTCATCGCTGGAGCAGGGGTGCTGACAACGATGGTGCCAACGGTCGTTTGCGACAATGCAGCCTCATGCTCGAGATGCTGGAAAACGTCAAAGATGAAAACATCCATCAAAATCAACTTTCCTTCATTCTTTATTCCAATACAAAAGACGCGTTACGAGTCTGAAGAGACACAGAAAGTGTACTTTGAAGCCTCTTTGTGGCGCGCCTAAGGTTAGTTTGTAAAATATTTGATATTTTGTTTAGTTTCAAAATGCTTTCTTATATTTTCAAAGGGAATGTATCGTAAACAGGTAAGGTACATGCTCTCAGTTCCGATCCCATGGTTTAATTCATATTTGGTAAAGTAGCCTCCAAATGAAGAAAGTGCATGTACAGCATACTGTCGGGGACGACATTCCGGTATAGTATAGTTTTAAGGAGCCTCACTGATTCAAAAACATCAGGAGGAAAGTGTCACTTTTAATTATATCTGTGACATTAATAACATTTGTAATATTCTATCATTATCCGGCACCTGTCGTGTAACAGTCAAAATCTCATGTGCCATTTCCAAACAGATAATGTATCATTAAACATTGATATCATTTGTAATGTAACAGGCTTTAACAAGAGTATGTGAGTGACAGCTTTAAGTGTCATGTGGCTATGTTCATTCCCCGGTACCTCTGACCTGTCTGTTTCACATATTCTGTAGAAATTTTACTGCATGTTATATGAATGTGAAGTAAATCTAAATTGAATCTCCTTGCTCGCCCTTACCCTAATCAGCATCTGATCGAAGCCATGAACCTGATCGTCTTCAATTTCTGCAACAAAACAAAAACACAAAAAATAAGTCTGTTGAGAAAAATACGTCAGTGTGTTTATCCAGAAGAGCGGGTAGCGTTGCTGAGAAGAACAAAGGAGCGGCACGGGGATGAGGGATGCAGTAAATTGAAGACCGAAAGCTGAATAGGCTCCTGTTGGTATCAAGAGACGTCAGATGTTGTTAGACCATGACAAACTTGTGGTAGATAATTAGGAGTCCAGTGTATGCAGTCGTTGTCGATTAAAAGGAAACGATACTCAAGGCTCATCTCTTCCGGGTGATGCGTGACATCTAAAGTAGATATAGAGCTATAGAAATTGACCTACTGTTTGTTTTATTTATTGCGTATTATATACCCACGTGACATGAGGTCAAGGACGGCTGCATAGCCCTTTTGGTCGATGTACTGGGTGAGTGTATTGTGCTCAGCAGCATACAGGATCTCCAAGAACACCCGCATATCGGCGTGTGAGAGATTGTCCTCAATCTTGTGAGCAAGGTGAAGTTCTCTCAGGAAGTTAAACAGGTCGGAACCAGCTTGTCGCTTCTGATCAAGGAAACAAAACATTTTATTTTTTAGGAATATTTGAGCGAATTAATTAAGTTCATCTACTGATACGCAGTAAAGACTGGTTGGTACGAACGAATGACAACATATGAACACCCCAGCACCAGATGTGTATTTAACATCAGTATAATTTCGGACCTACGAAGATCCCGTTTACAACTGGTGTTCAGGAAATCATGCTTCTCGTAAGAGTGTGTAGTCGAGGTCGGTGACGTAGGTGGCACATGTCATCGTATCCCATTTGAGCAGATTAATGCTCATAACGTCACTCACTGGATTGTCTTGGTCAGATTTGATTCAATTCAGAATAAATCATGTAGCTAGAAATTGCCCCCCCCCCCCCCTACCCTCCCTGCCTCCCTACCTCTCTATCTGTGTATGTATGTAGCTGTGCGTGTGTGTTTGTCATTTACATTATCTTCGTCATCACTTACTGTGTTACATGTATACCTTGTTGACTGACTGATACCATAAATACTGACGTTTGGCCAAATCTACTCACGACAACTACCGTTGAGCCTGAGCCCGAGCCTTGCTGTAGATGCTGAAACAGAACCGTATATATATGTATTGGGTTAGGCGGCTGCCTTCGTGCTCTAACGGTTGGGTGGCTATCGTTGGGAACGTGTGTTCGAATCCCGGATAGGACTTAATTCAACACAAGTACTACAATCTATACTTTACTCAGAAAGTGTTATTACATATGCATTGCATTCAGTATTTCAATATGCGCCCTCTTTGGACTTTAATCAGGTTTTGCTGAGTGCGGCGTTAAACAGCAAAACAAACTTTAAAGAATAGTTTGGTACTTACAGCCTGAAGGTAACCCTCAAAGTGAGGAATGTCGTCTTTGTCCAAATCTGAAGATACATAAATCATGTGGACATATTTACTTCATGTGCTATTTGGTTCATAGAAATACATTTTGTCAAACATATCAAGGAGTCAGTTTCTGGTAAGAATTAGAAATAACTACATCAGGGTTATGTAACTAATAACGGCTTATTTTACTGGCGTGCACCAATTTCCACAAAACAACCCGAAAACAATAATATGGTTTAACATAGATTCATATATCTATGAATTCTCATGCTGACAAACACTACACTGTCATACAGGAGTAGATAGGCTCAGCCATGTGTGTGTGTGTGTGTGTGTGTGTGTGTGTGAGAGAGCATGTGAGTGTGTGAGTGTGTGTGTAATTACTGTTTTGTATCCATCTAAGAAAGCGTGTGTGTACCTGAGTGCGTGCTTGTATGCATTTAGTGTTTTGTGTCATTGGAAGAAAGTGTGTATCTCTGTGTGTGCGTGTAGTGTTTTGCGTCCATCTAAGAAAATGTGTACGTGTGTTTAGGTACCTCTGTGTGTGCTTGTATGTACATTATTGTTTGGACTTTATATGTGTGTAATTAGGATCCTGCCCTGAAACACTGTGTATGTAATTAGTTATTTCTATCCACCCGAATCTCATGTGTATAAATGGCGACCTGTGTCTTCATGAAACATTTGCTGTGAGTTACTGGTGATTTGTTTCAAGTTGACGTGCACAGATACATACGATCGATGAGGCGAATGATATTAGAGAAAGTCTGGGCTGAGATGAAGGCTGTGAGGGAGGCGCTGCCCTGCTCGGCAGCCTGGATCAGGTTGTGGTAAAGGTCCTTTTCAGCAACATTCATATGGGCAAACTCGTGGCTCTTCCGGATATCCTTCAGGTAGTCGGCGAATTTCTTAGGATCTGTGTAGTCGTGATGGCTGTTGGCCATGACGGCCGTCACTGTTACTATGGCAACAACTAGAAGTTTCATCATGCTGAAAGAGGACATACGTTCTTACAGATCATGCGAAGCCTGATTTGATACTGCTGAGTGATGACTGTGAAATGGTGAAATTCAGGATGGAGACTGGATTCGAATCCAAAGGTCCTAAACTCGGTTATTTCTGAGTCGTTTTGTGGTGGGAACATGCCTCAAACTGACTTTGAGGTTTTGAGCAAATGTTATCATTAATTAGAATATATTCGCAGTAGGTGTGCCGGCGTTCTTCTCTTAGGAAGTTCTTATACTACTCGCTACTCCCACGGGCAAGGACCAAAAAAAAAAGAGTGGAAGAAAACATGAAATATATTGCATCACCTTTAGTTATATCGATAATGGGTTTTAGTTCAGTTCACCAGGTTACCAAATTCAACGAAAAACCTGAAAGACCAGCGACTTTCTCTGGTTCCCATTTACATGGAGGCATGGTGACTCAAAGTCAAACCTCCGCTTTTGTCTAAAGTATTCCTGGCCCTTTGGTGATTAAACATAGACATGTGTCCCTTTGCTGTCAGTGATATTCACTGGCTCAGCTGAAGATGCGTAATGTTATGGTTGTCATTACGAAGACATGTCCAAATGCTGTTAGTATCATACACTCTAGTGTTGTTCTTGATTTGTCAGCTGAACTATTGACGTGCCTGTTCGTGTGTTTGTGAAAGATCCACTGGTAAAGCAGTCTGAGCTAACATTTCGGCCAACTCTTCGTATCAGTTGTGATTGGCAATGACGGTTTTGTCAACGCTGGTAATGACGACAATTTGAAATAATACACCTAATACCAGAGATGCACATGGGTAGTTCGTCCTATTTCCTTGACAGATCGACCGGCTTGTCACAATGTAATACATACGTCAAACACGGATACCCAGTCTTGACACTGTAAGTTGTGGTTGACCCCAGAAATATCAACAATGAAAGACGAAATCTCTGATTCTTAGTTTCCATTGTTAGATAAAGCAATTATTCACCTTAAAACGAAATGCGTTGAAATAAAAATCATTATACAAATTATATTACATAAAAACATGATTTTCAGACAGCTCGATGTACTATGCAATCCATTCATAAAACAAATAGAGAATCCAGTTAGCCTTTTTCAGGTGAGAAAATAAAAATTGTACCTGTCGTGTTTCACTGTTGGGAACACTCGCTGTGACTTCATGTGTCTCACTGACCTTCTTATACTGTGATAATCTACAGGATAGGCTCCTAGGAAGCTCACCTGACCAAGCCACTCCATGTCTGGATATAGGTCATAGTTATCGGTTTGACCTTGTGCTTGAAATCTCTTTTGACGTCCGTTAATGCGATACTTGCATTTCCAAAAGGTCTTGTATCAAGAATATAGGTACTAAAGTGTTACAGTTAATTTTGACTGAATATAAACACATGAGAAGTGGAAACGTTGCTCTCTTTGGAAATATACTACATGTCTAAAAAGTATTTCAAGGCATAAAATGTAAAAAAATCCCAAACAAACAAAAAATACTTCAAGGCTAAAGTTAAAAGAGGCGTAGGATATCACCGAAGAAGAGTTTATGGTAAAATGACATAGGTAGTCGTGGAAATTGAGGCAGAGCTTATGATAAAATGACGTAGGTAATCACGGGAAGCACTTCAGATTTTGTGGTAAAATGGTGTAGGTAACTGCGGAAAGTACTCCAAAGCTTATAGTAAAATGATGTAGGTAACTGCGGAAAGTACTTCAAAGTTTATGGTAACATGGTATGGGTAACTGTGGAAAGTACTTTAAAACTTATGGTAACATGGTATGGGTAACTGCGGAAAGTACTCCAAAGCTTATAGTAAAATGGTATAGGTAACTGCGGAAAGTACTTCAAAGCTTATAGTAAAATGGTGTAGATAACTGTGGAAAGTACTTCAAAGCTTATAGTAAAATGATGTAGGTAACTGCGGAAAGCACTTCAAAGCTTATAGTAAAATGATGTAGGTAACTGCGGAAAGTACTTCAAAGCTTATAGTAAAATGATGTAGGTAACTGCGGAAAGTACTTCAAAGCTTATAGTAAAATGATGTAGGTAACTGCGGAAAGTACTTCAAAGCTTATGGTAACATGGTATGGGTAACAGCGGAAAGTACTCCAAAGCTTATTGTAAAATGGTATGGGTAACAGCGGAAAGTACTCCAAAGCTTATTGTAAAATGGTATAGGTAACTGCGGTAAGCACATCAAGACTTATGCCCGAATGGCGTACCTCTTCGCTGAGTAATGACACAAGGTTTGTCCGATCGCAGTCTCGGGTAAACGTCTGAGAAAGCCAGGGGCAAATAACATATAAGAACCTAACACCGAGAATACAGGAGACGTTAGCTGCTGGAAATACGATGACCCACATGATTGTCAATTATCATCTGCATTTTATTAGCCACTGAACCTGAAATGAGTAACGGTGTGTATGCGTCAGTTTTGACATTTTTCGTTCCCGTGAGGATTATCCATACACTGTGCAATATGTGCACGTACCTTGTACATTGCTGGATCATCATAAATCATCATTTTGTGCCGTACACAACGTTAGTTAGGTGAGTGAGTGAGTGAGTGAGTGCGTTTAGTTTTACCATATTCCAGATGTATTATTTACAGCGGTCTGTAAATAATAGAGCCTGGTTCAGATAATCCAGTGGTCAACAGCATGAGCATTAATCTGCACAAATGGGATGCCATGACACGTGTCAACCAAGTCAGCGAGCCTGACTACCCGATCCTGTTATTCGCCTCTGACATCAAGCATGGGTTATTGAAGGTCAATTCTAAACCGAATCTTCACGTGTCTCGTCAGTTAGGAAAGGACAATATCTTTGGTGTTTAGTATTGTCTGAGGTCGATGTATATATTTGTTTCATATTTTCGTTACTTTCACTTTATATGGCATACTTTCACCATAATAAATGTCTCATGTCTCATGAAAATATTATAATGCTTCAGTGACAATAACAATGTCCGATGTTTGGTATTATAAATTTGGTATTATTCCAGGATGTGTTGATCAGTGGAAAACAAAGATACATGAATTTTGTGGAGCAATGCCTGTACCTCCTGGGTGAAGATCGAATCAGTCGTTGGATGTTCTGCTGTTCCCCATTCCCCGTGCTGCATGTGGAGCAACTGTTGAAGATTCTGTGGTGAATTACACCGTCGACGTACCCGTCTATCGATCTGATCCCAAAGGTGTTCGAATGGGTTTAGATTCGGGGATCTGGAAGGCCAGGGGAGGGTATTGATGTTGTTATTGGTAGTCAGGTAGTCCACTGTGGCATGCTGTGTGGGGCCTGGCGTTGTCCTATTGGAAGAGCTGCCGTTGACGGTCAACAATGTGAAGGACGTGCGGACGGAGAATCTAGTCGATGTATCGTTTTCCCGTCAGATTGCCTTGGACAAGCACAAGTTCCGATCTGCGGGTGTATGATTCCCCACACTATAACACTTCAATCAGCGAATCTGTCCACCTGCCTCATGCAGTTAGGAGCAAAACGTTCATGACGTCGTATGTAGACACGGTCTCTACCATTACGTCGATGTAGTCATGTCAAGGAGGGGCAACGTCTGGACGTTTGGCACGTATTCATACTTCTCGGACACGGTTCCTGATTGTCTGATCGGACACTCCTCAGGCTCGAAACTGTTCTTGTGCTCTGTCCCGGGCGTTGCGATGGCGGTCACGTGAGGATTCTAGGTCTTACTGATCTTGGACGGTCCTTTGTCGAATTTGTTTGACGAAATCGATCTCACAATCGAGTTATTGTGCAGGGATGAACGTTGAAGATCCTTGCCACCTTACTCTTTGATTCGCCAGGTTGCAATCGTCCAATTGCCTGATTTCGATCGGGAGCGTTGAGAATTTCCATTTTCGTGTACAGTACGTGCAAAGATCGTGGATGAAATTGGAATGTTATAGTCATATCCTGTACTCATGCTTTGCACGTGAGAAACAATCAATGTGCCTGATATTCGTGCTGCATGACATCCACGCACATCATGACAATCTAGATTGATAAAACCTTTCAACATAATTTTGGTTGCGTTTGGTCAAGCAAGATCTAAAAAATTCCAGAAACAATGTGCAATCCTAAAAAATGTATGAGTTTACATATGTGTACAAAATTGTAAGTATCTGTTTTGAATTTCACTTTGCGTTTCTTGTTTTGAAGAGTGTATTATGTTACGGGGCCATATTTGTTCAGGTGTACAACTGACTTGCCGTAGCATGTGTTTAAGACTGGTGTCGCTCTGGGAAGGGTTCAAATGCTTTTCCCGAACATATTTTGAAATCATAATGAAATAACGCTTAATAAACATGTTTTCAGGATATTACGGGGTTCGCAGAATCAGCAATGATGCTGTTGTGTATTCATGTTTTAGTTTTCTTTTCATTATAAGGGGCGGTGGGGTAGCCTAGTGGTTAAAGACGTAGACCCGGGTTCGACTTCCCACAAGGGTACAATAAGTGAAGCTCATTTCTGGTGTCCCCCGCCGTGATGTTGCTGGAATATTGCTAAAACAGGCCACTCACTCACTTGATTGTTTGGTCAGTCTACTGGCCTCCGTTGCAAGAAGTCTGGAGTGATGCCGTTTCGCGAACGCCTGTGGTGACGTGGTGTTTGGTCGATTTATTTCTGGCCAACCTAGTTCAATAGCTTCAAATGAAATAACGACATTTTGACGCCACTCTAGTTATCAAGGGGTTTAACTGAATGGATGTATTTGGTATCAACAATGTCACTGTATTTAAACAATTTGTAGAAATTGTCAGGTAGGAACAGTGGTAATACCTCCTGGATTGTTGAATGTTATACTTAGATATACAATTTATACACAGGAGGCGGGCGAACCCAATGGGTAAAGCGTTCGCTCATCACCATGATGACCCGGTTTATTTCCCAACGTGTGTAAAATGTGTGTAGATAACAGTGATATCGCATACTGAAAACGCGTTATAAACATAGCCACTATAGGTATCAATATCATTACGTCATCAATAAAGCTTTGAACTAATTTTCCCATGAGTGTTTTATCGCCTACATATGCAAAACATTTTCTTCATAGGTGTACTATAAATCACATGTGTATAAATGTCTGACACATGATCGTAAAGTGTTATCTTTGTGACCTCTTCTCGACGTTTGCTGGAGAATTAACCCGGATCTTGTAAAATATATCATTATTTCCAGTTGAGGCAGGTTAGATTGTTAGAGATTTAAAGTCTTGTTTCTGAGAGATGAGGGATATTGAAATGAGCTACCTTCGATGTATTGATTTGAGTAAATACTGTTGTTCTAACGTTTTGGAAGAAGAAACGTCAACTGCGTAATTTGTACAGTACAATCTGATTTGTTTGGTGAATGCCATCAAATGAACAGATCGATTCAGATGATATTAGTCACCTGATTGTCTGGTTCAAGCTCGATTTTCTATAGACATACGGCTAATAGTGGGAATATTCTTCAACACATGAACATGACATGGCAAGTCATTTCTGTTGTTATAGGACGGGACATTGCCCTTTTTACTTGTTTACGAACACACTCCAGCTAATCTGAACCAGATGGTGTGTGATTGACTTATACCAGACAGTAATCTTATCTTCCTTCACTCATGAACACTTACTATTATAGATCAAACTGACTGTTATCTTGCTTTGTCACACAGTAAACTTTGACTTATTTTGCAACATTTTGAACATGGTAAATATCTACACAACAGAGAGTACACACAGGAAAACTAGATATGACCAAACGATCTGACGGAAGTAGCTGAATCATGCTTACTCAAAGTAGAAAACACACAAACAACACCCTCAATGACACATACCTACTGGATAATCGTTTCTCGATTGTTTCCATTTTACACGCAACATTCTACATTTGTCTTCCCCAGAAAATATCCCACATATCAACTAAAACTGTTATAAATCAGTATGAACAGTACGTGGCTCACAGACGCTGATGGGCAATACACACAATAGCTGTTCATAATATAAGCGAAGGTATTATTATGTTTCACATTCATGGTTTTACGTGACGCTCGAACAAATGTGACAGGTACCCTCAAATGTTCATAATGGACGCAGAAAAATATCATTACTGTTGACTGTACCCACAACACAGCTCTTTGGTGTGAGTTTGGTTGTTTCTTTCCGGCAGTCATGTGCATCACTTAGTCCATCAGTCCACATGATCAATGATTCATTTGAGGCCTTGAAATTTTTGCATCAAAACGTTTTACACACCTTTACTTCATGGGAACTTCATAATGCCTTCAAGTGGCTTTTGAAATATTAATTTGACGGAGTCGGTGGAAAACCTGAAATTTACATATTGAATAGAATGCAGCAAGAGGGTTCGGGTAATTCTGGCACAGTCAGGCTGATCAAAATTTTCATAAGCTCAGCCCTTGCACCCTTTCACACACAGCACAGACAACAAATGGCACTTCTCCGAGGAAGTGCCACCTAGTCGAATCCACCAAGATCTGGAAACATACCCCACTCACAGAGGGCTGTACTGCTGTTGGGGAATATGGGCACAATCCTGATCTGCGCTTAGAGATAACAAGATACTACACCATGGGCGCTGAGAACAAGGGGGATCAAGACGACGGTCTACCTGAGATGCGAGAGAGGTATTTTAAAAACTAGGTACACTGCCATGTTTTCCATGGAAGTTGTTAATCACACCGCAGTCAATAGGGACATAAAATTTAATGACACGTGTAATTTCCTTCACGACGTACGGTCAGGATTTGTGTGTCGAATTCTGCTCAAGGTGTATAAAGAATTTTATAGTTGTCATGTCCTCAGCATTTCCTGAATGGTCTGGGGAGTCGAATATAAGGGAAGAACCGCACCATCATGTTGCTGAAGATACTGCGTTTGCACTTTGCTTGACATCCAGTGACAAGGTGTTGGACAGTGTCGTTAAATCTGTTCCGTAATGCGCATTTCATGTTTACATTTTGACGTAAAATCACACAATGACGGTTAACTGTGTGAAGTGACGGGTACTGAGCAGCAAACTCATTCCATTTGTCTTCATCCATGCAAGGGACTGAGCATAGCTGAGCCCTTCAACACACTGCACATAAACAAGGTTGCAGATTTGATATGGTAGTGTGCTTGCTTACACTCATGTCTGCCGTGTGATATACAGCCATAAACACAACCAAAATGAACGTTGAGATTCTGTCCAATATCTATAGCTCTTTTTAGTTAACAGTGGTATACTTCAATCATTTTCATCATTTGGTTTGGCATGATTCATAATGAGATGATCAGCCAAACAAATCTGTGTCAAAAAGCACAATGCAATTCTGTCATAAGAACCTCCACGACAATGGCGTCGTAACTGACACATACTGAGGGAAAAGAAAGGTAGAGGCTATGTTGTCTGATATCATTCAGCATATGAGGTTGTCTATTAGGGCTGTAATGATGCATCGAGCTATCGATGGATTGCAATTGTTGAGTCTCCAACAGCAATTAATTGATGACAAAGGAAAAATTATCAACGCATCAATAATATCGAATCTATGAGTGAGACTAGTTTTACGCCGCACTCAGCAATATTCCAGCTATATAGCGGCGGTATGTGAATAATTGAGTCTCGACCAAACAATCCAGTGATCAACAGTATGAGCATCTATCTGCGCAATGGGGAACCGATGACATGTTTCAACCAAGTCAGAGAGCCCCTTGAATAGTCACCCTTATTGTCTATTTCCTTGTGTCCCCATCCACAGTCCCCCTATTGTCTATATTCTTGTTTCGCCCAGTCAACAATACCGAACAGGTATGAGAAGACGGCTATACCATCAGTCCTTGTATTCGGCCCGATGTGTGTTGTGAAGCAAGACCACCTGATCCTGTTAGTTGTGTTTTACCACAAACATGGTTACTGAAGGCCAATATTCTAGCCTGGACCTTCAAGGGTACCATCGATAGTATGTGTGACTACTGATAGTGTAGAAACTGACTTCGGCTGATAAAAATGCAGCACAAAATACAATTCCGTTTTGTTTTTCCGTTTTCAGTATTGCAACGGTTGGTCGCAGTTGACTACATCTATCGCAATAGTTGTTTTCTCCTCAACAGTCACCCCTATTGTCTATAGCCTTGTTTTCGCCTCAGCAGTCACCCCTATTGTCTATATTCTTGTTTCGCCCAGTCAACAATATCAAACGGATATGAGAAGACGGCCATGCCATCAGTATTGAGGATTCGGTTTTGTTGCAACCGTTCATCTCTGGTGGAGTTTGTCTTGCATGCCCAAGTACTTATACACCTGAGCACACAGGAGATGTTAACTCTGCAAACAAGTAAACTGAGTGATCGTCCTTCTTCTATGTTTCGACCTTACAGATGAAGAATGATACACTTGTTGAGCCCAGAAGGACATACTAGTGTCACTTGGCTCGATAAGGAAATTGTGTGGGTTTATCGTGCAGAGTCTTCCTTGGCTTTCAGTTCAAGTGAACAAAAGATGTTAAGCAAAACGTTGAACGCAGTTATTGAAAGAGAAAGGTACAATTGTAAGAGAATACAAGATAAAAGAATGAAAATGATATGGATAACAACTTCTACGTTTTGGGGCTAGTTTTTGCCCCTTCGCTCTGTGGATACTTTACGAAAGTGAATATATCCACACCCAGGGAAGTTAACGCTGTATTTTCTATTCAACTTAATGATCGCTTATTGCAGTGAACAAAAGTAGCGAAACATGTAAAACATATTCGTACAAAATTGTTCTTTCCAAGGTTTCTTCCTGAACTAGGACAGGAGACGAAAAGGTCACGTCAGGGGCCAGGGTGGGTGTGGTTTAGCAACGTTCCCTTTGCATCAATGTCTACATTGTGTAGGGATACAAATATGCAATACGTGTATTTATACTTTTAATATTCATGGGTCATGTGTAAATGGTCTTGGATCTCGTTACGGGTTCATGTTTCAAATTCATGTGGCATGGGTTTATGGGCTGTGTGGCTGACAGCGCGTCTGTCCAATTAGGCACAGGCTGATTTAACTACCTGGAACCACGACACACTCGTGATATTAAAATGATTTTACAACAATCCTTATCTAATTTCAACAACAATCCTTATCTAATTTCTACCTCCATCTCAAAACGTCAAGAAACGGTTTATTATGGACGGTTGATCAGTCGTATTCTAAATTGGAGGTGATTCTGTGGGAATATAAACAAACGTGGATTGTGTATCAAATTGGACTGTTTAGTTTTCCTTTAGATTTGTGGCCATATGACAACTATTATATGTCATTGAAGAGGTGAAAGTAATGTGTGCCGTAGATTGTTCTCGAATTAGGCTATCAGGAGACTTAACACGTGTCAAGTTAAAACAATGGTTAACCGAATTATTTGGTTTGGTCTCTTTGTTCAGTCAGACTGGTTTGCTACTAAGACAACAATCAGCAATACGTGGAGGGATACAGGATTCGAACAGCAGACCATGTTTAAGGACAGTTCTGTGGTGGGCTTAGTATCCAAATGTTTTCGAGTGTTCTAATGTGAACTTTAGTATACAAATGTTTAGGGCTGTTCTATTGTGTGCTTGGTATATAATTGTTTAGGTGTGCTCTGATGGTGACTTCGGTATCCAGATGTTTAGAGGTATTCTGATTGTCAGTTTGGGTTGTTAGAGGTATTCTAAACATATTTTGTTCTCCACAAAGTGTTATATGATCTGACAAGCGAATAACTACTTTATTAACAAACTTCTGGAAATCTGTGGGGCAATTACATGTTCCGCAATGTCGGATATATATCAGCATTAAGATCATAACACCCAAGCACTAGGCGGGAGTGAATTATCTACCTGAATTTCGAGTAGTAGTTCAAGTTGATAAATATTCTTATCTTTGATTTAAATTTAATTTTCTTTTGAATTCAATTTATTATTATTTTTTAAATTCACTCAGTGAACTAATATTGCCATAATCTACTGAAAGGGAATTCCAAAGACATACTGTATCCTGGACAAAATACCATATATAACTACTTGTTTTGAATTTTAAAACTTTGAAATTTGAACTATTTGCTTGTGCCAGAACCTTGGCTGGGAGTGGTACGACGTTATTGATACTTTAATAAAACACAGAAGGCTTTTGAAGATATCCCCTTTCTCCAAAGAGGTTTCAGAATATAGTTTACCTTAGTCTGTGCCTCAGACGGCTCTTCAATTCTAAGCGCATTTAATTCAATTCATTCTAATCCTATAAAATTATGGCAAGATATGGGCCGGCAGAATGAATTATTTATACGTTTTCTCCTGTATTCGTATTGAGGAGATACTTGCAAGTCTTGATAAATGTAGCATCCGACTGATCTTTTAACTGTATTTTCTATTTGGCAATGCCACAAACAGTCTTGTCGAATATTCCTGAATGTTTGTGAGAGAGCACTTCTTCACTAATAGCACTATCAATTAATTACGTTTTGTGTAAGGAATACTTTGACGCGTGAAGAGAATTGCTATCTGAATTGAATTTCAATTTCTCCAATCGCCTTTCTTCAGCCCTGTCTGTTAGTTCTTTTGTATCTTTGCTGAGACACTGTGAAGTTGCAATAAAAAATAAATAAAACGATGTCATGACGGGGGACAGGAAAAGGGATTCACACATTGTATTACTATTTTTAATTAAACGGCATGGCAGCGTTGTATTTGAATGTTTGGGGAATGTCGATGTCTGAATCCGTGGTACAGGAACGTCAGTAACAGTGTATATACTCCCAAAATCTCTCCACGCAGTGGAAGAATGAGTGAGTGAGGTTAATTTTACGCCGCTTTTTAGCCATATTCCAGCAACATCACGGCGGGAGATGACCGGTTTGATTCCCAACATGGACACGACGTGTGAAGCCCATCTCTATTGCTAGAATATTCCTAAAAGCGACGTAAAATGTAAACTCACTCACTCACTCTTTCACTGACCCCATTCATATCAATATCAGCATAAGACGACTTGGCGCCGGGAATGTTGTAGGCAAACACTACTCCTGAAGTCACATCCAGGAAATGGAAGACACATTTAAAAAGCGAGTATATTTTTCAATGTTCTGAAATTTTTCATATGAAGTCAGTGATACGTGGAGTGAAAGCGACATATCGTATCTCTGACAGTACGTTACCACTTGTATCTGTGGCTTAACCCTATCATTTGATTTATTAAACATTGAAATATTTGAATGTGACGTTGTCACGAGATAATATCTTGCTAGTTGCAATATTCCGTTGTTCACGAACACATACTCTTAAACATGGACATAGAAATTTATTGTTTTCATAAATGTTGTTCTTGTGTTGTGGCAACTTTTGCAATAATGCATTTGAAATACAATAGGCCTGAGGTAATATCTGTAGGATGAACATGTCTTGATGGTGTGACCACACAGTTTCCTCTAGTTTATCGGGCACTGTTACCGTTATCAACATACGACTGTGGCACAACTTTGAACACCGCCTGAGGCTGATGATGACATAGAAAGGTGCGATACTTTAATGGGCGGCAACTTCTATATTATATCATTATGCGACGTTGTAAAGCAAAATTCTTATGCCGCAGTTTTGTCTTGCTTGACAACGCTGTAAGTATCTTTGCCGAAACGTCGCGTTTGTTCTCCATAAAAGTGTCGCACCTCTCTTTGAACAACGATCTCTTAGTCAACCATGTCCTTGCAATACAGGTTAACCTTACATCTCTGATAAAATACTTGAACCCGCTTCACGTGTATGTGTACTGTATGCTGTTCAACATTTGTGATTCGCCTACAGGTGCTTTTTGAGTGTTTCATGTTTGCTGTTTCAAGACTGTTACACGTGTGTTTCATGTGTACTCCATGAGTGTGTGCTCTATGGTTGTTTCACGTGTGTTTCCTTCTTGAGTGTTCCACGTGTGCTCCATGAGTCACCAGTGTTTCGTGTGTGCTTCATGATTGTTTCACGTGTATTTTATGTGTGCTACATGTAATGAGAGTGCCATTTGACCAGATGACTGCTACATCGTCACCTGTTTATCTGGGGACTCCCACCCGTGAAGGTGAAAAGGCAGAGAAAGTGGAAGAGGATCAGATAGCAGGGACACGGGGAGGTGGAGAGAGGTGGAAAGTTAGTGAGAGAGAGAAAATGAAAGATCAGGGAAATAGCGAGGCTGTGTATGTATGAGAATAAGAAGGAACACTGGACATGGGTACGTGGGTACAGCGTCGTAGGGACTCGGCTGTATTCTGTATATATCACGACATGTACATAATCAAGTGTGCAACAAACAATCCGCTGATTGCCTTCATTGCATCACCCACCTTGGACTGAGAGACAGAGAGACTAGATAAACTGGAAAACCGGGAGACTAGGAGACTGGGATACTTCTGTCAAAGTATGACTATTTTGGTTGACCTTTTTCCAGAATGAGGCTGAGTGTGACTGTCCTGATAGTTTTCTGTGTTGCCTGCAATGCTACTGATCTAGAGCATAAGCTGCAGGAGTTCGTACAAGGGCATGTGTTGGCTGGGCTCTGCCTCAAACGGAGAGGATCCTGCTGGCACAACTGGTGGCTACAGCTGAAAGAAATGAGCTGAAGGAGTTCCTGGACTTGGTGGGGCCATTGCCTCTCTTACAGCTCATCTCAGGTAGGGTCATCACTTCCCGTACAGCTCATCTCAGGTAGGGTCATTATGTCCCTTACAGCTCATCTCAGGTAGAGGTCAATATATCCCTTATAGCTCATCTCGGGTAGAGGTCATTAATCTCTTACAGCTCATCTCAGGTAGAGGTCATTAATCTCTTACAGTTCATCTCGGGTAGAGGCCATTAATCTCTTACAGCTCATCTCGGGTAGAGGTCATTAATCTCTTACAGCTCATGTCGGGTAGAGGTCATTAATCTCTTACAGCTCATCTCGGGTAGAGGTCATTAATCTCTTACAGCTCATCTCGGGTAGAGGTCATTAATCTCTTACAGCTCATCTCAGGTAGAGGTCATTAATCTCTTTTAGCTCACCTCAGGTAGAGGTCATTAATCTCTTACAGTTCATCTCGGGTAGGGGTCATTAATCTCTTTTAGCTCACCTCAGGTAGAGGTCATTAATCTCTTTTAGCTCACCTCAGGTAGAGGTCATTAGATCTCTTACAGCTCATGGCACCCGTGGCGAGCCACTTCCTCGTGGTGGGTGCTGGGTAACGCCAAGAGCTCGCCAACACCCCAGCTGTGGACCCGGGGGTATATTTGGTCCACCAACCCGTTACCCGTGGGTTGCGGCCCTGTGTCGGTGGAGGAGGGGATCCTGGTGGTTGAGGGCAATGGGGGCCTGGAACCGTGTTCCTATTGCCTAACACACCACTTTGGCCCTGACTTCACCTAAACGGGTGGTCGAATGGGCCCGGTTCGACCAATCGGCTGGTCACGCCAAGCCCTGTGCATGTTGATTATATTTGCACAGTAAATTATCATTTGGGTCTTGGACATTTTTGATTTGCAATGTTTAAATTATTGATAACTTTACGTTTGTGTGTTCTACTCTGTAATATAATTACATTGCCTAGAGTCCCGTGCCAGAAGGCGGTGGCTCATGGGCCAATCTGATGACGTTGACCTCCAGATTCAACATGTGTCCAATTTCTTGTCACGGGCAGAACCACCCTGGCATTTAATATGGTATACAAATGTTGCTATTTGTGCCATACTCACTAGAGTATAACATCCCTGTATCCTTGGTGTCGGCATCTAGGATATCCGATGCTATTTGACACCGTCCTTGTTGACACTCCATGGTGGGTGGGGAGCAAGGATGCTGAATTATTTTCTTTTCATCATGGCACAACAACAAGCTGGTTCATCTCGTCATGAAAAGAAAAGACGTCTTGACGAAATAGATCACCCCACAGAGCAAATTCAGAAAAAGATAGATTCATGGGCTCGGTTTCTTGTGATAGAAGCTGCGGATTTTCTTCCTCTCAAACTCAACCCTTTTGCCGTTTCAAAGGCTATATCTGGTATTTGTGGTGAGGTGAAAAATGTTACTCGTCTCCGTAGTGGCTCAGTTTTGGTGGAATGTTTACGGAAACAACAGTCTCTAAATTTGTTATCCATCAAAACATTTGCGAATGTAGAGGTTCGTGTTTCTATACATAAAACATTAAACTCATGCTGTGACATTATCCGTGACAGGGTACGTTGCCTTGCTGATATGTCTGAAGAGGACATTGCTTTAGAGTTACAAGATCAGGGAGTTTCAGCAGTGAAACTTAAGAAAGACGGCATTGTTACAAACACCAACACCTATCTCTTGATCTTTTCCCGCTCTTCACTTCCAACATCTATCAAAGCAGGTTATTTCAATATCGGGGTGGATGTGTATATCCCAAATCCACTCCGATGTTACAAATGTCAGCATTTTGGACATGGCTCAAATTCTTGCCGGAACTCTGTCGTATGTTATCGTGGTGGCGATAGTCATGACGGGTCTGACTGCAAGAAAGATTACAAGTGTGCAAACTGTAATGGTGCACACCCCGCTTCTTCAAAATCCTGCCCTGTGTTCCAGCGTGAGTCTCAGATTATGAAACTTAAATGCGAGAAAAATGTCTCATACATGGATGCCAAAAAAATGCTAAATCAAACCCCTACTCCTTCAAACATTACCTACGCTACGGCAGTGAACTGCTCTGTGGTAGTGTCCTCTACTGCATCTCAGACTGATTTGTCTTGGGTCAAGAAGGCAACACCTATCTCTTCAATTTCAGCCACTATACCTACTGCCACTGTTATTCATTCTACATCTGGTTCTCAGACTGATGAAACTGAATCCGAGTCATCATCTCAAAAGACTGTTTTGCAACCAGCCATCGATAAATCTAAAATGAAGAAAGGAAAAAAGATTAATAGGGATAAACTACCTGTTGTCCCCCCAGTTCCAGAGGTTCCTCTTGAAAACTCATTTGGACCTCTAGCTATGGAGGTAACTCCATCCTCACAGGATAGGCGGAGACGCTTATCCTCCTCACGTTCACGAGAGAGATCACCAGTTGAGGCGCCATGACTCAGTTGTCTACATTAATGCAATGGAATTGCAGAGGACTAAAAAATAATTTCAGTGAGGTACAATTGCTGATATTAGATTTACAGCCGTAAGCCATATGTCTCCAAGAGACATAATTAAAATCTACAGATAACTTCACTTTAAGACAACACAGTGATTACCATTCCTTTTCTCCCCCAGGAGATAGAGCAACAGGAGGTGCTTCTATCTTAGTGCGACAGGGTATAATACACAGCCCTGTTCCACTTACTACCAATCTTCAGGCTGTAGCTGTTCGACTGACCATGCATATTGCATTGACTCTGTGCAGCTTGTATATCCCTCCGTCTTCTAATATCAGACAGTCGGATCTTCAAAATCTGTATGATCAACTCCCAAAGCCATTTATCATCATGGGTGACCTTAGCGGACACAGGCCGCTTTGGGGAAGTGCCGACACTAATACTAAAGGTAAAATCCTTGAGGAATTTATTTCCGATAATAATTTGTGCATTTTCAACAACGATTCCGCCACGTATCTACATCCAGCTACGGGAACATATTCTTCCCTGGATCTGTCACTTACCGGTTCAAACTTGTATACTGAATTTGAATTGATGGTCCATGATGACCTATGTGGTAGTGATCACTTCCCCACCCTTCTGAGAACAAACAATCCTGGTGATGATCCACCTGTATCTAGAAGGAACTTCGCCAGGGCTGACTGGTCATTATATGAAACACTGTGTGTTGAACACTTGAAGCATGATCTTTTCAGGAACAGTCAAGATCCCATACTGTCGTTTTCAGATCTTCTAAATAAAATAGCTGACAGAGCAATTCCACAGTCCTCTGCAACTCCACACATTCGCAAACCATGGTTTAATAACGAGTGTAAACAGGCCAGAAAGAGTAGGAAGAAAGCAGAAAAATATTTTCGCAAACATCCGACGGTCCATAATTTAAACAGAGTTAAAATCTTCAATGCCAAGGCTAGACGTGCGTTTAAACAGAATAAGCGTCAGTCTTGGCGGAACTATACTTCCCAAATAAATTCTCGCACGCCAATTTCAAAGGTGTGGAACATGATCCAAAGGATAAAAGGTAAAGGATATAAATCGACTGTTCAGCATCTAAAGGATGGTGATAATGTATTAACTAATAAAGATGACATAGCCAATAAAATTGGCGAAACACTTGCCAAACATTCCTCATCATCTAATTATGATCCTGAGTTTCAATAGTATCAGAAACAACAAGAGCAGAAAAGGATTAATTTTAACTTAGACAACGGTGAAGATTATAACGAATTATTTTCGTTACATGAGCTCCATACTGCCCTTGAGCAAGCTCATGATACAGCAACAGGGGCTGATAACATACATTATCAGCTTCTGAAGCATTTGCCTGAATCGTGTTTAGAAATCCTTTTAGAAATTTTTGATCAAATATGGACTTCAGGTAATTTCCCACCTTCCTGGCGTAATGCAATTGTAGTGCCTATTCCAAAGCCTGGCCGGGATCATACTGATCCGTCTAACTACAGACCAATCTCCTTAACAAGTTGTGTCTGTAAAACCATGGAACGAATGGTAAACAATAGATTAACATGGTATCTTGAAACCAATAATCTTATAACAAATATTCAGTGTGGTTTCAGGAAAAATCGTAGTACCATTGATCATCTGGTACGATTAGAATCCTTTGTTAAAAATGCTCTGGTAAATAAACAACATGCAGTATCGATCCTCTTTGATCTCGAGAAAGCATACGATACAACCTGGAAGCATGGCATTTTAAAGGACTTACATGACTTCGGTTTAAGGGGTCGTTTGCCCCTTTTTATATCACAATTTTTACAAGACAGACAGTTTCAAGTTCGAATGGGTTCAACCCTGTCTGATCATTATAATCAGGATCAGGGTGTTCCACAAGGCAGCATTTTGTCTGTAACACTTTTTAGTATCAAGATAAACAGTTTATCCAAGGTTTTAAATGATTCAATTGATGGATCACTTTTTGTGGATGATTTTAACATTTCATGTCGGGGTAAAAACATGCATACTATTGAACGACAAATGCAGTTGTGTCTAAACAAGATAAATAAATAGTGTTTGGAAAACGGCTTTAAATTTTCTAAGTCTAAAACTAACTGTATACATTTCTGCCGTAAATATAAACCACATAAGGACCCTGAACTGTATCTAAACGGCTCACCTATTAAAGTTGTAAAGGAGGCCAAGTTTCTGGGTCTTATATTTGACTCCCACTTGACGTTCTTGCCGCATATTAAATCCCTCAAGGTTAAATGTTTGAAGGCACTCGACTTGTTAAAAGTTGTTTCCAACTCAAAATGGGGAGGCGATCAAACCACCCTACTTCACTTATACAGATCACTCATTCGCTCCAAACGTGACTACGGTTCCGTTGTATATGGTGGAGCCTGTAAAAGCAGGCTGAAAATGTTAGATTCTATCCATCATCAAGGTCTAAGATTATGTCTTGGATCTTTTCGAACTTCTCCCGTTGACAGTCTCTATGTCGAGGCAGATGAGCCATCTCTCACTCAGCGACGTATAAAATTATCTTTACAATATGCTACAAAACTATACTCTAACAAATCTGACCCGGCATTTAATTGTGTCTTTAACCCTCTTTATGAGGATTTATATAACAAACAGTCTTCTCTTATTCCACCTCTAGGGCACAGAATTAAACCCTTTCTTTCTTCAGCCGGCATTGAGCTGGAAAACATAGCTCCCTCGCGTCTTCATTCTTCTCCTCCTTGGCAGTTGGTTAGGCCACAAGTTGACCTAACATTAACTTCATATAAAAAAAACAGAAACTAATGAATTACAATACAAACAAGAATATAATCAATTATAAACTAAATATAGCAATTACAAACCTTTATTTACAGATGGTTCCAAGGACGGTGGTGCAGTAGCTAGTGCCACTGTCATAGGAACCAGAACAATATCTTCTAGAATTCCAGATAACAGCTCTATTTTTACTGCAGAAGCTAACGCGATACTCACGGCTCTTAAATATATTGAAAGACACCCTAATCATAAACAGTATATAATCTATTCAGACTCTCTTTCTTGCCTTCAGGCTATTAAAAATATTTCTTGTAAACATCCACTTCTAACTGAAATTATTGAATTGTATAATAATCTTGTACTGGCCAGTGCGACATCGTCCTTTGTTGGTTACCCAGTCACGTAGGCATTTCTGGCAACACAATGGCCGATCTTGCTGCCAAGACAGCACTCAACAAATCTGTGACACCACTTCTTATTCCATACTCAGATTATAAAGCCACAATAAGATCTTTTATCCGTGATCTGATGCAGAAGAAGTGGGATACCCAGGTAGGTATAAATAAATTATATGCAATAAAACCTTATATCGGTTATAGTTACTTGGGTTGTCAGTCCAGATTTGAGGAGGTCATTATGCGACGATGTCGCATTGGCCATACGAGGTTTACTCACGAATATCTATTAAAAGGTGAAGATCCTCCGTTTTGTATCCCTTGTGATGAAAGAATCACAGTCAAGCATGTCCTGCTTGACTGTATTGAATATTCCATCACAAGGGATAAATTTTTTAATTCACGAACTTTGAAAGATCTTTTTAATAATGTTAGCTCTCATTTAATTATTGCATTTTTAAAAGACTTAGATTTGCTAAATGAATTGTAAATAGATAAATATTTTATTCATGGAAGTTTGAATTAGTAACTTAGAGTGTTAGTGGCTGTATCGTCGAGGGGGGGTAAAGCACTGTAAAATTATTGTCCTCCTGAGAGGGTACGTAAGTCCCAAAACATTTAAAGTACATCAAAACATTCCACTGTTTCTAATCGTAGAATAAGTGTCCTTTTAATTTATGGCTAGATTTTCTGAATTGCTAACGGCTGAGGGGATGATGTAAATCCAGCTAGGGTCCATGCAGGAAGCAAATGTACTGTAAGTCCCCATGGTCCCTAGCATGGTGATCTACCTTCTGTCGTTGGTGATATATAGCCCGTGTTTTATATTGTGTTGTCCTAATAGTGATCTTAGTTTTAACTTTCCAGACTAGTTTTAAATTGTAACTGTGATATTCTAGTTGTTTTACTGTCCTTTGCTGACTGGTTTATTTATGAAATTATATATCATCCATTTCAGTGTTAAATGTTCTCGTCACGATATGGCTGACATATTGCCGATGTGACGTTAAATATTAACTCACTCACTCACTCTTACAGCTCGTCTCAGGTAGGGGTCATCAACTGATATCCCCGATCATCTCGAGTAGGGTCATTGCCTGTATAACAGATCATATCAGATATATTTGTTATACTAGTCATACCTCTTTTATAAACCTATCTGCGATATTTTTCTACAGTAAAGTAGTTTCCTTAAAGAATCAGGTAGACTTCTGCCGTGACTTTGCACTGATTATTCCTAAACCCAGGTTTTAATGTACACGTTTCGAAACCTCATATCAGGTTAGATTTCTAATATTTCATAACCTGGGTTTTGAACTGGTTGTTTGATATGAGGTTTCGATGTAAAGGATAAAACACAACTCCGAGGTTTTGGTGGAAATGTAAACCCCTGCAGTCGCGAAATTCCTTCTTCTGCGGGTTTTCCATTATTTTTTCTTTTTTGCTCCCAAAACCTCGGAGTCGTGTTTTATCCTTTACTTACAGCTAATCTCAGGAAGGGCTCACTTGAGTGAAGTTTAATTAGCTGTCTTAGAGGACATCACACCATCTGGTCCAGACTTGATTATTTACAGACCAGTTCGCTTTACACGAATATTGCTGAACGTTTCGTTAACGCACTCAAACGACTTTTGCTATAATGTTTACTTGTTAAACGATATCATTTAGTCTTAAAATATAATCGACAAATCCTTATCAACAAAACCAAAACACGTGCTCTTGCTCGATAAAAACAGAAAGTCCACTATTTGAAATGAAGTCGTCACTTCTTTCATAGAGCGTAGTGGGTAGTTTTATTGTTTATACATCTATACTCCTCACCAAAAGATCAAGCACCAAGTTTCATCAGTGCAATACCTTTATCCATCTCGATAGCTATTTTTGTCGGCATTGGTAATCTCCAGCGTGCATTGTTGAAATGGTGATGCTCCGTGTCGCAGAGTCAAGAGGTGGAGTAGTGATTTGACCTTGAAACTCTATGAAAAAGAATGTCAATTTGGAAAGTAATCTGGATTATCATTACCACACATTGCATGCTCTTTGCTGCACAACTTCAGGTGGAAGGTGATTTCTGTTTGTAGAGGCCTTTTAAATCCGTGTAAGAAAGCTCATCAAAATCAACATTTTCAGGTGACATCGATTTTTTACTTGCGCAATTGTGTAAAATCATGTTGTCAACGCTTTGGTCACATATTTTGACGCTTTTTTAACACAATACGTAATGAATAGATGTTCAGAAATACAAAATGCCTATGTGGTTGGTTTCTTAGATCTCATTCTTGCAAAAGTAAGATATCCTGGTTCCACGTGCTAACAATATTCAATGTTTTCTCTACACAGATCTGCCAGTTAAGCATATTCACTTGACCCGCTACCTCAGCCAGGTAAGTGAAAACTGTTTTGTTGATTTGTCAGATGACCTGGCATGGAGGTATATATACCGGTATATATACTGTCCCGACAATCAAACTATATGTTAGAACTGTATCGACAGTCGAAAGTTGCTTCTACAAAACTTTGAACTTTTATATTACTGACGATTTGTGCACACACATAAATATGTACGTATGTATGTATGTATATATATATATATATATATATATATATATATATGGTTACAAATTGCTGAAAAGCATGTGCAAATATTCTGCATGCATGTACAACAGCTGCGCTTTTGTGCAAGGTTTTGCTAAGAATTTGCCAGTTTTCGCTGATTGTTATCTTTTATTGAACTAGTGTCAATAAATCTGTTCAACGTTACGAATTTGTTTCGCAGTAAACTGCATATTTACACAGTATGAAATATTTTGCAAAATTTAGTTTAGAACAGCTGCCCCAACTACCTGTCTATATTTACACTTCTGAGTCTACACTTTTGATAGGAAATATATATGGGACTATGGCCTTTCATACGATAAACATTTGAATTTGGGCTTGAATAATCCATTTGAAAAGAACGAATTTCTTCAGGTACCTGAATACTGTTTCAAGCACCATCTGACCTATCACTATGAACTGTTAGTTTTGGTCAAGGAAGAGGAAGATACCTGTACATTCAGTGAGAGGTCAACATTTTCGCAGTTTTCATTATGAAGACAACGTTGTCCTACATATAAAAACGGTACTCTGAAACTCCACAAAATATATTATTGTTGTAAATATATAGTAATCCCATAATATAAAGACTACTTTTTATATTAAAGTATCGTCATGGAATACATTAAAATGAGAAAACAGGTCAGATGTTTCATAATAGGAGTTTAAGAAAGTCCATACCTGTCGCGTTCACTGCTGTGAAGACTATTCTACCTTCTACGACTCGCTACCATCTTTACACTATGATAAGAAACGGGATTATCTTGTGAAAGCTCACCTGGTCAGCTAACGCTGATTTTGTTGCCTCTGAAAAGGATGAGGAAGGATGTGACTACCATACGTTGCACTAGTGCAAGGAGATCAAGGCGGCATTAAATCTTACTCTCTCACTTCACTAAGACAGAGGCAGTACACATTCTGCTTATTCCACTACGCTGGTATCTAATATCTCTGTTACCTATTTGTAACTTTTTACAGTCACCACAATGCTGGCAGGCATAGAGAACTTGCTGATTATATACTGAACCGCAAAGGAAACGTCATCTTCCAAAAGCAAAATTTAATGCAAACTTTCGTTTTCGTTTTGGTGGTGTTTCTGTTATGATTGTTTATCAATCCAATTTGACAGTGAGTTTTCTAAAAAAAGAAGAAACCCCAGACATATTGACCAAATGCACCTTAAATACAGACGTGTAAAAGGTGACGTATGACATTCATGGAAATGAAAATATACGTGCTTAATGGGATGAACCTTTCAATGAAAGCGAGTCTCAAACTTCCCCGAAAAACTTCTTGTCTGGCACAGTCGTCATGCGACGACTTGTGCGAGGTCAGAGGAACGAAACCTTGGCACGATTGCAAGTTGGCCAGGTCAATCGTTGGCCAGGTTGCATGGAAGATCATTTTCATATTCAGATTAGGACAATCTACCGACTGCAGGAGCGGCATCAGGCCACTGGGAGCATCTGACCAGTGGACGGTCTTCAGCATCATCACAAAGTCAAGACCGGCAGACTGCAACCATCTGCATGGTCGCTTCGCCAGAGCGATGGACGCCAGACTATTGTTACTCACAAACTACCCAACATGCCGATACAGTGCGTTTTTACGTTGAAGAAACTACTGCTGTCACAGACCATCTTGTGGTCCTGTCCTCACTCAGCATCGAAATTAATGTTATCTACAAAGGAGGATGGTGCCCTTTTCTGATGAATGCGCAATTATGTTTCGACAGCCGATGGCAGAGAGAGAGAGAGAGAGAGAGAGAGAGAGAGAGAGAGAGTATGATTTTCCAATGAGTGTACTGTTGCAAGAGACTCGTGGAGTGGTCCAAGCATTGTGGTGTGGGGTGCATTCGGTCTGAACCTGAGAACTGATCCTCTAGTGTTCTAAAATCTAGTTCCATGACGAGGAAATGGCCTGACAAGTCCAGAAAACCCCACGCCGTACTGGCTTTGACGTACCCTAATGGTACCATTTTTGGTGATATTGTGTTAACTCTAAATGCGATTCCCGAAAATTTGTTAACCATAAGTTTTAGAAGAACTGTTTTCTGTTTTCACTGTTAATTAGAACCAATTGAAGTCATATATACTTTAAGAAATTTCTGTCGGTGTGGCGTTTCTTTTGCGGGTCAGCCGCAATAAAGTGTCTGCAAGAGTTGTATGATCTCCAGGGAGTTGAAATTGTTATCATGCTGTGCCGCTGAGACAATGAAGGGAATAATACTAATGTCTTGAGCATGTATTAGTTGGGTGTATATATAAATATCCTGCAATGATGAAAAAGACGTGCAACCGTTTACATCACAGTGAGCTGTCATGTTTATTCTAACATCGGCGTCGCTCATATTCCAGTTCCAGTTCCGTGTATTCTTCTCTTATTCATGAAGACCAGTCCCCACCATTGTACCCCACGTTGTTTTAGGTGAGACACGACTGAAGGATCTTAACACACATAACAACATTCAACCTTCTCTGATTGAGAACCATCCACGTCAAGAATTGGTAAATCCGATCACAGGCAAACTGTAGCGCAAATGTGGTTGTGCAGCGTAGAGAAAATGACCAGTCTTCATGTATGCGAGCGAAGCGAGGAAAGGTTGGCAACGCACTTCACTCGCTTCGGTTTAAAGAGTATTTTTCATGCCAGAATATAATCTCGCCACCATCAAACGTTCACTCCCATTTCCTCACTAGGTTGTGCTCGCCGATTTCCAACCCCATATTTAATAATCACTCACGTGAAATATGTTTTATTCAACATTTGAAGCACCACTGGTATTCAGTTAGTTCTTCGCCTCCTTTACCCCTGCCAGCTTCCGGCTCAACGGAGTGAAGGAACAAGAATACGCAGAAATTATGAAGATATACCATATTGTCTAATTGTATCATGATTCTGTTGGATTGTATTTGTCATAAGTGTCGACGTTATTGTTAGGTCTTTTGTAACATTTATACCACAATAAACACACTTCTGGCGTAGTAGGCGTATGAAGCATGGGAGGTAACTCTTTATGTATTCCATACGGAATAATAACCTGTTCCTTCACTGCTTTGAACCGGAAGCTGACAGGGGTAATGGAGGCGAAGAACGGTCTGATGTACCTCGAGTTGCGCTTAAAATGTTGAATAAAACATATTTCACGCGAGTAATTATTAAATATGGCGTTGGAAATCTGAGAGCACAACCTAGTGAGGAAATGAGAGTGTACGTTTGATGGTGGCGAGATTTTATTTTGACATGAAAAATATTTTTTGAACCGAAGCGAGTGAAGTGCTTTGGCAACCTTTGCTCGCTTCGCTCGCATATATGAATACTGATCATATTCTCTACGCTGCGCAACCCCACTTGCGCTACAGTTTGCCTGTGATCCGATCACCTGACTATATTTTGAGTAAACTATATCAGACTCAAAAGTGACCACGCACTTCAGTTTATTATGTCCGTATGTTGTTGTAAGCATTTCGAGTAAATTATATACACATTTAAGCAGTTCCTTAAAATGTAGTTTACTCTATCCGCACACACCGGGCATATGAATAAGACATATAAAGCGAGTTGTCTTGTTTACATTTCCAGTTCCAGCTCTGTTCAGCCTACTCTTATTCATGTAGACAGTTACAACTATTGCTCTGAAGGTCTGGGGTAGAAGAGGCCTTCAGCAACCCATGCTTGCCATGAAAGGCGACCATGCTTGTCGTAAGAGGCGACTAACGGGATCGGGTGGTTTCCAATTACGCACATCGATGCTGTTGATTACTGAATTGTCTGGTCCACATTCGATTATTTACAGACCGCCGCCATATATCTGGAATATTTCTGAGTGCGGTGTCAACTCACTCATTCACTCACTCACTCAAACTAGTTTCGTGTGAGGGCGGGCAATATGACATTAGAAACGGATTCGTGATTCGGGACTGGGGATTCGAATCCTGATTCTGAAAAAGATATTCACATTCGGTATTAATTCCGAAAGCCTAATATGAAGAAAACGCAAACTTGATTTTCAAATATGGAAAGCTGCAGTTTAGTTGTTTATGATTTTAAGGTACCCAGGTTCACCAGGAGTACCTAGTACATTAGAACTAGTGAGATAATGTATACTAACACTGTTCGACATAATTTCGAATCTGAAAAATTTCTTGATGTTGTTGTTATGTTTGTTACAGGTGCACATCTTCTTCTTGTCTCTTACAACATTTAGGATTTGGGATTCGTATGTATGTATGTATGTATGTATGTATGTATGTATGTATGTATGTATGTATGTATGTATGTATGTATGTATGTATGTATGTATGCATGCATGCATGCATGCATGTATGTATGCATGTATGTACGTACGGTGAGCATATCCGACCCCGTGTTACGAGAGTGTATTTTCTTGAAATGTGATTACTAATTAAGAGATAATTATTGTTTTGGTCACAATGTTTAAAAATTTGAGTGATTGTCGTCATTATGGGTCACATTTTGTATCATAAATGTTCAGTGCTTTTTGTACTTTGGCAGCAGGCTTTAGCGTTTTAGAGTTACGCTTGACCTACATAACCACTGCCTGACCGCTCGCAGTGTTACATTCAGTAAAGCTGTTTCCCAACCTCAAACAAAGACTTTGGTGAGTTGATATTATATTTGTGACAAAAGTACTTTATATTGGACCCAGTTGCATTGTACATGAAACCTCTATTGTGAATCTTTTGTTTGTTGCCTTTGGTTTTGTTCACATATGTTGAAAATTTCAGACTTCTTAGTGATATACTTTGCTGGTTCTGAGGGGATTTCTTATACCTTTTTCACGGCAGATTATTCACCGTAGCAACCGTCATAAACTCATTCACAGTTAAGTCAGATGTTTACTAGAAATATTTCTGGGACGTATGGTACAAATCAAACTGGTGAATCGGATCTGACAAAATCTTTGTCGTTGATGCATCCATCACAAATGTCTATCGCTTGTCTTTCATGAAAGTGTTTGAAAGCTTTAGTTAGGCCTTCAATGGTGTAACCTTGATCAAACGGCTTTTGAAATCTTTCAAAAAAGAGCTTGCTCCATTGTATCTCAAAGATTGTGAAATGTAAAGACCACATAACAATGGACTTGTTGGAATATTGCAAGACATGAAAGGAAAGTTGACTATTGAAATCATACCTCTTGCCATACACCCATTTTGTCACTCCGAATCTGTATACATAGATCTAGATATGAAACAGTTGAGGCAGTCTTACTTGTCTTCTTATTTCAAGTTCAGTGGGTAAATCAGTGGAAGGAAATTGGTCATTTGATGATTTTTGAAGGATGTCAAATCATCGTTAAACCTAAATCTTAAGTTAAACGTCTGGGCCAAATTACCTTATTACCGAGATGAAATTCGATTCACACCCGTAAAGAAACAAATCCGCCAGGAGAAGCAAAACTGTTACCCATGGGTATGCCCATTTCTTGTCGGCATTTTGCACATTGTTTTTGACAAAAAATGTCACAGCTTGATAGATTACTGTCAGATATCTACACCCACTATCTCTAAACTTAAATCACTTTAAATTCAGCCACCGTTCTGCAGTTGAGTTGTGTCACGGACTTGATAAACGTATCTATATCTTCACGTGCTTTCCACATAAGATACTTTTGGCGCAATAATTAACTGTAGGTTAATAACATGTGCAAGAAATGATAAAATATGTTAAAAATATGCGTGGTGTAAGACTGGATATGAAACAGTGCTTTATACAAAAATATTCAAGGAAATGTAGAATGTATAGATTCTACTCAAATAATCTCTGATAACAATTTCTGATTCTGATTGTGTAAGTGAGGTACTGTAGCAACTGAATATTCTGAGCGAATACTGTTCAATTCAACATGGGATGTCAATGTCAACCTTTAAAAAAAATGTGTCTTCCCTTTAGATGGAAACGGTAAACAGTGCGTAAAATGGTATTTTTGTAAATTGTACAATTTGTTGCGGAATGGATGTAATCCCTTGATATTTTCTAGTCTTTTTCCGGTACTTATGACCCACTATCTTTCTAAGTTTGCGTTTAATTGAATGCCAAGAACTTCAGTGACCATGATGCCAGTCTAGGTCAACATCTTCACAGATTTAAAAAACACTCTTTCCAACCATTGAACCGAGTGACATCGCTTTAGTTTTATCTAAATACATTTTTAATCATGAATACTAATAGAACCTTTCCAAAGTGTTTAGCTCAGCTCTTATACTTTCTGAGCCAATCTTTAGATTTTGTTTCCAGGATAATGTCAACTATTAATCTTATGCTACTTGTTTCATAAAAAGCTGTGTATCGTCGGCGTACTGCCCTAATTTGTGCTCTGTATGTTATGAATAAATGCCATTAATCGTTGTATTGTCTCTAATCATTGTTGCCACGTATCCTGCAACAAAAAGAAATAAATATGGAGAGACTGGATCCCCCTGTCCTCAGGATCTACCATTGTCAATGAATGAAGAAAGGTGGTCATTTTGTATGACACAAGAAGTTGCATTACAAGTCACAACATATATCCACTTAATCATGTAAGGGCCAAAGCGAAATATTTCCAAAACTATAAGAATGGCTAATTGTGATACAGATATAAAATCTATAGAAAGTAGCATATCTTTCTTATCCTTAGATTTTGTTTCCAGGATAATGTCATCTATTAATCTTATGCTACCTGTTTGAGAATAAATGCTGTCTGGAATAAATCCTGTTTGATTTTCGTGTATCAAAAAGTCTTAATTCTCTTGGTAATACATGTGCTAATAATCTTGTATAACAATTTAAAAGAGTGATAGGTGACCAGTTTTATTACAGGTTCTATCTTTGGTTCCTTCAGGCAAGCATGTTATAATTCCTCTGTTAATGTTCAAACTCAAACAGCCATTATTAAATGATTCGCTAATAAGCCTGTGCACCCAAATATTTAATTGTTTTCAAAAGAAACCGTGAAAATTCAATAGGAAAGCCGTCTAGCTTTAGGATTTGGGTGTTTTTAGTCCTTTTACATGAGCTTTTGAGACCTCACTCAATGTATTTTGTTTTTCAAGATCAACTCTTCTTTCTTTATGTAGAGAATGGACAGAAACTTTAAAAAGGAAATTCTGAATTTTCTCTCCTGAAGCTCTGTCATTTGGGGGATACAATGTTTATAAAATATTCTTTGTTCTTCTAAGATTCTTTTACCATCTAATATATTTTCCCCTTATCGTGTATTAGTTGATTGATCAGCTTGCCTGTGTAATTTCGGTTTGACAGAAATATTTTGTAGGCCTTTTATCCTCCTCGTACCACTTTATTCTGTTCCTTATTTGATTTTCTTTAGTTCTCCCGTTTTTCAATTTCTTCTTGACGTTTTTGTAAGTTCCTTTAAATTTTCTTCCTAATTGTTTTGAAAATGTTCCCTACTTTCGCTTTCAACTTCATAGGTACTTTGTTCCAACTGTTCAACATTTTTACACCGGTTTTTCTTTAAATATTGAAGACATGGATATCGATTGACCTCTCACTTTTATAAGAACCGTTTCCATAAACAGATTGGAGTGAGCGCAACATTAAACCAAAGAGCCAGGAAACGATAACCAATAACCTTGTTGCCAGTCATATACAAACTGTTTGATACTTAGCAACACTCAGATTTCAAAATGGATCATGCACACCAGTATAGTCCGTGTGGGTTCAAATGAGAACGATAAATGATCAAATATCTCGAAATAGGGATAAGTGCACAAAACATAAATAAGACACATGGTCCGGAAACCTGTGCATTCAGCAGGATCTGAAATCTAATGTTTCTTGATCGACAGTGGAAAAGGTTCTTTAAGAAATCATCATGTAATATTGTGTAAGGCTATGTGTCTTATTTATTATCCCCCGTAACACGTTTTGCATGGGGTATTAAAATGCACCCCGTCCGTCCGTGCACATTTATCTTTTCCGGAGCAGAAATCTAAAACCGTTCATTACTTCTACACCAAACTTGACACATTGATTGATCTAGTAGTGTACTGGTGCCTTTTGATAGTTTTGGAATTCTGAATTAAATAATGCTTGCCTTTCCATGGCAACAAGTTTGACTTTGTAGACGGTTCTACTCCGATATTTTAAAGGGTGGTTCTGTTGGATATAGTCAGACAGAACATCATCTGTCTGTAGGGACTGTCCACTTGTTGCGTTTACTCCGCACATAACTGGAAACTGGGAACTGAGAAATGAATATTAATGTTCAGCTGGTTCGAGATTCAAGTCATTGTGAATTATGTCCAACAAACTTGTACATCCACACAACTTGATAAATTAGCGGTAGAGTAGTTCTGTAAACTGTAAATGGGGATGTCACAAGTTGAGTTGTGCAATATTTACCACTTATATGTTCTACCACAAACATCCGACAGAGTGTTCGTTAATTAATGTTTGAAGGAACAGTGCTGTTTTTGTGGGATTAATTAATAACATGATTAATATTTGGTACTTTTCATCATCTGTGAGCCCTTCTCGGAACGTATTCAGACAGCTTACATTTTCACATGTCAAGAATAGGGCGTTCAGAAGGACTATCGTTTGAACATGTTAGAACAATGGAGAAAAGCGCCAGTTTCACATGAAATACTAGTAGTGGTATATAATAATTTTTATTTCAACTTGGAGTACCTCAAAACACTGCAAGGTCCTGGTCGGGTTTGGTCTACAGCAACATATGTTCGTAGTAAGAGACAACTGACAAGGTAGTGTGGTTGGGCTTCTTGACCTGCATGTTTCTTAATCTGAGCAAGTTTAATATTGTTATGTTGACATTCTGTGTCACCCCAAACTGGTTTGGTTACAGTAGTGAGAAATGGTTCACTTGAATAAAAACTGGTTAAACAACTGGAACTGGAATTTTTGAACGACTCATTGAGTGGCGTTTTAGAAGTTAGAAGTCAGATATATATGTCAGCATATGCGGATAAAACTTAAGTCAAGACGTTTCGATACAGGTTCTTGAATCGTTTTCCTGTCAATTTTGAGTAAACATTACAGCTCAGTGTGCATGTGATGCAAACGGATTATGTTTTATTCATATACCTGGTGTATGCGGCAAAAAAAACCGTTCACGTAAATCGCCATAAGCCTTACATACAAACAAGAAGTCGGCTTCAGCATACTTCTGTTTAGAAACATCACAAAATATTTCTTTTCTTGGCACAGTTGATTAGAGCTATATGCTTAATATGATGCTCTTGATATATTTTAACATTTCCCAATTTTGAAGCCCAACTACATTTCCCATGACTCATATATAACATTACTAATATTTCTTGGGTAATATTGGTATGAATAACAGTTCATACCAATACTGTATGCACCGCTTGTAGTCAGAGATATGTGGTTTGCTGTTGACGTTTTCACACCAATATTTACATGCTTGCACATGAACTCTGTCAATAAAACTGCTAATCGTACATCCAGAATCAATGTCTAGTCCCCATGTTTAAGAACCATTCAATGAACTTGACATCACTTTACCATCAAAAACCTGTAAGATAACGTCATATGATAATTGTCTAAGTTTCGAAAGACATTTTCAAACGCCAAATAATTCTTTTCTAGAGTGAAACGATGAACTATTGGCTAATTCCTAGAAAACAATATCCTGGTACTTATTCTACGATCCCCTACTTTTGCAGCTTTTATTGGCTTTAAAAAAGACCATGATTGTATTGACGGGTCTTTGCTGTAGGAGCAACTAAGATCTCTAGGTGTGAATGGCAATATGTATAAAGCTATTTTATCACTTTATAAAAATGTCAAATGCGCTGTGGATATTCATGAGCAATACTTCCTGCTTCTATGTTCAGTGTGTTTTAAAACAAGGTCGTTTACTGTCACCAGTTATGTTATGATTTTTTACAGCATTTATAGTTATGTAACTGTAGTTCTGGAAACAGTGGGTTTCCACTGCTGGATGAAATGTATAAAGTTAATGACTTTTTAATTGTTTTTTTTTTAAATCAGCACTGTTCCAATATAAACAGGTTTCTGTGCATTGTTCTCAGTGGCTGTTTATTCGGGCTCGGCCACGCCCCTATTTACCATTTTCGGTTCCTTGCGCATCTGATGGTGGTTCAGATGGTATATGGCTCGACAGCATTTACTGTTGTCTTCGTAAGACAGGGGAAACAAACCTATCTACACCAGATGAAATAGCATTTTCGTCCCAGTAATCCACGTCTGAATGCATAATAAAACATGAGATTAATTTTCCACACAAATGCTGAAGCGCATAACGCTAGTCGTCTTCAAATGATTATAGCTTCCAGAGCTGAAAATCAATGTCAAGTGAGACAAATTCATCCCCTGAACGTTCCCTGTGATAATACAGGTGTATACGCATGACAGTGTTTAACATGTGTTTCAGTTGTATTGGTGGTTCAATTGACTTGTGACGTCAAGTTTATACAATAAGATACCCTCTATTCACAGCTGAATCAAATGCTGGGTATCGGATTCAAGTAACATGTGATGAATAAATATAGACTCAACAAAAGACAATTCTACACAATCCACAAATCTCCACATTTTATTCAGGCATTGGATTTATCTGCAAGGAAACAAGTGTATCGAATTACACATTTAAATAAACAGCCATGATTATCTTATTGTTAACAAAGCATCAATACAAACACAGCCGAAGTTGCTACCATTAGCATCTAATCTACCCTATATAATCTTACGACTTACTACCATTTTCATGAATATAAGCATGGGTATAGATGAATACGTTGTCGTTGTCGTCCAAAAGCATTATATCTCCAGAGTTATACTGAAGTGTCAGTTGGTTCCAATTCAAGGTAATGACAAGCCCCACAGCAACCTGACGTAAGGACCCGTGAAGGTCCCGGGGTAGAATAGGCCTTCAGCAACCCATGCTTGCCATAAAAGGCGACTCAGCTTGTCGTAAGAGGCGACTAACGGGATCGGGTGGTCAGGCTCGCTGACTTGGTTGACGCATGTCATCGGTTCCCAATTGCGCAGATCGATGCTCATGTTGTTGATCACTGGATTGTCTGGTCCAGACTCGATTATTTACAGACCGCCGCCATATAGCTGTAATATTGCTGAGTGCGGCGTAAAACTCAACTCACTCACTCACTCACCCCTGACGTAAGACAAACACCTACAATCAGGAGTTCAAAATTCTGTTTCTTGGTGTATGCAGGAACGTTATTACATTCCAAAGACACGTGTGCCCATCTGACATGCTGTCATATGATGGCGATAATGACGGTAGCGATATACCAACCACACTTTTTATCGAATAATCTCTCACAATACATACTAACTGTCACACCAAATGTGAGATTTTAATGTAACTGCGCCTTATATACATCATTACCGTAAGTTTGGTGTTGGGCACATGGGGGTTCATTCAGGCCGTGACTGTGCTGGCAACGACAGGAGCGGTAGTTTGCGACAATGCAGCCTCATGCTCGAGATGCTGGAATACGTCAAAGATGAAAACATCCATCAAAATCAACTTTCCTTCATTCTTTATTCCAATGCAATTGACGTGCTAAGAGTCTGAAGAGACACAGAAAGTGTACTTTGAAGCCTTTTCGTGGCACGTCTAAGGTTTGTAACATATTTGATATTCTGTTTAGCTTCAAAATGCATCGTTATATTTTCAGAGGAAATGTGTTGTAAACAGGTAAGGTACATGCTCTCTGTACCGATCCCATGGGTTAATTCAAATTTGGTGTAGCAGCCCCCAAATGAAGAAAGTGCGTGTACAGCATACTCAGTATTAGGGACGACATTCCAGTATATTTGCCCTTCGTACTTTTTTAAGGTGCCTCACTGATTCAAAAACACCAGGTAGGGAAAGTGTCACTTTTAATTATATCTGTGACATTAATAACATTTGTAATATTCTGTCATTATCTGGCACGTGTCGTGTAACAGTCAAAATCTGATGCGTCATTTCCAAACAGATAAGGTATCATTAAACATTGATATCATTTGTAATGAAACAGGCTTTAATATGAGTATATGACTGACAGCTTTAAGTGTCTACTGGCTGAAAGGCTGTGCTATGCTCATTCCCCTCTACCTCTGGTCTGTCTGTTTTACATATTCTCTTAGACATTTTACTGCATGTTATATCAAAGTGAACTAAATCTAAATTGAATCTCCTTGCCCGCCCTTACCCTAATCAGCATCTTATCGAAGCCATGAACCTGATCGTCTTCAATTTCTGCAACAAAACAAAATGAGTCTGTTGAGAAAAAGGACGCCCCACGTCATATTCAAGATAGTCAGTGTGTTTATCCAGAAGAGCGGGTAGCGTTGCTGAGAATAACAAAGGAGCCTCATGGGAGTGATGGATGCAGTAAACTGAAGGCCGAAGGCTGAATAGGCTCCTATTGGTATCAAGAGACGTCAGATGTTGTTAGACCATGACAAACTTGTGGTAGATAATTAGGAGTCCAGTGTGTACAGTCGTTGTCGATTAAAAGGAAACGATACTCAAGGCTCACCTCTCCGGGTAGCATACCCGAAACACTCTTTCAAATTGCTTTGAGTGTGACATTTAATGTGGATATGGAGCTAGAGAAATTGACTTACTGTTTGTATTTGTTTATTATGTATTATATACCCACGTGACATGAGGTCAAGGACGGCTGCGTAGCCCTTCTGGTCGATGTACTGGGTGAGAGTATTGTGCTCAGCAGCGTACAGGATCTCCAAGAACACCCGCATGTCGGCGTGTGAGAGATTCTCCTCAATCTTGTGTGCAAGGTGAAGTTCTCTCAGAAAGGTAAACAGGGTGGAACCAGCCCTTCGCTTCTGATCAAAGAAACAATATTCTATTTTTAGGAATATTTCAGCGAAATAGTTAAGTTCATCTACTGATACACAGTGGAGTTTGGTTGGTACGAATGAATGACCACAATATATGAACACCCCAGCACCAGATGTGTATTTAACATCAGTCAGGACCTGTGGAGATCCCGTTTACAACGGGTGTTCCGCAAATCATGCTTCTCGTAAGAGTATGTAGTCGAGGTCGTTGACGTGGGAGACACATGTCATCGTATCCCATATGAGCAGATTAATGCTCATGATGTAACTCACTGGATTGTCTTTTCAGATTTGATTCAGTTCACAATAAATCATGTAGCTAGAAATTGCTCCCTCCCTCCCTGCCCCCCTCTCTCTGTATGTATGTAGCTGTCCTTCTTCGTTATCACTTACTTATATGTATTTCTTGTTGACTGATTAATACAATAATACTGAAGTTTGGCCAAATCTACTCACGACAACTACCGTTGAGCCTGAGCCTGAGCCTTGCTGTAGATGCTGAAACAGAACCGTATATATATGTATTGGGTTAGGTGGCTGCCTTCGTGCGCTAACGGTTGGGTAGCTATCGTTGGGAACGTGTGTTCGAATCCTGGATGGGACTTAACCCAACACAAGTAGTAGAATCTGTACTATACTCAGAAAGTGTTATCCCATATGTATTGCATTCAGTATTTCAATATGCGCCGTCTTTGGACTTTAATCAGGTCTTGCTGAGTGCGGCCTTAAACAACAGAGCAAACTTTAAAGAAGCGTTCGGTACTTACAGCCTCAAGGTAACCCTCAAAGTGAGGAATGTCGTCTTCGTCCAAATCTGAAGATACATAAATTATGTGCCCATATCTACTTCATGTGCTATTTGATTCATAGAAATACATTTTGTCAAACATATCAAGGAGTCAGTTTCTGGTAAAAATTACAAATAACTACATCAGGGTTATGTAACCAATAACGGCTTATTTTACTGGCGTGAACCAATTTCCACGAAAACAATAATATGGTTTAACAGATTCATATATGATTCATTTTCTCATGCTGACAAACACTACACCGTCAAACATGAGTAAATAGGCTCAACCGTGTGTGTGTAATTAATGCTTTGTGTCCATCTAAGAAATCGTGTGTGTTTCACGGTGTGGGTTTGTGTGTGTATTTAGTATATTATGTCCATCTAAAACGTTTGTGTGTATATGAGTGCGTGCTTGGGTGTATTTAGTGTTTGGGGTCTATTCTAAGAAAGTGTGTGTGTATCTGTGTGTGTGCGTGTAGTGTTTTGTATCCATCTAAGAAACTGTGTGTGTGTTTATGTACCTCTGTGTGTGCTTGTATGCACATTATTGTTTGGACTTAATATGTGTGTAATTAGGGTTCAGCTGAAATACTGTGTATGTAATTAGTTATTTCTATCCACCCGAATCTCGTGTGTGTAATAAGCGACCTATGTCTGCTTGAGGCATTTTCTGTGAGTTAATGGTGAGGTGTTTCATGTTGACGTGCACAGATACATACGATCGATGAGGCGAATGATATTAGCGAAAGTCTGGGCTGAGATGAAGGTTGTGAGGGAGGCGCTGCCCTGCTCGGCAGCCTGGATCAGCTTGTGGTAAAGGTCCTTTTCAGCAGCATTCATATGGGCAAACTCGTGGCTCTTCCGAATATCCTTCAGATAGTCGGCGAATTTCTTGGGATCTGTGTAGTCGTGATGACTGTTGGCCATGACGGCCGTCACTGTTACTATGGCAACAACTAGAAGTTTCATCATGCTGAAACAGGACATACGTTCTTACAGATCATGCGAAGCCTGATTTAGTATTGCATAGTAATGACTGTACTGTGGTGAAATTCAGGCTGGAGACCGGGTTCGAATCCAGAGGTTCTAAACTCAGTTAGTCCAGAGCCGTTTGTGGTGGGAACATGTATCAAGCCTCATCAATGAAAGACGGAATCTCTGATTCTTAGTTTCTATTGTTAAATAAAGCAACTATTCACCTTAAAACGAAATGTGTTAAAATAAAAATCATTATACAAATAGTGCATTCATTTCGTGGTTTTATATTTCATAGACAGCTGGATGAACTATACAATCCATTTATAAAACAAACAGAGAATCCAGTTAGCGTTTTTCAAGTGAGAAAATCAAAACAGTACCTGTCGTGTTTCACTGTTGGAACACTCGCTGTGGCTTCACGTGTCGCACTGGCCTTTTTATACTGTGAAAGTCTAAAGGATAGGCTGCTAGAAAGCTCACCTGAACAAGCCACTCCATGTCTGGATATAGGTCATAGTTATCGGTTTGACCTTTTGCTTGAAATTGCTTTTGACGTCCGTTAATGCGACCCTTGTATTTCCAAAACGGTTTGTATCAAAAGCATAGGTTCTAAAGAGTTACAGTAAATTTTGACTGTATATAATCACATGAGAAGTGGGGACGTTGCCCCCTTTGGAAATATACGGTGACTAAAGTAGTTAAAGGCATAAAATGTAATCAGAAAAAAACTACTTCAAGGCTTATGGTAAAAAAGGCGTATGATATCGCCGAAGAAGTTCAGAGTTTATGGTAAAATGACATAGGTAGTCTTTGAAAGTACGGCAAAGCTTATGATAAAATGACGTAGGTAATCGCGGGAAGTACTTCAAAGCTTATGGTAACATGGTATAGGTAACTGCGGTAAGTACATCAAGACTTATGCCCGAATGGCGTACCTAGTCGCTGAGTAATGACACAAGGTTTGTCCGATCGCAGTCTCGGGTAAACGTCTGAGAAAGCCAGCGGCAAATAACATATAAGAACCTGACACCGAGAATACAGGAGACGTTAGCGGCTGGAAATACGATGACCCATATGATTATCAATTACCATCTGCATTGTATTAGCCACCGAACCTGAAATGAGTAACGGTGTGTGCATCAGTTTTAACATTTTTTGTTTCCTTCAAGATTATCCATATACTGTGCAATATGTGCACGTACCTTGTACATTGCTGTATCGTCATAGATGCCGTACACAACGTTAGGTGAGTGAGTGGGTACGTACAGTTTTACAATATTCCAGATATATGGCAGCGGTCTGTAAATGATAGAGCCTGGGTCAGATAATCCAGTGGTTAACAGTGTTTCTTTATATGTTTGTTATTAATTAAGTAATAATTATTATTGGGTCACAACATTTAGTGTTTTGAATGTTAAATATGATGGGTCACATTTCGTTTTAATATCTGGTCAACACTTTTAGCATTCTGGCATTCCGGAATTTATCCGCTCCTAGTTTTCGATGTTCACTTCTGGGATACTGTTTCGAGACCATTCTACAGTGTTGACGACATTCGTTTCTGCCCGAACTTTCGGGAAATGGCTTAGTAAATATATAAAAAGGCGTGTTGCCATGTGGAGGGCGACACTCACACTCATACCCATTCACATTACTGCCAACGCTTGAAATCCTGTCAATACCTGATTCTACATTATCTGATGTCGCACCGATCGCTGTGTTTACATTTTGCCAGAGTTGATTCTCTCTCACACCAAGACTTTGAGTTTGCTATATTGTATTTTGTGACCCACTGACTTTGTCTGATTTTGTCTCTCTTGAATTGTATCTGAAATCTGCATTGTTATATTGACTTGTGACTTTGTATACCTTGCTGTCGGTGTATAATAACAGAATTTGAACGTAAACAACTTGTCTTTGTTCTGTTTTGCTGGTTTACAAGGGGATTTGTTAAATTGTTGTCACGGTAAATTCTTAACCGTAACAACAGCATGAGCATTAATCTGCACAAATGGGATGCCATGACACGTGTCAACCAAGTTAGCGAGCCTGACCACCCGATCCTGTTATTCGCCACTTACAACAAGCATGGGTTACTGAAGGCCAGTTCTAAACCGAATCTTCACGTGCCTCATCAATTAGGAAAGGGCATGCCATGCAAAGTTTAGTGGTTAGTATTTTCTGAGGTCAATGTATATATTTGTTTCATATTTTCGTTATTTTCACTTTATATGACATATTTTCATCATAATAAATGCCTCATGATATGATGCTTCAGTGACAATAGCAATGGCCGATGTTCTCTTTAAAACTACACTCTTCAAAAAAATGAAATGCAAAACCCAAATGTCACTGAAAATTTGGTGTTATTCCAGGATGTGTAGATCAGCGGAAAACAAAGATACATGAATTTTGTGGAGCAATGCCTGTACCTCCTGGATAAAGATCGAATCAGTCGTTGGATGTTCTGCTGTTCCCCATTCCCCCTGCTGCATGTGGAGCAACTGTTGAAGATTCTGTGGTGAATTACACCGTCGACGTACCCGTCTATCGACCTGATCCCAAAGGTGTTCGAATGGGTTTAGATCCGGGGATCTGGAAGGCCAGGGGAGGGTATTGATGTTGTTGTTGGTAGTCAGCTAGTCCACTGTGGCGAGTGCTGTGTGGTGCCTGGCGTTGTCCTGTTGGAAGAGCTGCCGTTGACAGTCAACAATGTGAAGGACAAGCGGACGGAGAATCTATTGATGTATCGATTGGTCGTCAGATTGCCTTGGACAAGCACAAGTTCAGATCTGCGGTTGTATGAGGTCGCTCCCCACACCATAACACTTCCATCACCGAATCTGTCCACGGTCTTGGACGGTCATTTGTCGAATTTGTTTGACGAAATCGATCCCACAATCGAGTTACTGTGCTTGGATGAACGTTGAATTCACTCTTTGATTGGCCAGCTTGCAATCGTCCAATTGCCTGATTTCGATCGGGGGCGTTGAGAATTTCCATTTTCGTGTACAGTACGTGCAAAGATCGTGGATGAAATTGGAATGTTACAGTCACATCCAATCAATGTGTACTCATGCTTTGCACGTGAGAAACAATCAATGTGCCTCATATTCGCGCTGCATGACATCCACGCACATCATGACAATCTTGATTGATAAAACCTTTCAACATAATTTATGGTTGCGTTTGGTCAAGCAGGATCTTATCAATTACAGAAACAATGCGCAACCCTTAAAATGTTTGAGTTTACATATGTGTACAAAATTGTATCATTTTTGAATTTCATTTTGCGTTTCTTTTTTTTGAAGAGTGTATTATGTTATGGTGCCATATTTGATCAGGTGTACAACTGACTTGCCGTAGCACGCGTTTAAGACTGGTACCGCGCTGGGGAAGGGTTCGAATGGTTTTTTTCCGAACACATTTTATATTCATGTTTAAATAACGCTTCCTAAACATATTCTAATATTCTCTACTACGGGGATCGCATAATCAGCAACGATGTTGTTGTGTATTCATTGTTTAGTTTTCTTTTTATTATAACCTGCGGTGGGGTAGCCTAGTGGCTACAGACAAAGACTCGAGTTCGACTTTCCACAAGGGTACAATAAGTGAAGCTCATTTCTGGTGTCCCCCGCCGTGATGTTGCTGGAATATTGCTAAAACAGGCCACTCACTCACTCTTTTTTCTAAGCAAAAGGAATTCCTGCAGTTGAAGACAGCATACATTATTTGAATTTTACAGACACTTTTCTACTCAGCACAAGGTTTCTGGTCCTTTGATCACTTGACTTTAGTCAGTCTACTGGCCTCCGTTGCAAGAGGTCTGGAGTGCTGTCGTGCAAAGTGAGTTTCGCAAACGCCTGTGGTGACGTGGTGTTTTGTCGATTAATTCCTGACCTACCCAGTTCAAAAGTTTCAAATGAAATAACGACATTTTGACGTCACTGTAGTTATCAAGGGGTTAAACTTAATGGATGTATTTGGTATCAGCTATATATGTCACTGTATTTAAACAATTTGTAGAAATTGTCAGGTAGGAACAGTGGTAATACCTCCTGAATTGTTGAATGTTATACTTAGATATACAATTTATACACAGGAGGCGGGCGAACCCAATGGGTAAAGCGTTCGCCCATCACCATGATGACCCTGTTTATTACTCCACTTCCCATAAGTGTTTTATTGCATACATATGCAAAACATTTTCTTCATAGGAGTACTATGAATCACATGTGTATAAATGTCTGACACATGATTGTAAAGTGTTATATTTGTGACCTCTTCTCGACGTTTGCTTGAGAATTATTGCGGTTGTTGTAAAGCATATTAATACTTCCAGTTGAGGCAGGTTAGATTGTTACAGATTTACAGCCATGTTTCTGAGAGATGAGGGGTATTGAAAAGTGTTACCATCAGTGCATATCGTATTGATTTCAGTAAATACTGTCGTTCTAACGTTTTGAAAGAATAGTCAACTGTGTAATTCTTACAGTACAATCTGATTTGTTTGGTGAATGCCATCAAATGAACAGATCGATTCAGATGATCCACTCGATTGTCTGGTTCATACTCGATTTTCTATAGACATACGGCTAATAGCGGAAATATTCTTCAACACATGAACATGACATGGCAAGTCATTTCTGTTGTTACAGGACGGGACATTGCCCTTTTTACTTGTTCACGAACACACTCCAGCTAATCTGAGCCAGATGGTGTGTGATTGAGTTTTACCAGACAGTAATCTTATCTTCCTTCACTCATGAACACTTACTATAGTAGATCAAACTCACTGCTATCTTGCTTTGTCACACAGTAAACTTTGACTGATTTACCAGAACATGGTAAATATCTACGCAACAGAGAGTACACACAGGAAAACTAGATCTGACCATAGGATTCTAAGCGCAAGAAGCAGCTGAATCATGCTTACTCACAATACAAAACACACAAAAAGTGTTTTCAATCAATATTAACAGTACGTGGCTCACAGGTAGACAACACACACTACAGCTGTTCATAATATAACCGAAGGTATAATTACTATGTTTCACATTCAGGGTTTTGTGTGACGCTCAAATGTGACAGGTACCCACAAATGTGACAGGTACGCACAAATGTTTATAATGGAAAAAAATCGTTATTGTTGACTGTACCCACAACACATCCCTGACTTTGGTGTGAGTTTGGTTGTTTCTTTCATAGCATTCATGTGCATAATTTTGTCCACCAGTCCACATGACGAATGATTCATTTGAGGCCATTTAAATTTTTGCATCAAAATGTACAGTTTTCCACACCTTTACTTCACGGAAACTTCATATTGACTTCATGGGGCCTTTGAAATATCAATTTGACGGAGTCGGTGGAAAACCTGAAATTTACATATTGAATAGAATGCAGCAAAGAGGGTTCGGGTGTTTCTGGCACAGTCAGGCTGCTCAAACTTTTCATAAGCTCATCCCTTGCACCCTTTCACACACAGCACAGACAGCAAATAGCACGTCTCTGAGGAAGTGCCACCTAGTTGAATTCACCAAGATCTTTTCAGAGAATATGGAAACATACCCCACTCACAGAAGGCTGTGCTGCCGTTGGGGAATATGGGCACAGTCCTGATCTGCGCTTAGAGATAACGAGATACCACACCAAGGCGTTGAGAACATGGGGATCAAGACGACGGTTTACCTGAGATGCAAGAGCTATTTTAAAAGCTAGGTAAACATAGCTGCCATGTTTTCCCTGGAACTTGTCAATCACGCCGCAGTCAATAGGGACATAACATTTAATGACACGTGTAATTTCCTTCATCAGGTACGGTCAGGATTTGAGTCTCGAATTCTTCTCAAGGTGTATAAAGAATTTTATAGTTGTCATGTCCTCAGCATTTCCTGAATGGTCTTGGGAGTCGAATATAAGGGAAGAACCACACCATCATGTTGCTAAAGATACTGCGTTTGCACTTTGCTTGACATCCAGTGACAAGGTGTTGGACAGTGTCGTTAAATCCGTTCCATAATGCGCATTTCATGTTTACATTTTGACGTAAAATCACACAATGACGCTTATCTGTGTGAAGTGACTGAGCAGCAAACTCATTCCATCTGTCTTCATCCATGCAAGGGACTGAGCATAGCTGCGCCCTTCAACACACTGCACATAAACAAGGTGCAGCAATCTGTGCAGATTTGATATGGCACTGTGTTTGCTTACACTCATGTCTGTTGTGTGGTAGACAGCCATAAACACAACCAAAATGAACGTTAAGGTTCTGTCCAATATCGGTAGCTCTTTTTAGGTAACGGTGGTATGCTTGAATCATTTTCATCATTTGGCACAATGCAATTGTGTCATAAGAACCTCCACGACATTGTCGTACCTGACACATACTGAGGGAAAAGAAAGGTAGAGGCTATGTTGTCTGATATTCAGCATATGAGGTTGTCTATTAGGGCTGTAACGATGCATAGAGCTATCGATAGATTGCAATTGTTGAGCCTCCAATAGCAATTAATTGATGTCAGAAAGGAAAACTTATCAACGCATCAATAGTATCAAGTCTATGAGTGAGACTAGTTTTACACCGCACTCAGCAATATTCCAGCTATATGGCGGCGGTATGTGAATAATTGAGTCTCGACCAAACAATCCAGTGATCAACAGTATGAACATCAATCTGCGCAATCGGGAACCGATGACATGTCATGTTTCAACCAAGTCAGCGAGCCGTCTGAACAGTCACCCTTATTGTCTATTTCCCTGTCTCCCCATCCACAGTCACCCTATTGTCTATATTCTTGTTTCGCCCACTCAATAATACCGAAAAGGTATGAGAAGACGACTGGACCATCAGTACTTGTATTCGGCCCGATGTTTGATGTGAAGCCAGACCATATGATCCTGTTAGTCGTGTCTTGCGACAAACGTGGGCTACTGAAGGCCAATATTCTAGCCTGGACCTTCACAGGTAGCACCGATGGCATGTATGACTATTGATAGTGTAGAAAGTGACTTCGATTGTTAAAATGCAGCGCAAAATACAGTTCCGTTTTCTTTTTTCTTGCATTAGTATTGCAACGGTTGGTCGCAACTGACTATATCTATTGCAATAGTTGTTTTCTCAACAGTCACCCCTATCGTCCATATCCTTGTTTTCTCCTCAACAGTCATCCCTGTGGTCTCTATCCTTGTTTACTCTTAAACAGTCATCCCTATTGTCTCTATCCTTGATTTCTCCTCAACAGTCACCTTTATTGTCTACGTCCTTGTTTTCCCCTCAACAGTCACCCCTATTGTCTATATTCTTGTTTCTCCCTCAACAGTCACGGCACCCGTGAACGGCCACCTCCTCGTGGTGGGTGCTGGGTAACGCTGACAGCCGTTCATCCCCGTTGTGGACCCGGGAGTATAATTGGTCCACTAACCCGTTTGCCGTAGGTTGCGGCCCTGTGTCGGTGGAGGAGGGGATCCTGGTGGTTGAGGGCATGGGAGCAGGACCATTGTTCCTATTGCTCAACACACCACTTTGGCCCTTACTTCACATAGACGGGTTGTTGAATGGGCCCGGTTCAACCAATCGGCTGGTCATGCCAAGCCCTGTGCATGGACTGTGTATGTGTCATTGCACAAATTTTATTTGGAATTGTTTGAATTTTCTTGGCACTGCTATTGATCTCTAACTTTTTGGATTGTGAAATATGATAACATGAACTTTGCCTAGAGTCTTATGCCAGAAGGCGGTGGCTTATGGGCCAATCTGGTGGATCAATTATTTACAATTCTTCTTCTGGAGTATATCATCTGAGTACCCTTGGTGCTGCCGGAGACCCACTTGTTTTTAGCATTGTCCTTGTGATACTCCGTGGTGGGTGGGGAGCTCAGATGATGAACCATATTAAAGTAACTATGGCTTACACAACCCCCATTAAAAGAAACAAGCGTCAACTTGACAATGATGATGATGAACTACGACCGTCTATTCCGACCACTGAATACTGGTCACGATTTCTAGTGATCGAGACTCTTGACAAATCACCTTTCAAATTAAACCCATTTGTGGTATCTAAAGGTATACATGACATCGCAGGTGAGGTACGAATTATCACACGACTGCGTTTAGGTTCCCTACTTGTAGAATGTAGCAGGAAACAGCAATCAACCAACCTGTTGTCAACTGAGCTGTTTGTTGGCGTCCAGGTTTCAGTTACTCAACACAAGACTCTGAACATGAGCAAAGGGATTGTTAGAGACCGAGATCAATTGTTTGCAGATATGACTGAGTTTGACATCTTATCAGAAATGAAAGATCAAGGGGTGACTTTTGTTAAAAGATTCACAACACGGATAAACTCAGAAACAAAACCTACTAACACATATCTCTTCCACTTCTCTTCTCCAAGTATTCCAAAATCAGTATGAGCAGGATATTGTAATATCAGTTTTGATACTTACATCCCCAACCCGCTCAGGTGTTTTAAATGTCAGAAATATGGACACGGTGTAAATACCTGCACATTGTTGTGTGTGCTCACTGTGGTGAGTAAACACACACAACAGAAGATTGTGGCAGTGATTTCAAAAAATGCACCAACTGCTCAGGCGATCATTCGTCATTTTCTAAAAAGTGTCCAATTTGGAAAGAGCAAATGGAGATAAACAGAATAACGTTTACTCAAAATATCTTCTTTTCTGAGGCAAAAAAAAATAGTAAAGAGATCTGATCTTCCAGAAAGTTATGCTACAGTGGCGTAAACATCATCTGAGTCTAGCTCTAAAAGAACAAAATCACCCACAGGCTGCCAAACTACCCTGACGTTGGTAAATTGCGATTCTCCACAGCTTTTGTACCCTGCTATATCATATCAGACTGAGGAATCACTTCCTAGTACATCAAAGTCTTCTTCTGATCACAAATCATCAACATCTCAGTCACACTCGAAGTCTCAATCGACAGCTGATGGTCAGTAAACTGTTAAAAGTAAACCTAAGCCTAAGCCTGATGCTTCTAAACAACAAAGTGGCAGAGCTCCTAAAGGGTCACAAAATAGAATTCAATTGTTCAACAAATATGGGTCTCTTGAAGACATGGACGTTTCTGAAAACGTCCATTCTAGGGCACATAGCTTGTCGCCCTCCAAAAGAGAGGGGTAGATCCCCAATAAATCCCCCTAAAAGATAGTTTATTCCAATAATATTGTACAGTGGAATTGCAGAGGACTGAGGACTAATTTACATGAATTACAGCTATTGGTCCAAGATTTTACACCTTCAGCATTATGTCTCCAAGAGACATATTTAAAACAAACAGATATATTGACCTTTATCATTTTAATGCATACCATTGTTTTTCACCTCCGGGTGATAGGGCCACTGACGGATCATCACCCATTCTAGTCAGACAAAACGTTATTCAAAGCCCTGTTCCACTTATCACTAATATGCAGGCTGTTGCAGTGAGAATTGCTTTACATGTAGCGTTTACGCTATGCTCTCTCTATATTTCGCCGTCTTCGACGTTTGCCAAAACCGATCTTCAAGCTCTATATGACCAACTCCCGAAGCCCTGTATTATAATGGGAGATTTAAATGGGCACAACCCACTCTGGGGTAGTGTAAATACAAACACAAAAGGTAAATTGTTGGAGGACTTTTGTTCTGACAATGATTTATGTATTTATAATGATGGCTCCAGCACATATTTACACCCTGGTACAGGGACTTATTCTGCTCTCGACTTGTCACTGACAATTCGAATGGTCAGTCCAAGAAAACCTCTGTGGAAGTGACCATTTTCCCACTCCATCATCAAGGCAGAATATTAAAAAAGGCTAATTGAGCTCTATATGAAACACTGTGTGCTGAAAGACGTAAACCTGAACGTTTTATTGCCGTTCCTGATGCTGTTAAAAGTTTTTCTGATGAACTGAATTCCATAGCTGATGAGTGTATACCATAGACCTCTGCAGCTCCACATATTCGAAAACCAATGCAAACAAGCTAGGAAGGCAAGGAAAAAAGCAGAACATTATTTCCGTCGCCATCCTATGGTGCATAATTATGTATCCAAAATACATTCTCGGACACCCATGTCCAAGGTATGGAACATGGTCCAGAAAATTAAAGGTAAAGGTACTAAATTATGTATCCAAAATACATTCTCGGACACCCATGTCCAAGGTATGGAACATGGTCCAGAAAATTAAAGGTAAAGGTACTAAATCTACTGTCCATCATCTTAAACATGGAGATCAATTACTTACTGATAAATCAGATATTGCGAATAAACTGGGCGAAACCCTCGCTAAACATTCTTCCTCTTCTAATTATATACCTAAATTTCAGCAGTATCAAAGACAACAAGAAAAGAAAACTATTAATTTCAATTCTGATAATGGGGAAGATTATAATGAAACGTTTTCTATTCATGAACTCCATACTGCTCTTGATCAAGCTCATGACACTGCTACAGGAGCTGATAACATACATTATCAACTCCTGAAGCACTTACCAGAATCCTGTTTAGAGACGCTCTTATCAATTTTTGATGATATTTGGACTTCCGGGAAATTTCCCTCTTCATGGCGTGACGCTATAGTAAAACCAGTACCTAAACCTGGACGTGATCATACGGATCCATCCAATTATCATCCGATTTCATTAACTAGCTGTGTTTGCAAGACCATGGAACGCATGATAAATAATCGTCTTGTTTGGTACTTGGAAACAAATAACCTCATAACAGATATACAATGTGGTTTCCGTAAAAGCAGAAGTACTGTCGATCACTTAGTGCTTTTGGAATCATTTGTGAAAATCGCGCTGATTAATAAACAACACGATGTGTCTATCGTTTTTTATCTTGAGAAGGCATGTGACACAACCTGAGTATACAGCATTTTGAGAGATTTACATGATTTCGGTTTGAGAGGTCGTTTGCCTGGATTCATAGCCAACTTTTTAAATAACAGACAATTTCAAGTCCGCGTGGGTTCTACCCTGTCTGATCATTACACTCAGGATCAGGGTGTTCCACAAGGCAGTATTTTGTCAGTCACACTTTTTAGTATAAAGATAAATAGTTTATCAAAAGTTTTAAACGATTCAATTGAAGGATCGTTATTTGTGGATGATTTTGATGTTGCTTGTCGTGGGAAAGAGATGGATACTATTGAACGGCAACTGCAGCTGTGTTTAAACAAAATAGATAAATGGTGTGTTGAAAATGGCTTCAAATTTTCTAAATCAAAAACCAATTGTATACACTTCTGCGTAAATATATACCTCATGAAGACCCAGAACTATTTCTAAGTGACACTCCTATCAAAGTTGTCAAGGAGGCTAAGTTCTTGGGACTCATTTTTGATGCACATTTGACCTTTCTACCCCATATTAAGTCCCTAAAAGCCAAATGCTTGAAGGCACTCGATTTATTAAAGGTTGTTTCTAATTCAAAGTGGGGAGGGGATCAGACTACCCTCCTTCACTTATACAGATCACTGGTCCGCTCAAAACTTGATTATGGCTCCATCGCATATGGTGGAGCCTGCAAAAGCAGCCTGAAACTATTAGATTCTGTTCATCACCAAGGTCTAAGACTTTGTCTTGGTTCCTTCAGAACGTCACCTATTGACAGCCTCTATGTTGAGGTCGATGAACCATCTCTTACACAACGTCGTATTAAATTATCCTTACAATACATTACTAAATCACACTCTAATCTAACCCTGAATACAACTGTGTGTTCAATCCACTTTATGAGGATTTGTACGGTAAGAAGTCTTCTCTTGTTCCACCACTAGGGCACAGAATTAAACCCTTTCTTTCTTCAACCGGCATTCAGCTGGAGAGCATAGCTCCTTCCCGTCCTCTTTCTTCTCCTCCTTGGCAGTGAGTTAGGCCACAAGTTGACCTAACATTAACTACATTTAAAAAATCAGAAACGAATGAATTACAGTATAAACAAGAATATAATCAATTGAAACATAAATATAGCAATTATAAATGCTTATTTACAGATGGTTCCAAGGACAATGGCGCAGTGGCTTGTGCCACTGTCATTGGATCCAAAACAATATCTTCTAGATTACCAGATAATAGTTCTATTTTTAAAGCAGAAGCTAACGCCATACTAACGCCACTTAAATACATACAAAGGCACCCTAAACATAAACAGTACATAATCTATTCCGACTCTCTTTCTTGCCTTCAGGCTATTAAAATATTTATTGTAAACATCCACTTTTAATTGAAATTATTGAATTGTACAATAATCTTGCTACTGGCCAGTGCGACATTGTCCGTTGTTGGTTACCTAGTCATGTGGGCATTTCTGGTAACACAATGGCCGATCTTGCTGCTAAGGCAACACTCAACAAACCTGTGACACCACGTCTTATTCCATACTCAGATTATAAAGCTACAATAAGAAGATCTTATATCCGTGATCTGATAAAAATAAAACCTTATATCGGTTATACTTACTTGGGTTGTCAGTCCAGATTTGAGGAGGTCATTATGCGACGATGTCGCATTGGCCATACGAGGTATACTCACGATTATCTATCAAAAAGTGAAGATCCTCCGTGTTGTATCCCTTGTGATGAAAGAATCACAGTCAAGCATGTCCTGCTTGACTGTGTTAAATATTCCATCACAAGGGATAAATGTTTTAATTCACGAACTTTGAAGGATCTTTTTAATAATGTTAGCTCTCATTTAATTATTGCATTTTAAAAAGAATTAGTTTGCTAAATGAATTGTAAATAGATAAATATTTTATGCTTGGGAGTTTGAATCAGTAACTTAGACTGTTAGTGGCTGTATCCTTGAGGGGGGTTAAAGCACAGTAAAATTATTGTCCTCCTGAGAGGGTACGTAAGTCCCAAAACATTTGAAGTCAAATTTGATCTTCCATTTTTCTAGCCGTAGTATTTCTGTCATTTTAATTTGTGGCTAATCTTGCATACAATCACCAGCAGCTGAGGGGATGGTGTAAATCCAGCTAGGGACCATGCAGGTAGCAGAAGTACTGTAAGTCCCCATGGCCCCTAGTATGGTGATCTACCTTCAGTTGTTGGTGATCTATATAATCTGTTTTTATATTGTGTTGTCTGAATAGGGATATTAGTAACTTTTCACGCTAGTTTTATTTCTTATTGTGATATTCTAGTTGTTTTACTGTCCTTCGTAGACAAGTTTTTATCATATACATAGATTCCTTTTTTAAGAATGCTCTCGTCACGATATGGCTGCAATACTGCCGATGTGACGTTAAATATTAACTCACTCACCCACTCAACAGTCAGCCCTATTGTCTACACCCTTGTTCTACCCTCAACCATCACCCCTATTGTCTACACCCTTGTTCTACCCTCAACCATCACTTCTATTGTCTATAGCCTTGTCTTCCCCTCAACAGTCACCCCTATTGTCTCTATCCTTGTTTCTCCCTCAACCATCACCCCTTTTGTCCATATCCTTTTTTCGCCAAGTCAACAATATCAAACGGATATGAGAAGACGGCCATGCCATCGGTATTTGCAACCGTTCATCTCTGAGCTTTTGTAATTCCACACGATGTTTATTGTATAAGTTGTTTGTCTGGCATGGTGGAGTTTGTCTTGCATGCCCAAGTACATATACACCTGGGGACACAGGAGATGTTAAATCTGCAAACAGGTAAACTGAGTGATCGTCCTTCTTCTACGTTGCAAAGTTACAGATGAAGAATGATACACTTGTTGAGCCCAGAAGGACATGCTTGTGTCACTTGACTCGACAAGGAAATTGTGTCTGTTTTTCGTGTAGAGTCTTCCTTGGCTTTTTAGTTCAAGTGAACAAAAGATGTTAAGCAACACAGTTGAATACAGTTATGGAGAGAGAAAGGTAAAGGTGAAAGAGAATACAAGACAAGTGGATGAAAATGTTACATATAACAACTTCTACGTTTGGGGCCAGGGTGGGTTTGTTTTTGCGCGTGGTTTAGCAACGTACCCTTTGCATCAATGTCTACATTGTGTAGAGATAGAAATATGCAAACTGTTACCGTGACCGTGAATACGTGTACTCATACTTTTAATATGCACATTGCATTGGCAGCGGGTGACCATGGGTCATGTGTAAAGGGTCTTGTGTCGAATGTTCTTAGATCTCGTGACGGGTTCATGTTCCATGTGGCAGGGGTTTATGGGCTGTGTGGCTGACTGTCCAACTAGACACACGCTGTTTGAACTACCTGGAACTACGACACACTCATGATTAAAATGATTTTACAACAACCCTTATCTAATTTCAATCTCCATCTCAAAAAGTCATGTAGCGGTTTATTATGGGCGTCTTATCAGTCGTATTCTAAACTGGAGGCGATTCAGTGAGAATATAAACATATGTGGATTTGTGTATCTGATTGGACTGTTTAGCTTTCCTTTGATTTGTGGCTCTATGACAACTGTTATATGTCAGTAGTGATGTAGATTGTTCTCGAATTAGGCTATCAGTAGACTTAACACACGTCATCGTAAAACAATGGTTAACCGAATTATTTGGTCTGGCTTGTTCGCTACTAAGAGTACAATCAGCATTATTTGCAGAGAGATATAGGATTCGGACCGCAGACCGTGTTTAAGGACAGTTAGTCGTGACAACATGAAACAACATTCTTGTAGGAACTGAATACCCTCCGAGCTGACGTTGCGCCCAGTTTAAAGTATGCATAGTTTACAGAAGCTCAATTCAACAATCAGTACATTTCTTTAAGAAATATATTTTAATTTATCATTATGAAAAATAGTATGTTGTTAAGTATATCTTGAAACCCGTAAATATTTCTTTTGAACTTGTCAAGCGTGTAACAGAAGTAATGCGGTCTGATTGTGAGCTTATCATACAAATGTTTAGGGGTGTTCTATTGTGAGCTTAGTATACAAATGTTTAGGAGTGTTCTGTTGTGAACCCTGTATACAAATGTTTAGGAGTGTTCTATTGTGAGCTTAGTATACACATGTTTAGGGGTGTACTGTTGTGAGCTTTGTATGCACTTGTTTAGGAGTGTTCTATTGTGAACTTAGTATAGAAATGTTTAACGGTGTTCTATTGTGAACTTAGTATACACTTGTTTAGGGGTGTGCTATTGTGAGTTTGGTCTGCAGATGTTTAGGAGTGTTGCTGGGTTCTGTTGTGAGCTTTGTATACAAAAGTTTAGGGTGTTCTATTGTGAGCTTAGTATACAAATGTTTGGGAGTGTTCTGTTGTGAACCTTGTATACAAATGTTTAGGAGTGTTCTATTGTGAGCTTAGTATCAAAATGTTTAGGAGTGTTCTATTGCGAGCTAGTATACACTTGTTTAGGGGTGTGCTACTGTGAGTTTGGTCTGCAGATGTTTAGGAGTGTTCTAATATGAGCTTGCCATACAAACATTTTGCTGGGTTCTGTCGTGAACTTAGTATACAAATGTTTAGGAGTGTTCTATTGTGAACACTTAGTATACAAATGTTTAGGGGTGTTCTGTTGTGAGCTTAGTATACAAATGTTTAGGAGTGTTCTATTATGAGGTTAGTATACAAATGTTTAGGAGTGTTCTATTGTGAACTTAGTGTACAAATGTTTAGGAGTGTTCTATTGTAAACTTAGTATACAAATGTTTAGGGGTGTACTGTTGTGAACTTAGTATACACTTGTTTAGGAGTGTTCTGTTGTGTTTGGTATACAATTGTTTAGGGGTGTCCTGATTGTGAGTTTGGTTTGTTGGAGGTGTTCTGAACATATTTTGGCTTCCTGAAAGGGAATTCCAAAGACATACTGTATCCTGGACAAAATACCATATACAATGTATAACTACTTGTTTTGTATTTTAAAACTTTGAAATTTAAACTCTTCGCGTGTGTCAGAACCTTGGCCTAGGACTTGTACGAAGTTATTGATACTTTAATAAAACACAGAGGACCTTTGAAGATATCGTCTTTCTCTAAAGAGGTTTCAGAATATAGTTTACCTTAGTTTGTCCCTCGGACGGCTCTTCAATTCAATGTGCATTTGATTTAATTCATTTCAATTATATAATTATGACCAGATGTGGACCGGCATTTATACGTTTTCTCCTGTTTTCGTATTGAGGAGATACTTGCAAGTCTTGATAAATGTAGCATCCGACTAATCTTTTAACTGTATTTTCTATTTGGCTATGCCACAAACTGTCTTGTCGAATGTGAGTGATCCCTTCTTCACTAACAGCACTAAGAATTAATTACGTTTTGTGTAAGGAATACTTTGGCGCGTGAAGAGAATTGCTATCTGAATTGAATCTCAATTTCTCCAAAACCATTCTTCGGCACTGTCTCCTTGTTGTTATTTGTCTTTGTTGAGACACTGCGAAGCTGCAATGGGAAATAAATACAACGACATCATGATTGATAGGAAAAGGAATTCACACATTGTTCCACTGTTTTTAATTCTATATCAACGGAATCGCAGCGTTCTATTTGAGTGAAATCTATCCACGCAGTGGAAGTCATTAGTGTGTTGATAAGTCACGTCCTTTGACGGGATCTCGCGGGATCTGACAAGCTGTGCTGGTGACACGTTGTCTGTCTTCTTCACAGCTCGCAGTCTTCTGAACAGCAGGTACCTATTGTTCATTACAAGAAACAATACTAATATACACACACTTCATTCTATGAAAGCGGCCATGGCGCTAAGACTGTCTGTATATATGAGAGTTAGAATAGTCTGAGCGCCGTGATCGCTTTGTGATATGGGGACCAGTGGTGTAAGATTTTGTATTTACGCATTGATAACAGCACAGCACCACTATGATTTACCCACTCATATTTCTCACAGTAACAGGATTGTTAACATGTTTTGTTCGAAACGTATTGTTAACGTTGAATTCAACATTTCCTTTACTGGCGGGGCAGTGGGGTAGACTAGTAGTGAAAGTGCTCGATTATCGCGCCGATGACCGGTTCGATTCCCAACGTGGGCACGCCGTGTGAAGCCTCTGCCGTGATATTGCTAGAATATTCCTAAAAGCGACGTAAAATGTAAACTCACTCACTCAGTCACTCTTTCACTGGCCCCATTCATAACAAGATCAGCATAAGACGACTTGGCGCCGGGAATGCTGCAGGCCAACCCTACTCCTGAAGTCACATCCAGGAAGTGGAAGACACATTTATAGAGCGGGTATATTTTTCAATATTCTGAAATTTCTCATATGACGTCAGTGATACGTGGAGTGAAAGCGACATATGGTATCTGCGGTAAAGAGAGGGTGCACTTGTATCTGTGGCATAACCTTATCATAATGACATTTCATTCATTAAACATTGAAATATTTGAATATGACGTCACGAGACAATATCTTGCCAGCTGCACTATTTAGTTCTTGACGAAAACAGTCTAAAACATAGAAATTTATTATTTCCATAAATGTTGTTTTTGTGTTGTGGCAACTTTTGCAATAATGCATTTGAAATACAATAGGCCTGAGGTAATATCTGTAGGATGAACATGTCTTGATGGTGTAGCCACACAGTTTCCTCTAGTTTATCGGGCACTGTTACCGTTATCAACATACGACTGTGGCACAACTTTGAACACCGCCTGAAGCTGATGATGACAAAGAAAGGTGCGATACTTTAATGGACGGCAACTTCTATATTATATCATAATGCGACGTTGTAAAGCAAAATTCTTATGCCGCAGTTTTGTCTTGCTTGACAACACTGTAAGTATCTTTGCCGAAACGTCGCGTTTGTTCTCCATAAAAGTGTCGCACCTTTCTTTGAACAACGATCTCTTAGTCAAGCATGTCCTTGCAATACAGGTTAACCTTACATCTCTGATAAAATACTTGAACCCGCTCCACGTGTATGTGTGCTGTATGCTGTGTTTCATGCGCTCACCATTTGCAATTCACCTGTGCTTTTTGAGTGTTTCATGTGTGGTGCTTCAAGACTGTTACACGTGTGTTTCATGTGTACTCCATGAGTGTGTGCCCTATGGTCGTTTTACGTGTGTTTTCTTCTTGAGTGTGCGCTACATGTAATGAGAGTGTCATTTGACCAGATGACTGCTACACCGTCACCTGTTTATCTGGAGACTCCCACCCGTGACTCATCATTAGCAGAGAATGAATTCCTGTAAACACTGACCGAAAGTGTGTGAAACAAGCCAACTGCTGACACGACAAACATCTGACCGGGGACCGATTCAATAATACATATGACATGATTCAGTATAGATGTACGATAGATATAGTACGTTGGGCTGCTCCAACAATCAACAATACATCGCTGCATAGGGAGAGGGGGAAGTGGGAAACAGAAGGAGGATGGATGGTTGATGTGTGGTAAAGGAGATTTGGGGTTGGGGGACAGTGAGAGACAAAGAGAGGAATGATGGTGAAAAGATAGACACAGAGAAAGTGGAAGAGGGTATATAGGCGGGACAGGGAGAGATACAGAGAGGTGGGGAATTTAGAGAGTGAGAGAGAGATTGAAAAAGGGAAAATGAAAGATCAGGGAAACAACGAGGCTGTGTATGTATGAGAATATGAAGGAACACTGGACATGGGTACGTGGGTACAATGTCGTAGGGACTGAGCTGTATTCTGTATATATCACGACATGTATGTAATCAAGTGTGCAACAAACAATCCGCCGATTGACATCATGAGCACCTCCCAGCTGGGAGACTGAGGGACAGAGAGACTAGATAAACTGGAAATCTGGGAGACTAGGAGATTGGGAGACTTCCATGATTTGTTTAGTTTACCTCTTTCCAGAATGAGGCTGAGCGTGATTGTCCTGATCGTTTTCTGTGTTGCCTGCAATGCTACTGAGCTAGAGCATAAGCTGCAGGAGTTTGTACAAGGGCACGTGTTGGCTGGGCTGCCTCAGAAGGAGAGGATCCTGCTGGCACAACTGGTGGCTACAGCTGAAAGAAATGAGCTGAAGGAGTTCCTGGACTTGGTGGGGCCATTGCCTCTCTTACAGCTCATCTCAGGTAGGGTCATCACTTCTCTTACAGCTCATATCAGGTAGGGTCAATATACATGTATATATTACAGCTCATAACAGGTAGGGTCAATATACATGTACATGTATATATTACAGCTCATATCAGGTAGTATATGTTGTTCAGTGGCCACGAGGGGGCATGGGTTGATGTACCCTTGATGTTGATACATTGCAATGTACCTCCCCTGTACGCGGGGTATATTGAAAATATAGAGCGCTCAGCCAGTCAGAAAACCACATTGATGTGTGAGGGAAGATGATCATTACATGTCTTGTATCTCATCTTAGGTATTGGTTATTTCTTACGCCCCACATCACGTTGGTGTCATTACATCTCTTACAGCTCATTGCAGGTAGGGGGAATTACATCGTTACAACTCATCTCGGGTTTGGATCATCATATCTCTTATAGCTCGTCTCAGGTAGAGGTCATTAATCTCTTACAGCTTATCTCACTGTAGCTCCAAATAGCTCATTTCACGTAGGTGGAATTACATCCTTACAGCTCATCTCAGGTAGGTGGAATTGCATCCTTACAGTTCATCTCAGGTAGGTGGAATTACATCCTTACAGCTTATCTCAGGTAGGTGAAATTACATCCTTACAGCTCATCTAAGGTAGGTGGAATTACATCCTTACAGCTCATCTCAGGTAGGTGGAATTACATCCTTACAGTTCATTTCAAGTAGGTGGAATTACATCCTTACAGCTCATCTCAGATAGGTGGAATTACATCCTTACAGCACGTCTCAGGTAGGTGGAATTACATCCTTACAATTCATTTCAAGTAAGTGGAATTACATCCTTACAGCTCGTCTCAGGTAGGTGGAATTACATCCTTACAGCTTATCTCAGGTAGGTGAAATTACATCCTTACAGCTCATCTAAGGTAGGTGGAATTACATCCTTACAGCTCATCTCAGGTAGGTGGAATTACATCCTTACAGTTCATTTCAAGTAGGTGGAATTACATCCTTACAGCTCATCTCAGATAGGTGGAATTACATCCTTACAGCACGTCTCAGGTAGGTGGAATTACATCCTTACAATTCATTTCAAGTAAGTGGAATTACATCCTTACAGCTCGTCTCAGGTAGGTGGAATTACATCCTCACAGCTCATCTCAGATAGGTGGAATTACATCCTTACAGGTCGTCTCAGGTAGGTGGAATTACATGCTTGCAGCTCGTCTCAGGTAGGTGGAATTACATCCTTACAGCTCATCTCAGGTAGGTGGAATTACATCCTTACAGCTCATTTCAAGTAAGTGGAATTACATCGATGCAAGTTATCGCAGGTTGCGATCATTATATCTCTTACAGCTCATGTCATTGTAGGGGTCATTACATCTCTTATGACTCACTTTAAGTAGGGGCCGTTAACTGATTTTCCCAGTCATCTCGGGTAGGGCCATTGCCTGTATAACACATCATATCAGATAGGGTAAAACGTGTTATACTAGTCATATATATAAACCTATCTGCGATTTTTTCTACAGTAAAGTAGGTTCCTTCCAGAATCAGGTAGACTTCTGTCGTGACTTTGCACTGATTATTTCTAAACCCAGGGTTTAAATTGCACGTTTCGAAACCTCATGTCAGGTTAAATTTCGACTATGTCATAACCTAGATTTCGAAATGGTCGTTTTTCAACTTGATATGAATTTCGAGGTAAAGGATAAAACTCCGAGGGTTTGTTAGCAAATGTAAAAACCCACTGAGGAGGGAAAAAGTTTTGGCTGTCAGTCGCATCCCAGTTGACACCGAATGTTCCATCATTTACGGACTGTTCCAGCAATGTTGTTCTTCACAGTACGTGTACACAAAACATTTGCACAAACTGAAAATAATACACATATGTGTTTTACATTCATGACGATTCATAAGTCGGATGAAACACGACCCCGAGATGTACACCCTTGGAGTCGGAAAATTCCTTCATCTGCGGGTTTTACGTTTGCTACCAAAACCTCGGAGTCGTGTCTTATCCTCTACGGAATGGCTCACTTGAGTGAAGTTTAATTAGTTGTCTCAGAGTTCATCAGACCGTTTTGTTCAGACTCGATTATTCATAGACCAGTTCGTGTCACACACATATTGCTGAATTTTGCTCACTAAAACACTTTTGCTATAATGTTTACATGTTAAATGATATCATTCAATTTTATGATATAATTGAAAAAAACCTTTAGTGACTGTCTAATTGATTGTCTGCTGACAGATAGTATCGCCTGAATACAACCGCCCTCAGAAACAATGTGCAAAATGTGTGGGATGAATGTGCTCCACTCTTAGCACATACACTCTGGTCGGTTTAAATCTACCTGTAATCATTCCTCTGATACAACAAGCTAGTCCTAATTTCATTTGTATTGATGGTAACGCCTGTCTATGGATGATAATGCGTTGTAAGAGAAAGAGTTGTAATGTCACAACAACATAACACATATAGGCTGGCCTGCAATGTCCCCTAATCTGGTCCCACCGAACATGCATGGGGCATTATTAGAAGTCGGTTATTACGGTCTCCATATTACCCCCAGACTCTGGATGAACAGGCGTTACAGAGACAGTATCAAAACATTCCACAACAGCAGGTTTAAACGTTCATTTGCCCAAAGCAAGGACGTGTGAAGCTTGCATTTGTGTTCGTGATATCCATGCGCGTTATTGAACACTGCTTCGCTCTCCAAAACTGGCTTGGACTTTAATGTAACACTTTGCTGCATCAATTCAGCATATTTTGCACGGCTATTTTAGAGGCACTTGCTGTTGATGTTTTGTAAGTCTGCTCCTTGCTCAATACCATTTCTTTTCATTATGTTAATCATGTGTATTAATAATTATTTATCATTCCACGATTTGTAATTTCAATAGATGAAAATGTAATGAGACTGAACTTTTGTGTTGTTAAAATTTTTTCTGAGGAGCATATTTACTATCCCCTTGAAACCCCTTAAAAACGAAAACCTGTTTGGTAATCTGGATTTTCATTGCCAGACAGTGCATGCTCTCTGCTGCACGACTTCAGGTGAAAGGTGATATTTGTTATGCCAATGTTTTTTTTAATCCTTGGAAGAAATCTCATAAAAATCAACAGTTTCATGTAAAACTGATTGCTATCAACGCTTTTGTTACACATTTTTGGAGATTGCTTTGGCACAATAAGGAATAAATAGATTAATAAAAATACAAATCGACTATGCGTTTTTTTGATAGTATATATGAAATGATTGCGGTTTCATAGATCTCATTCTTGCAAAAGTTAGATATGCTGGTCCCACGTGATAACAATATTTAATGTTTTCTCTGCACAGATCTGCCAGTTAAGGATATTCACAACTTGACCCGCTACCTCACACAGGTAAGTGAAGAGTTGTTTTGTTGACACTGTCAGATGACCTGGCATGGAGGTTGCTGGTATATATACTGTCCCGACAATCAAACTACATGTAAGAACTGTATCGACAGTCGAAAGATGCTTTTACAAAACGTTTATGTTACTGGCGATAAAAATCTGAGTGTATGTTAAATATCTGTATGTACGGTGAAGCATTATGACATTGTTGCACGTGCCTACGTGAGCCTGGTCTGGCGAAGCTTTGAACATTATTTAAGCTGTATTCCCAGAGTCATCACAGAGAAAACAGAGAAAGGAAACCCTAGTGGTGGTCACAGTTATTAATTTGTAGAAACCCAGAAACCTGGGAACATGATCATGACGAACCGTCCATCCAACAATCACAGGGGCGTGATGTGTTCGAGAGATACAACACTGCCATACGTATTGTATGGCGTATGTGACCATTGCCGATCCTCTATGATTCTTTAAACTGTTGCATCTTTGCTGAAGTTAGCTTTCTCGTCATCTGCTGAAGCTATGGCAGTTGCATTTCAGAACTTCCTAGACAGGTCCTGGTCTCCTTTACATTCTCCTTTCACCTTCTGTTTACGGGGCCACTGAAGATCCGGGGTAGAAAAGGTCTTCAGCAACCCACGCTTGCCACAAAAGGCCACTATGCTTGTCGCGGCAGAATACCGGACACTTTCTGCCATCTTTGAAAGCAAACATATGTTTGGTTAGGGTAGGGGTAAACATTAGGGTTAGGGTTTGGTTTGGGTTTAGGGTATACTTAAGGTTTGGGTTATAATAAGATTTATGGTTGGGTTAGGATGACGTGACACAAGGTATCCGGTATTCTTTAACTGTACCCGTGTCGCAATATGCGACTAACGGGATCAGATCGATGCTCATACTGTTGATCACTGGATTGTCAGGTCCAGATTCGATTGTCTACAATACAGCTGGAATATTGCCCAGTAAGGCGTATAGCTATACTCATTCACTCACTATTTCAGGCCCTGATCGCAGAGGCGTCCAACATTCCACCGGCACTGCTTCACTGGAACCCGTTGTTCGGCATGCTTGGAATTCACGTCAACTGACGCCATCTTGTGACGTTCATCACCACGACGTGACCCTCTCTTGCTTGAAATGTTTTCATGTATGATCGATTGATGTGTACTAAACCCTTACACGAACAGAAAATGAATTTCATGCATGTTCGTATTTCCACGCATGGCGAGGGTAGGTAAATCTGATTGCAATGTATTTTCTATGACATTCGAGGTTAATATGGGGCTTCTTAACCAACAAAGAGGAAATTGAAAAAAAACGTGCAGAATTTGGTCATTGGTCAGATTTCAGACCCCAGGTCCTATTGAGTTATGGGGAGCCAAAACCTGTTTGATTAGCAGCTTTTAGAAGTTGGTGAGTAATATTGAAGTGAGATACTTTATGGATAGCAGCTTCAAGTAAGATTGTTTGACATCGGAGCAAGAAAATATACCACGTCACATAATATTTAATAAAGAAGTTGTTATCCATAAAGAGTCTCACGTCAGAGAAACCCGTGGTTACAATGCGTGACCTTGTTCGTCATTGTAACCCTATCCTTATGCTTTCACCGACTAGTCTGCATCGTGCTGACTAGATTCTTGACATCAGTCTCCATAGTTCCAAACTGCCAGCGAACTAACTTCACCAGAGGCAACGCCATGTTAGGATTCCACACATCTTACATCGAAAGTGGGTTCCCATGTAGAACGTGTTGCATATCTTACACAATCCGTTCAACCTGTTTTTCACCTGTTTCAATTTTTACAAGTCTACCCACGTAAACAAATATATGTGACTGAGCGTTTTCGTTCGCTGAGTAACTATTCTCAAGCGTGAGAAAACATTCGTTTAAAACTAATATAGCTAAAGGACGATAATCTGAAATCATTTACCTTACAAGGTGTCTACACGGGGAAATATGACATGCTTTAACTGAACATAAATAAAGCAGTTTGATAAGTGTTGGGCGCATACAGGACTCACATAAGAATAAGTAAAACAGCACTATGGAACATGTACGAGCAGCCTCAAAATAGAATAACTAAAACATCGCTTTGACACCTGTTCCAGCAACCTCGCCATCGGATAACTAAAAATATCACTATGACACCTATACCACCAACCTCACAGTCGAATAACTAAAACATCACCATGACACCTTTACCAGCAACCTCCCAATCGAATAACCAATGTTTTATTTCCACTCACCAACAAACATGTTTGTGTACATTCTGTACGTATACGGGAATTTCGCCAACACCTGGTGTCATCAGTGATTTTTAGTGATTCATTCACATAGTTTTCCCAGATATTTCTCATCTCATCTCATCTCACCTAAATATAATCAAATCCTTCTTTGACACTTTGTACACATTTTCCCTAAGGAATTCATAATTTATATTGTATTCAATTATCATAAGATAGCCTGCCAGTGTGATTGCCCTGCTCCGGGACTGATAATACTCACTCCTGCTAACTGTACACCGGAGGTTGTCTGGTTGGTCCGGCAAAATACTTTCCAAAAGAACTGGATTCCATAGTTTACGCTTTCTTGAAAAGAAAAACCTTGCCATTCAGTAATAAAAAACTGTCAAAGTTGGTGGTCTCTGGATGAGAGGATAAAATGTACAGGCAAAGGAAGATAATCTGAAGATATTTACGTTCCACGCTACCACATGAGCCTTGGGTCCAGTTCAATTTATCCAGCTTAACGCGCCGCTCAGCAATGTTCCAGTAATATCACGGACTTCACACATTGTGTACATGTTGGGAATTGAACCCGTGTCTTCGACATGACGAGCGAACTCTTTAACCACAACATCTCTTCGACATACGAAATTCTGTTCAATCATTATGGAAATGGAAAAATGAAGATTTACGTGTTAATTCAGACGTCATACTGATGAAGAAATACGACAAGCTTTGGTGAAGTGATCTTAATTACCTCTTGAAACTACTCAGCAAGTGAGTGACTACTTCACTACTACAACTTCAGCAAAATATGCCCGGCCGCAAGTTCGCATCGGGCTAACAATCCGCTTTTAATCATGATTAACGACTGATTGTCGTGGTACTGCGTGTGCGTGTGCGTGTGCGTGTGCGTGTGCGTGTGCGTGTGCGTGTGCGTGTGCGTGTGCTTGTGCGTGTGCGTGTGCGTGTGCGTGTGCGTGTGCGTGTGCGTGTGCAAATTCAGTATTTGGTTTCCTAAACCTCTAACGTTGATATCCATGGAAAGTCCATGGAAATCACGGAGCTGTAAAAGGCTGACATCACAAAACCAGTGTATTTACAGAACAGGTTATGTTTATTAACTTTTCGCTGAGGCCTTGTGTCAGTTCTGTTTTTCAGTCATCCTGTCAAATATCTTTCATAGTTTTCCTATCCCACATTGTAGAATCCGTTGATATGTCGATAACAATGACATGCTAACGAGAGGCCATCTAGAGTCCATGTACCAATTGGCATTATACTGAGGGCATTCGCAACTATGCCTTTTATTTCACGTGATCTCATCATATGTTTGAATTTCAAACATATCTTCATTTAGCAATGTCATTAAAACAGGCTCTACTGACGTTTTAGGAGAATACTGCTACAAAGAATACTTTCACAAAGCATACAAAACATAATCCATTAGGCTGCACAAAAAAAATAAATGTTTCTTGGGCACATTCTTTTAAAGGCTTACGAGGGCGGTAGGACTTTTTAATTTTGTTTACAGAAAAAGAAGTGACTCGGGAGGAACACATTTCTTTTCTCTCAGAGATACAGTTTGGGAAGTTTAGCACATGTTAATAAGCTCTACATTCAGTCTTCAGACTCATTCTAACAGACACTGACTTTTAAAGTGGACAAACGGATGATCAGGACACGGACATGTCAAAAATCCTTTTTTTAAAAATGGCAATAAAAATCTGTTACGCGCACAAATAAAAGTAACGCGCCGATACCCGAGAAAAAAATCAGTTTTTTTTATTTAACCTTACTTTTTGTCTTTAAATATTTGTAACATGACTTGGCACCTCCTCTTAGACAACTTACCCACACAAATATTAATTTTCAAAAACTGCTGCAGGAATGAATAATGACATGAAGGATATAATCAAATCTAACAATTATTTATATTTTCAATTACATAAACCCAAATAGTACTAGTGTACGCTCTCTTCTGTTCCACACTTTATTTTTAAGCAGCGATTAGCACTTTATCGGTGAAAACAATTTAAGAGTAAAAGACCATGATTCGACTTCTCACTGATTTTTCTGTGAGTGTACAGTGTTTCTGCAATGTTCACCAGAGAAACATTATGACTAACAATCAGTTTAGTAAGACAACAAGACAAGCAAGATGTACCTCCGTCTAAAACACCCCGATAAACCAGGGTATGTTCGTTTATTTATGCCATCACCAGCTACAGTGTACACTCGGGGCTACGGGGTTCTCTGAGTTCAATACGCTCCAGTCCAGTCATCTTACACAAGACAATCTGAAACGAAGAACAATGTATTTTAACCTAACATGTCTGACTAACAATCCAGTAAGTCAGCTCGTTGTTGCCAATAACAAGACACGGATTCTAGAGAGACGCAACTCTAGGCGCATATATATTTGTATACATGCGATTTCATTTGTTTAACGCCACACATTACAATATATAACGGCGTTAAATAATAGTTTTTCGATCCGACAATCCAGTGACTGCGTAATGAGTAATAATATGACATGCATCAGCAAACTTAGCGGCCTGTACACCTGATCTTGTTTTTACGATGAACATCGGCGAAAGAAAGGCAGCACCAACCGGGATCTTTGCTATGAAATGAGGATGCATATTAATGAAGTAAAGTCTGACTTTCTGGCCCATTATCAGATATCCAACGTTGTAGTACAAATGTACAGTTTGTTAGCTTGACCCGAGCTACTCTACATATGTATGACCCGGGAGGTCAAATGGCACAAACAGATGGTCAAGTTAACTTCACAAAATAGGGGTGCAGAGAATGTTGTTCTTCTTGTGTTCGTGCGAAACTCGAAATCATTTCATGATTTAATTGAATTGTTTTTATAGCCACAAGTTATCTACTTTGGTTCACTTTACAAAGTAAAGACAGTTACTTTCACAATCCGATTCACTGCTGCTGTTCGCTGCCAAGAGAGTAAGAACATTAAACCACCTGCAGCTAATTGTTTTGAGAAAGTTTGGACATTGCTCACGATTTTTTCGGCAATGAATGTCAAACGTCGACCTCGTCTCGGCTGTTCGACATGATGACAACCACCTTCACAATAACAGACCCTACCAGTTGTGACACGGTCACGCAATGCATTAGTATTCACTTGATCAGGTCGAACTGAACACGCTGTAATGGCATGTAATTATAGGTTCCCTAACTACAGAATGTAAATGACTGTTTCCTATTTAAAGCAATATTATGGGATACTAATATAGCGCATATATCCACGCTTGTTGAATGCGCTGATATTTTCACATCGTCAGCAAACATTAATGCAAAGAGATTATCAACAATGACATTGATGTTAACACCATTTCCTCCAAAAAGTTCTAGAACTGAAAAGAGCTTGTTGATAAACACAAATAATAATGCATGTAAGAGTGAAGGATTTAACAAATGCTGACTCACTTGCTCACTGTGTGTTAGTCTGAGTTCCTATGTTCACCGTGTTCGTGTACTGATCTGAGTACAGCATCTTATCCAGCCATGCTACAAAATCCTTTCTGAAAGCAGCCAATTCCGCCATTGTGTCGGCAATGTTCGCTACATCTCTCTTGCCGTCGACACCACCTACTTCATCCTTTAGCTGTACCAGGCCATTCTCAAGTACATCTTCAACCCTATGGACGAGATTAATGAAGTCATCCTTCAAACACACCCAGAAGGTCTTCATTGTTTCCGCAATGTCGCGTTTCTCAAACCCTACTGTTCTGGTATTAGAATTAAAAACTGAACCTTCAAACATCTGCCCTATCTGAGGACCGACGTTTTCGAATTCCAGCTTTTCATTGCTCCAGAAGCCAGGCGTGTCATCGTTCACGTCTCGTTTTCCAAGAAGAATGGCGGTGGCTGAATTAGCGAGATTAGCTACGACAGCTCCCTCGACAGCGTGTCCGACTTGGTGTGCGACATTTTCTACCTCGTGTTTAAGATGGCTCCAGAAGTCCCGTTTTTCATCGCTGACATCTCGTTTTCGACCGAGCATGGCGGTGGCTGAATTGGCGAGATTAGCTACGACAGCTCCCTCGACAGCATGTCCGACTTGGTGTGCGACATTTTCTACCTCGTGTTTAAGATGGCTCCAGAAGTCCCGTTTTTCATCGCTGACATCTCGTTTTCGACCGAGCATGGCGGTGGCTGAATTGGCGAGATTAGCTACGACAGCTCCCTCGACAGCATGTCCGACTTGGTGTGCGACATTTTCTACCTCGTGTTTAAGATGGCTCCAGAAGTCCCGTTTTTCATCGCTGACATCTCGTTTTCGACCGAGCATGGCGGTGGCTGAATTGGCGAGATTAGCTACGACAGCTCCCTCGACAGCATGTCCGACTTGGTGTGCGACATTTTCTACCTCGTGTTTAAGATGGCTCCAGAAGTCACGTGTCACTGCAATGCCTTGTTGAGACGGAAGGGCACATGCAGTGCAGACAAGAACAGTTAGAAGACTGGCCATTACTGACATCTCCTGTATGAACGAAATATAGTCATAAATATTTAGTGAGTGAGTGAGTGAGTGAGTTATAATTTAACGTTGCATCGGCAATATTTCAGCCATGACGAGAACAGACATGATTATAAAGTAAATGTATATATTATAAAACCCGTCGTCAAAGTACGGTAAAAGAAGTAGAGTACCACATTTGAAATTTATAGCTAGAATATGAAGTTAAAACTAACAACACAATTTGGATGACACAAGGCATGATACAAAAATAGGCTATAGATCACCAAGAAATGAAGGTATATCACCATACTAGGGACCGAGGGGACTAAGATTACTTTTGAATACAATCATTAAATTTTATTTACCATTAAAGAGATCCTTCATTGTTTTGACATTAAAATATTTGTCCATTGTGATAGCATAATTAATAGTGTCAAGCAAGACATGCGGAGGATCCCCACCCTTAAGTATATATTCGTGAGTGTATCTAATATGACCAATGCGACATCGTCGCATCATGACCACCTCAAACCTGGACTGACAAACAAAGTAAGTGTAACCAATATAGGGTTTTATTGCATGTAATTCAATGATACCTTCTTTGGTGTCCCACGTCTTCTGCACCAGATCACTGATATACGGTCTAATTGTAGCTGCTGTGTAATCTGAGTATGGAATAGGAAGTGGTTAATATTCAGTGAGTAAATAGGCCTAGCTATATTTGTCACAGCGTGTGTCTGAAGACACACATGCATCGTTTCACACATTCAAGGCATCTGTGAATTACTCTTCAACGTAACGTGTTATAAATTTTGACCGAGACGCTGCACTCCATTTCAGTATTTACAATAATTGCATGAGTGATTTCTATGACGACACTATTTATGATTTGCGAGCAATATTTCAACAATTTCACAACGCCCTGTAAATAACCAAATCTGGAACAATAAAACCGGCGATAGTCTCTCCTGGGGAAAATACAGCCAGCAGATTGTTGGTATTATAGCATTGTCCGGAACCATCACCGTTCCGTAGTCTCCCGTTATGATTCGCTTGGATTGAGAGGCGGTGGAATAGCCTTATGGTTAGTGGTTCTTCAGTGTGTGAAGCCCATTTCTATTGTTCCCCACCGTGATATTGCCAGAATGTTGCTGAACGCGACGCATAACTCACTCACTCTGTTGGATTGCAGAGCACCATTTGTAGCATTTAAATAACGAGGTAACTTCATTTGAGGAATTCACTAAATCGTTAGGTGAACACATTAATTTCTACCGAAAAGGGGCGGTGAGGTAGCCTAGTGCGTTCGCCCGCCACGCCAAACACCAGCATTCGATTTACCACCTGGTTACACTGCGCGAAGCCCATTTCTTACTTCCCCCGCCATGTTATTGCTGGAACACCGCTAAAAGGGGCGTAAAACCAAAATCCCTTCTACAGAAAACGCGCCAAGTGATATAATGCGCAAGATACCGCAAATACTAGTATATACGTAATTATGACAATTGAAGATCAAATTGGTATTTCAAACTGACTGCATGTTTCGTTATGATGGAGATAACACCCCATACCGAATACTAGAAAAAAAGGGGCCTACTTACCTTCCTCTGAAGCAAGGTGAAGTGGTAAATGTATTGTACTCGTCAGTTACTCAGATTATATATCAAGCGGCAGTAGGGACATCTGCTGGAAGGGGTTCAGTTCTCAATAACATCCTGTGGACGGTCCCTATCTCTTGCATAACCGACCTGACCTTCACTGTACACATGACCCTCTGAAACTTGTGTCTGGACCCCTACACTCTGCTGACCCCTACACTCCGCTGCCATGGTGCCATGTGTTGTTGAGCATGTTCTAAATGACTGGCTGAGTGATTTGTGTGTGTGTGTGTGTGTGTATTAGGCCGCACTCAGCAATGTTCCAGCTATATGGCGGCGGTCTGGACCAGACATTCCAGTGATCAAGGGTTACTGCAAATCAATATTCTAAACTGTACCTTCACTGTTATGAAAGGCGTATAGGACATCCCAATTGTTAACAGAAACTGCCTTGTTTATTGTTATAGAGAAATACGGCAGATTGCAAACATGTGTAGGTTCATCAATATTGTAATTAAGTATTTAATCGCGTCGTAATCTGTTGTTGAAACAAAACTGCAATTATGTTGGAATAGGAATGAGATATATGTGATGAGTGTTTCGGGCCCAATTCCCTGGACGAAGACCGTCCTATCACTGTCTATGTTCCTTACATGAGAGATGCCTTCACATTAAATAGAACACGTAACATACACCTATATAATTTATTAGGCTTAGGCATCAATACAAATCATTCCAAAGGAATTTCGATGGCAAAACACAATAGAATGGCTGCATACAATGCTACTTTGCTGCAAACTCAAACTGAAGCTCTTTTATTCTAAAAAATAAACATAAACACTCTTCGTGGTACAAGAGCAACATTATTAAGCCTTTACAAAACATATACAAGGCATGATGCCAGAAAGTAAAATTATAGTTTTACAACATAATAAAGCATTATTACATGTGGTAAACCAAATTAACTACACACGGTTTGGGGGGTTTTCCTCTGAAGGCGGTATTTCAGAATTCTTAATTGATCCTAGGACAAACTTTAGAAAGACGATCTATATGTATATTCCAGAGGCCCTGGCTGTGTAAGGTCAGCCCCAGAAGCTAATGAGTGTCAACAGACTTTATCAGAATGTCTTTCATTATCTGGCACCGATGTTACTGCTTTGAAATTCTTTCCAGTTAAAATTATACATTCAGTTTTATGGGATTAAAAATCTACTCTCCATGCCTGGATCCCTTTAGCTAGTATTTCTAAATCTTCGTTTAACATATGAATATGAAATAGGGTCATTGATTATCACATATAGAGACGTGTCATCAGCAAATAGTTTAATATTACACCGTATATCTTCAACAATATCATTGATATAAACCAGAAAGAGTAAAGGTCCTAGGACTAATCCCTGAGGAACGCCAACTTCAATTGATTTGACACTGGATTTATACCCATTTATTACTGTAAACTGTTTGGTATTACTTAGGTAATTTGCAAACAATACACGAGATCAGCATATTCCATTGGCCCATAATTTATGCAAAAGACGCTTATGCCAAACCCTATCAAACGCTTTGCTTATATCACAGAATACAGAGCGTACCTCCTTACCACTACCCACCGCCTTAGCCATATCGTCATACAATTAAGTGAGGTGGTATGGATGTAGAATCACCAGTCGTGAAACCGGACTGTTTACGTAATTAAGTGATAGTTTCAATATCTAGAAAAAGGTTTGACACCTATTTAAAAACACAATTTCCAAATACGTTTTCAGGCAACTTGTAAGTGAGACGGGTCGATAATTGGTATAATCATGAGCATTATTTTTTTTTTATAAATTGGAACAACGGATGAACATTTCCATATATCTGAGAATTGAGAAGAGGACAAGGAAATATCAAACAAGGCACAAAGATAAATGGACAATCGTTCAGCTACACATTTTAATACACGATTGCTAAGATGATATAGACCAGTTGCTTTAGTGACATCAAGCGACAGTAAAATATCCCTTACTTCAACACTTTGTAATTTGATATCAGTGAGACAATTTTCAACAGTAATATCAGAAAACGCATTAACATCATCAGAAGAATTATTAAGCGTTACTATACTCACAAAGTAGTCATAGAAATATTTGCTTTGTCAATATCATCATCATAAACAACATCATTGTGTTCAGTGTATGGAAATATCTTAGCTCTATCTGTTTTCTTGAGATACGTTTTAACAATCCGCAACTCAAATTTGCCGTCATGTTTTGTATTGACAACATCATAAAGTTTTTCTCTGTCTGAGATAAGCTTATTTCGACTATTTCTAGATATTTCCCAATCATTCGGCAAGTCACGACATTGCGCCATTTTATGAATTCTATTTGTCTTACGCATAAGCTTTCTGATAAATCCGTTCATTCATGGAGCATCATTTGGACGAATCACAGCAGTTTTGTTTGGAATATTTGATTTATATAGGTCTGTATTCACAAATGTTGAGGCGTTTTTTCTTTGTGTAAGAAAATTCTTTTTAACATCAGCCACATTTGCCGAAAAGATGTTATATCAGTATTATCATAGTCCTTAATAAATCTTTAATAGGCTTTTTAAAATCTGTTTGATAGATTTTAGCGACACGTTTACTAAACAATGGTCACTGCAGAATGGGGGAGTAACCCATCTAATTTAATACTCCTGAAAAGTCACATATATGTGTCTGAGAAAATGTAAGTCATTATCAGGACAAGATACAAATATTAGGTCAAAAAGTGTCCTCGATTGTTGAGTAATACGGATCGCCCCATTTATCTTTTGCGTCATGCCATAAATTGTCTTACTGTGTTCAGTATTAGGATCAACTCTATTCACAAAATTAGCATTGGAGTCCCCAAACTACTACAGTCTCAATATTTGTATCTATCGCTAAGCCAGTTAATTCTCCAATCAGATTCCAGTAGTGGGAACTGGTATTTACACGATAAAAAGTACCGACACCATTACTCTACCACACTGACTCTAGTCCTGTACGTTGTAAGGCAGGCCAATGCATACAGTAAATAGACTCTTTCACATAATTTGCAACCCCTCCTCCTGTTTGTCTATCATATGGCGAATGAAACCCAAGCATAAAAAATGTCAGAATTTGAAATACCACCATGCAAACAAATTTCTTATACATATAACATCATGTTATGAAGTTCTGCGTAAAATAAGTCTACTTTATAATAGAGCTATCTGAAAACACTTCACCCCAAGCGTACATACAAACATCACCATATAATGAGTAGATAAGTCTACTTTAACCTGTTCTTTATTTAGAGACTCACAGTGATACACCCCGATTTCCAGCTGGTGTACTGAGATGTCAACACCCATCTAATAATCTTGAAAAATCACATATATGTGAGAAAAGCGGTATATACACATGTAAGTCAATATATGTCAGATGTGCTTGAGTAGAAATGTTACTAGCATTATTAATCACAAGATGTTCTTCAATGTTCATTTTCCGTACTGCAATGCAATAATTTGAAGGAAGAAAATGTCAGATAGTTTTGTTGGAACAAAAACGAGGAACGAAAAGAAGAATAACGAGATAGAAACCATCAACCGTTATAAAGCACAGTAAGTAAGTAAAGGAGAGCTTGTTAAACCCAACACCGGTGAAGTACGTAAAATTAACCTATGATTATTTGAAACTGCGTCCCATTAGCACATATTTTTCCCCAGATGTTCATATTCATAAAAGAACCCGAATTCGTCACACTATGAACAAGGCAAAACAGGATAAATACATTATCTTGATAAATATACATCAAACACATATTTTCAAAGAACACAACATGACTGTTCAGTATTGAATGTATTGACGGCATAACATAAATTACATGAGGTAATTTCTTTAAGAATACCAATCGCAAAATAAAACACCCAGTATCAGCATGTTACCCGTCAAACAATACTGTATCGTTGACTGACAAGAGCGGAGGTTGATCTGTGCATGTACTTACGTCATAACACAAAGTATACTGGAGTTTCCTATTTTCGCGGTACTTATCGGCTGGAATGATAATACAAACAATTCTTTTCGTATGAATGCTTGTTGTTTTTGAATAAAGGGACTCCCCCTCTAACATCTGCATCTATCAGCTGCTTGATCCATCAGGAGCACTATCACTCTTGAGCTCGATGAAAAACAACGTCGTCCGCCGCTAACTTGTCGAGACGTCTCCCATTCTCGGGGCATAACGAGGAAGTAACCTTTTCAGGTGTAAGGAAGGGGAATCCTGTCGGAAAGGGCGGGAAAACGTTTTTTCAAAGTTGGTAAAAACTCACGAATATTCGTTACATTGCAAAACTGCACAGGCTTGGGCCACTTCCTAGTTACCGGTCAGTGATGTAAACAACCGCTAAGTATCACACATCGGCTGAAAACATCTTTACCACGAGAATAGGAAACCCGCGAGGAACGCGATAGGAGACCTATACAACAGATAATCTCAACTTATTCAAGAACAGCAATCGCAGTATGAAACAATACACACAATGGCACTACAATTACCATTGTATCATGTATACAATGGCAGTACAATTATCATAGCGTTATGCATACAATGACATTATGATTAGCATAGCACTATAAATACAATGACTTTACAATACCATAGCATTATGAATACAATGACACTATGATTACCATAGCACTATAAATACAATGACTTTACAATGCCATAGCATTATGAATACAATGACACTATGATTACCATAGCACTATAAATACAATGACTTTACAATACCATAGCATTATGAATACAATGACACTATGATTACCATAGCACTATAAATACAATACCATAGCATTATGATTACAATGGCAATGCAGTTTCATAGCGTTACGCATAAAATGACACTGCAACTATCACAGCATTACCCATGCAATGGCATTATGATTACTATAGAATCATGCATACAATGACACTGTAATTACCATATCAATTACCATAGCTGTATAAATACAGTCACTTACAATTACCATAGTGTTGTGAATGCCATGGCACCGTAATTATCATAGCGTTATGTATACAATGGTACTACAATTAACATAGCTCTGTACATACAATGACACTACAGTTACCATAGCATTGTCCATACAACGGTACTACATTTACCATAGCAGAGCAAAATACAAAGACAGTGCATTTTTTCTAAAATTGGCTTAATCCGGATATCAAGGGTGAAAGCATGATCAATGGTGGTACTTACATCGTATGAGGTACTACACTCGCTTGCTTGATTACGGTCAACACATGTTACTCCTACCACTGTACGAGAAGAGTCATTAGGCTCAACACATACCATGCTCGCCACTGCACGTGAGGAGTGATTAGGGTCAACACATGTTACTCCTACCACTGTACGTGAAGAGTGATTGGGGTCAACACATACCACTCCTCCCATAGTTAATGTATGGTTAACACATGACACATACAATGCAGTACAGGGTGGTTGAATACGTTTCTGTTGTTGAATGTCGTCATGCATATATGTTTGGCAAAACTATAGTTTTATTATAAAGTTACATTTCCGCTATCACATGTGTTTGGTGGGATTAGAATGGATTTTCGTGGAAATCTCCAAGGAAACGTATCTGAGCAAATAACACCGAACTCGAGGTGGTTAGGGGACCTCAGCACATTAACACAGCTTGTCATTACGCATCGATCGCTGTGCTAGCAGGAGTGATAACATATCTGCGCGATTTCAGAACAGTTCATATGCTTTTTCACAAATTAAGTGTCTCCTATTTGTGAGCGTCGCCCATTGGTAATTCCGCCCTGTCACTATTGCTACATTCCCATCGTTTAAACTGAAACTGGAGCCATACCAGAATGTCAAAGTCATTCCCCTTCCGTCAATCCAGCGCCATGTCCCGTTGTCATTGTAACCTCCAAGCCAGTAGTTTTTAGTGTTGTACACTAAAACAAACACAAAGGGCATTATTATATCTCGCTTCTCGTAAAACCCTATGTAAGGAGAGCGATAAAAAATCAAAGACTCCAAATGGAGATGAATACTGCGATCGGACCGACTCATGTATATATATACTGAGTTCTACACAGAGCTAGGACACGATTTCATCACATATTTTCCACATTTCATAAATATCAGCGTGAGGTCTATGTTGTACGGAGAATGTTGATGGCTTAGTGGTTCAAGGATCTGTCAATCTATACATGTATTCTTAACACGTTGTAGAACTCTCCATATCTGTACATCAACAGTGTATGAAACCATATAGTGGTGGATCAGTGGTAATGTGGTGTTGTGACTCGCTTTGAATCTCATTAAAAGTTCGTGGGACACTCAATGGCCAACGTCATGAACATGCATGAGACAATGGATAAAGCAGTCGTGACACATTTTGACAACCATAAATTGGCTGATCTCTGTGGATGTTTGGATGAGAACACCTGACCTTACCATTCTCTTTCAACCCAAGTCCAATATGTTACAGTTCCCGCTGTACGCTCTTCAAAACATAAGAACGCTCAGGCGTTTTCAGTAGTTTATTTCTACATATATTTTAAGAGCAATCGTCATCAAGACAATTCCTATCTATGAATTCCGTAAATCAGGTTGTGTTTTTTGTGCATTATGCACAAACGTACCCCAAGACGTGTTTGTAAACGTTTTTCACAAATAATGAAAACGATACTTGAAAAGTACTTTCAGAAACAGTCTTCCACTTGCAATGTTTCGGAGACATGAGTGGAGGCATCGGCTATAAAAGGCCAAACCACAGCCATCATTTCATTGCCAAATTAACGACGTACACGACGATATAAACTGGAACTGGAATATCGCCATTGGACTTCAGGAAGAATGGGAGTCTTGGACGTGGAAGACCAAGAGTGACCACACCTGCTCCGATTCAGGCATCTGTCCTGCACCGTTCGTTGTCCGTTCTAAGAATTTCCAACGAAACCATAAGAAATCGAAGTGGGAATTCGAACATATCGACCAGAAGCTGGACTTACATCGACAACGATAGTGTAACAGGGTACAGGTAGCGATGGTTCATGACAATCATACAGCAAATCGTTAATGTCTTTCCCTTGCCCACAGCATCGCCTGATCTAGCACCTATAGGACGTTCTCTGATACTTGGAGGACTTGCCACTGTCTCATACAATCCCTCGACCAGTGACAGCGGATGGAGTCACCAGGACTGACCTGATCGCCCCCTTGTGTCCATACATGTGCAGTAAGTGAACTGGAACAATACGGACAGTGATAACAATACACATATGTTCATTCGTGTGTCGAATTTCCTCCATCTAGGTTCAAGCTTAATCGACGTATGTACATTACGTTAAGTACACTTTTTTATTCCCTTAAAAATAAACGCAACGAATATTGTTTCACGAAAAGATTGTGAATGTTGTTTGAGATCTGACCTGGGAAAGAAACGAAGAGCCAGACATAGTTACAGACTGATATAAACGACTGTGATCCAACTCGAATCTTTAAGTTTTGTGCAGTGAAACGTGGCATGTTTCCGTGTTCACAATCCTAATCCTCTTTAGAAACAGTTATGAAAACCAACACATGTATTACAAACATATGTAACCAGAGGAAGTGGAAATGGAAACAGGGGAAAGGAATTATAGTTTGAACAAATAAGCCACGAAACGTGGGATCTGTGTGAAGCAGATGCCATTTCTTCCGGTGTAAAGGGGAGCTACCTTTTAACATGAACTCAAAAGGTATGTGATATGGAGAGAAAACAAAAGTAGGAGGGTGCCAGTGCTGAAGGGCCACTACCAAACTGCAGGTAGAGGTACAACAGTTTATCGCAGCCTCCACGTACATGCTATTAGCAAGTTATTTTGTTCACAACATTTGGGTACCTGCGGTACATTTGCTTTGTCTCACTAGTTCTGCTTGTTTCTCAGCCGTGTCAATGATCAGAAGCGATGAATTTCTTTCGTTGCACTTCTGTACACATTGCGTCCAGGAGCCGTATTCCCGGTAATGTAGGAAGCACAATTTTGCCACCCTGTTATAGACATAATCCCTGGGACATCCGTCTGAAGTGTAATATCACCCATATTAGCTCATGCTATAGTGACTGAGGTAAATGTTACAAAGTTAAGGTACAAATCCCCTGTAGATCAGTAGGAAAATGTGCAGCAAAACCTTTACCTTGAAAGCCGCTTCTGTTTAACACGTAATATGATATAACAATCAAATGGAATGTTCTGAAGGACGTTCCCATCTATGCAAATTGGTGTCATTTGTCTGGTCGTGACTCATATAATACAGGTCAATTCAACTCACCTATAAACAACTTGAAGTACACCCACTCTTGTTGTGAGTCATTCATATTTGGTTCAACTCACCTGTAAACAGCTTGAAGTACCTCCATCCCTGTTGTGATACACCCAGATTCATGTTGTAGAAGTGTACGGAGTGGATGAGACATCTGCCGGTGAGGATGTTGTAGGTGAAGGCGACACAGCGGACGTCTTTGTGACAGAAGGACGCACAGACACCTGTGTGTGGAAGATCAGTGAGATCCATGACGACATAGCGTTCATCAAGCTTGTTGTCAAAGTTAATGATGCGAACCATTCTGGTTGTTACACCCTGAACACTTAAAACTAAACAAGAACACACCATTGCTACAAGAACGCACATTCTGATCCTATCGAGCGTCTGTTTACGACTTAACAATCCCTTCTTAACTAACGGTGATATCTCAACACTAGTTATGGTTACAGTTAACAATTGCAGTAAATATTGATCTTACACCTGTTTCATCACAAATGAGTTCATAGTCTGTGACCAGACAAATCTCCTAATTTGGACACTAGAATGATAAATCCCGACTTGGTATTGAGGCAATGACTGAAACTCTATCAATACCCTGTAACAAGATCCAGTGAAGTCAATTATTGCTTACTTGTATTGTTCGAGCGAAATAGATGACGAGTGACTGAGTACTGTTGCCTGTTGATGAAGTTCGTTGTTTCCTATTTTTTGTGTGTTTTACGATGCACTCAACAGTATTCCAGCTCCATGAATAATAGAGTCAGACAAGACAACACAAGACTTGTATTGTACTCAAGGCCGTCGGCCCACATACAGGTTACAGAGCTATAAAGTGGTTTGATCTGTTAACATTCCAATTTTCTAATGACTAGAAAAGAGCTTTCGTAGCACGTAGGAAGAGATCATAAACCCTGCTTTTCATATTGAAGGTATGATAAAAACGAGATACGTGTAACCGTCAACTATTTCCACAAGCTGATTACTAAGAAACTATTTAACTTTTTGAAAAATGTGAAAACCCCACGAAAAAATAACATCATTGGTTCTATCAAGATGCAGTGAGAGTTTCCATTATTCCATGTAATTATCTAGTATATTAAGTAGTCTTTGTATGTGGAACATACCACTGTTTCTAACAATAAAATCACATCATCATTACAAAGTATTAAAATTTTCAAGTGTTACGGTTAAGAATTTACCGTGACAAACAATGTAAGAAATCCCCTGTAAGCAACGAGAGACAGCAAGTTATACAAAGTCACAAGTCGGTTTCACAACATCGATTTTAGATACAGTGCAAGTGAGACGAAACCTAAGGCAATCGGTCACAAAATATAATATAACAAACTCACCAAAGTCTTTGTACAAGGGAGAAACAGTTATGTAGAATGAAAATGCAGCGAGCGGTCTGACAGCAGTTTCGGGCATTGACGCAAATAATTTCCGGACAGTCTGCTACTAAAATCTTACAGATGCGGATCATCTATTATACGAAATGTATACACATCACAATTAATATTCAAAACACTAAACGTTGTGACCCAATAATAATTATTACTTTATTAACAACAAAATAAATAGAAAATACACACTCGTAACACAAGTAATCAATAAGAAGCAATGTCACTATATAATTCAACCTTGCAACCTTGCCGCATGTTGACTTCAATGGTAAATGATCAGAATTCACCATGTCTTCTGTATTGAACTTATCAGTTGTTACGAGAGTGTGTTTTCCGTGACGTGTGGCTTTGTATAACTTGCTCTCTTTGCTAAAATATTACAAGATTTGAATGTTTTAGACTTGTCTTTGTTCTCTTTTGCTGGTTCAGAGGCGATTTCTTACATATTTTGTCACGGCAAATTCTTAACCGTAACACAATGTACTTGAATAAATTTAGTGAACAATAAAGTAATCGTTTACACTTGTGCCTTGATGATCAGAGTAGATAAAATTCACTTCCCTCTATCACCATTTACTCCACCAGTTACAATAAATGGGCCAGCACGTAGCAGACAATCATTCAGGTACTGTCCAAACCTATTTATAAACTTTATCGTGAGATTTATTCGATTCAATTCAATTCCCTAATCACTACTTTCCTTAACAAAAATGCATCGTTGATAAATAGGACTACATTGTGTTGTCTTGCTGGTTCTTTGCAGAAAAGTAATGAAGACAACACTTGAGCATGTATTTGAGATAAAGGCAGCTGTGGCAGATACCTGTTTCTTATATTTTCAAACACAGGACATATTAACATAAAATGGAATTCGTCTTCAATAGTTTAACAGAATGGACATGATATTTGGGTTTTCTCCACCGACACATATCTTCCCCGGGTAATTAATGTATTAGTAAGGCCAATCTAAAACGTATTACACCATTGTGAACAGCATTGAAGATAATGCTCTGGCTAAAGCAACGACTTAAATTGACGATATGAATCATATCTTGAACTGTCATTAATAGTTGAATGCCATTCCTGCTTAAACATATCAACAGCCCGCATGCGAAACTGTCTAATAAACGTATTCACATTGCCAACTGTCTGTGATAACCAAATACAACCAAAGCCATATCTAAATACTAAGGTGCGAATTCGGGATGTCCAACTATTCTTTCCAAGATAATCGAGATGTAGAAACATATTGAAGGCTTTATTAGGTAAACGATGTTCAGGCATATTGATTATATTTTAAACAGCGGCAATAAGATGATATATATAACGGGGTCCTCCCACATTTACCAGTGTTGATGCAGAAAACATTTTTTCCTCAGTTAATTTATAATTTCATACATTCAAGATAATTGTTGTCAAAAGGTTATACTGTTTATGTTGCAAAGTACAAAGTATTAAAATGCGTGGTAATTTTCGATGTAAAATTTAGTTCAGAAGAGGTTAAGAAAGTCTAGCTAGGCTATAACTGTTATTAGGTTACTTCTCTTGATTGTTAGTCTTGTTCCTCAAAGCACATGGCTTGTCACTGCCTCCATGTTGTACCAAGATGTGGTAGTGGGCATGGACACAAATGTGAGTAGCATTGTTTGTTATTATAAGACATTTCAATGCATAATATGGAGATAATGTTTGAAGGTTTTGTTAATTGTACATTTTATTGATATATTTTGTAATTGCTAAGGTTGAGGCAATTTACTTAGAATTTTCATGAAGTGATGTTAGGAATCATTTACTTAGCAAGTCTTTATTTTTGCTTTGAACCCCACCAAGCCAAAGGAATGAAGTAATGATGGTGCATATAGAAAAGAATATTTTTTTGGTGCGGGTTTAGGATTTTGTGTCTTGCATCCACAACCATAAACCATAGCATTTGGTGTTTACAAACCAACACTTAGAAACTTTTTACAGGCAAGCAAATGGTATAATAAATTTTAAAACCCTATATTTCAAATCCATACAGTAACATTGGTTGTATCAACGTATCATTCGCAACACTCATACGTTTATCTTTTTTAAGTAAACCATTTCTCTCAAAGGACCTAATCTGTGGAATACAACCATGTTTGTTTTATCTAGCTTCGCACGCACCTGCCATTATCTGCACAGGCTGAAAGCATATCTAGTTGATTTTGAAGATCAGGTACAGTACTGGACTTAAGAATGGCATCATCGGCAAATAATAACATCAAAAGATCGATTACATCGGAAGAAAGATGGATGCCATGTTTACCAGAGCTCATGCTATCTAAATACAGCTCGTTAATGAAAAAAGAGAGAAAAGTAGAAGACTTAAAACACATCCTTGTCGCAAGCCGACGGGACAACCGAAAAAGTCACTGACGCCATTGACACAGTGGGCACATGATCTTACATTGGAGTATATCGAACACACCATACATTTTACTCTTCAAACCCGATTTCTTAAACGTTTCCACATTCTACCTCAATATACAGAATCTAAAGCCTTTTTGAAATCTGCAAAAGCAACATTCAACTTCCGCTGGCAAAAGGATAAATATCTTTCAATAATAGCATACAATGTGAATATGTGATCAAATGTTGAGTAGTCTTTTCTAAATCTTGCTTGAAATTCCGGTATTAGATCTTCCATATTCGACCACTGTGTTAACCTACTGTTGACAATAGATTTAAACGTTTTACCGAGTGTCATCTTCCTCTGATTAAGGAAAATGGATGTTATAATTTTTATCACCATCTTCGTGAACGTTGGGGTTATTTATTTCTCCACTCCTAGAATTAATGTCGCCAAAAGTTATTGTGTGAAAGTCCTAAATAATTGATGAATTTTCGAAAATACTTCTCATAAATATTCTAAGCTACTCATGGTGTTGGAATCACTCTAGCCAGGTGGTGAAATATAGGTACATGTCAAATTTACGTGACCATCCAACTTAAACAATTCTTTTGACAAGTTTAAACATGATACGTTATCTTTTGTTGATGGAATCACTGTTCATAATGCACTGTAAGATTGGTACATGCATACACATACACCACAAGACAATAGGCGGATTCTTTAATGTTAGGCTTTACCAGCCAGTCATTCGGAATACATAAACGTTTCAACAAAACAGACTATCTTAAATTGACGAACGTGTTGAATGAAGTTAAAGTCACTGATCTGGACAATCCAGTGATCAACATCATGAGCATCGATCTACTCATTTGGGATATGATGATATGTGTCATGCATGTCTGACCACCCTGTCCCGTTAGTTAGCTCTTAGGAAAGGCATGTGCCACTGAAGACCATTTGTAATAAATTCATTATGTAAACAGAACATGATACTTTTACCACACTAAATCCCTTCCTAGCATAAAGCACATTAAAATAGACAAATAAAATAGACATGCGCACTTAAGTTAAGTTGTAAGTTATGTGTGTTTTATTGTATGACTTAATACTTGCCAGCGACCAGTCATCGCCGCGTACCAGTTATTGACAACACCTGGCTGTAGCGTTTGAACAAATAGCTTGCTGTGTACTTGAGTAGTATTTCACACATTGACACATCGCAAAAGCGATAGGCCATTTTGCATTCTAGACGTTACCAATATGAATGCCCTCGGAAAACTAAACCCAAACCCATCGGAAGCATGAAACGCATCACATTATTACCAAATTTATGGCATGTTTGGTGCATAATATGAAATATTCAGAAATGGCGATAACTGGTCTTGTTAGTTGTTGGGAAAGAACAATATTCACTACCATGCTTCCTGTTCTTGACCGCGTTTAGGAGAAACTCGATGGGCAACTGGAAACACGTAGGAAAAGACGGTGTCATCACGATACATTTTGTTCCATTATGTCAAGAAACAATGGAGCAAATTGTGCGACCCACTGGTCTCTAGCCAGTATTGATCTATCACAAGACAAATACAATCTAATAAAAGTAGTTACCCATTATGCACAATGAACGACTGCAAATAGATAAGGAACTGTACGACCTCTTATCCTTATTGGGTCTTAAATCAATACACTATGAGCTAATAAGATTGATAGTTATTAAGAGTAAAATATATTATAGATATATATCAGATAAACATGATTGAAAATATGCTATTTATCGACAGATATTAATTAGATATTGCTTAGTCCTATCATTACGATGTATCAGCTGTTGTATGCTTTGGGTGTGACTTCACCGTAAAATTGTCTGCACATGATCCGTGGGGTATATTACGTTACACATGCTATACACGGAGACATTACGGACTCGATGTTCCTATATTATGTTACACATGTTACACACGGAGACATTACGGACACGATGTGCCTATATTATGTTACACATGTTACACACGGAGACATTACGGACTCGATGTGCCTATATTATGTTACACATGTTACACACGGAGACATTACGGACACGATGTGCCTATATTATGTTACACATGTTACACACGGAGACATTACGGACACGATGTGCCTATATTATGTTACACATGTTACACACGGAGACATTACGGACTCGATGTGCCTATATTATGTTACACATGTTACACACGGAGACATTACGGACACGATGTGCCTATATTATGTTACACATGTTACACACGGAGACATTACGGACACGATGTGCCTATATTATGTTACACATGTTACACACGGAGACATTACGGGCACGATGTGCCTCAGTTGGTCACATCCATTCACATCCATTCACTTATGACAGTCAAAGTGCGAATATTAGATAAGTCAGACATCTTGATTTATTTAGTATGGTTTCATATGTTTATTAATTCATTCATTCATTCATTCATTCGTGTTTTACAATTCTTTAATATTTTCCTCGATCTGGCATTTCGCAGAGTATGGACCCAAGTTGGCCATCATCAGCCGACTAATTCATTGCATTTACAGATGATGCAATGCTTTCATTGATGCCAAGGGAGGCCGCATTCGATACTACTGGCTTTGGATTACCGTAATGGTATAATTCCTAGTGATTTTGTTTTTATGAAATCGAAATGTGATTCCCGAAAGTGGTTTAACCATAACTGTCAATCCTCTGTTTTCATTGTTAATTGGCGTGAACTGAAGTGTGTGCTTTAAGAAATCTCGATCGGTGTGACGTTTCATTTACGGTGCAATATATTTTCCATACCAAGGAATCCAAACCTTTTCTGAAGTTCACATCATCTCGGCAACGGCATCCCTGTATGTCTTGAAGTTTGCTTGTCAGTTTTTTACAATTTCTCATCTGATTGGGTATTAAGGTATGTGAACACGTGAACGAATGTCCTAATTGACTATCTACAGACTGTTAATAGTACACTGGACATATTTAAAAATTTATTTCGAAAAAGGGACTTGTGTTCTGCACATAGGCAATATATAAAAATGAACAAGGTGTAACAAGGGAAGCAGTTATTCAGCAATGCAATTGTTAGTTCAAGGAGAGGGGAAAACTTTTCTCGGCAGCTCCTGACTTTTCACAATCAGTGAAATTTAGACTTTGCAATGTATCTCCGTGAAATTTTGTTTACGATGTGTTAGTGCTGTTGCAGACGTTTAACTGTCCACTGGGGCTAGAACGAGTCAGTGCCGATTTCTCCTTCATGCCTATATGAACTCACGTGTGATATGAAGATGAAAGCAGTCTAGTGTGATTCGAGCTTAGGCTGAAGGCAAGGAGTGATTTGAATCTAGGCTGAAGGCAGTAAAGTAATGTGAACGCAGGCTAGAGCTGTTGGAATATTACTCGACATAAAGCGATGTTACGGTCTTGAGGGGAGTGCTTTTGTCACTAATTCAAATCTAATGATAATAAGTCATGAAACAATCACTATTACTTGCAAATACATTTCATCTAAAGGCATGTTTCCCTTCTAAAAATTTAACGAATGTGTGAAAGAAGGTTTTATCAGCACAATTTAGTCTTCGCGGTGAATCAAGAATGGAAGCCAGTGAGCTATATCATACCGATTTGAAACTTTACTACAAATCTACTGTGCTAATACTGACACAAATACCAATTATTTGACTTACACTGAAGTGACTAAATAGTTAACCTACCTTCTACATATAGGATTCCAGCTGTCACAACACTCAGCGAATTTAATCAGCTGATGAAAATATACAGGGCTCAATTTTAAATACTACGCTGCCACCATACTGGCTACACTGAGACATACGTTCAGGAGCTTTTCGGGGAGTTTCTTCTCCCTCTCTATATTGTCTCCCTGCTCCTACCAAACATGGCAATGCAATGCATGCATCCTTTATACACGAGACCAGAAGGCACCGTCGCACATGTAAACTACATTACAGGAGACAGGTATATGAATATACATGCATGCTATATAGACGAGACGTGTGAGTCAATATACGTACATGGTTTATACAGGGGACATGTGAGTCAATGTGTTTAATTATTTTGCTGTCCCGATTTTGAACATATAGTTCAACACATCAGCATGAGATTTCCTTCTATGTTGGTTATTTAGAAGGTTCTATTCAGACAAATTCAGACACTTAACTATTGAAAACATTATTCATCATCCAAAACGCCTTACTCAAGACCATGCTTGTCGTAAGGCGCGACTAACGGGATCGCGTGGTCAGGCTCGCTAACTTGGTTGATACATGTCATCTGTTCCCAATTGCGCAGATCGATGCTCATGTTGATGGTCACTGGATTGTCTGGTCCAGACTCGATTCTTTACAGACCGCCGCCATATAGCTGGAACATTGCTGAGTGCGGCGTAAAACTAAACTCGATCACTCACTCAAAACGGTTAATCAAAACGGTCCGTGATAGAATTGATCTTCAGCAGTCCATGCTTGTCTTCGACTAACGGAATCGGGTGGTCAGGTTCGCTGACGTGGTTGACACATGTCATCGTATCCCAATTGTCTTGATCGATGCTTATGTTGTTAATCACTGGATGGTGCAGTCCAGACTCGATTACAGACCGCCGCCATACAGCTTGAATAATGCTGAGTGAGGCGTCAAACAACCACCAACCAATCAACAAACGTAACGACAACACACACATATAATGATATCAAATAAGATTCACGAGTATGGATTGTGGTTCAGAGATTAGCTCGGCATGCGAGAATATTCGATGGGTCAGTGGAAACTGACAACGTTGAAAGGCCGCATACACCCACAGGAGGAAAGACTGAATCTTTCCAGGGTTGCCTGTGCTGATCAAAAATATTTCGTGTAATGCGAATGCTCTTAGAATGGCCCAGTGCTTGTATGTTTATCAGTTAAACAATCTAACTGTATTAGGTCAGCGTAGTAACGAACAGGTTTGCAACAAGGAAGATAGGTAACTTAGCCTTCAGGAATATAACAACACTGTCAATACCAGTGGGCTCCCGTTGGATGTGGAAGGGGTGAGCAGAATGAGTATCAAGGAATTTCCTGTCAGACGCGTTGACACGTGAACCGCTTTTTACTCAATACGTCAATAAGTGGACCGTGTGTCTTTATCATGTGATCATTCCCACGATCAGTGGTATTCAGGTTTCAATATGAAACACGTGCTACGCTAAAACAGTTCCAGTAAATGGGGATTCTTTGTCCGAACTGTTACGTAATCCTACAGGACCGAATCATGGTGCTGGTCTTTCATGCTTTGCTTCGTAGTATTCCTGATTTGTTCGCTGAGAGAATACCATATTCAGAGTATGCCTATTGTTTCTTAAGACAATGCTTCGTTCGTATTATCAATTGATCCTTGAAGACAATACTATGTTCATGGTACTCTTACGAGGTCATGAAGACAACACCTTGCATCATTGTATCCCTATTGTATCCCTATTGCATTCTGAAACAATACCTTGTTTATACTACGCCTACTTGTTCGTGAAGAAACCACTATGCATCAGTGTATCCTTTTTGTATCCTGAAGACAATACCTTGTTCATACTACACCTACTGGCTCGTGAAGAAACACCATGCATCACTGTATCCCTATTGCATTCTGAAACAATACCTTGTTTATACTACGCCTACACGTTCTTGAAGAAAACACTATGCATCAGTGTATCCCTTTTGTATCCTGAAGACAATACCTTGTTCATAGTGCCACCACTCATTTCTGAGGACAACAACTGGTTCATTACGTCCTGAAAACAAACCTTGTTCATTGCATCCCTGTGAGTTTTGTACGTTGAACCTTGTCCAAGCAGCCTTTATTCCCTTGTGTATATGGAACGTCAAGAAACTTAACAGAAATACACAAACCCTTCTCCCTCCCCTCACGTATCATAGATTAGTGTGTCAATTTTTTAAGTTTGTTGAGAATAATTCAACATCTGCTTGACGCTTTCTAGAAACACGACTATTGAAGTAACTCCTTATAACGTAACAGTTGGAAGTAACATGCTTATTCCAGCAACTTGATTTTGCATCACGAAATGTGACATGGTGGCTCCATTTCATATACATAACAACTCGATGGAACACCCTTCACGTAGAGCCTTGGCGTACTATCCTTGGCGAAACATCTACTTTGTTTTTGACGCAACACCCTGAATGTAAAATCCTGACGAAACATCCAGACGCACACCGTCAAGCAGCATCAACGTAACGACTTGAAAAAACACCCTCAAGATAACAACTTGATATAACACCCTGAACGTAAGGACCTGGTATGACAACATCAATGTAACAACCCCAACAAAATAACATGGCATTGACATAACACGCTGACGTAACATCCTGACTATAACCGCAGCCTAGTCGTTGATATAATGCTGGATTCCTAACCGTTCAATCGGCCATTTTAACAATTCACGAGGCATGTCATGGAATACGTCAAAAAAGGATTCTGTTTGACGCATGGAACAATGGCCTCTGTTATGCCCAGAACAGGCTGCCATACATAGTGTTCCATGCCCTATAAGAATCAGATAAAGAATTTCGTCACAGCAGAGTCACGTTTGTTTGTCGTCGACGATGATGCTGCTGGTTCTAGCCCTAGTTGCCACCGTCACTGCCGACGTGACACATACCACTCTCAAGTCTGGACAGTGCCTGTGTGTCCACGGGGCTGGAGTCAATGCCAGGGACCAACGTAAGACCGCAGATGCTATTTATACACTTTTAGTCATTGGCAGACCTCAAGCCATTAGCAAGACTACTTGTTTCTTTTTGTATACATTTCTAGAAGAGAAGGGTTCATTTCTGGTGTCCTGATGGACTATTGTTAAATGCGGCACAAAACCAAACTCACTCACTCACAGAGAAGGGATGAAAGACATAGGGAATCCATGTTGCCAATACGTTTGTGCATGTTAAATTCTAGATGCCTTGAGGAATGTTATAATTTGTTCACAGAAGCAACAACGAATGGCATAATTCAGAGATCAAGCTTTGCTGTTATTTAATATATGGCAGATACAATGCACTCATAATTGTATGCAGATTCATTCTAGTAGAACGGACATGCACATTTATCAGTGACGCTGAACTTAACATTATCTATTAATTAAGACTTCATTTGGCTGTGCAACGAACGTTATCAATAAGTTGTATGTTGGATTGGCGTGTATAGGAAATATGTCAGCATTTATTCCTAATACATACCACTGAATAAGTCGTTGCTTTAAGGTATTAAGTACAGACTGTATCGTGAAAATCACTCATGCCAGTGATATTTTGTAGCGGCTGTGTGTGTGGATCGTTAAATAAAGATGTTTAACGGTTTCTAGGTCATGTGACCAGAAAACCAGATAAAGACACGATGTAATTATGTAAGTGGATCTAAGATCATAATCTGTACATATTTATACTCAAAACCAATTCTGATGTCAATGTACGCGTTGGTAAGGAAAGAAACATGTAACGATACGTAAACGTGAAAGAAGGTCAAATGCGGTACACATGCATATGCGTGGCTAATGGTAAATCCTGCTATAAATGTACATGGGTGATGTGTTGCACTCGCACACGAAGGTCAGATCTGTTATATATGTACATGAGTGTCTTAAGTTTTTTGAATGTCCACTAGTGAATGGAGACGCCCATGCGAATACACGTGAGGTACTAAACGTTTGACTGTTTCGGTAATTGCAGCGGGGACGTCAGGGACGACTGTGAAGGCCACACTCAACTCGGGGCAATGCTACAAGTTCTATGGCGGGATACTCACGAAGGGAGCTTACAGGTGGTTCGAGCTTAGTGTCAGCGGACAGGTACGGCACACAGATCACATTTTTTGTCCACCATAACAGTATAGCGAAATAGCTGGTGATGTCAACTATAGTGAGCACCTCGGGGAAAGGGAGTTGACTCACAGTTCAGTTTCTATATTTGTCGAACTATATGGAAGCCGCGCTAGTTGGAAGGCGCCTGGCTCTGTTGGTGTGAGTTCGACTCAACCCAACAAGAGTACTACAATTTGTACTTTACTGAGAAAGTGTAATCCCATATATAGCAATTGTTTTGGGAGTGTACTTTGGCTGGACTAACGAGACTGTGCTCAGTTCCATCCAAATAGGCATGACAAAATCGACTTTCGATTCGTAACCAAAATGGAAACTGCCATGCATGATGTCGGTTGATTGCAGAAATAACAAAGCATAAGCAGGGTGTTCAGGTGATTAAGTGCACCTCAGAAGGTAAGACCCGCTTTTGTTATATTATTGACCTCGACTATAGCCAGGTCGTCTCTTGGTAATTACGGCAAGTAAGTAACATAACGTCAACGTCATGGTATATACTAAAACTCCGTAACAGTCGACCTCACCTATGGTACAATTCACATACACGTCATGCATTGTTTCAGCGACTGTGGGTAGCTGGAGTATACTTGAACGTCGGCACAACCGCCCAGTGTGGTACGTGTGTATGGGACACCACCATACCCTTGCTTTTCAGGGATGTTTCAGAGGCTCCAGGTGTTATTGTGATTACCTGTACGTTTTCCCGTGTATTGTGTATCTGTTCCTGGGACTGACCATTCGTACAATAGCCTGGTCTATGATTTCACAATCATACTGACAAAATACCAGAACATAATATTGTAAGGATTTAACAGCCTGTTGTGTGACAGAGATACTGTAAGCTAATCAATATACTTGAAGCTTTCGTGACACCTTGTTCCAGTTTGAAACGATTTGTATTGTAATAATCTCTTAAAGGTGCATGTTGCATTGTGGAATGGGAAGCTGTTAGTGGGACTAGGTTGTGTTGTGGAGCTCTTTGTACATTGTCTGTTTGGTACAGGCCCATTGGATACGTGTTGTTTGAAGTATCATGTATCAAGTTCTGTAATGCATCACGATGAGCTAGCTAAAACGTGCAGCTATTTGAAACATCATCTGACATTGTAACGTTCTTTAGCGTACATCGTGCATTCCTTTGCATTCTGAAGCTCTTTGCAGTTCATCTTCTTTTGCAAAGCTCTTTGGGATAGAATGTTGTACAACGTTGTGTTATGAGATAGCGTGATGCTTTTTTTAGCCTTGTGAAAAGCTCATTGTGACACCATATTGCAGGTATTTGCATTGCGAGGCTATTGGGAGTACATGTTGCATTGTGGAGCTGTTATGTACATATTACATGGTGAAGTTATTAAGGAGTACCTCGGCTGTTTGTTGTAGCCTCCTCTGGCACCGGCTCAGGGTCGTGCGGCGACAGTCAAGTAAAGGCGTGGGCTTGTGAGCTCCTTCAGCTCCACAATTCAGGCAAGATTGAACTATGGAAAGTTCACCCCTCTGGTGTCCATGACAACGCTTTCTCCTACAACAACATCCGGGACACCTGCAACGGCCATGCTGCAGGCAGATCTAGGTGAGCTCCATATCTATGTGAGGTAATTCGATATCTAACCAATGCTAACACGTAAGCTGGTGGCACTTTCAGTCTAGATATGTCTGTACCGTTATAACTGTCATAATTCATAGAGCGAATGCGCCTGGACAGTACATGTATTCTTTCATGATCAGCTACTCCTGCAATGGCTGCTCAGCTCCTGGCGGCACCGTCTGCCTCAACCATGACCTCCTCCACTATCTCATCACACTGGCGAGGAAGGGATACATACATGTAAGGATACATAGTCTTTCCCAGGCAATCTAAAACATGTGTTGTCATGTTAAAAACCTTCCATTTCCACTTTTAGACATAATACTAAAGGGTTTTTCGGTGATCGTGTTATTACAGTCAGTCTTGCACAAATACAAACATTCAGTCAGTATGACTTATATATATTCCTCCACCATCAACACTGAATTTGGTGGAATGAATATGTAGCACGCCTTGATCGAGTATTACGATGAGATACAACAGCTGTTCCCATGCCGTGTACATGTTGCGCAAGACATATTTTGCTAAAAGCAGAAGGTAAATGGTCTATGATGAAGAGAGCTAATGTACGTAACTAATGTAAGGATCCGATTTGACATTGAATACATCGGAACCGTCCTCTCTCGATCATAATCACGAACCAAGAAATTACTGTTGATGGTTCGTTTAAAAAGACTAATTAAGAAAATGATTAAGACCCGAGCTCGACTTATCAGCTGACATACCGATATACAACAGTTCAGCAAGATATTCATCCAATCCCCCTCCCAACCCCCCAACCCCCCACCCCACCCCCTCACACACACACACCTCCCAAGATCTTTACAAGTTTCTGCTTATCATGAAACATATCGTTATTCAGAAAGGAGTGTGATTGGCATACGTGTTTAGATGTATTGAATTGCGTTATTTGCCTTTGTCTCTCTTCATTACTTAGGAAAAACACTTTCTCAAAACTGAAGTTCAGTAAACATGAGTAACATGTAACTGTTTCTGAAAAACGATCATAACATTATGATAGCGTGATGATGAAAAGTGAAGATAAAATGTCTGATATTAGTGAACATAAATGTGATGATTAAATTGGTTAGCATCGGTGTCTCCGACAAATGTTACATAATGTGTATGCATACATTTCAAAACCATTACATACATTCTAATATTCTATTTATGCATCTCGACAAAACCTTTTACAGGTCAATGAGATAGCTGGTGCATGTCACAGCTGTAATTCCCGCCATTACAGAGGTCAAGCCGTTGACCTTCATAACGGGTCAAGGTCGCAGGAATTCCTGAACCTTTGCTTTTCTATGAACGGATGGGGACAAAATGAAGGAGACCATATCCATTGTCAGTTCGGATACTGATCATAACCTAACTGTTAATATATTAACCTTACAACCTTGTGTCTGAAGCAAAAATAAACTACATATATCTTCAAGTTTCAAATTCTTGTGTTTTCATTTAAGACTCAGATCAAACATGGAACTGTGAATTCCATGCCTGAGGCTGAAACATCTAGCTAAGATGATTTCAGGTCCTTACATAATCCGAGTCGGGATCGCAGAGTGAGTGAGCACGGTTTTACGCCGCCTTTAGCAATTTCACCGGACACCGGAAATAGGGTTCACAAATTGTACCCATGTGGAGAATCGAACCTGGGTCTTCAGCGTGACGAGAAGACGCTTTAACTATTAGGCTTCCCCACCGCACCTACGGGACTGTGGAAACGTTAGAAACCAGAACAGTGTAAGCACTAGAAAAATTAGGTCCTGACGTGAAATGAAAGTATGTGGATTCGCCGCTGAACGTGCGAACTCAAGACCCACGACAGTACATGAGAACACCAAAGGCCATCACTGCACAGGAGAACTCATTGATCTATCCTAGTTTTTGAGAATACAACAGACAAACCTTGTTCATGAAAAGACAAGGGGGCACGTTTCTACGTGACAAAATATTTTGTAACGCTGCCCTCTGCCCTCTAGTCACACTTGATAGTGCCAATCATCGGCATTCCCTCTTCCGACAGTGGCGTCACTCCATTGCTTTTGGGGGGACTCGCTTTTTCGTAATATCCCTCAAATCTGAAACAAAGTACAAATTCCATTACTTTCTTTTCTGTGTCAAATCCCACCCGGGATTCGAATCCCAGATGAGATTCGACTCAAAAAGTACTAGAATTTGTACTTTATGAAATAAGTGTAGTCCCAAATACAACACGTTACATTTGACCACTTTTTAAATGGCACTGAGTAACACGAAGGCTGCTGTGCAAGAATGAGATTGTTTCTCGGTATGAAACGTGTGTTCCTCGCACGATGGGCAGTGCGAGGCGTCGGCTGCCCGTCTCATCCCAGCTGATTTTCATAAGTGAATACCAAACATTGAAATTATACCTAAAGTATATCTTTGGTCGGTTCATAAGTTGGATATAACATGACCCGTGGGCATCATTGAAAAGTAAGTAAGCCCTCTTCCCTTGGAAACGTCCACGGGTCTGCGGCCTCATGGTCCGCGGGAAGGTGGCTTACTATTCAGTAGTTCCCGCGGGCCATGTTATGTCCTGCACAGAAAGCATACCGTTTTCTTTCTTCTGAAAACTGTCTTCGTCACATGGCTGGAATACTGCTGAATGAGGTGTTAAGCAACAAACCAACCAACTACTCCATATAAACACACAACACTGTGATGATGCCCTTACCTTCTATAACCGTAAAGACTGCCAAAACATGACAAGGCAGACAGGCCCACCAACCACCCAACCAACACTGTGATGATGTTCTTACTTTCAATAACTGTACAAGCTCTGCCCAGAGCATGGCATGGCAGACAGGCCAACCAACCAACCATCACTGTGACGATGCTCTTACCTTCAATAATCGTATAGACTCTGCCAGAGCATAACAAGGCAGACAGGTCAGCCAGCCAACCTACCAACCATCACTGTGATGATGCCCTGATAAATTACCTTTATAACTGTAAAGACTCTACGAAAGCATGGCAAGACAGGCGGGCAGTCAGGTAATATGTGTGGAAGTGCATATACGACAAACGAAATTAGTGTTGAGTTCTGCATTTGTTCTTAATAGCAAGTTTCCATGTTCTATACAGCCTATAAAATATCATTTTTATTTTTCTCTGCAGACGAGGTGTACATTTAAATAAATTTATTCGAAGCAGCAGCCTACCCGTTGTGGAATATACACAGGCAACACTGCTGATAATTCCATATGTGGTTTTGATGTCATTTGATGTATACATCGTAAATACACACTGCCGTAAATACACACTGCCGTGAATACATAATGCCATAAATACATAATGTCGTGACTGTGTAGTGATAATATAATTATATTTATGAATTGTATTTGTGCTTATCTGAGTTTATGTGACGCGAGTTTTATACCTGTTATATCGTAACCTGATTCTTTTAAGGTTGTTTCACAATCAAACCATTAAAGTCTCTGACCACGATACCGGCTACTGTTTGTAAGCGACTCATGCAGTCCTACTACATATGAGTGCATGCGTGTGTGCGCGTGCACTTGCGTATGTGTGTGAGAGACCTCATATCATTGTTGGTAGGCGAATTATTGGTGTGGGAGGTGAATTTACAGTTTGGAAAGAGTTTTACATCGGTTTGCAGCGTTGCTGACAATATCAGCCTCTGATACAGAGGAACATTGCTGAGAACGTTTAGCGGATCAGAACAACATGAGTTTGTTATTGCCAAAATTTCGTTAGAAATTGAGAATACAAACGAAATGACAAGAGGTAGTTTTAAACCTCGTGAATCTCAGATAAGATGCCCCGAAGGTCACCGCACTTCGAGACAATCCCTTTTGCCGACAGCATTGATGTCCGCCATGTTTATTTTGCTGCTTTCAGTCCTGCAGACATCCATAGTGGCTCTGGCTGCTTTAGAGGGGGTTGTCCTCCAACACGGCGCGTGTGTGTGCGTTACGGAAGGACTTGTTGATGCATATTCAACACGTGAGTATAATTAGCGGGTTGTGTGAATCTACCGGTATATGCCATGAGGGATTATATAATTCCAGTTGTTGCCGAGACACGAAGGACGTGGGATCAGCCAGGTGGATCGTGCAAGTGCTAGATAATGGTACAGGAGTGGTCTGTCTCTCCGACAGTACTTTCCATGTTTCCAAAACATGAATATTCAACACTAGTAAAACTCCTGTATTTGTAGGAGACAAATATGGCCAGAGTAGAAGTAAAATAATATGATACAAAAATACATCTTTCAAAGTTATGTGAAATTAGAAATCAGACTGAATCTTGAGGGTGTGTCTACATTTTCATTGTGCGACTAGGCTAGTTTATATAATCTGACCTACAGAATATTCCAGATATAAACAGGTGCATTTCATAGTTTTTAAATGTTTCATTCACACAACTACAATAACACCTTCAACCAACCACGGTTATATAAGAGTTTATCAGTGACCACAGCATGAATTTATTTATTCATATTTTTATTCTAACGCTGACACGTTGATACGTTGATACGTTGATACGCTGATACGTTGATACGTTGAATCATCAACATGCTGCCAAACATTTAAATGAATTAGTGTATAGAGACTATATGTGGGCGTACTTATGATGAAACACTGTAAAAATTGTAAAGGATTCATTTAACAAATAGAACAGGGTTCGAGTCTGGTTCTGGCAGGTCAAGTTTGATGGCATGAACAATGGTCAAATTACAGGCAAACATTTCTAGATGAGGGACAGATCCCCGTTATGTGACGTCGTGTCTGGTGTTTCCTGGGTTTGTTATCGCCATGCACGTGGTGATAAACACCCAAGACCTTAAAACAGGGTTAAACCGATCTCACTCAATCATTCATTTATGATTCACTCACGTAAAGGCACTTATATTAAATTGCGGGTTAAACTAATGCATATTTTCTTGTATTACTTGAAATGTTATTGGTTACATTCATTGTATTCTGAGTATACAAAGCATGGATTATACATGTTTGTATTAGTTTAACATGGACTCATACAAAACGGGGATCCAGAAATGTTCACCGTGTTAAAAACCTTTGAAAGGAAAATTTAGATACCAACACCATTAAACTAGAAAATGACGTCACAAAATCAATCCTTACCATAACAACATATATGATAACGAGAGTGACCATAGCGGTAGTGACAGTCACTAACATTTATATAAAAACTTCCCCAGAATTCACATGGTTTCAAATGATTTCCCCTAATGTCTAAGGTGCTTGGAATTGTTTGGCTTCACAAAATTAATTAACGCACGCACTAGTGGAGCACGTAAGTCGGGCCTGGAAGCTGATACCTCATCGTGTTGCGTACTGAAGTACACATGTTTCTTCCAGCGGGCTACGGCAGCGAGAGCATCACTTACCTCAGTTTCGGACAATGTCTACAATCAAACGGCCAGAGTTTGGAAATGAATGGAGACTCATGGTACTGTGTCAGAGTCAAGAATGAGGTCAGCCACTGTTTCAAATTTGAAAACGTCGTTGCTACGAAATTAAACAGTTATGGGCATTGCGTCAAATAGTGCTGGATCATCTCCACAGACAGGAAGTGTAACGGAAGTTCCTTCCTTAGGCAGCGTATGAGGAAACAATCAAAGCGCCCGTAAAATACCGTCTTTATGACACTTAACGATGTTTATCTGATAAGACCTGTGACCTCAGTTTACTGAGTGAGTGAGTGAGGGTACAAGCCGTTCCACGACAGGTGACACCAGGAATGAGCAAAACCCATTGAATTCATATCGGGAGGGAATCGAACTAGACCATCGGCGCGACGAGCGAACACTTTACAGTTTGTGCAATCCTCTATCCATCCTCAATGCCATCCTTCAGTATGTTGCTCGACTGGTGGTCAGATGAAGGACTGACGTGTCCTTGTTTTGTTTCAGGAAATCACAATTCCCCGGATGTTATGGGTTGCAGGCAGGTTCCTGAAACAGGGCATCCCCTCACAGTGTTCGTAGAGGTGAGTACGAAGGGCATCCACTCAAAGTGTTTGTAGAGGTGAGTAAAGCAGCCCATCCCCCCTATGGTGTACGTAGGGGTGAGTTAAACCACAGGCAAAGGGATTGCGCAACAACAAGAAAATGACTAGTCTTTTTACATGTGCGCGAAGCGAGCAAAGGTTGGCAACGTACTTTCCTCGCTTCGGTTAGAAAAATATTATTCACGTCAAAATAAAATACTGCCACCATCACTGGGTTGTGCTGTCACATCTCCACCCCCATATTGAACAATTACTCAGGTTAAATGTGTTTTATTCACCATTTTAAGCGCACCTCGTGGTATATCAGACCGTTTTTCGCCTCCATTCCCCGTTCCAGCTTCCGGTTCAAGGGAGTGAAGGAACTGGAGGGTATTATACCATATGGAATACTTACAGTTACCTCCCTTACTTCATTCGCCCATTACGCCAGAAGTGTTTTAATGTAGAATTAATGTTACGCAAATTCGAACAATAGAGACGATAGATAAGACAAATAAACTCCAACAGGTTCATTATAAAATGAGGCAAAATGGTATTTATTTTTAATTTCTGTTTATTCTTGTTCCGTCGCTTCGTTCAACCGGAAGCTGGCAAGGGTAATGGAGGCGAAGAATGATCTGAATACCGCGAATGGCGCTTAAAATATTGAATAAAACATATTTGACGTTATTATACATGGGGTAGGAAATCTGAGAACACAACTAAGTCAGGAAATTGGAGCGTACCTATGATGGTGGAGATACTTTATTTTGACAAGAAAAATATTTTTCGATCCGAAGCGAGGGAAGCACATTGCCAACCTTTGCTCGCATATAAGCAGATTTGTCATATTCTCTATGCTGCGCAACCCCATTTGCGCTACAGTGCAGTTTGGCTGTGGTCAAACAAGACATCCCCCTCGCAGTGTGTTTAGAGAAGAGTGAGAGAAGGAAGGCATCCCCTAGCGGTGTGATCAGAAGTGAGTGAGTGGCGCATGGCATCCCTTGAACAGTTAAGCAATACACCCCCTTACTGTGCGATTAAAAACGATTTATGCTGTGTGGGTGAGTAAGTCAATTACTACCAGATATTCATGCCACACTTTTCACTCATTGAAATGATAGTTACGAACCATGTTAACCAGAGGCTTGTACTTAATCCAATACGTCTGTTTCAGGTAGCTTCAAGGTATCTGCCCAGTGTGGACTGACCTTGTCCATAGCAAGTGGTTCACAATATGTCTGTATATTCAACTTCACTGGTCCCATTAAAGGTCATCAAGTACTGACGTGTGTTCTGGTGTGAGATACGCCCACGGACAGTCGTGGCACATGTTTAGGTGTCAGTTATTTGTCCATACTGTAGCCATGTTTCGATTTGGAAACCAAAAGTGGACGTCTCTCAGTATTTCTGTGTAGCAACTGTTTGTCCATCTGCTTCACGGTCATTTCTTTGGTCTATTGGAGACACTGTCTGCTTACATCGCTCAAGGTCGATCGTTAGCTCTTCAGCTGTCTCATACCAAAACTCGTGAATAGATGGTATTTGTTGCTACCCTACCTGGTCCTCGACATCGATAACTTATAACAAGACCTGACCTGATACAGTCAACATAATGCGTCACAAGACGAGCATGTGTGTTAAACATGGTCTGTCAGAGGAATAACACTTAAACCAGATCAGTATATACGCTGCTACACACGTGCATGTCCGTAGCACAACAAGTGCAGGGGTCTTGGACATGACTACGGACTGTGTAGGGTCAGAACATCTCCACAATCACATTTACATGGGGTCGTTTTGTGAAGACATCCCTCTTTCTTAGGCAATAAACGAGTTCGTGAAAGTATCCAAAGTGTAGGAACTGATTTTTATCAGTCCTCTCCCAACATTAAACTGACACCCTGCGAAACAAACTGTTCAAAGCTGGCATAAATGTCCCTCACTCACACTAGGTTCCCCCAAGCGGTTCTGCGTAACGATGAGGATGAAGGATGGTACAAAAGTTACATAGGGAACACCTGACAGAGGAAGTCAATCTTCAACCCTTGCCCAACCAGGCAGGAATTATGGCGTTATGCTTTGGCTGGACTAACGAGTACATCTTCCTGTCAAAATGGCATGGCGAAACCGATATACGGTTAAAAATAACATGGCGACTGATGGAAATTGTAGTCAAATGTTGGAGCTGCAGAGCATGTACAGAGATGCACCTCGATAGATATTTTCCGAATCTTTTCATGCTTCTAATCGAGATGCTCAGGTGATTTGAAGACCTGTTCCAAAACGATTTGAATGCAGATCTAAATACTGCCATGCTATTTGAAGTAAATGCGAGTCATATGGAACGTACTCTAATCTGCTTCCTCAAATGGAGCTATGCTCCATTATCAAAGAAGGGAAATAATTCTCACAAAAAGTAATAGGCGACACCACGATCGAGGTTCTAAATTCGAGGTCGATTTGGGTTGAAGCTGAAAGTTTCAATCAGTTAGCTGCCTTGTTACGGGCAGATGCACCTGGCTAAGTATCCGGCATGCGGTATGACTCTAAAATCCAGTGAAAGAGCTCTTAAAACTGCACATAATCGATACAAGCGAATCAGTCCACATAAGTTTCACATGGAATGTAACACCATGCGTGTCCCTAAGCCGAGGCTGGCTATACGGTATTTTATTGCAATGGTGGAACGTGTGTTACAAGATTCAAATATTACATCCCTCATAACCAATCGACGGCATCCAATGGCAGCCCTGCACCCAACCCATGTGACAATATAATCAACAAATACTATATGCGTGCAATTATTTATTTAACCATCTATTTACAATTTTGTACAAAGAAAATATGTTCCTCTTTATAAAAGTAAAATCTGTTATCACTTCAAAACAAATATATTATTATGGTGACTAATCAACAGACGAATTTGCATCACGTGACGCAAAAGCGAATGTAGGTTTAGAATATTGCTATAATGCCAGTTAATACCCTCTGCAGATGTACTCAATTACATCATAACATAGGGCGAGTGTGCGTGTAGAACATTTGTACCGTGTAGAGGACATTCAGACTGGATCCATCACGGGTTTAGTGTTTACAGTTTTCATCACTGGTATGCATGGCATGTGACGTTGTTTCGTCAGGGAAACCTCGTTTATCCAGTGTCCAACCTCGATTACCCAGTGTATTTAATCTCCATGACAAATATCCTGGACTCCGTAGCCATTTGTGTAGGAAGTGACATCACGTGATTTATCTCTCTTTTCAGTAACTGCCCATTCCTGTAACAGGAATTAATCAAATTATCCTATCGATTTTCATGTTGCGTGAAAATACGACAAACCTTTCAGAATATGCGTACGACTTCAACTACTGTGGCCAAAGAATTCTGAGATAATTTTCGATTTTACGTATCCCCGCTGTTAGTATTATGCGACTGTAGTTGACTGTATTCAGTCATATATAGCTGTGTACCAACATAATTCCGATGTGTTTTCAATAGCACTGTGATATATATGGACAAAAATGTACGCGTATCATAACGCCAGATACTGTAGGTTGCCCCACGTGTCAATTCCTTCGGTCGTTGTGCGGAATAGCACGCACAGAGTACGTTTGAGGTGTTGTGCATCATGAAATAGCAGCGTCATGTGATTTTATGGTTGTGTTTCAGCTTCGCATTTTTCGAAAAGGTCAGGGTATAGGAAATGGCGGCGGTGTGTCCAGACTATATGTACAGAATATGAAGAGATACTGGATCGTCGAAGATGGAAATGGAAAGTCCTGGAGTTATGCTCCATTATATTTACACACACAGTTCAAGAAGTATGTATGTGTTGGTCATTCGTCCGGAGTGTCTGGTTCCATAGATGTCGGGGCGTTTGCTGATGTCGGATACCACCACCTTACTCTGAGACAGACAATATGAGATTATATCTACACAACAAGCTAGGAACACAGAAGCCTGGAGCACTGCTGTCGACACAACAAAATATAACTACGTCCCCGGTGGCAACTACTACAATGACCGGGCACTGAAAGACATGAGGATAGATTCCTACTGGGCAACGACTTTCAAGGGGCGTTCGCTTACTGGTTTCATTATTCATAGCCGTTTCTAGTTGTGATTATTTGGAAAATTAAAAATTGTGAAGAGGGATGGCACAGTCTCAGTAGACGTGCCCAGATAATTTGCAATAATCTTGTCACATTACTATATTGGTATGTATAACTCTTTCCTTGTGTGCCCTGTACTCCTTACAGAGCCTTGTACGCCGTTGGCATCCTTCTTGTTGGTATGTAGTACACGGAGTCAAAGCTCTCTCTGTCTATGTTGGTGCGAAGAGTTCTTGTGCTGCTGTTGTGCAGTGAGAGACTACTCCCGGAGCCGTTAGACGACGTTGAGTTGCTGTTGGTTGGGGACACCTGTTTAGGAGCCCGGCGGTTATCCTGCTTGTTGCAGCACAATGTGTACCACTGGTCTCGAACCTGCTTCCTCCTGGCTACCAGCATCACGAAAATAAAGAAACCCTGTAGGGAGCTGAGGAAGGTGAAGACGTATTGAAACACGATCCGAGCATCCTCAATCTGCAGGAAGCCAAAGATCCACGTCAACCCTGGAAGTATAGACAATACGAATACACTTAAAGACAAGGTAAACATGTCATTAGCCAACAGGACCTCCTACGAAAACATGATTCCCAAGTTTAAACCTAAAATTGACCTTGAATCAACCCTTAAGAGATCTGCTTGTGACTCTAACAAACAGTACAGAATAATATTCTAAAATTATTTACAATAAAACAACACTCTGTAAATAATCGAATCTGGACCAGACAATCCAATGATCAACATCATGAACACATCATGATCTACGTTTATTAAGGGATCCAAGGGGGTGTTCGGAGGGTTCGGAATACACACACACATTAACATCCTTTTGAAAATGACTTGAGACCACATTGAAGATTATTATTTATTTAGATTATTTTGCGTTTGAGGTGTCCTCCTTTCAAAAGGCCTGGCTCCGCCCATGACGTTGTAAGAGTTCGCTGTAAAGAGAATGTGACGCAAACCTACCAAGCAGCATAAAGATGGTGACAGCGGCCTTCAGCTGCATCTTGGCTCGTCGTTGCTTTGACTGGGTGCTCCGGAGACCGTCGGGTCGTCGTACAAGGCTGACGAGGATGATGATGAACATGACGATGTTGACGACAACGATGACGCCCACCGGTATAGCAAACGCAAAATAGAAGGCTTCCATCCCCATCCAGCAACTAAAGAAGAATGATACAGTATTAAAATGCTTAAAGGAATTATGAAATGTGCAATGATTCTGTTGTGTTAGGATTTTAAAAACAGAACCAAATAATAATGTCAATATTTTGGTCACCCCTTCTATTCCTCCTAATGCCTGCATGTGGTGCCAAGTGTGAAACTGAGTCTGTGTCCGAAAGGGACAGTCACTAGCAACTAGGTTGTATTGTCAAGACAAGTTTGTTTAAAGCGACATCTTCAAGCTATATGACCGCGGTCTGCAGATAATCGAGTCTGGGCCTGATAATCCAGGGGCTGACATCTTGGGCATAGAACAACGCAGCAAGTGAGACCAGCCAGTGACCTTAGTCACGCGTAATGCTGAAGAACAATTCCAACCTCGAGCGAATCTTGTCAGTCATTAACAAAAAGAGACAATGGTTTCTAATTGGTTGAAACAACAACAATCGGTTGCCATGTGACCGTGGTCTTGCAAAGACATAATGGAACTTACTACGACTGTCGCCCTCTGTACATGTTGTAGTCGATAGCAAGCACCGAGATCACCGGTATCAGAGGCAGGCCTGGGGACAGGATATATAGAGAGAGAGTTTAAACGAAGATAAGATTCATATATATTCAAACGTAACAACTTCAGATATAGATGTTAAGTACTGACAATTTGAAACAAATGTCAACACTTGGTAATATAGCTTTCTCTAATTCTTACCCCATGCAGGAATGGCGGTTTTGAGAGCATAACGCGACACATATGTGCCAAGAATCTTGACAAAGGTCATGTACTGCAAGATGGCCTCTATCAGCATCCACAGGAACGACACGAGGATGAAGTAGTGCAGCAACACCGCCACGGACAGACAGAAGTACTCGTTGTTGGTCTGCTTGATGCCCACGAGGAAGACGACCTTCGAACAGAGTAGGGCTACGGCCATGTGGAACAGAGTCAGCTGGGCGCGACCTTGACGCAGCTTCCTGGAGAGACAAGAGTGTCAACATCTTTACAAGATGATATAGTAGGTTATCTCATGGGATTAATATGTCTTGATAGCTTTGTGTATGTGTTGATAAAAGTATATGATAGCGTGTAGGAATCAATATGTCAAAACATATATTTGAAGGTAAGGTCAAATCTATGCAGGACAACGTGAAGGTATCAATATGACGGTGCATATACGATGGCTGGCACTGGTCTAAAATATCGGAATTACTGCAAGTTACGTGGCAAAAATTCAGAGCAACGGCAAGCCGAAGTAATAGACTTTGCACAGCCATAGACTAAAGGACCATTCGCACACCTAGGAGAAACGGCAAAGGACAGAGTCCCGTGTTACTGACTTGAAGAAGATGAATGTGATGATCGTGAGAGCGAGGCCAAAAATGGAGAGGCTGAGGCCGACTAGGGAGATGATGCTGAGTGTCAGTTCGTGTTCTGGATCCACGGGCTTGCTGTGTCCGTAGAAGTCCTGAAAAAAGGGATTACAGGGTGACTGAGTGAGTTGGTTCCAGATGAGGGACGAAATAAAGATCGAAGGTTCGAGGTTGCTAACTATTTTCCCGAAACTAACCATGATCTAAGAGACTAAAACTCAGGATTCGGACATACGATAAACTGGTCTTATCCAGGATGTCGTTAAACTTACTATTAGAGCGACACATTCACCAAAACGTCGGTGTTAGACAGCTATGAATATGTACTGGACCTGTAGTGAATTACACTGGTCACCACCTATTAGTCTAATCGACATGATTACAGTCACTGGTACTGCTGCACTATTTTGCCCTACGGATCCCTTGTGGCACTAAAGGAAACACAATATCCGAAGACGTAATCTGCATGCATACAGCGTGTGACGATTTGTAGCTAACGGGTCCTCTTGCCACATTTAGCAAATAACAGACTGAGTGCTTATAATCCTACCAGCAGCACAGCAAAGTTGGTCAAATGGTTACACATGCAGATGTCCAGTCCGAACATCGTCCCGTTGTAGTAACATCCGCGTGTAGACCATCCTCCCATACCGCGGTTGTCAAGAAAGTCCCAAAACGCACACTTCGTTGTCTTCAGGTGGTTCCTCGTGTCCTGTAAGACAATGAAGATATATAGCAGAAAGTAAACTCAAGGTTTCGGTTTATACATAATTATTTAAACTCCAGGTTTCGACTTATACATATATCCTAAATTAGAACTACGCATATAAGGGTTTTGTACGTACATATTCTATAATTATTACAATTCTCCATAGGAATTCATGTGTGTTTTCCACGAATACCGGCCGTCACGCGGTTAATAAATACATGTGTTGTATTATTTATGTCCTCAATTTCAGGACAATATATGGATTCAACCAGGAGGATGGACCAAGCGAGCTTAGTAAAATCCACCTACAAATGGCCTAAAGATGACAGTGCAAATATCGCAATGTCACACAACATTGGAATAGAACTTCACAGGGGATCCTGGTAAGGGAAACAACTCCGAACCGTGTTTCGGCGAGTGACAGAACCCGTCTTTGGAGTTAAACTTTCCGTAACACATCTATCTTCATAATTCGTTTTGTTTACTTACAACAAAAGGTCTGAAAGCCATCCGGATCATGTCATCAAGCCCTTCGATCTTCTTGCCTCCCAGGGTAGCGGAAATGACAGCACTGTTGACGACACCGAGGCTAGAGTTGACGACAGGGGTAAAGAGACCCGTCTTCCGGTAGATGAGCATGGAGAGGCGGGTTGTGTTACTCTCACCTGTAACACAGTAATAAAATAAGACTAAAGAAAAAATAATACGTGGCAAAAATCTTACAATTTTAATTTGGTGGAATCTGTCTAAAGTGGACCTTTGTGAGACTAAATTGGAAAGTTGGCGATATAGCATTCGTCACCATCTGATGGGCTTACTGGTCAAATTATGCAGTCCGTCGATATTCCGATTCACTGTTGTCGGAGGCATTGTCAACTATGTTTTATCTAAGGTTACTTTCCAGTCACGGTACGTTTAAGGAGTTGATCTATTTCAAGCCATGTCTGGACGAGCGGCCGCCTACCATGCATGTTCTTGACGACGAGTTCCCGCGGCAGTTCTATGGCCACGTCAAATTCTGCCAGACTACTGTCCAGGTGGTCTCGGATGGTCAGTATGCGGGGGTTGGTAAGCGGGGAGCTCCAGCTGCCCCCAACAGTGGCTCCAAGACCGATTACTGGAGCCATCCCGGCGTCGAGGTTCCACACCTCCATGGCGACATTAGGAGTGACAAGGCGCATGTTCTTGGCCGTGCCGATGTCGGTCTTCATGCTGAACGTCTCGAGATTCTCAACTATCCTGATTTCAGAAACAAAACGAATGCTGAATGATTCATATTTCAGCATGAACCTCATACTTATGCACTTATTGCTTCGGTCAAATGCAACATGTGACATAATACGACTGACGAACTAAATTAATTATATTGGTTAGACCGGTCCCTTTTACCAGTTTTAGTGCTAAATTCTTATTTTGTAAGCTTCATAAATGTAAACACTCCAGCCAACACTAACAACTAGCTTTTTCATTAATCTGTCCCTTTCGTGTTCCACCCATTTGTAAAACATAAACTATTATTTTAGTTGAAGTTAGTAGTAACGTCTATAACGGCTAACATCATTATGACACACCTTGTGGCAGCCCGAGACTTCAGCTGGGCACTTCTAATGGCGGCAGTGTCAGCGTCCAGGATCCTGTTGACCGTGTGAAGAAGTTGGCGACCCATCTGAATCAGCAGTATCGTAATACGGAGTGTTACCAAGACAACAGCATTGCCTTGCCGTTACCAAGACAACAGCATTGCCTTGCCGTTAACAAGACAACAGCATTGCCTTGCCGTTACCAAGACAACAGCATTGCCTTTACGGAAGTGGAACTTCGATTAATGCATAAATGCATGTATGTAGTTTGTGTGTTAGAAAGGGCACAACACTGCAATATTTAGAGGGAGTTACCTGGCTAGCGGACGGTGCTGTGACCTTGACAATACGACCAATGACTTCGGCACATGTATCAATGTCGGAATCGGTTAGGCCTGACGTTTTGTCCAGGATATGCGCCATCTTGTCCGTGACGTCCCTGACGTTGCCGTCTTCTATTTCGATCTAGGAAACATTATGATTATTGTTCAAGTCAGAGCTGGATGATAATCACCAAATGCCTTCGAAATGTTGGGAACAATGTGGCCAGTATCCTGTCATGAACGTTACCGTATCCCAGTAATAATACCGACGTTTCATATAACACAGCAAACAGGTGGTACCACCTACGCTTTTTATTCTGAAGAAGTGTAATCGAACATAAATACGAAACAAAAACAAACAAAAAAAACCCATGTGGGCACATTGAGCGTTGTCCAGAGGGTGTTTCTAGCAATGGAAGGCAAGAGCAACAAAGCACAGTGAGAGGAATGCAAAATTGCCAAATATGCGCCGCATACTCACCTCATCTAGATGTGCCAGATCTTTCGAAGGCATCAACTGAAAACGAGGTAAATGTGCACCCGGTGTCCTGAAAGGATCAGTTTCACTGATGTTGGGCTTCCGGTTCCGAACGACGTCATCAGAATCAGTGACCGGAAGTGTGCTAGCAGAGGACCTGTGGCAGTCCGTGTCTATTTGCCAGTTTTCCCAGTAGGCGCCGGTTTCATAGTTCCCCTGGCAATTCGCATAGCCGACAGCCACACCATCTGAGGCAAACAGACATCATTACAAACAGCACTATGACATTCGGTGTTACAAAGGTATGTAACAAAATACGCGTCATGATGAAAAGACCAAAACAGTCAGTCGCCTACCACAAAGTTCGATGCTGTCCACGTTGTTTCCCACGGCTGTCTGGGGGAACTGCGCACCAAAACCTGTGCTGCTGTCCTCTAGGTAGGCGGGCGGGCAAAAATCTGGGAACGTGAAATATCCATAATGAATTATACTGCGAACTTTGTGGCACTACCTTCATAAATAGTACCATTTGAACTACGTTTCTGAGAAGTCTTCATTTTCATTTTCTCATCGTCTTGTATTTGTGAGATTGTTTTGAATATGCCTATATTCTAAGCATAAATTAGATATCAGCTCAGTTTGCCTGTTGAAACAAGACCACAAAAACAGATGGTTGTGGATCTCCGAATAATTAAGCAATAAGATTTAACAAGTATCATGACTGTGTTCAGAAAGGACACATATAGAAAATAAAGCATACTGTGTCACATATTTACTGATCAAGTATTGTATGTACTGTATCTAAGAATGCAATCAACATCTCACCCTCGTGAAATTTACTTTTAATCAAGTGGCAAAAATACTCTCTACCGGAACTACTTTTAGAATAAATTTAAAAAACGTCCATGTAGATCAGTGAGGTATTAATTAATATTTTGAACATCAGTCATATCTTGTAGGACTGTGCAATATATCCGGTTTACTGGTATTTACCGGTTCAGACATGAAAACGATGCGCTGACCGAAAACCGTTATTTTGACATGCATTCGGGAATACTCGGATATTCACACCGGAAGTCAAGTTGAGTTCCTTTTGGGTTTCTTTTCTCAATTTATACTCACGGTGTTTTGGATCTTAAATGTATTTTAAACATTTACTCAATAATAACCTGTGATTGCTGATGTGTCATGACCAGGTCAAGTAGCTGTCTAAAATCCCAGGGCTTTTTTGAGAGTGGGGAAACTAGTTCAAACTAATTACCACTATGCTGATGCTATATTCTTCTCTTCCATGTTTCATTTGTGCCAAATTTTATCTACATTTTTGTCTTGCCATTATTAAAAGTTTTTACTAACCAAGCACTTGAGATCTTGTGGGCTTTTTTTCGCTTTCTAAATCAAGCAATAACTCTTTCATGAGCAGCTTGTTTTTTATAAAAGTTTTGCAATATATTGCTATACATATCTCAATAATAGCTTTCGCATCGCAATATATTACAATGAGAGAAGTCTCTGCAATACCGACAACTAATATCTTGTCAAATAACTTAAAGAGAACGTGGACGTGTTTCGTCGGGGTACTGTCACTCGCGGAAATAAAATATCCTTGAGAAATCGGTCGTAGAAAAAACTTTAAAATTGTTAGTGTACTCCGGTACAGTGACACATGTGAAACCATGTGCCGTAAAAATTTATTTCCACTACACCGGTCTATTTTCTTGCTGATTATTTGTTGTCATGGAATACAGTGATAAAATCACCTGTACGTGTCAGGTTGATCGCATCTGTGACAGGTAGAGACAGGTTCCAGTGCTGACTGATATCACGTGATAGTGGTACCAACACGGAGTGAAGAGATGTCAGGTAATGGGAAACAACTCTGTCTTTATAGTTCTCTGGTACGTTTCTAACCAGGGACAGCTGGACGAAGAAGTCAATGACCCCTGTGTCTGAACTGAAAGAAATCAACATGGGATTTACATTACCAGACAAATATAACGACCAATACCTCAGATACTCAAATGGAGCAGTCTCCTTGTCTAAGCGACTTTCTTCAAACGTGGCATTTACTAGACGTGAATGGGTACACGGTAGGATATGACTGTTCAAACCTTCAGGCTGCTCACAAGCACTTGTTCGACTATAGTGTGTTCAACTATTTAATGGAATGAGAACAACAATTTCAGACAGTTAACATACTAGTCTTTGCTTAATATTCTGCGTGGGTATATATGGCTCTCAGATGACTACGTGTGGTTGCCCATGTGTGTGAGTGACATCTGCACGTACCTGTTTCTGACTACGTATGATTACTTGTAAAAGTGACCCGTGAAGGTCGGGGTTAGAATATTGGCCTTCAGTAACCAATGGTTGTCGTAAGAGACGACTAACGAGATCGGATGGTCAGGTTCACTGACTTGGCTTACACATGTCATCGGCTCCCAGTTACTCATGCTGTTGATCAATGTGTTATCTGGTCCAGATTTGATTATTCACAGACCGCCGCCATATGGCTGGAATATTGTTGAGTTCGGCGTAAAACTAAACTCACTCACAGGTGCTGACGTATAATTACATATGACTGCCTGTGATTGCATATGACTACATTTGACTACCTGTGATTGCATATGACTACACATGACTACCCGTGACTGCGTATGACTGCATATGACAACCGGTGACTGTCCATGACTACATATGACAGTATTTGTGTATTCCTGCCTGTGAATGGCTCAACCTACTCAACGTGGTCGACGTAGCTTGCGATGTCTCTCAGGCCAGGGTCAACCATCCTCATGGATCGGGTGATGTTATTGTTGATGATGGCGATATAGTTGGCCACGCTAAGAGGGACGTCGATGGCACGGTCCATGTAGTTGAATATGATGGAGGTGTTGGTTGGGACGCCGCGAGTTTGCAGGGTGCCATGCAGGGTAATGACGTCTAGAATACATGAGGGTGTAGAGGTTCAAAATCAGACATAGTAGATATAGACGTTGTTGGCGTGAACACAGTAGCATCGGTCACAATAACAGGAGCACATGTTCGCGAAGTTGAAATATGAGAAAACAATACATTATTTTGTTCTTTAGAGCTACAGAAAGACGAAGTCCCCTAAGCTGCGGGTTTAGGTAGTACTCTACTATTAATAATTAGTCTTAGTTTGGGCAAAGTTATGCGATTAAGGAATATGTTGTAGAAGTCGCAGCAGCAGGAGAAGCTGGTTGTGTAGATACCTGTGAAGACGACCAGGAACTTAGGCGACTTCACCTTGCGTAGTGGGTTGAGTTGCCAAACTTCGCACCAGTAGTTGCCTTGGAGACGGGAGGGGTGCATCACTCTGCCCCCGGTCCTCTGACTGAGACGTCGAAGGAGGGGCAGACCAAGTTGCAATGTCCTGGCCCTCTCTGAAATGTCACAAACGGCTTTACAAATTTATGTACAAATAGTGTAAACAAGTCAGTATTGGACATCCTCTGTATGCAAGAAAAGAAAATTACTCTAAAGTTCTTGTTATTAAATCCAAAATTAGAGCTGCGGTGAAAACCGTTCCATGAAGAGTTACGCAATTCTAACTAATATTCCAGCAATATCACGGCGGACACACTAGACATGGGTTTCCCACATTGTGCCCATGTGGGGAATTGGACCCGGGTCTTCGACGTGACGAGCAAACGCTTTAACAAGTAGGCTACCCTACCGCCCATTCAAGGAACAGACTTTGTGCAATGCTGCGTGTAATCTCTATGTTATAAAATTGAGTCACACTGCTGAGGTCCCATGCTTAGTATGGAATTCAGGGCTGTTGTCAGATAACTTTATAACGTAATCTGCATTTAAATACAAGGGACCCGATTGCTCGGAGATGATGCTGTATGAGGAACACCCGTTAGACCTGCTGACAAAAGGCTGAGGCATTTACAACTTCATCTTTGTGTTTCGGAACAGTATTTTTATGAAAATATCTGTTGTATTCTAGAAGCATAATAAAACGCCTCACGTTGAATCGGAACATTGTTGAAGGTTTGTTGCAGATGGACGTCAGAGGAGGTCTGCACACGGACGCCATCTTTGAACCACAGGACGTGCTCTTCAGGAGTGAAGGTTTGGATAGGGCAGATGATTGGCTGTGGGCGCGTGGAGAGCATGCGCAATAAGTGCTTCTGGTTCGACCGGGGTGGTGACGTAGGTCTGTCAGCTCCTACAATCCATACAATAATTATTGTACGTATTTATGTAGTTATAAGTGTTGTTATATACATTTTCTGTAACACATGTTTAATGAAAATAAATATATTGCATGCATCTGTCTATGTTGGTGGCTGAAATGATGCATACAAAAATGGTTATTCTTTAGTGAAATATTTATACAGGCATCACAGCTGTGGCTTGGACCTCAAGGTTGTTGTTTTCAGATGACAAGTTTCACGCTAGTAACAGTGTATGCTTTAGCCAGGCAGTTTCAATCACAACGCCAGGATGCACATTTCCTTGAAATATATGGGTGTGGTGCCAAGTTTAATTAAAATCATGCCCCATGTTAGATTGCAGAGCAGTCATTAAGTGAATACGTAGTTTGAATACAATATTCACACATAGCAACACTTCAGCCGCCAGGTTATATAAATTCTACGTGGCTGACGTTACAGAAATACTGGTCAAACACAAACATAAAAACGAGGATGGCCTCTAGAACTGTTGCAAAACTTACGTCTGACAGATGCCGGTTTCTCGCATGCACTAAACATGAGCTTCTCGCACGCCAGCTGAATGACGTCTATGTGATGAAGGGCGGGGCAGCCACCGGTGAGGGTGATCTTGTCACGCCCGTTGACGTCAACCCATACTCTGGGCGGAACTGCAGGTACAAACAACGACATCACTGGTGAGATGGATCCAATAGATATCAAGACGCTGAGGGGATACCGGGGCCGAAAGGGTGCACATTTCTCCTGGACCTTTACAATATATATTTGTTATACGTACTCATATGATATTATATCTATTTAATAAGCAATCATGGCAGTCTTGACCATTGTACCCTCCTAACGTATCATACTATCTCTGCAGTTCATTTCATGTTACGTATGTCACTGTTGTACCTGGTCAAAAATACTCATACACAACCTGAAAGAGAGCTGAGGATTTACCGGCTGCATTCCTGTTCCGTAGTTGGATGAAGGCCAGACCAGTCAGGTTACCGTAGAAATCTGAATCAACGGTCGCCATCGTCCCACCCTCATCAATACACCTTGCCTTGGCCCGGAAGTGATTCAGCGGAAAGGTCAACACCTTATAGCATTTGTCGACAAAGGGATGTCCGACCCAGCCATACCCACAGAAAGACACTGAAATAGTTGCTCTGCACCATGAATCCCGAAACTAACATGTAGAGAAAGCTTCTTAAATAGAGAATAATCATCCCAAATTAACATGGGAAGGAAATGTTACTATTACAACCAAATCTCGTTTGTCCGACGCTTTTGTTGGTAACAAATTGAATAAACGTAATCTAATTTAATTTCTTTGCAATGTTGTCCGACATCCTTGATGAGCCGTGCAACGGATTAACGAGACTTTACTGTATATCCAAATGACTATTGTGTAAGCATCGATTTTAGTTTGTTATAAATATGATAATCATCTTTGTTTCAGTTGTTCAAGGACCCGTTAAACATGTCACTGTACTGCCAGTACGATATGGCGATACCCTGGATCTGGATAAGTCGTTATGAAATACCGGCAGTCTGAGTTGACTGCACCTTATGTAAAGTGACAGGTAATCAGCTTGTTTTTTTTAATGGACTGCTTGATGATTTGAAAATGCCGTAAGTCTACCTTAACTCAACCTTAAGAAAAACTTGAACGTGTAATCTAAAGTCCTTGTAACACACTGACTGTGGCGACCTCGTCACGGACCATGTACAATACAGCTGACAATGATAGATACAGCTAGATGCACCCTTGACCTGTTCTGTAAATATGAATCGTTTGGATTCATGTACTGACCTTGCCGGAGGGCTGTGATGGGCTCGGAGTAGCACACGGAGGGGTGTGGCCTGTCACAGACGGCCATGGTCATGTACTGGACAACCTGACCAGATGACGGACGCCCAACACTGGATGTTAATCTTTCAGAGTGACCCATAACTCTAACAAGCGTGTCAGGTGATACGGGAGCACTTGTCGTGGTCGATGTAGTTGTTGTAGATATCGTCGGATGAGGCGATGACGGAATGGCCGTGGTAGTTTCTGTTTTGGACAAGGCTTTAGAAGAGGGCAGCGAGGGTTGAGTTACGTTTTCGGTTGATATTGTCAGATTTGATATTATTGTTTTTGACGTTGTTGCTGATGTTGCTGTTGTAGGTGATGTAGTTGATGTTGCTGTTGTTGATGTTGCCGTTGAAGCCAGAGTTACATCACTAGAGCGGAGAGAAAAAGGCGTGCCGGACTGAACGGTACCCCTGGTTATTTCCACATTTTGCATTGTTACGAGCGTTGAAGTCGATGGAGTCGGAGTTGTCGATGATGTTGTCGGTATTTTCGAGGATGTAGCAGTGTTCGTCGTTGAATGTTTCGTGAATGATGTCAGAGTTGTTGATGTCGCAGATATTACTGACGTCTGAGAAGATGGTTGAATTGTTAATGTCGTTGAGATGACAGTGGAAGATGTCGTTGTTGAAGGTGCCGTTGGAGATTTGGTGGTTCCTTGTACCAGTGGCGTTTCCTGCGAAGGTGAAGTCGTCTTTGACGCTGCTGAAGTTGAGAGCAATGGTAACTGAGATATCGTAGACGTTGGAATAGATGTAGATGCAGTGACGGCTGTCGTGTTGATAGAGTTTGAAGCCGACGCTGACCCAGCCATTAGTTCAATGCTTGTGTCCTGTCTGACTTCCGTGGTTGTTACAGAGGATGTATGTGTGGTACTGACTGTAGAGGGAGTTGTTGTCGTCACATATGTCGTGTTCGTTGATGACGAATCTGCACGCGGTTCTGTTGTCGTTGACGTCGTCGCGTCTGCTTGATCATCATCTGAGGAGGGTAGTTCTGTCACATCCATCTTTGTCAGTGTACTCCTTTTCACAATCGGAGCATCTTCCACATTGAAGTCATTGCTGTCCTCCTCGCTTGAACTGTCCGTGACGGTAGTCAAGCGAGGAGCATCGGTCACTGGGAAATGACCAATCTCGCCACTGTTCAGGTTGTCCGGGAAGACTGGGTACACTTCTTTGCTGCTGGGGTGAGCAGCGGGAGGGTAATGAAGGCCGGGAAAACGGAAACCAGATGGCGCTGAATCAGGAAGGTCAAGGTCAACGTTATGACGGGCTTGCATGTAGTCATCGTCATCGTTATTGCTTGCCCTCTTCCGTCTCGACAATGTGTGGTTAAGGGAGATAACACCACACTTTCCAGTGACGTCATCAAATGAGTCCGTGTTCCACCTCCATCCCCGTTTGATTTTGCCATAACCTGCATGCGGACTGGAACATATACATACATAGAATCAAACTGGACTTCGGTAAGGTACGGGGAAAATTGCGCCCTATCGTTAACGCTGGAATGTATGTTGAAGGCCCAGGGAACTAGTTTTGAGAGATTGTTACTCAACAAAGCCTTACGATACTGCTGGTGCACAAATTGTATATATGCTGTTTTCCTTATCCATAGTTTGCATGTCTCAAATGAAGCAGGGGCGATGGGGTATTACAGTGGTTAAAACCTTCGCTCGTTCCGAATTCGAAAAACCTGGATCGATTCCATCCCTAGGTAAAATGGGTGAAACGGATTTCTGGAATGTTGCTAAAACTCACACACTCAATCAATCACTCAATCACTCACTGTAATGAAGGTATGAACCTACCCGGCATATGCCTCTACCAGGGACGGGTTCAGCTCATCCCAGACGAATTTGGTCTCTTCTTCATGCAGACCCGTCCAGAAGGAGTCCAAATCTGTACACGGATAATCAATGCACGTTTCATGATCCACGCGAAATATGCATAACTTTTGTTACTAATAATCTAATAGCATTCAAGTCTACGATGGAATATACATACTATGACGAGAAGGTGGCGCCAAAAGGTGGCGTGAAGTAAAACTAAATACCCTCACTCACCAGGCTTCCAAAATGCATGTACATTCCATCTGAATCCAATCTCAGCACATTGAATATCACAACTCTCATTATTTCCTCATTAAGAAAACCTTTTGCAGATGAACTCATGTCAGTGATTTATACAATCAATTTCAAAAAGGAAATGTTACAAATGACTAAATATTTCACAATAAAATCTTACGATAAACACATACTCTATGACTAATCTTACAATTTACATTCGATAAAGTTTACTTACTTAGGTAAGCAATGTACTCTTCTAACGTTCGGAAGCCAATCTTCACACGCTTGTCAAGTTTCAGCAAAAACGCATCATTGGCCCTACAAATATCAAGTGACTGTTCCCATGGCAATGGCTTTTTGTTTGCATGTATGCAAATATGTGTAGAAGGTCCACCATCTAGATTCTCTGCCACAGCTGGGGTCCACCCATCCTTGCATATAACAGGCACCTGTTGCTGAGCAGCCCGCCTTGGGGGAGGGGGAAATCTCGGCACTGCTTGTAAGTGGGTGATGCTCGCTGGAAACAAACAACACATGCATGGGTGATCTCTGCGAGGTAATGTGCAGGCATACAGAGAATGATCCCACAAGCATTCCATGTGATAGCATACAGATCAAACTTCACACAGGGAACCGAATTAATAAATGCATGTGTACATTCAAACACTGTTAAGTCGAAGTTTAAGAGACCCAAGGAAATACTTCGAGTTATCATGGGTTTGGCAAAAACTCGAACTGCTGACTGAACAATGAATACACAGACTAAACATTTTTTTTCTCGAAATAACATAAGTTCGACATAGCAAAGTTCAGAAAGGTGTTTGGCTGCATATTATGTAAACTGAAGAGCTAAAGAAACTTGAAACCAGAGTTTGTTGTTCTGTATGTGCACCATGTTCAGAACATTGGGTGTGATATTATACACCATTGATGGATTACTCTGATACAAAGGCAAATCGGCCATAATACCGACGTCACTAACACACACACATACACATGTGTGAAACAGTGAAAGGATGGACCTATGGGAAAGATGATTAATAAAACGTGAAATATATTTCTATGCTAATTACTTTTATGACTTTGCAGCAGTATTGTGAAGGTGAAATGAGTTACACAATGTACATTTTTGTTTTAAACTAGGATAAGATAATATATATCAAGAGATTTATATGTCTTAAGATCTTATCAAAATGTATACATTATTCATGAAATTAAATGACGGGAACATTAGACAGAGCCTCTGAAGATGAGTCACCAGAATAAGTTGGATACATTTTGACCTGAATACCGAACAATGTTTCAGTCGAGATTACTCAGGCTTTGACAAAACAAACACCGACACCTGTCTGAAGATAAAGTGGAAATTTTCCTGAAAGTGTCAATCGGGAGCATTGACTGACGTATCACGTGTGAACTTTAACATTAACGCTGTAAGGAGACAGACCCACTCCAGTGTTTTGGGACATTCGTCACGGCGCTGTCATAGTCCCGTCATGTCGTTGGTTCAAAAGTTAGCTATGTCATACTTCAGAGGATATTAAACACTGACGAAATCTTCTTCAGTCGGTATTGTTAAAGAAAAAATGGGGGATTTGTGTGAATGGGGGTGTTTTATGTGAGATGGAGGGAAAACGGGGCGCCGACGGGTAGGGAAGGGTCAAAGGTAGTGCTAGACAGGTTGGTGATCAGGGTAGAATGAGGTTGAGTATAGATATGGTTAAATTAAACAGTTGTGTTCATTATATTTTTGTTTGGAGCAGTTCGCAGAAATCCCCTGGCCACTACCCGATTGGAGCAAAATACATAGAATCACAGAACAAAATTGACTCAATTCTGTTTCTGACTTGTATTGTAGTTTTATTTGAGAAGATGTAGGGGGCGTCACTACATCACTTGTGGCAGAGAGACCCTTTCTTGGGTCAATATAATGTGTATTTTGTTTGTGTTACGTGAAACTGGTCTAAATTCCAAACATAAATGTAATGTTTCAATGTATTGACAGATACTTCTATTACTAATATGATCTCATAATGGATACATCCGTGTTATGACCATCACATGGAGAGTTCAGTATTAGGACCTCCAAACACAAACGTCAACACTTGGACCTCCATACAGATACGTCAATACTAGGACCTCCATACGGATGATCCGATACTATAACCTCCAGATAGATGTGTCAGTACTATGACCTCAACCTGAGGCCTCAATACTATGATCTCCACACGGATACTTCAATACTATTACCTCCAAACAGACACGTCAATACTTTCATCTCCATACGGATGCTTCAATATTATCACCTCCATACAGATGTTTCAATACTTTGATCTCCATACGGATGCTTCAATACTTTTACCTCCATACGGATGTTTCAATACTTTGATCTCCATACGGATGTTTCAATACTTTGATCTCCACGCGGACGCTTTACTAATATGATCTCTGTAGGATACTTCATTGCTGTGACATACATACTTCGACACTGTGACTTCCGGACAATGCATTCGGTTCCTCTGTGTTGTGAATTCGACTAAATGAATGTAAACACAATTACATGTTTATCGTCTACCGTCCACACCCCACAGTGGTAGAAGTGTCATGGAGTGCACGCCTCAGCATATGCATCAGGGTCACACGGTACACCGCCTCAAAAAACCGAGGCTAATATTGTCCGTCATTACTCACATCTATAAATAATCATACCTTCATACATTAAAACCATACTCATTCGTCAAACTTCCAGCGTCAACTAATTAACGAGTTTTCTTACTTTTTCATATACATTTTACACTGCTATCAGACAAGACTGACTTATTCACGTACCTGTGTGTTTTAATCATATTAGGAAAACCCAAGATTGTTATATTCATTTAATTCTCATTGTAAGAGAATGTTCTACTTATTATATAAAATTGAATGTCATAAAGTGTCTAAATCATGACATTATGGGTGCTTTTTTCCTATTTTCTTTCTGTATTAAGTCGAATAAATCAATAATGACGTTGATAAAATGATGTAATTAGTCATATGCAATACGCCCCAGGCTTGTTAGAGGTCTGGCCCCAGCGACATAGCGGCGTATTACACCCCAGGCGGCTGCCGTTGAGGATCTTTTGACTGATTTCTGCATGATTAATATACTTGCATCGACAAAGAATTGTCGAGGCATGTGAAACAGATTTCTTGTAAAATGTCCGTGTATGGTATTGTCTAGTTACTAATAGAATTTAATTGTGGAGCATTTAGGCTGCATTACCATATATTCAAAAACATCCTATCGGTGTTCCCTAGACCATGCAGATTTACACATTATTTATCCATCCATACACACCTACTACAATCACCTCACATATTTGGATATGTACACATATTACCTTGTTATTTATGATACATTTCAACTCATCACAGTTTCGTATATGTCATTAACTTGCTGGTACAAACATGCCAATCTCTCACTGATTGTTCATTCTGTACTAAACTTAACGGAAACGTTCAACCAACCCACATTTCACAAACACTAAAATACAATCGGCGCACTCCAATGTTAGCCCATGTTAAATCATAAACGTGAATCTTCATCACATGTATTGTGTATGCATGGATGTGTGACATGTAGCGATGCCAGCTTTTGGTCAAAAAGGTAAATATGTCATTTGCCAACAGCGGGGAAACGTAGATTTTATTGTATGTTTTTTTTACTACCGCTATACGACGCAGTTTGCATCAGACAATCAAGTGATTGCGAGTTTAGACAATTCACTGTCACTGGAGCATATAGGGACTGCAAGAAATGTCACCCAAACCCCCAGAGTCAACAGTTTCCACGTGTACCTCTCTATGTCATATTGCCTAAAGGCATGCTTTATTCTCCTTTAATGTTGACAGTAACAGGCGTGATTGTGACATAGTGATGGTCGGCATCCACAGACATCGCCTGAACAAGGGAAACCCGATTCATCATCGGCTCACAGGGACATATTTACTGCTTATGAAGCATGGGAGTTTATGGAGCTAAACTTTGTCAGATATCAAACTGCGTTTCTGACATCTGATTTTACAGCCTTGAAATACATCATAATTAACGACAAGAATGTCAGTGTCTCTGGAATAAGGAGATTTCTCTATACGTGTTTTTTTTTCTTTTTTTTTTTTTTTTTGATTCTTTTGTGTTGTTGGTACTGTTCAGGCTTATACTAAAACGCTTTGTTCGTATTTTCTTCAGTAATCAGGATGAAATAGATTTGACAGTATCCGTTTTCCATGGATTTTCATGTTTGTCTGTATTAACGAGTTTCCACAAATATGTCTGTAATAACGTCGCATGCAACATGTCGGTTTCCCAGTATTTGTCTTCCTCTACGTGCTTCTCTTGTTTGTCTTCATGATTGGGTTTTATAATTCATGTTTCACTGAGTTTGTCTGGAATAGCAAGGTTTCACAACACTTTCGTCTGTCAGTATAATATGATAACAATGCTCTCGTGTGAACAGTCTGTCTTGTTATGTTTTAAGTTAACATAATCTGTATGCATTATTGAGGCTCTCAGAATCGAAGGGACACATAGCTGGATCAAAGAGGTTTCAGTATACGTGTCTGGTGTCAGATTCATCTGAACGTAAAATATGGCTTCTAGCGGGGCTACAAGCTCACAGTTCTGTTTACCAGCTATACCGTGACACTGACACGCAGACCATATTTAATGCTAATGCCAGCTACATCTGTATATGCTTATTGTCTTTTTATTGCAAGATGGACCATTCTTGGTTGGTCTCACCTAAACCCTCGCTACTTGGTTCAGGGTGTTGAGCTACATGTCGTCCAGGACACTGCTGAATACCGTCCCCATTTCCCGACACCTCGACATCTAACAAGAGGCCATATTTTAATTTGGCCACGCCGAGCATATCTTGTTTAGGTTAGCATATGAAAATGGAAAATGAATCGAAGAGTATCGTATTTGTAACAGGTGTTATATTTTGGCTAGTAAAGTACCAATTGTACTGTCTGGAGCTGACATTCTCTATAACTGAGAGTGAGGCACCAAACCGCCTGAAACAGTCAGAGATCGCAGCTGTTGACAGAATTCTGTCAGCTGTTTTGTAGGGTTACTTGAAACTGAGTTGCTTCACAACTTTTCCATGGAATTTCACGTAACAAACATAATGTTTATGAAATCGAATCCACATTTAAGTACACTTATGAACAACTATTACGACAGCTTTTGACATGCCCTGTGCTTATAAAACTAACCGGCAATCATTTCCAGTGAGGTGGAAACGTAGACACTGAGTATATATCCGAGGTCATATTGATATGTGTGTACGCATCCTAATGCAGGTTAAACAGCTTAGGTATCATCGTTATGCAGTTCATGCAATGTCGTCACATCGTCCTGCTCCGGGCAACTGTTAAATATACTTCCGCCATTGCAACATGTTAGTGGGGTACGGTAATGACTCATGGCTCTGATCTGAGAATGAATGATTGACAATGTAGGCATAACGTCAAAATATTTTATTCCCGGTATCCAGGAAGAGGCTTGCTATTGGTTTATATGAACATGTTATACATATTCATACCAATGTCAGCTTAATTTAGTGATGTCGGTACAAGTAATTACAACCTAAACTATTTTGACAGGTCAGTGATGAATAGCAAGCGACCGATTATGTCTGAATCAACATTGAAAAATATGAGGGTATTAAACGATACTAAGAATTTCGATGTGTAACATTAGCGGAATGTTAATTTTTTTAATTTTATTTTGATTGGACAGTCTGGCAGCAGGAATCGTTTCATTATGATCACTATAGATATTTTGACTAAATTCAAACACCATATGAAAACATATAGAAATAAATGTTGCAATTGTCAGTGAATGGTTGCAATATGTGGGAAGACATTATGGAATATTCCCTTCAATTTTTAAAAATTAGAAATAAATGTTTATTAGCAATGTGCATCCTTTATATGATATGGGCAACTTATATATGGAAATAATATAATACCGAAACATGCACTGTAGAAAAACTTCCAGTTGCCGACATCTACAAAAAAAAGTTTTATAGGTTTGTTGTTACCGATCCTATGTGCAGTTCTGATCAGTATTAGTTTATGGGGAACAAACCACTAGCGAGACAATTATGTTAATTATATTCCTCCAGTACACTATATACCAACATCATGGATGTGCCTGTAATGAGTAAAGTGGAATGTTTATAGTTGTTGTTTCTTACAGCTTCCGTGTCTCATCTACCTGACCTCATATCTCGCATAACAATAGAGCCATCAAATTAAAGTTGAAAATATGAGGTCGTTTATTTTCATTCTTGTCAGGATGATGTGTGCACCATGACTCACCTATGATCTGCAGGAGGAGAGCCGCGGTGTCTAGCGCTCTGCAGTGTAGCATGCCTTCTTGGGGAGTTCACTCATGTCAGTTACCTGCAGTGCAGACGTATACAATGTAAACAACGTGTGCTCATACATACATCATGTAAACAACATATACTCATTTTACACCATGTAAATACTCATCATGTAAACAACATAATATACTCATATATACAGCATGTAAACATATCATAGTCATATTTACACCATCTAACCGTATTCTCATACATGCATCATGTAACCTTGGAGTCAACTTTGTGTGCTGATTCTTTCCGTGTTGTCACAACCCCTAGTGTACAATACACAAACCTGTGCTCTTAGAAGAACCCACGAATCCGTTGGTATATGACCGGATGGTGGCCACATGAATACGTGCATACACGTAGTTCTGGGTACAGCAACATGCAGTAAACTTGCACAAAGTACTGTGACTATGTGTCGTAGTCCACCCAGCTGAGAGAGCCACAATGAACTCGGTGCGTCTAGTGCCAGCAAGTGTTGTATACTCCCCAAGGAGTTGAGATTGATAATACGATGTGACGCTGAAACGTCCAGTGATCGACGTTTGACTTTCAAGACGAGAGTTTATCTTTTAAACTGCATTTTCACTTTGTTCTGTCGGTTTGTGGGAAGTCTGAAGCAGTAGGAAATATGATTATCAATACCGGAAGCCAATCAGTCACAACAACTTCTCCACGGCGTAAAGTGAAATAGTGGTTAAAAAAAAAGTAGTGGTAAAATAGTGGTAAAGAGGTCACTGAAATTCAGTGATGAAGCTGTGCACTCATCCCGAGTGACTATCATCAACATATTTAGGTTTTGTCAAAAGGTGAAATGAATACCTGCTGATATTCCTAGCATCTGTATTACCAGAACAACACAATAACATTCCATTTATACCGCCCCGGCGAAGTAGTGTATTGAACCTTCATACAGATGTGCCATTCTATCACTCTTCGTGATAAACCAGAGCTCGCTAAGTCACCTCTGAAGGACCGACGGCCTGTGATGTCATAGTTGCCATATGCAAGTGTCCCTTTAAATGGTTGGATGCTCCGAGTCACATATAAAATGTAATGCAGTCATTTATATAGTTTATTAAACTTATAATATATGTATATGCAGTTTATTAAACTCCATATATATATATATGGTAATATATATGAATATATATTCATATATATATTACCATATTACCCAGGGGAATATATACACATGTAAACACCCATTAGACGCTATGTGTGTGTGTGTGTGTGTGTGTGTGTGTGTGTGTGTGTGTGTGTGTGTGTGTGTGTATTCTTCATACTCTTTATAGAATATATAAAACCAATTTGAAATGCTAAACGTACTTTACAATCTGTGGCATATTAGCTATAGATGAAAACTTCCCAAAAATGCCTAGCTGAACATTTGAAGTGCAAGACGAATGTAACAATGAAATAACATCTTGATATATGTTGTTTAGTGGTGAAATACAATCGTAATGTCGTTGATTAGATTGCTTATTTAATTTGAGTAAAACAACACTTCCTCGACACACTTAACATGATGCTGGAGGGTAAATGTGCGGTCTAGAAACAAGGCAACGTTGTCTGAATACATGATGAGATACACAAAGACATATACCATGTATGTGGATGACTTGGGCTTAACGTCACTTACCAATATTCCTCTTGTGTCAAAGCGCGTCACCTTGATGTTGGAGAAAAAGCTCGAACTTATGCAGGTCTTAGATGTTTACCATTTCCATGCTATGGAGCTATCATACCTAAAACCTCGAACCCAGATAGAGTTGATGAAACAGTCATGTACCCCCTCTCCACACACACACACACACATTGTAAATTTAGTTGTTGTTTGTTTGTTACCAGTTAAATGCTGTCGTGTACCCCCTCTCCACACACACACCCACATTGTAAATTTAGTTGTTGTTTGTTTGTTACCTGTTAAATGCTGTCGTGGCGAGACTGTAATGTATACGACCATTCGCCTTTCATTTTCAGGCACATAAACACCTTTTATACAAATATATGATTATGAGAGTCATTTTTTAAAAAAGAAAAATGTGGTATTTCCATTGTTGAAGAGCTTTCCTTTGTATGGCGTGCATCAGCGAGACATGACGAGCATTAACTGTCCCTGTGCTAGCGGTGGTCTATAAATATGACGACTTCGGACGACAAGAAAGCCGAGTTTGGGAGGCGAAACGGAACCCAGAGACTCAGTCATATCAACCATGCATGTAGGAACGAGGGCGATATTCGTGTGCGTCATCTCAGTGTTAGCATCTTGCAGGACAGGGCATAAATCAACGTTGGGTGGACTGAATGTCTCGCTGCCCTGCTTTAGCTAGCATACCTCGCACACTCCCTGCAGTTATACTGGCAGAGTTATGCAGCATATGGCACTATATACGTCAGGGGTACGTTTGCATCCTATGACACAATGAACGTCAGATGTATAGCATTCTGTGACACAATGTATGTCAGATTTATATGTCATCCTATGACACAACGTACGTCAGTTATATAACATCCTGTGATACAACGCACGTCAGAAATATAACATCCTTTCATACAACGCACGTCAGAAATATAACATCCTGTGATACAGCGCACGTCAGTTATATAACATCCTATAACACAATGAACGTCAAATGTATGGCATCCTATAACACAATGAACGTCAAATGTATGGCATCCAATGATGCAATGAACGTCAGATGTATGGCATCCTGTGACACAACGTACGCCGCTGGCATATGGCATTCTATGACAAAATAAACGTCATATCATATGGCATCCTGTGACACAATGTACATCAAGGTTATATGGAATGCTCTGCCACTATGCATGTCATAACAAAATATGGCATGCTATGACACAATACGTGTGCGTGGTATTCTATGATATTCAATATGGTGAGACTACATGGCATCCTGTGACATAACATGCATCTGTTCTGTATGGCATCCTATGACACAATGTACGTGTTTTGTGTAAGGTATTCTGTGACACTGTGTGGGTCAGATATCGGAGACATGTGGTAACTCAGTATCCGTCCATTGTACATGGCATCCTATAACAAAAATGTCACCCTATCTATACTGCATGACGCCATGAGTGTGGTATACAAGCAAGTGAATATGGCATCTTACTATACAATCCTTATAAAGGTATTATTGGCATCAGTTTGATAAGGATCCTAATTGATAATGCAGTGAAAGTATCACATCCATTGTTTGGATGCCAATGTCGTTAGGCTAGATTCTGCTCCACGTGTTATGTATCTGCGGGTACATTCATATTTGATTTTACACGACAATAACGAAAAATACTTCGGTAGATAGATCAAACAAAACAAAGACTTCATTTTGTCTTTATACTTCAACACATTCTTCGTGCAAACATAGGATGTTTAGTTGCCCAGAAAATACAATTTGACGTGTAAGTTTACATACTGACAATGACCAGTTCAATCAATGTTTGTTAAATGCGCCCTGCCGGAGTAAACATGGGACAAAAGAAGGTCACATAATAAACCAGTGCACGGAGAGGAGAACATCTATGAGCAGTTAGACATGCCATCTAATAGACTGTTTAGCTACACAATTATTTCTGTGGGAGGCATTTTAAAAGTTGTAAAGATAAAGGAAAATCATGTTCTATGAATAGTCAGCGTCTATATTGTAATGAGTACGACGTTTCGGCGTAGGTACTAACATCGTTAAGATTTAACTTTGCTTGATAACGGTGTAAGTACCTAGCTGTAATGTCGTTGCATAAAGAAATTAACTATTCATAGAACCTGGTTTTCCTAAATAATTATTCCAGAATATTTAGTTTGTATAAATAATGCATATAGATATTGATAACTGATTGGCCATTCATTCATTCATTCATTCATTCATTCATTCATTCATTCATTCATTCATTCATTCATTCATTCATTCATTCATTCATTCATTCAGTACAAAGTCTCTGTAAATGAACGATGTCAATCGCCAGCCCATCAATGGATGAGTTGCCGATAAACAGAATCCGCAGTCTGTGCCACGGACATGCAGAGCTGTGTTGACAGCACAGGGTGGCCACTACCGGTCGGAGCAACCCCTGCTGTGACAGGAGAGTCGGTATTTCCGTTATGTCTATAGAACGTGTGACATAACTTTAGGGCTTGTGTCAAGCGAATGAAATATGGACGTTTCCTGTGCGTTTCCGTGTTGAAGAGTGTATAGTGATATAAAACAAGCATACAGAATAGCGGCCATGTCTAAGCCCCGCGCTGGGATTCGAATCATGTTTCTTCTGATCAGAAGTCGGACTCCAAAGAGAACAACCCCCTACAGCATGACCCATTGCACCTTTACATAAACGCACGCACACGCGCGCGCACACACTGTCACTAAATAAGCAGCCTAACTTCAGTACATGCAACATTCAACTCAGTAGCACAAAATTCTTTTCTCTGAAATATCATCTGCGTGAATGACATCAGTACCTCTTAACAGTTACCATCTTGTCCTTGACAGAACAATGTAGGCTGCCAAAATGATTGTTTCGTTTTTGTGTGTCGACATTGCATAACTTTAGTGGTGACAGCACGGGTCCTGGACTTGGTTTATTGATGACAGAAATAAATCAATGGTGTTAAACAAAGATGCAGAGCTTGAAACTTCAAGATATTTACTACTCTTCTTTGATTTCATCGTGGTGAAATATGTCCTCATAAACTTGACAACTTGATTCAACTGTCATTTCAGTACTCACTGTTTATATGTTCAATGTCGGCGATGGCTGCCCTAAATGTCATATTGGTATTATCATATTGACTGGGGCAAACATCAATCAAGCTTCAAAGTGTTCGGTACAAAGGAAGTTTCGTCGGTGTTTCAGTAGTATGTGTGTGCGTGTGCACGTGTGTTTATGTTTTATACTGATCACTGTAATACATTCATTTTCAGCTTTGTAATTATGTGAATCATCACGGGTGATATATATTCACCCACACACATGCAGTCACATACAAGGGTACGTGTACGCACACATGCAGTCATGCACACATGCAGTCACATACACAGATACGTATACCCACGTGCAGTGACATACGAAGATACTTGTACCAACACAAGTGCAGTGACAAGCACAGACACGTGTAACCACACACATACGTCATTTTATATAGACACGTGCAGTCATTTGCACAGATACGAGTAGACACACACGTCCAGTCAAATACGGATATGTGTACCCACACATGTGCAGTCAAATACGGATATGTGTACCCACACATGTGCAGTCAAATACGGATGTGTACCCACACATGTGCAGTCAAATACGGATATGTGTACCCACACATGTGCAGTCAAATACGGATGTGTACCCACACATGTGCAGTCAAATACGGATATGTGTACCCACACATGTGCAGTCAAATACGGATATGTGTACCCACACATGTGCAGTCAAATACGGATATGTGTACCCACAGATGTGAAGTCACATGCTGATATGTGTACCCACAGATGTGAAGTCACATGCTGATGTGTGTACCCACAGATGTGCAGTCACATGCTGATATGTGTACCCACACATGTGAAGTCACATGCTGATATGTGTACCCACACATGTGAAGTCACATGCTGATGTGTGTACCCACACATGTGCATGTGTACCCACACATGTGCAGTCAAATACGGATATGTGTACCCACACATGTGCAGTCAAATACGGATATGTGTACCCACAGATGTGAAGTCACATGCTGATATGTGTACCCACAGATGTGAAGTCACATGCTGATATGTGTACCCACACATGTGAAGTCACATGCTGATATGTGTACCCACAGATGTGCAGTCACATGCTGATATGTGTACCCACAGATGTGAAGTCACATGCTGATGTGTGTACCCACAGATGTGAAGTCACATGCTGATATGTGTACCCACAGATGTGAAGTCACATGCTGATATGTGTACCCACAGATGTGAAGTCACATGCTGATATGTGTACCCACAGATGTGAAGTCACATGCTGATGTGTGTACCTAGACATGTTTAGTTACATGCACAGGCACATGCTTACTCTGTTACGTTCTAAGCGCTATGCTGGACTGTTCTGAACGCTAGATGACCAGCTGTGTACAGCAACAAGAAGACGCTGCATTATTGGCAGCAACACCTGCCGACAGACACGACAACTACTTCCTCCTGTACCCCGCCCTAGCCCCACTGAACCCCTCGTCCTGTCCCCACAGGCGAGGTCCTGATGTATTGTTCCCGTGGCGTCATTGTTTTCTGACCTATATTTCAACTTTAAACTCTCTTGCTTCTTTTATGTATTCATTTGTGTCGTTCATTTATGTTAAGTGCCAAGTAAACGGTGAAGTCAAGACTTCCAAGCACAACAGGGAAAAGAGAGATAGAAACACTGATATATAGGGAAATAGACAGATAGAAAGCCGGGCAGAGAGATACACAGAGAAAGACATCGGACGTAGCAGTGTTCACCCCTCAGGGAATCAAACCCCAGATGAGTGAATGATTTTAAGTTTAATTATTTTTATGTTATTATTATTATTATTATGTAATACAACGTTGTTACCACATGACCAGCACAAGACACATAATCAAGTTACCCACCACGTAAATATTTAAATAACGTTGGATTTGACACATTCTGGCCCCGAACCCAGTCCAAGTCGGATCTTTCGATATGCATTCTATGTTAGGCTAATTTCTAAATGGAATTCCTTAAAGGATATTTATATAGCGCACATATCCACACACCTATTGCTTGCTCAAACCGCTGGTATTTGTTTTCCCTCGATCACTGGATGTCCGTCTCAGCGTCACATCGTATAATCAATCTCAACTCCCCGGGGAGTATAAAACTCTTGTTACCACTTGGCGCATCCTCATTCTAATTCCTTCCCAAACATGTCACATGTGTGTACACCATGTTTGCCCGACAGTTCAGATAACGTTGCATCTTCAGTTCATAGTTGTCGCACTGATGAAGACAATAAAAGTCAGTGATGATGAGCTATAAAAGTCAGTGATGTTTCAAGGTGCTTTCATTCATTTGTTCAGCTCCTTTTCAGTCTGTCGGCTTAACGGGAACTGGACGGAAGGACGGTCAAAGAATGGCGACCCCGAGACCGCTGGCTTAGCAGTGCTCGCGATGATGAAGAAATGGCTCTTGTCAATTGTCAGAGTTCAGAAGGGCCATGATGGATCACACTCCGACGTCTGACATTTGGAACTCAGGACTCAGGTCATCACCGAGAAGGTGCTGAAGTGAGTACCGACATCGCTTAATACCTCGGACATTGATAACAGTTAAGCCTCACGCCGTGGCATTTGGCAAGTTTACGACGTCAGACCGAGGACGGAACGAGAAACCTGTCTCCGACATATCCTTTGAGATGATATACTTGATGGTCCAAACCATGTCATAAGGATTAAAGATTTTTTTGTTCTGGCAACTTTTTTATTACTCGTGGACAAAGGATGTGCTGTTATGACAGGAGTAAAACCAGATGTAATGGAGTGATTCACGCGCTGACAGTGGGTCTCGCCGGTAGTAGCCTCGTGTGAGCCGTGACATGGACACGTGGTGTCAACAGCGCCATCACTTCCACATACTGAAGTGTCGTGAAGCAACATCCAATCTCTCCGTTGCAAAGGATGTAAAGGTCCTTCTTAAACCACATAAAATACAACTGAACAGAGCAATGTGTACAATTTGAATTCGACCTTAAAGAGGACCGGAGAATAAAACTGAAAGTATAGTAGATAAAAAGATCGGAAGTACAGTAGATCTGTATTTGTACTATACTGCTTTGTAGCTTTGCGATATACTACTGCAGACACGGTCTCATACACACTGGGTATGCATCTATCCATACTTGCACAACAACAAGCGGTGTACGTCCACCACATCAGGTGCTACCAATATTTGTCACATGTCACCTAAGACAGTCACTAAACATTAACAAACTGTATTGACATACTTCATATACTACACAGCAAAACTATGGTAACACTCTAAAAGTTGATAGTCACATACATTAACTTAAACGTGGTGAGGTCATTTATACTCTACGGTAAATGAAACGTTTTGTGTGATTAATGATTGCTTTAAACGAAATGTTAGAACATGCAGTAAAGCAACTGATTCAAAAGTTGTTGAGCTGAAATGGAAGACTGTCAAAAACTGCTCAAACAAGGGTGCTGAAACACACCAATCTTTTGATTCAAAGGCTCAATCATAACAGCCTAGTGCGTGTGGATGACAAACTTCTCATGCAGGAAAGCTACCGATTCGAAATCTGGCTACAGAACACTACGGGTAAGTATAGACGCTCCTCAACACTGAAGCCGTGTACCATCACGCCATCTGGCGACAGGCGACAGAACACCACCGGTCAGTATAGACGCTCCTCAACACTGAAGCCGTGTACCATCACGCCACCTGGCGACAGGCGACAGAACACCACCGGTCAGTATAGACGCTCCTCAACACTGAAGCCGTGTACCATCACGCCATCTGGCGACAGGCGACAGAACACCACCAGTCAGTATAGACGCTCCTCAACACTGAAGCCGTCTACCATCACGCCACCTGGCGACAGGCGACAGAACACCACCGGTCAGTATAGACGCCCCTCAACACTGAAGCCGTCTACCATCACGCCACCTGCTGACATGGTGTGAAGGAGGCTTTGAGGAATGTTATTGCGTAACGAAAGCCCCAAAATGCTGCACGATTCAGTCAAACATCGCTTTAAAGGAACTAACAAAACTAAAAGCAGAGAGAATTCAAACCCACTCCCAAAATTTGGCCATGCTTGTAAAAATACCAAGACGGAGAAACGAAGTTACTAGATGGATGCGTCTGGTGTTCAATGGTTGCCACATCTGGTCAGAATGCTTTTTCGGATATCATCGCCATGTCTGATATGTGAGGAATGTTATAGGCCACAAGCCCAGGTTACCCAATAACATAGTCTGCCGAGTATTGCTTATCTACCCATTCGGATCCAGGATGTGGATGTCTCATTCGGATTTATCAACGAAGTGTTCACTTGCATATATTAACAAAGATTTATATAGCTCGCGGATGTATTAACAACGACAGATACGTAGACAGACAGACAGACAGACAGACAGACAGACAGATAGATAGATAGATAGATAGATAGATAGATAGATAGATAGATAGATAGATAGATAGATAGATAGACAGGCAGATAACGCATTAACATATCCATTTGTTGAATGTTTGGAACATGCAGTGAAGCAACTGATTCAATATTTTGTTCAGTCTGAGTGAACTGAACCATTGTCAAAAACTGCGAAAAACAAGGGTGCTGAAACACAACAGCACCATGTTTGATTCAAAAGGCCAAGTACAACACAATGTTGATATTTTCGATTATCAAGAGGGGTGTATGTCTGCGGCGTGTGCATTGACAGGGCATGAATGGATCATACCAGTCACACATTCCACAACAAGCATGACCATGGCACTTGTGTTCCAATATCATTTGCTAATGTCCCAAACTGTTGTTATTCCGCAGTGTTTCGAACTCTACCCACATGAACGGATCTAATGCTTTGAACATAGAAGTTGTTGATGTGTACATTTACGTCATTGAACCTGAACTCATTATCTGATCACAATGAAATTTCACATCATGCAAGATCAGTTGGTGACACTAATGATCCCCAATGGTGATACCACACAATGACTGCGAAATGCTATCACAATGCGCAGACATAACCGAGAATTTGGGGTTCGATAGAGCGGACATCAGTAATCACAGCAGCTTGAATCCTGGGTAAATGTGTTGCCAACGGCTAGGTCGCGAGGACTCGAGCTGGCAGACCTAACCCAAACCTCAGCAGAATCAAACCTTCGCCTGTTGTCAAAAGGCGTCCTGTGAATTGTATGATCCTAACACCGTAACAAATGGTCGTCTTGGTAACACCAGGGGCATTATGCGTACCAGTGACGTCACAACGTGCCTACAGACAAATCGCAGATGGCAGAAAAAAGTTGTTGGCGACGTAGCGGCGAGTAATCCATAGTAACAGTTCCTGACCATAATCACTAATCTTTGGACAGAGGGTCATGATGAGTCCAGTCGTAGTTTTTTGAACAGCCAGATGGTAACGCCAGAAACCATCATGCCTGGGCGTCACTATTATATACAAAGAGAAGACATACAGACAATGGACTGATCCACTAAGTCCCCTGACATGACGTAAACAGAGGGTGAGCTTGTGTCCACCAGTAGCATGTCTACTGTCTCCCCAAACATGATGTGGGCACAAAAATATTGATCCTCAACACACATAAGCGCGCGCAGGCATGGGCGTTCATGCAGGTACCAACTCTTACGCACTCATACCTGTACACTGACACAAGCATGATGACAAGTGTATGAACTTGAGCAAATAAATCCGTACATGATATTGATACCACATGGACAAGTACATACCTTCAATAATGTCTGATTTTCAAACACACACACGCACGCATGCACGCACACAGGCACACAGGCACACGCGCACACACAATGCAATACTCACAAGACGATCGACAGCATTAACATAGTTTATACCTCATCATGGAATATTGTGAATATGTTCGTACTGGGAGCATTACCTTTAGCATGAACATAGGACGGACTCAGGCCAGCCATGCTGCACCCTGACTTTGATGAATTAAGTGGAGACACTCTAATTCAAGCCAGTTCACAAGTTCTACATAACGACGTTTCACTAAACCAAGTATAGCACCCCATGTGACAAGAATCGGAGACTGCTCTGCCCTTCACACTGCTAATACATCGTCCAACTATGGCTAATATGTTGTGTGTCCATTCTCACGTGTTGTGATAGATGTCGTTCTGCACGTCCAAAACACACCCATCAGTGTCCTTGATTAACAACCTGTTTGAATAGGGACACACGTTTACCGTTATTCTCACCCACCATGTCCCGCCACCCTCGACGGGAGACAGGAGATCAGGAGTTAAGAAAAACATAATTAAATGACATATATGTACTTACATTAGTTGGTTTATCTCAGTGTGGAACCCCGGTATCTGCCTACATAAGTTAATGTTCCATCTAAGGTAAGTCTCCACTGCCAACACGGTACAGAGTGACGGCAGGCGACACGGTGGTATAGGGCTAACCCAACTGGTTACGCATCACTGGTTTAATGCGATGACACTGTGACAAATGGCTGTCAAGGAAGCCTCGACGCGCTCACCAAGACTCTCGCCCCTCACCAGTAATTACCTGGCTTACAACAGTTATATATCTTTCTTACATCCCTGAATCATCTGGGGCGGCTTCGTCAGATATGGTCTTCCGTCATGGTGATGAAGGTTCTTAATTGGCGATGGGAGTTGTAAATGTGGTATGTTCGCTATTACTAAGTAGGTAATCTGATTTAATCATTGCCACTATCACCCACGTACATGACTCATTATCCCTCGCTGTAAATTATGCTAGGATTTTCTGTTAAGCAATATTGGATCACTAATTATATTCACACATCAATTGGTTATTCCGTCAGACGCGTGCACGTAGTCGCAGGTGAGTAATCATAGGTCGGTGATTGTCACTGATTTTGGTTTGATGAGGATATAATTGGTCATTACAATCGGAATTTGATAATATTATATATAATAGAGGATATTCAGTTTAGTAAAGCGCCAGTGTCATGACGCGTTAAAACTATTCACAGATGAAGCAGAACGTTAAGTGAACGCTGTACATAGTGAAAAGGAACGTCATTAGTGTTTTCTTAAAAAAGTCCAGGGTTAATTTTGAGTGGTTTAGAGTCCCATAAGAGAGGCGCGACATGCTGAAAATTCTTCTTTCCAAAAGAGGAGAACCGAGTTTGAGGTCCTTTAAGGTGCTGTTGATCCTGGAGTTCTGGACGCCTCATACTGAGTCAGGAGAGACGAGAGATATTTAATGTTCGCTTTTTATGACCACCTGTGCTCGTGTGTTAGGACCGAACATTAAAACTAAATTATATTGTATTGTAAGACTAACCTGTTTCCAAAAGCTTTTCTTCACTTGTACACAACAGTGTCCTCCGACACAGTTTAACAGAACTGACATCGGCCCATCGATCACTGTGGGGTGGTTGCATATACATGTATACTGAACCGCACAAGAAACGCAAGGTAAAAACAATGAAATCTCATAAACGCAAGCGTTTTATGTTGATATGTTGATGTCTTCTATTTAAATAATTGACTAAAATAGCAATGCGTTTCTTTTGCTGTTTAGTACATTTCTATAAAAGTCGCAAATGTGTACTCCCCGAATGACTCCGGATTTTCATCTATCATGGTACCGACGTAGTGAGTGAGTGAGTGAGAGGTTTTACGTCCCTTCTAGAAATATTCCAACAACATCACGGCGTAAGAATGAAGATTTATATGGATATCAACTTCTTTATGAGAGAACACAACGTTTCGGAGTTAATGCTTACTCCTTCATCTTTCACTTATGTATTTTCACTTCTAAATGACATTCAAAGACCTAACATCACGGCGGATGACATCTGAAATGGGTTTCACATGTTGTACCCATGTGGGGAATCAAAACCGGGTTTAATGCTTTATCCACAAGGCTACTCCAAGGCTCCCTTATACCGACTGACCATGCATGACATAACAAAATCATTCTTTAGAGCGTCGTTTAATCACAAAGCACCTCGATGTCAAGGAAACAAATTTCGGAATCAGTTCTCGAGAATAATTGAACTATTAACACGGTGTACAGTGAACGTTTTGACAGGTAGTTATATCTGTGAAGGATGACGCAGATTAAGGTTAAAGCAAAGGCATGTTCGATTCCAAACATTACATATGCGTGTTGACATCATTCGCGAGCCCCCCCCCCCCCCCCAAGCTGCTACAAAATGCGTCGTAAAACATTACTCATTCGTGGTCCGCTGTGAAAGAATCATTTAAGTTGTGGGACCGACCTTCTATCAGCTTAAATACACTCTCGGGGACAAGATTTGTGCTTATCATCAGCAGTAAATGCCAATGAAGGTCCGGGGTAGAATAGGTCTTCAGCAACCCTTCCTTGCCATAAAAGGCGACTATACGCTATTACGTAAGAAGTGACTAAGGGAATCGGGTAGTCAAGCTCTCTGACTTGGTTGGCACCTGCCATCGATTTCCAGTTGCGCAGATCAATGCTTATGCTGTTGATCACTGGATTGTCTGGTCCAGACTTGATTATTTACAGACCGCCTAGAATATTACTTAGTGCGACTTAAAACTGATCTCACTCATTCATCAGTAGTAAATGTTTTATGGTAATAACAATGAAAACTTTCTCGATATATCTGAAATATGTAACAAAACCAGTTATCACTTGTACAGTGTGTACTTAGGTTTTATTCAGTTAAAAGCGTTAAGCCGTAGCAGAGTTGTGTAAACATGAGTATGTGTTTATATAAATCTATAGACTATCTGGTTAATATTAGCTGTAAAGCATGTCATGGAATAGACGACATACATTGATACGGATTGTCCATCAAAATGAGCAGAAGCAAATACATGATACATAACGAAAACGCTAAGACTGACTTGCGCTTGAGACAGACTAAACCAGATACTGGTTTGGAACACACTCATACATGGTACTGTTTGGCAAAGACGTTCATATGTACTGACAAAAGCTGTGATTAATACACAGTAAACTGAAATTCACTAGTAAGCTTTACAAATACAGCCTAATTCTCATGCCTGATTCTGTGAATTGGTTTCAACATGCGTCCATGTTGTATGTAAACATTTTGAAAAGCCACATTGTGCTACAAGTGAGTTTGTCTAACAAAATGGCCTGGAGACTGTCCTCTTGGTAATTCTGCCATCACAGCACAGGTCAAACACAAAGTCAAAAACCTGTCGCCCACAGCAAGCTGGACGCATACCCTGGCGGCGCTTCACCGTGCCCCCGCAGCAGATATGAGTCCGTCCGGCGTAACGCTGACCGCCGCAAGAAGCTAGAAGACAGAATCAATTGCTTGTCAATACGAGTGAGTGAGGGGATGGATGGGTGGGTGAACGGGTGAGTGAAGAAGAGAGTGAGTTGTTAATTCGTTCCTAGAAGCTGTATTCATGAAGAAGTACAACATCATACTGTTGAGTAGCATTCTAGAAGCTGTAGTATTGATGAATGTAGTACAACATCATACTGTTGAGTAGCATTTTAGAAGCTCTAGTATTCATGAATGTAGTACAACAACACATACCGAGGGAAAAAATAAGGGATCACATGAAAGCACAAATGTTCCTATACTTTTTCCAGGATTCTTTACAAACTATGCGACACACTTGGAAACCTTGGAAATAGTAAAGGTACACTTGTACCTGTGATTCCTTATTTCCCCTCAGTGTATTATTGAATCGCATTTTAGAAGTTATAGTATTCGTGAGGGCGGTACAACATTACATTATTGAGTAGGATTTTAGAAATTGTAGCATTCATGCAGACAGTACAACAGCATATTATGAATTCAGACCAGCACAGGGTGCTAGTTAGCATTTCCAAACTGGGTTTACCTCGGGATAAGACGATCAATGAAATGGATACTGGGGTCCGTTTTAAACCGCATATCAAAAGCAAAACAACTACTCAATATCTGATCAACATTCATACAGCACCGTAGCATGCTAGGCAGAGATGCACTACTGTACTATACGTCGTCTAAGGAAGCCAGTAGAGCGGGCGGGAATCCGTCACATATTTAATATATCATGTACTGCATGATTATGTTTCCTGTTTTTACCCCATATCAAACCTGTTTCGAGAGACTTGTTACTTTCTTTGAGGACCTATGTTCGGGTTTCATATTGTTAACATAAGTCCAGTTTAGAAACCTTCAAGGCCTTGAGATGCCATGTCTTTTTACCAATCACATTGAAATATTCAACAAATTCACCGTAAAGGTACATTTAGTTATGGTGTAAAATTATGTCATTATTTCCATAAAATCAAGTGGAATTCCATCTATGCCGATACGTTTCATTACCTTTAGGAACTGACCGAATGACATCATCAGTAATGAAACATATGTCATATTTGGGATTTCACTTTCATTATGGCACGGCACCTAATCGCCAGCACACGAAGTCAGCCGCCTAGCTACCGCTCGTGGAAGATGCGTTGGCTGAGCGGGCTAGGCGGCTGACTTTGTGTGCTGGCGATTAGGTGCCTGACTCTGAGGGTGCGTGTTCGAATCCCGGATGGGACTCAAAAACAAAAAAAGTACCAGAATTTGTACTTTGCTAAATAATTTGTACTTTACTAAAATCCCAAATATGACATATGCTGACCACTTTCTAAATGGCATCGTTCAATCATCAGTAATGAATTCAAAAACTAATCTCTATTTCAAAAATCACAGAATCATCGTGATTATGTTTTACACTGAAGTGTTGGATAAGTCTATCTGTATAAACAATAGACTAGCGTCAGACATGCAGTTGTATAACATGAGTTACTGTACAGAATACAGTTTTCTGATGAATAAGGCACTTTGATGCTGTCCATTAAATACAACGAACATATGATACATGACGAGGACGCCATGACTGACCTGAGACATCACAGGCAGCTCGTTGTTGGGCAGCCATGACGTGTCACAAAATATTAGAGTAGATGCTGTTATTAAGGATTCGTTTCACAAATTATTAGAGTAGATGCTGTTGTTTAGGATTCGCTTCATAAATATTACAATAGATTGCATTACAGTTATTATTAAGGTTTAATTTCATAAAAATATTGGCGCAGATGTTGTTTTTAAAGATACGTTTCACAAAATGTAACATGTAACTTCTTCCATGAGAGCCATGTTTTACATCTATCGTTTCACTATAGTTTCTTTACTTCATTGTAGTGGCGACCTACTGTATGCAGTCGTTGGATTAACGTTCGTGTGTAGGCATCATCCGGGTAGCTATTCACAATCACCATTGTAGTTTCAGCTCTAAAGCTGTTATCAGACACATCTTTACCATGCACGACTATAAGTTATTAAGTTTTACTCAAGCAGGGATTCCTTGCTTCATTCAGTTTATGAAGCTCAGAGGCCGTTACTAATGGTTACCGATTCCTTCATATATCCTCATGTTTTTTAAGATGAACTTTTGGCTTTTCTTTGTCTTTGTTTGTGACGGGTGCTATCGAAGGGACAGAATAAGCTTATCTTCTCACGAACCCACCACTTCAGAGAGTACCATTACACACATTCAAGCTACGGTCGAAATCGTAAAACGGTTTATAATAAGACATTTCTTATGATTATGGAGAGAGTTTTTGTTAGTTTATATCTGTGCTACGCTTGACATGTATAAATGTCTACTGGATGTTGTAAAGAGTTGAATACCGTACCTCCTACACCTCTGCCGTCACCACGTGGCATCTTTATGCCCAGAATATGCTTATGTCCATTGTCGCCGTGGGCGTGGTTGTCACTGTGCCCGTCGACGTGGTCGCTGCCGGAGCCAGGCCATTGGTTCCATTTGGCGTTATTGTTGTTGTTGCCACGATTAGTCTGCGGATGGTCTCGGCGTTTGCCCCCTTTCAGAAAAGGACTCTGCGGAAAGTTGCCATTATTGTTCGTGCCCCACTGGCACTCAGCAACAACAACGAGGCATAGGAACAAGGCAACGATCTTGACTGGAACCATGTCTGAAGGCGTCTACTCCACCAACTCGAGTCCCCTGTGCCTGGTAAAATGTCCCTCTTGACTAACGTCGGCGAGTCCAGTTTAAACCGGGAGCAAAACAAACTAGCAATGTTTTCCGAAGATGTGGAACGAGTTAACGTCCCTGAACAATCGGGGCTTCGTGTTTGCAAAAGCATCATGGTGTTTGTCCTCGCTCATGTCTGTTAAAATTCCTAGTGCTGGAATCAAACAGGACCGTTGTTTCGACTGGTCATATTGTGTTGCTCACTAGATTGCTATAATGTTAGCACATAGCATGAGCAGTGATACACAATCGACGCTACTGTGTGCCCGCCTTCTCACAATCCAATCTTCAGGATGAGCCGCGAATGCAAAAATGTTCGCTCTATGCGTCTGAACAAAAATACGTCTTTTTGTTTAATTTAGGAATAGTTGCGTGGAAACTAGATTCACGTTAAGTTTGTAAACGGGAAAATAATTCTGTGTAATGGCGATAGTGAAATAGAAGAAAGCTAAAGGAATTCTGTCCCAGATAGATTGACATACGTACACAAACGTTGTAATTTTGGCGTAAACACTCAAAAAATATGATTAGGACATGACACAAAATCTATGTAGGTTGCCTTTTGCCTAACACAATACATTCCAGACTTATCAGAAAACAATCACTGTGCACCAGGAGCAAACACGCACGTGGCTTTATTAGATTTGAAAAATATTAGGGGCGGTAGAAAGATTTCCAGTTAATTCTACAAGGCTTTGGCAAACAATGTGAAATCCTACCTTTGCGTTGGGGTTGCGTGTTCAAACTGATGGTTAAAGTATGGATATAGGAAATTACATCATTAGTTAACAGATGAAATATTCACAGTACCGATCAACAGTCCATTAAAAGCACACATGGCCACAAGACAAGATTGGGGTCACAAGCAGTCACACCCGGTCAGTCCACCTCGTGTCTTTATGCGAGTCTGGTATCTGTCACTAAACCCACTAAACCACCATGAACGTCTAGGGAAATTCACTACATACCGTTGGAAGGATTTCCTGCAGCGTTGTTTGAGGATTCGAATAACGTCGTAAACGTCTCTCCAGACGAGGTCCACCTGTGACAAAATAGTTTAACTCGTAAACATTGTTCTAATTAAGAAACTGCTGTAAGCCACCTCGCACGTGTGGTGGGGCGTTATCGCACCATACCAAGGCCCTTCTGTTGAGAGAAAAAGCAACAACATAACAACACAAAGCCCCCATGTGCCCTTCTGGGTATCTCACAGTTCCCCTCAGTAGTCCTCGCTACACCTGTTCTCTCCATCGACGTCGTCGACATCGCTGTTTGGGCGACAGAACTGGCCGTCAGGCTGGGCGTCCTACATGGATGTTATGGAACTGTCGAGGATACATCTCTGATGCCAGATCTTTTGCCTTGCTCGAACTATGTCGGAGGGCGTGGTTCGAATCCATATTGACGTGGGGTCGTTACGGGTGGATCGCTTTCAGCACCGCATGCTTCCATGGACGATTGTGCTGAAAATTTCGCTATGAGCACTGAATGGTGTTTTATGGGCGTTGGTCTGTAAAGTGATTGTGCTGAAAAGATCGCTGCATAAGCACCAGCTGGTGTTTCTATGGACGCTGAGTCGAGGAGCTGAAACATACCTGCAGCTCTCAATCTGTCACTTCCCCTACACATGGCATGTAGATCCTGTTCCAGAATGATGAATGTATGTTTTTCTTACTTCTGCACTTCTTAAAGACTGCACAGAGTGGAAATGTTAAATCTGGTTCTCTAGCCTTTGAAGTGGAATGCTTTTAATATGCCATGCTTCTTGTAAAAGTCATGCAATTCACAGTATCAAGAAAAGCATGTTGAGTTACCATGAGAGATGTAACTAGATGTTCGTTAGATGGTACAGATAATAAACCATCTCTTAAATCCTCCATCTAAAACAGTGTTTAAATCTGAATTGGTAAATTCAAACTGTTCGAGTCTAAATACATCGGCTTCTGGACTTGCCGTGTGCAGTAAAGCGGTTGTGATGGGGTTACTGGTAAACAATTCAAGCTGTACAAAGGCAGCTGTAGACACAGACTGAACACTTCACACGATGCAGGTTTAGTGGGGTTTAGTCGGCGGGATATGTAGGTAATGGATTTTTATCAGCGAGATAAAAGTAGTTAAGGGGTTACTCAAAGAAATAAAGGTAAATGAAATAGGGTTTACTTAGTGGGATAAAGATAGGTGAAGTGGGGTTTTCTCAGTGGAATAAAAATAGGTGAAGTGGGGTTTTCTCAGTGGAATAAATATAGGTGAAGTGGGGTTTTCTCAGTGAAATAAATATAGGTGAAGTGGGGTTTTCTCAGCAGAATAAATATAGGTGAAGTGGGGTTTACTCAGCGGAATAAAGATAGCTGAAGTGGGGTTTTCTAAGTGGAATAAAGATAGGTGAAGAGGGGTTTTCTCAGTGGAGTAAATATAGGTGAAGTGGGGTTTTCTCAGTGGAATAAATATAGGTGAAGAGGGGTTTTCTCAGTGTAATAAATATAGGTGAAGTGGGGTTTCCTCATCGGGATAAAGGTAGATGAAGTGGGGTTTTCTGAGCGGGATAAAAGTAGGTCAAGTTGGGATGTGGGTGATTTCCTACATAGGGGTAACGTTATCTGAAATGAGTCATCTGTGCAGTTCGATGCAAAGTATATTGATTTCTATGACAGCACTTGGTAGAAATTATAAAATGAAATGAACAAGTACAAATTAGGATTGGTCCAAGTAAATTATTCATTTTCCTTCTTTAAACAACTGATGTCTTATAACATGCTTTTCTCTCAACAACACCGTCATTTGTCCTCTAAAATGAAACAGGTGCTAAAACCGCCTCATGATTACCTGCCTTTGATGTCACGAATACAGATCTTGTCGACATGGCGGGAGAACACTCATAAACCTTATATATTGCCATTATTTGACAACCCATGTCATACCTGAGACAGCTGCACCCGTGATGAAGCGCCTGTTCATATACTAAATCTGAACTTTTTGTCGGTCCGCAAGACTAAAGCTATAAATACCTGAATAAATGTCAAAACAGAATTTGGGTGATGACAGAGGAGAATATGTCGGTGTGTATGTAACTGTTAATCAGCTGTCACATTAATGCCTTTGTGAGTAGTTGGGGTGGGGTTTTTTTTCAAATACGGTTTCAGATGTGACAAGACTGATTATAAGCAAACAATTTACAATGTTCCTCAAACTCACAATGAAAATCGTTCTTGCTCCCACAGTGTACGTGTGAACCATAATGACGAGGCGTACATACAGTACAGGAAACAACAAACTGTATTTACTTCTGTACCAATATACAGAATGTACTTTGCAAAGTATCCCATTTATGTCTCAGATGATTTGAAAGATAACATATTTAGAAACGTCGTTTTTCATAATATTCCAGCCATAATATGCTTGTCTGCCAGAGGTCGAATCACGGCCTGCTTTTTGGGGAAGAAAGTGCAACCTTCGAGAACTAGTAACATTGTGGCTGGCTTACACAACCAGCGTGTACGAGAGTCTAAGACAAACAGACCTGGGAAAACTCACAGATAATGTTTACTGGTGATAATACGGTAACCTCTCAGTCCCGGAACAAGACAGATACCCGTGTGATGATGGCGCTATCCAGGACTAAAGGATACATCCCTGGATGTGATTACATCATGGGTTTACAGAAGTACACGCTTACATGCGCACGCACCCGTACATGTACATGAACACATACGCCCCACGTTGGGCGCCTATGTAGCGGCCACAAAATTTCCGAGTCCCGTGCTGGGATTCGAACGACGGACCTTCTGATCCGAAGTCGGACGCCTTGTCCACATGACCAAAGAGGTTAACCCCGTCAGCAAGCTGACAAGGTAAAGATGTCATCTTTGGGATGACCCACGCCCTGCTACATACATACACACATACATATGCATGGACACATATAAAAACACGCTTACGTACGCACACAAACATATACATACACATACGCTAAATTACACACACATACATATACACAGCTTACATACGCAACTACGAGGGCAGACACATATCTATACATACACACACGTTAACATACAAACGTGAACACGCATACACCCAAGCATACATATATATATGTGCTTACAATCTCACGTACAAATACGTATACATGCACACACGCTTACATACGCACGCGCGGATAAACTCAGCACATTTGTCATAGTCAGATGCGTTGGTTTGCTTACAAAGTTTCAGTTAGTTTTTGTTTCTTTGAACGCGCATCTTTCGCATGTTTGCAGACTGTAGGTGTAGGCAAAAGGAAAAGCATCAGTTTCAACAGACTTGTGCCTTTCACTTCTTCCCTCTAAGCTTTTGCACTTCACTTGATATATGCGTATCATGAATTATTTTGCATAACAGCAGTGTCCCAGCCAGACCCACACAGTGGGCTACAGCTTGCCCACGTGGCCGGTGCACATGCGATGGCTCTGTCAATCGACGTACGTTGTTTGGTGATGTATTTCAGGATTGACCCAGCTTAGAGGAGTCACGTGATTTCCTGCATGTGTCATCTCGAGGTGTCACAACATTTTTTTTTAGACAAAGCGGGCTGCATGTTCCTTACACAGCATCGGGCTCATAAATATATTGTTTTTCATTTTTTGCTAAAACGTCCACGTAACTTACAGATCCAATAAATTACGCGAGCACTGAAAGATCCTGGGGTCGAAAGATCCAACACTGCTATTTATTTGGATGAATATGCGCAGACCTATGAACAAAACATGGGACCATCTCGTTATCTGCATGACACTGGCGGTCAGTTTTTGGTTTATGAACTGTCATGATGAAAAAAAATGATGGGTTTAGATTGAAGTTGATTAATGAAAAGTTGCGTTTTGGAGTATTTTTGTTTTCATCATAAATGTACATTTTGATCGTTATGATAACAACAATAATGTTTTCTGTTTAGGTTTGGACATATTTTGGTTTACGTTTTAAAGAAATTCGATTTTTGGATCAAAGCGATCTTAGCATTATAGAAAATACAATTGCTCCGATATTATGATTGTTAAAACTTTTCCTGTTTAGTGAGTTTGGTGGATCGGTACATCCGTACACATAAACAGTTCATACTACATCGATCAATTAACAGTGTTAGTTTCAGATCACTTCACCATAACCTAGCCATGTTATTTGAAGCCACAGAAATATCTTCAACAATTCCACTGCCTCTCTTATACCGCGTAAGTTGCAAGAAAATCGTTGTCTATCATGTCATGCTTTACAAAATACACCCTTTCCCGAGACAGTCTCACCTGTGTAGCGTTTCGTAAATACAGGCTGCAGACTGCTGACCTCAACGTGTTTACGGTGTACATACAACGAGCGCAAGGCGTTCCTCATATGGGCTGAATATGGGGGGGGGGGGGGGGGGGGGGTTGGATGCTAAATATTTTCGATAAAATACCTGATGTTCGTCGTTCAGTTTTATAAGAAACATCAAAAATATTTCCTCATGAGGGTTTTTTTTCTCGGAGCTTATCATTTAAACTGCTGTTAATTCTTTCGTGTACATATAGGAAACATAGGCGTTATTGAATAACAATTCCCCAGATTTCGTTTTGCGTAAAAAAACCCATCCTCTGAAATATCTATGAATGGATCAACGAAAGCCAGTGGTGAAAAGCCAGTGGTGGTCTAAATCGTGTATATAGGATAGTTCACTTGGAAAATATTGGAAATGTATTATTTAAGGTACAAAAGACTATGGTGATACAAATTACAATAATCAAACACATTCCAATTTTATCATCTTCATGTGGATCTTCTGATCGGTGTGATCTAACGTGCATTTTCTATCAGGATCAGGTAAACTATAAAAAAAAAAGAGATTTATGGATATCATCTTCTTTACTTAACACGGCGTTTCGGGGCGTATGCTTGCTCCTTCGTCAGGTGAATGGTCCTCAGTTTCAAGGGGGTATATATAGGCCTACATACATTTTTACTGGAAATGCAAGGTCAGATTAATATTAGGATGCGTTTTTATATCTGCAGTACGGAGTAACCTATTTGCTGGTAGATTCCGGTCTCATTCTGAGACACTTGTGTAACCAAAATTGCACCCTGTAATTAGGAAATTACTAAATTTCAGTGTTTCAAAGGGCACTGTTAATCACAAATATTCAATATTTACCTCAGGCGAGAGAAAACTCATTAAGTGTCCAACGCAAAACGAATGAATAATGTGAAAAAATAAACCCTTAAAGTTTGCGTAAAATAATATATCGTGTGTTTCAGTGGAGTACTGAAGAAGATCCTCTGCCAGATGAACATTGCCGTAACTACAGACTCATGGGATTCTAACGCAAAGTAGAGGTGAATTGCCTCCCTTTCGGAACTCTTTATTTTCGGCGGGATGATTTTCCTTATTTCCGTTTAATGCCGAAGCTGTGAAAAACAACAATAATTTCTAAATATTTGCGCAAGAATGAACAAAGGGTGGCTGGAACTGGAAAGTGATCCAGGTAATGTGTTTCCAGAAGGAGTTGAGAACATTTCGATGAAGTGTATCATACATAAATAACTGTAAATTAATCACTGAGCCCTGGAATAGAACATTATACTGCCGCTTGATTAGAATCTTGAGATGGAAATAAACAGTGTATTGCGCTTTAATGTAACTTGTTTCTTTAAACTTAAATCTTGTTTAGATGTTGGCTTACTTAAAAAGCCCTGTTGTTTCTGCTTCTCAGGTTCTGATTCATTACTCCTCCTGTTGTTCTCCACCTTAACTACCATGTCCTTAGTTATCGCTTTGCAATCTGAAGTTGTGTGTTATTGTCAGAATTTGTAGGCTGGCCCATCGAGTGCCCAATGAGTCTGATCACATTACTGATTTTAAACACCCAACATCTGTGCAAAGTAATGGTCAAGAGCTGTAGCCCCAAACAATTTTTTACGATGACGAAAAATATCTTTATATCTTTTGCAAATGGCTCTTAAAAGTTGAGGTTTGCATATATAGAAGATGTGGGATAGATTTGGTCTTCAGCAACTCATGCTTGCTGAAAGCTGGTTGGACAAACTCCTTCACCTGGCTGATGCATGTGTGTCATTTTATCGCATTTGTGAGAATCTCACTGTATGGTCTTGTCAAGGGTCACTTACTGACAGACCCCCACAACATACCAGTTGCTAAAAGTTGCTGAGTCCACCATTTATTAAAAAAACATAATAAGCAAAGAGAGTTTTGGGTTAAAAGTATGACCAACATGATGCTCTAGTTTTGGATTTGAGTAATGTGTATACTGAGGTCCATTTTTCAATAGACATTAACTATTTTGTTATTCAGTTTCAGTGTTTTTTCATGATCAAAATATAATTGCTTATATTTAGATTAATTGCTATTTTATAGTATTCAACCTGCTGATTACTACTACTAGTACTACTATACTATTCAAGTCTTTGAATGTCATTTAGAAGTGAAAATACATAAGAATGAAGATTTTTATGGATATCAACTTCTTTATGAGAGAACACAACGTTTCGGAGTTAATGCTTACTCCTTCATCAGGTGATTGAGAAAGGGATACAGAGGTGTATTTATATGTACAGGTAAAACAATAACAAAGTAACAAGTGGAATGAGTTAACGAAAGCTAGTATAAACAAGCACTGATAGGAAGCCGATAGTTAAGATAACAATGATGGAAGCCAATGGTAATGCATTACAGTTGATTGGATATGTTTACATAACATGATTGGGGATAAGGATGGAAGCCAATGGTGATACATTACGCATGATAGGATGATGTACATAACACACGATAGGGGGTGAGCATGTTTACATGAGGGTTGGTGATGTACAAACACAAGTATGTACTCGGGTAGATAGGCTATACATGAATTACATAGATAGAATGTACACAGGTAGATGAGATTAATTTATCAATAAGTCCCAGGCACTTGGTAGGTACACTCCAACTAACAAGATACTGATTGACACTTCCCGTTTCTGAATAATATCGGGAAATGTGCTGTTACAGTGTTTACAGTCAAACTGCCCACTATTCATCACGCTATATAAGGTACACGTATCACTAATTAAGAAGACACTAATTGACACTTCCCATTTCTGAATTATCTCTGGTAGTAACCGCGAATTGTGTTGTTACATCATTTGGACCTAACTGCATCAATGGGTTGCGCCGTCTTTCTTGTGCCGGTTTTTACGGATTTGTTTACATAACAAATTGTTTGTTGGGACTGAAAAACAATGCCGATATCCGGAGTAGACAGAAGCTGATGTTTACAGATGTTTCTATGTGAGAAATTAAGAGCATTTCTGCCGGGACTGAAACTTTATGCTGTTGTAGCCAGAATGTCGATGTTTACAGAGGCTGATATTGCCAGAGTCCACTGTAGTCAGCTTTTGACAACAATTTTCACCTATGTGCACATTTCACACAAGCATGATTTGTATATTTTCTGAAAGCCTATTCAATTCAGATTTACCTCGTATAAGTACTTGCTCATGTACACGAACGCACATAGGTGTACCATCGCGTTGAGACACATCTACTTTCCTCCCACTGCTTGTCACAGACACACAAACCTTCCTAACAAGATCATTATGAGTACGAGAGACAACTTTCAGAAGCACGATAAAGATAAGTAGTCGGTTTTTAACGACGATTTTCACCTATGTGCCCCTTTCACACAAACATTATTCTAGTATTTCCTGAAAGCTTATTCAATGCTGATTTACATGATATAAGTACTTGTCCAAGTACACGAATGCACATATGTCTGCCATCGTGCTAAAAATACATCAGTGAAATACATATGCGTTCCTCCTACTGGCCACAGACCCACAAACCACCCTCACATCGATAGAGGTACGAGAGGCAAAAGTAGTCAGTTTTCACATATGTGCCAGTTTCATAGAAACAATATCTTAACATGTTCTGAAAGCATATTCAATGCAGATTTACACCATATAAGTACTTGTTCATGTACACGAACGCACATGGGCACGTCATCGTGTTGAAACACATCTACTGTCCTCCCACTGCTCGTCAGACACTCAAACCTTCCTCAGTAGATGGTTGTAGACAACGTGAAACAGGAGAGGAAGAGATGTGTTTTCTCTAACACACTAGTATATACCGTCAATGATGGACAATTACAATGTAGATGATCATTTAATGAAGGTACATAACAATAACTGAATCACGTGTGAAGTCAATTTGATGACAGTAACTATAAGTAGATAATTTAATCCCACCACCTTCACCGGCCTGGTGGCCATGCAGTAGAGTGTCTGCCTACGATTCTGAGACTTGCAGTTCCAATCTCACCAGGGAAAATGTGTACTTTGACCTTAATGTTGAACAATATTTTTCAGTTGATTTCAAACACTCCTGTATCATCTGAATGTTGATGTTCACATAAAGTTAGGAAAAGTAATAACTGGGAAGCAGTCTTACTAATGAAAAGTAGAACCTGGGAAGTTCTTTCTAGCAAAAACTAAAACCTGTCCCTCCAAAACAAAATCCTCAAATGCAGTTATTCTGGGAAAACAAGAGATGACCTAATATATAGTGAGAAGCACACTTCAGCTTTATATTAATGGTGAATTGTTTCTGTATTTCAGGTTTATTCACCCTGTTACTGGAGGACTTTGGTGAGCAGATCTTGTTATCACACAACTGCTAAATGCACTTTTGTCCATATTTTCACCTTTGATATGTTGATTTTTAGTTATATGAATATTATTGTTTATAAAGTTATTGATTTTTTCATCACTAAAGATTCTAAACTTTCATGATAAAAGTTTCTTGCAACAAAATATGCTTGTTGGTAAAATTGATTTGGTCCCTTGCTCTCCATAGCTTTCTGAAATGATTTAGAATGAATTAGCAGATTGTTTGCAACATAGCTACATTCTGACATCTTGATCATTTCTAAACTGTTATTGTTTTCTTGTCAGGGGTGAAGGGAATTCAAGTGGAGGAAATCTATGACTTGCAGAAGCCTATCGATGGGTAATGTATACATGTACTTACAGACACAGAGGTCAGCAGTAGCCTACCGATTTTAACATTTTGCTAGTATTATTGAAGATATTCATTCACAAGTTAGAACTAAATAGATCCCTGTGCATCAGTTCATGAAATAGTTAGGTTCGAAACCAGCATTTAACAAAGAAATGTGCTGTAATCAAGTATTGTATTAAGAAATGAATTGAGTTCACAAATCAAACCAAGCCAACACAGAGGTATCAGTATGGCAGCACAAATTCAAAATAATATAATACAACCAGTGGTGACAGCAATAGAGAAAATGGCGGCAATATTCACTACACAGTAATTGCAATCCAACCTCTGAAATTAGGTACAGACACAAGTATCCCAAGGTAGAGTGTTATGACATAGAATTATGCTGTTTTTGTGGCTTGAGATTAATGTGAGGTGACAGGCAATAGTTAGCTCCCCTTATGTACTTCCGTCAAGCAGATTATTATGAAATAAAGCCCTTGTAGCCCTTTGCAGATCATTCTGGGATATTCTGTGGGTCAGAACAAGATGGAAGCCCCTAGAACTCTGTTTAGATATAGCATTGTTAGCACAGCTGTAAATATAACATGCCACTACCCTTACTGAATCCACAGATACAATATAAGTTATCACATCGTGTCGAGGGAAATACAGGGTTTTGTCAGTCCCGAGTACCTTACGAGGGACTGATAAAACCCCGTATTTCCCTCAACACAATGTGATAACGCATTTATCTAGCTGAATGTTTTCACTAAATCAAAACAAAACAACATGCATAGAATCGCCATGTTGACACCACCTGATCGTTTGACCTCAATGCACGGCACGTTACTAAAGGTTTGCCGATGCACGCTTTTCTCACTTCGCTTCGTCACCGAGGGGTAGCGGGGTGATATGACTTTCGTAGCAGGAGTACATGACTTTTACGCTCCCGCTCGTGTATTGTGATGGATGCACATGGTATTTTATCAGTCATGTGGACCAATCAAAACTCGACAGTCTTAAATGAGGCTAGATAATATATTACAGCTGCATGAGGTATCATATTGCCACATGACATAAGAAGAACTTACTTAAGCTCTGGCATTTTGTTTTTAAGATTACATTTACATGCAGTTTCACAAAGAAAGTATGTTTTTATCAGGTGTAAAGAGTTTCATGCACAATAATGTTTCATGTGAAGTACTCATGATATTTTATGTCATTTTCAGGACTGTGTATGGATTCATCTTCCTGTTTCGCTGGATCGAGGAGCGTAGATGTCGCAGGAAGACAACTACAGAAGATGAGTCCTGTGTTATGGATGATAACGCTGTCAACAGCATCTTCTTTGCCAAACAGGTGACCTTCAGTTGTGTTGGAAGAGTTCTGAGACTGTTCTCATTGTTTTCTAACTGTGTCTTCAACTCAGAATAGGCTTCTCAATAACTTGTAAGAGAGAGTAAATGAGCACCTGGCTGATACAGCATGGGACATGGCTGCTCCAGGTGGAACAACATCCTCCAACATCACAGATGGTGTCTCACACTATCAGCGTTTGTTTGTTTGTTTGTTTGCCCCAGACTTGGTCAATTCCAGGTTTCCTTGATGTAGGTAATATGTTACTTGCTGTCTATGGCATGAAATTTCATTTGCTTTACTTCACATCCTTATGATGTTTAAACTTTCACGGGTTCACTAACATGGTTAGAGAACCAGTGAAAATCTGGGGTAGAATAGGTCTTCAGCAACCCGTGCTTGCCACGGAAGGCTACTACTCTTGCTGTAAGAGACGACTAATGGGACAGGATGGTCAGGCTCGTTGACTTGGTTGACACATGTTACAGGTACCCAGTGGTGCAGATTGATGCTCATCGATTGTTTACAGACCGCTACCATGTACATGGAATATTACTGAGTGTGGCGTGAAACGAAACTCACTCATTCATGGTCTGTGAAAATCCAGACAAGAATTGGCCTTCAACAACCCATGTTTGTTGTAAGATGTGACCAATGTGATCGTCGTATCGATGGTTGTTCTTGCTGACTTATTGGATGCATGTCATCATATCACATTCACAGACAGATAGGCAGAAATATGCAGCCAACAAGAGTGATTGAGTTCAGTTTTATTTTGCACTCAACAATATTCTGGCTATATGGGGGTGGTCTGTAAATAATTGAGCCTCTACCAGGCAGTCCAGTGATCAACAGCATGAACACTGACCAATGAAACAGGAAACAGAAGACCTTTGTCAGCCAAGTCAGGGAGTCTGACCATCTGATGGCATTAGTCGCCTCATACGACAAGCATGGGCTACTGAAGACCTATTCTAACCTAGATTTTCACAGGTACAGGCAACAAGAGGTTATGAGTGTGATTGTACTGTGTTTTCTGATAACGACTGATGTGGACAGTTTTCCTTTTGAATGAAATACATATTCCAGAATCCATGACCGTGTTAGTATGTTTTGTTTCTGTTACTAAAATCCTTAATTGTGTGTGGTACCTGTAATAACCAGGTGTGACTCTGGTCTCCAATGTTTCAGATCATCCCTAACTCATGTGCCACCCATGCCTTGCTGAGTGTTCTGCTCAACTCAGGGAAGGTTAAGCTGGGAGAAACCTTGGACAAGTTCAAGGAATTCACAAGCAACATGAGTCCAGAGGTTTGTATAGCAGCATCACATGTCTTTCTTGTTACTATGGTTACAAGAGTTATTCCAGCCATATTTGGAAGATTCTGATCATACTGATGATTGAGTCAAAATACTTTTACTTAACTTACCTTACCATAGGTCTATAGCACATTACCTCATGCTTCGCTTAGTGGGAGATCTGAGTTGAATTGCTATTCAATCTTGAATGGCCACCTCGCAATCGACAACTGTCATAATATGGAAGTATCTGGATCTCCCCACTCCGCATGTGCGCAGACTCCAAGGAAACTTCACTTTTACTTCAAGCGTCGTCTGATCGAGACGTGCTTGGGTAGCTAGATTTATTTTTCCAGCTAGTAAAATTTGACTATACTACGCTTTTGCACTGATTCCTTTCAGGTTCTTAGTGTGTGGTATGTATATTTTTCAATCTTTGTGTCGATTATAACATATATCTTCGTTATGGTACACTGTGTCGGCTACCTCGTAACAGACACAGTAGCGTGTCTCCTATTGTCGTTGTTGCCTCCGTAGTTTTTACTGGATCGGTTTCTTTTGTCAGCGGATTGTTTCTGTTGATAGTTATGTCCGCTGTATTTAAGCTTTGTATTACTTAGCGCAGTATTATGTGTAAATTTTGCAGTCCTTTTCAAAGTGGCAGCTATTTCACTTGTCTATTCCAAGCATGCTGCTGTACTTGTCAGTGGAGGAGTCCATTATGTGGCAAGGGGTATTTTTTCTTTATCCTTATCACATTTATATTTTGGTCTATTACAGTAGTTGTGCATGACACTTCTGTGTAGTTTGCAAAGGTCTGAAGTCCGGCAAGGACCCCCACCCTTATTGTCCGGATTGTGCTAAGGTATCCTGTACCCTTCTGCTGCGTTGTACAGTGTGTTCAGGATTGTCTATTGCTGAGTTCAAGGCGTTTTTGGTGGTGGTTAGGAAAGGAATACACATAGCCTGCGAAAGATGTCACGTTCTCCTGCATCCTCTTCTGGATTAAGATTATCTCTCCCTGTACGCCAGAGATGCACACAGCGTTGGAGGTACCTGGGGTGGCATCTGATACTTCTGCTCGGGCGTAGTTGGCGCTGAGACAGACAACACTTCTGATGCCACCACCGATGCTTTAGCGATGACCACAGTTGTGCGCAGGATGGCAGGAAGAGTTTAAACGGCGTCTTATTAGAACTCCTTTCTCCTCACAAACTCTCTTTGGGAATGCCATTTCAGAAAATTACAAGGAACAAGCTGACTTAACAAACACGGAGGTGTCTTTGTAAGTGTTTGAAGCCCTCTCATCTGCTTTCGTGATAAAATGGGTACACGCAGCAGAGGCAAGAGACATTACATCCTGAGAAGAGAATCCGTCAGATCTGCCTTTACAAGAGGTAGCCTCCAAGGGAACGTGGCTGTGCAGTCTCGACATACAGGATGCATATCTGCACGTCCCCATCTACCCAGCTCACAGGAAGCTTCTGAGGTTTGTATTCGAGTGTCAACATTACCAGTGGCAAGTCCTGCCATTTGGCATTTCCACGCCATGGCTATTTACCAGAATCACAACGCCTATCAGTTGATTTCTTCATCTCAGGCAGATAGCGTTCGACCCTTGTTGGGGAACTAGGAAGAGGTTGTCCCTGCCTTTTTCTGCAACGGCTAGAGAGGAAGTCACCAGGAACACAGTAGCCTTATGGTTGAGGCAGACCATCCTGGCGGCTTACGATCCACAGAATCTTCCACACCCGTCATCTAACAATCCGCATGAGATATGGGCGTTAGCCTTGACTATGGCCCTGCACAGGAACTGTACAGTTCCTGACATTATGGCTGGATGCTTCTCGCGGTCGTCTACAGTATTTGCTAGCCATTACTTGCGGGACTTAGTGGTGGAAGAGATGGAGGGGCTGCAGTCTTTCGAACCATTAGTAGTTGCACAGCCCTTGGCGTGTCCTTCCACCCTTTAAGGTACGATCTTACTTACCTTTCTCTGTAGGGGTCTTGTACTTACATGAGATGATGTACCGTACCCCTCCGGTGGTTAGTACGTGACCTACTACTCTGATTCTGGCTCCACTTGACCTTCACGAGAGATTGTTGTGGCAGACCAGTGTACAGCGAATCAGTAGTGGTCCGGCTGCCCTGAGGCATATGTGGGATCTTATGACGCTGACGGTCCTCTGGAATCCTACAGCACCATCCTGTTTGTTGTATCCATATGCTATAGACCTGTGATAGGTAAGTAAAAAATTTGTTAAAATCTAAATATTTTAGATATAGGGCATTCAGTCCCTCCCAACACTGGAAGCTGCCCCCCCCACTATGGACTCTTCAGACTGAGAAGTGAAAATGAAGTTCTCATGGAGTCTGCGCACGTGCGCTGTTTTGAGATCCAGATACTTCCGTATTATGACAGTCGTCGATTGGGAGGTGGCCATTCAAGATTGAATAGCAATTCAACTCCGTCAGATCTCCTACTGAGCAAAGCTTGAGGTAATGTGCTATAGACCTATGGTAAGGTAAGTATTTAAATATCTAAAATATTTAGATTTTAACAAAAATATTTTTGTTTTTCGCAATGACAGAATATGAAGTTGAAGGTACTTGGTATGTGATAACAACACCCATGATAAGCTCTGTGATACAAGAGCTAGATAAATATTGATGTATACTTGACTGTTTACAGGATAAAGGCTTCGCTATAGGAAATATGCCAGAGCTGGCTAGGGCTCACAACAGTCATGCAAGGTAACTTCAGGCCGGAAATACATATCCTGTGGCACTGTTTTAACCAATCATTGTCAGATGATGTGAGTGAGGTATGAAGGCAGGTCTTGTCAGATATAGGTAAACTTTAGACCAGAGTATGATCTACTTTTTGTTGCTATTGTCCAAGCTGGTCCTTAAGTCCCGCAAGAGAAGCTGAAACAGAGTCCCAGTGTTGTTAGAGTACTCCGACTGTGGAAATGTAAAAGTAATCAGAAAATCTTATTCTTTGTTTTTTCATAGTTTCCGAAGTTTAAATCAGCATATGATGTGTACAGTGCTTACAATGCTCTTCAGTGTATTAAAGTGTTTCTTTTTATCTTTCTTCAAGTTCCTGGGATCCCCCAGTGGCAAAAGCAATGCTTTCGTGAAGAAGGCCAGACACAATGTGCTCATTGATGTCCCACTGGTGTTATTTCGATAGATTAGAGTTATTCCTTCATCAAGAGTGTTCGGTTTAAGCATGTTAAAGTGTGTTGGCAGTGTCTTCAGGTCAGGTAGAATCATGACATTGCTTGACCTTCAACTGTTCTTCTGTCAGACCTGAGCCAAGACATCTTCCTGAGAAGCAGCCTGGAATCTCAACAACAAAGACAATGGAGGCTTTCCATTTTGTCAGCTACGTCCCCATCAATGGTCGATTGTTTGAACTGGATGGCCTCAAACCTTATCCCATTGATCATGGTTGGTACTATGGTAGTTCAATCTTTTTTACAAAAAATCTGTTGTGTGCCTTATTCAGGCTTTCTTGGGATCAAATTTACAATATTAACCCCCAGATGTCATTGATATCAAAGTTTTGAGTTTTCTATGTTTGAAAGAAAAGGAAAGTGGTGTATTTGTCGTTTAGGTACAGGATGTATGATGTAGTGATGAGGGCTGCAGTGTCTGTCTGTGTTGTGAACAGGGCCGTGTGAGTCGAACCAGTACTGGACAGAGAAGTTCCGTTCTGTCATCATTGACAGACTGGGCATGGCAACAGGAGGGTGAGTGATTTGTATAATAGGTTTTTCTCAGTTGTTTTGGGCATGATGAATTGAGTAATAATAATTAGAGGTTATTTATTTTATGACTTCATTAAACAAAGAGAAACAGCTTATGTTCAAATTTCATTTGTGAAAATTTTCAGCTAGCACAATGTAAGATGAATCTATTTGTTGATGAGAATTTTGATACCTGAATGACAGTGTTGTCTATGTCAGGGAGTGGATACAGGTGATACAGAACCATGTTGTGTTGACAGGGAACCGTACCATGACATCCGCTTCAACCTGATGGCAGTTGTGCCATGTAAACGTCAGCTGTATGAACACAAGCTGCAAACACTGAAGACAAACAGACAGATTGTGCTGGAAGCACTGCAGCAGGTGAGACAATGTGGGAACAGATAGGTAGAGAACAAACAGATGAGGGAATGGGGAACAGATGGGTGGAGGACTCACAGGTCAGAGTAGGTATGGGAAAGGGAAAACTAGTCGGTAGAGGACAGATAGGTGACATCAGGTGAACGATATTGCAAGCTAATGGGAGGAGGACATAGAGGTGAGACCAGGTGAACGATATTGTAAACTAATGGGACAAGGACGTAGAGGTGAGACCAGGTGAACAATATTGTAAACTAATGGGAGGAGGACATAGAAGTGAGACCACGTGAACGATATTGTAAACTAATGGGACAAGGATGTAGAGGTGAGACCAGGTGAACAATATTGTAAACTAATGGGAGGAGGACATAGAAGTGAGACCACGTGAACGATATTGTAAACTAATGGGACAAGGACGTAGAGGTGAGACCAGGTGAACAATATTGTAAACTAATGGGAGGAGGACATAGAAGTGAGACCACGTGAACGATATTGTAAACTAATGGGACAAGGACGTAGAGGTGAGACCAGGTGGACAATATTGTAAACTAATGGGACAAGGACGTAGAGGTGAGACCAGGTGGAAGAAGCTAATGAGGAAGAGGCCTGATAAGTGAGACCAGGTTGGGGATGGGTCAAAGTGATTAGTAGAGGACTAACAGGGTTATCACAGGGGAGGTAACCAGAGGGTAGAAGATTTCTAGGTGAATACCAGGTTGTGTAGGCAATCAGTGTTGGGTTTCGAGGGACCATCACAGTGAGGAGTGGGATTCAGGGCCCCTATTCTGGAAAGGATTCTAGCCCTAAGATATCCTAACTTTGATCTAAGCATCTGGGATAGGTGTCCTACCTTATTCTCGAAAAGTATCCTAGCGCTAGGATATCCTAACTTAGGACAAATACTAGGATAGGTTCTGACTTGTCCTAAGTCCATCTCAGTGGAAGTCAACATGGTGTAGTACTTGTTTGTTCACTAATTTGGACGTTGTGAAAACATAATTACAGCTGAATTTACAACAGCATGCAGTTTTTATGAGTTAAGAAGGTTTTTTGAGTATAAATCATCAATTTATCCGTTGCGACTTACTTGTTGGAATACACATAATCTGTAGATCTACAACTGATATGTATTTTTGTTCTTACCAATTCAATATCTTTTTATTCACATCTCTCTTTTCTGTCACATTCGTCTGAAATGTCAATGACAAGGCCAACTTGGTAAGGAAAGTAACTTCTGTGAATTTTCACTTTGTGAGATGACACATAATGAAAGTTCCAAGTCATGATAATCATTAAGAAAATCAAATGAAACTATTTTTTGCGCGTCTTAATTCTCTTTTTGGCAGACTTTCAAAATCTGATGACAAATGTTATGTCTTAGTTTAATAAATGAATTTGATGAGATGAAAATATTGAATATGTTAACATGTGACAATACTTAGATCTGATAATATAGATTAGATCTATTCGAGTACAAGTTAACTCTATTTTTCTGGATACAAGGCATGAATTTTTATTATAAATATAATTAATTACAATTTCTTCTAGATCAAGTAAATCCACCAAAAGCTGAATTTCACCACTTTCAAACCTTTTACTTCAATTTCTAGTCTCTGCGTTTGTCTTGTAAACGAGATCGTAGCCGCCCTTACATAAGTCTTTTTCATTCAATGAATTATAGATAATATTAGGTGAACTTAATGAAGGTTTTTTTCTATCTCACCTAGTGAAGAGCTCGCTATCCTAGCTAGGATCTGTTACTCAACTTAGGACAAGGATAAGATTGTTTTGAGAATGGGTCATATCTTAACAGTAGGATGTCCTAACTGCTGTCCTAACTAGTTAGGATCTGTCTTAGCTGGGACACTTTCGAGAATAAGTACCCAGGTTTTTCACCGCGATGATTGTCACAACCTTGCCAGTGAATGACCAACCATTCTGTAGACTGACCATATAGTTTGTTTCTATTCCAAAGCTGCTGGACACCAAGGTAGGTTGTTGGATGTTGTCAGCTTCCTCTGCCCTGTCGGCCGCGACACCAAGACAACTTACCCTGCCTAGTTGTAGAGATCTTTTGTTTTTCTCTGTTCGTAAACAGACTATTTTGTGTTATGTTTAGCAAACCAACTGTTTAACTGATCAGTATCGTTAGAATCAGATTGTTTACTCTTTTCTGAAACTTCTCTTGGTCAAGACCTGACAAACTCATAGTGGTTTAGGCCATGATCTACAAAGAGATCTTAGCACAAAGTAATCCCATACACCCATAGCGCAGAGGGTTGCATCAGTGGTAGTGTTAAGATGGCTTTATGGAACAGGGACAGATCAGGCAACTTGGAAAAATCAAAATGTATTATGCATGGGTTTTGAGAGCAGGTGCTCTCTACTTGGTAAATATGCTATTTAAAATGGTCACAAACTTGTTACATGTTTCACAATATTGTTACTTGGTTTCTGTAGGTTACAATCCATTGTTCCATCATGATAACATTGTACTGGGTCAAAGAGAGGTATCCAATCAGAGTAAACAACCTTATAATGAGATTGTATAACTGATATGCTTAATACTTCATAGATTAGACTATCCTTCCTGTCATGTGATTCCACAGCATTGAGGATTTTGTGTGATATATCAGTCAGTGTTGTGTTCTGTGTCTTGTTGGAATAGACCCCCATGGGTTTGTTCTGTATTGTCCACTTCACAGGTCTTGTATATCAACAAAGACCATATAATGACTGTATGTTCTCTGACACTGACCCACAAATCGACCTTCTGGTTACAGTCGGAGGGAAACTAGGCATTAAGGAGACAATGGAACACTCACATTACATCACACAACAGGTTTTACATATCAAGCAAGTCATCTGGCCAGTTCCTGGACACATTGCTACAGAATCACAAAATGGTATGAATATCATACCATGGGGAGGTGTGTGTACTTCAGGAGACTGGCTCACTAACAGGCTCACTACATCAGAAGTAGACCTGTATGATGTGAGAAGTCACATATGGTATTTGTGACTACTGCTAAAAGTGGTGTAAGACTATGCTCACTCACTTCATCAGTTGTAAGTATGATGTAAGAGTCCCTTGTGTGGTATTTGTGACTGCTGCTAAAAGTGGTGTAAGACTATGCTCACTCACTTCATCAGTTGTAAGTATGATGTGAGAAGTCACATATGGTATTTATGACTACTGCTAAAAGTGGTGTAAGACTATGCTCACTCACTTCATCAGTTGTAAGTATGATGTGAGAAGTCACATATGGTATTTATGACTACTGCTAAAAGTGGTGTAAGACTACGCTCACTCACTTCATCAGTTGTAAGTATGATGTAAGAGGTCCTTGTGTGGTATTTGTGACATTGCTGGAATACTGCTAAAAGTGGTGTAAGACTATGCTCACTTCAACAGTTGTGGGTACAATGTGAGAAGCCCATGTGTCGTACTCACTTGGTTCTCCGGGTGTCACTCATCGCACTACACCACAAAGAGACATGATGTGTGTATGGAGGATGTGTGAAACTGGTGTATGTAAACCCATGTGAGTGAGTGAGTGAATTTAGTCTTACGCCTCAGTCAGCAATATTCCAGGTATATGGCGGTGGTCTGTAAATAACCGAGTCTGGACCAGACAATCCAGTGATCAACAGCATGAGCATCGAACTGCACAATTGGGAACTGATGACATGTCAACCTCTTACGACAAGCATAGTTACCTTTTATGGCAAGCATGGGTTGCTGAAGACCTATTCTACCCCGGGATCTTCACGGGCCATAAACCCATGGAGTACTGCAAATGTTTATGTTACATAAGGTGGTTGTTTAGAAACAGACTCAACTGGACAATGTGTAACTTTGCAAAACAATGTCATGCTCATTGAACTACACTGTTACCAAATATTTAACATGCATTTCATTGTATGGAAAATAGTAAATGTTCATATATTCATATTTCCCAAGCAAATGGAAGAAGATTATGAAAGTATGACTTATCATGTATATGACATTTGTCCTATATCATGAACTTCCCATGTGAAAGGAAGATTTGATATGTATGATGCACAATCTAGTAGTAATTACAAGGCAATCTTACTGCTAAGGCTTTTCCTAGCCTATGTTAAAGGTTTGGTTAGCCTTAAAGCTAAGGTGATCCTAGCCTATGTTTATGGCTTTATGAACCAGAGTGCTAAGGCTGTCCTAGCCTATATTAAAGGTTTTATGTGCCTTAGTGCTAACTTCATGCTCTCCTAGCCTATGTTAAAGGTTTGATGAGTCTTAGTACTAAGGCTGTCCTAGCCTATGTGAAAAGTTTGGTGAACCTTAGTGCTAAGGCTCTCCTAGCCTATGTTAAAGGTTTGGTGAAGCTAAGTGCTAAGGCTGTCCTAGCCTATGTTAAAAGTTTGGTGAACCTTAGTGCTAAGGCTCTCCTAGCCTATGTGAAAAGTTTGGTGAACCTTAGTGCTAAGGCTCTCCTAGCCTATGTTAAAGGTTTGGTGAAGCTAAGTGCTAAGGCTGTCCTAGCCTATGTTAAAAGTTTGGTGAACCTTAGTGCTAAGGCTCTCCTAGCCTATGTTAAAGGTTTGATGAGTCTTAGTGCTAAGGCTCTCCTAGCCTATGTTAAAAGTTTGATGAACCTTAGTGCTAAGGCTCTCCTAGCCTTTGTTAAAGGTTTGATGAGTCTTGGTGCTAAGGCTCTCCTATCCTATTTTAAAAGTTTGGTGAACCTTAGTGCTAAGGCTCTCCTAGCCTATGTTAAAAGTTTGGTGAACCTTAGTGCTAAGGCTCTCCTAGCCTATGTTAAAGGTTTGATGAGTCCTAGTGCTGAGCTCACTGTCGAGAGGCCGAGGGTGTGACGTGTCATATTTGTGTTGCTGATTGTTTATCACAGTGGACCTATCCCTATGTGGTTGCATAGCAACACAAGCAAAAGTAACTGTGATGATGGGTGTGTATCCATGGTTACATCAGCTTATTACTTTCAACACATTACTTTCCTGGTCCGTTCATTCACCATATATTAGCACAGATGTTATTTTCATGTTCCAGTTCTTCACAGTTTTTTGTGTTCCACCAATTTTGTTACACCTTTTTACATATACTCTCAGATTTTATTTTGAATAGATGAACATTCATGCTGAGCCACCACTAACACAGTAACCTCCCCTACTCATATACACCAATAGTGTTAAACATGTCATGCTGTGTTATCTGCACTTGAGTATTCTGTTACACACTGATGAATTAACCTTGAACTGCATGTGTACATTTATCTGTCATTGTATTAGCATGAGTTTGTGTGTGCCATGCATATTGTTCATTTCTCACACAAAAATATTTATATTTTACTAAGATTTTCTACTGTATTTATGGGACAAATCACACTGCATAATGGTAACTGAAAACTGCATCATTCACTCACTCAGAGGTTGACTTTGGTATGTTTCCTGAGGGCAGATCAGTGTATGTCTTGCCATACGGATCCTGTGTGGAATTGTTGACAGCCTTATTTTTCATACTTGCAAATTTTTGACCTCTTACATGGTCAAGTTCATGACACATAAGTATAAGTGTGGTTTAAATAAATGAAAAGATTTTTTTTTTCAGGCAGTGAGTAAATCCATGGATCTGAGATGAGTCTTTCCCATTTGTTTTGACAGTCTTAAAACTCTGGAAATTTGAAACTTAGTTGTAATGCTGTTATGTGCTTCCCTTGATTAGTAGCATTAATATTTATATTTTTTTGAAAATATCTTTCTTGTCAAATTAATCTCAGATCCATCATAACAGCATTTAGGAAGGATAACAATGCATGAATAGACAACTTTTTTGCAGCGATAGTGATATTTCAGTGAAACTTTGGATAACGCCATTATCGAGTGATGATGATCTTGATGATCATGATATCCACCGTGAACCTACACATCATTCTCAATGTAAAGTAATGTAAAAGTGGTTCATATATCTATTGATTGCTATCCTTCCACTTTGCTCCAACTTATAAATGCCTCTCAGAGATGTACGTTTTACCAACAGTTGTTGCTGTTTTCATTCAGCGGTCATTCAGCGGTCATTCTCTTTCCACAGAGGTTACTTGTCATATCTTCCTATGAACCTCTGTTCTAATATGGCTCTTTCATGGTGTGAGTGTTCAAGATTCGTGATTGTTGCCATCTGATTTAGTTGTGCAATCAACGACGTTCTTTCAAAAGTAATCATTCATAAAACTAGAAGCTCTTCCCAAGACGAGGAGCAAATATTTCCTCCAGACAGAGCACATCATCTCCATAGCCCTTGTTGACAACAAACAAGCTAGCTATTAAACTTGTGTGTCACATCAACACAAGTCGCCAACTTGCTTAAGTTAGTCAAGCTGGATGTAAGTCAATCTATCATGCGTTCTGATTGGATAGAAAGAAGGGAGATGCCTAGAGTTGTGATTATTTGCTGCAAGGGGATTTTCTGAGAACCAGCAAATATGGCTGTATTGGAACAGAGGTTCGTAGGAAGATATGACAAGTAACCTCTGTGGGAAGAGAATGTTCAGCAGTGTGTAAAACAAGATATTCACCTGGTCTGCCCTCAACACCATGTCTCTCTCAGTGCATGTCTGTCTGGGCTGTTGACAACAGTATTTAATGGCTCATGGCGGCATTCCAGGAATATATATAAATGCAAAGGTAGTCTTGGCTCATGCATGCTCCTTTTAAACTAGTTCAATTGATTCATTATCTTGAAGTCAAAACATTTAAATATTTTCACATTTGACCAAATGGTATCATCTATATATGTGTGAAATGGTTTTTATGGAAACAGTACTGCATTGTAAATATATTGTATCGTGACCACTCATAAGAGGCTGAGAATCACGTGATCCTGTGACATTATGGTAGTTCATGTGTCACGCCAGTAATGAAAAGAAGCCAAAGATCCTCAGTTTTTTTGAAGAAGTATGATAATAATGTATATTTTACTCAGTGTTAAACTAGTTGTACTGTTAATGAATGGAGTGGATACTAAATATGATTATATTCATTATGAGCTGTGAGACCTTTGTGTTATAGGTGGGTTGTATGTCACTTATTCACCTCAGTAATACTTTTGTGCCAGGTTTAGGAACTTACAACTGTTTCTTGTGGTATTTACTTCAAAGTTTACACCTGTACTTGCTTCAGTAAAAATAAGTATAATATTATCCTGAAGACAGGAAACAGGCCACATGTGAGTCAGGTTCATTGAGTTGTATTTTTCTGCTGTCCCCAGTGTCATTGGTTTTACAGGAGAATAGGTACTTTGATATTGTAAGACCAGTCTGAAATGAACATTAGTTAGTCACAGTGTGCATGCCAATGTAACCGAACAAACGGACTTGTTCACTGGTTTCCATGACCCAGTTCCATGTTCAGTTGATAACAGTCCACTGTGATGAATTGTAATGTGGATGACAGTGACATAAAGATGACTTAACAGTGTATATACTATAGTTTATAAAGTCAAAGGTCAGCAGATTCTTACTTATATTGATATGATAGAATCTGTGTTCTTTAAATTCATTTGAGTAATGTACATGGATGGCTTTTGGCTTGAGCTAGGGGACACATACTTTCTAATGAAGACAACTTGAATGATTATGCAAATAATAGAACAAATACGTTGACCAGTCAAACGTTCACCTGTTCCTTCTTAACAGACTCAATGTGACATGCCCTGCAGGCTTTGGAAACCTCTTAGTGAGTACTTGATAAATTGTTTTCAGGGCTGCATTGCACAAAATGATCATAGAACTATGCATAAAGTTTATCTTATACTTACAGTGAGGTCACAGTCGAGTCACTGTGATCACTTTGTGGGCCCTGAACCACCATGGTATATGATTATTGTTCCAGCACCGATGCTGTTGTGTGTTGTAGATGGTGAAGGTGACCACACCAGGGTTGACGGCGGTGGAGAGGGGAGGTAGTTACAATCATATGGACACAGTCGAAGCCAAAGATTCCAAAGCTACTGTTGAAAATGCAAGAGATAAGTTATTTGAATCGACAGACTCTGAAATGCCCGAGTGTTCCAAGCAAGCTGTCTCCTTAACAAATCACAAGGAGTCAAATGACATTTCCAGTGTGGACCTGAAGGACGAACATGAGGAGAAACATTCTGAAAGTGCTGACCCAGCAGTGAGGGATAAGAATGTTAAGATACAGATTTCTATGAAGGAGGGGAAGGATGGGAGCATAACGATCCCACGAACTGTGTCGCTAACTGACGTCACCAAGCCACTGACTATAGAGACAAAGTTTGGAGGTTCACCTGGTCCGAGTAGTGAGAGTACAGACACAGCGTCGGAGGTGGGGAGCGTGTTCTCCTCCCCTGGCAGTTTCACCATCCCTTCTTGTCAGAGTAGTCCACAGTTCCCCAACGATGGTGAGTACATCAGGTGGCAGGGGCTGAGTTAAACTTTTCCTGTCTTGCATCATTATATATGAAAATGGTTGTTTTGTTAGAATATACTTTTTTACATTTAGAAATGTATCAAATTACAGTGTCAGGTCTTTACATAAGAATGCAAGATTTATCAATGTCCCTGTCTTAATCGTGAATAACACGACAATTTTGAGTATATGATTGCTCCTTCATCAGGTGAATGGTAAGGAGTATTATTCACCTGATGAAGGAACAAGCATACACTCTGAAACATCATGTTGTTCACAATAAACAAGTTGACATCCTTGAATCTGGCTGGTATTAATACCCTAGAAACCTGTCACGTGTTACAACAGTTATGTCAGCTATATGGTAGTTCCACATGTGTGACAGTTAGTGATACTATCGTGTTTTGTCTGAGCATCACAGAATTTGATGCATTTGATCTGTGTGTCAAATCACAGGAATAATAGTCACAAACATTCGTCATTTCCTTCTATTCATGAGAGACCGTCAAAGGGTTGGTTAATCAGTGAAAACTTTGCTCTCTTACCATAAATGATAGCAGTAAATGGACAAATGCATGACAAGTTATACAGAACTGTATATATAGTATGTCTGTGTTTTTCTCTAGGTGAAATGAAACTAGAAGGAGATGAGACTCTTGGGTCAAGGTCAGATGGGTCAGAGATCAAGTCCAAGTCAAAACATCGTTTCAGCAGCTCACAAGGGTTTTCACCCAAGGTATTAGAGTATCAGATGAACATGGTCATTTTGTATTACTCATATCATTTCACTTTTCTTTTATCTTCAGTTTCATTTATGGATAGTGCTATTGCAGTGCATGTCTTCATGTAGACCAGGAGGGCAGGGATGCCCCTGGCTAGGTATTCTCGAAATGTCCGTAGGACTATGAACTTCTTAAGCACATTTGCTATGATCAAATTTTTAAACCTGTGCTTATGGGACTTGCTCTGAGACTTGCTTCACTGCAAGTTTTCTGCTCACATTAAGCTCTCACTCAATCACTCACTCCTACCCACCCACTCACTCATGTTGGCAGGATCTGCTGGACCTTCTAAAGAATGTGGAGAATGAGATCGAAACATGTGAGGCCAATCTCAAGGATGAGAATGAGAAACGGAAGAAGTACAAGGTAAGTGGTATCTCCAGTCTTCCTGGCCTTGCATGTCACAGCAGTCATCACCAGCAAATTCTCTACACTGTTACCATCGTTACACACTACTCAAATATTATGAGTGTTGTCACATACATCATTGTTTTTGTCCATGTGTAGTGTACCTGAAGTGACAAGTAACGTAGATATGTCTAGATTAAAATACCACGCTAGCTGTTTTTACATTAACTTTGACTGGCATTAATTTCCTGATCTGCATTACTAGCTGAATATCTTAGTCATCACAAATTATTCCTCAAGTCCACACTTCAGTTCTATCCAAGCCTGGCCTGGCACACTAATATATCTGATCTTACAGGCCTAGGAGTTATATGCCTAGGAGGGTGATATCCAACTCATTCAATCAATCTGATTCTATCTGCCATGACACTGTCCTTCCCTTCCAGATTGATGACTGTCGCCGCACACACAACTATGACCAGTTCCTGATGACCTTCCTGTCAATGCTGGCAGAACAGGGACATCTCGCCAATCTGGTTGAACAGAATGTTAATGTCAAGAAGCGTCAGGGTTCCAACATTGGGCGCCTACAACCGAAACCTCTTTCTCGTAATGATAAGCGTAGACGGTCACGCACAAGACGCAGAAGATGAATGATGTACCTTGTCCTTCTGCAGCATTACCTGCCTGAATTCTAGACGAAACAGGACAGTGAGAGAGGAAATATTACATTTTGGTGCTGAAAGAGAGCTTTACTACATTCTCGTATCCAGTTGTAAAATGATGATGTTGTGCCATGCCATTATTCATCACATTCTGGGGGAGCTGGGGCCCTCAGTGCTTCATTATCCCTGAGCCAGATTCATACTAACAGCATGGATTGTCACTCATGTTATCAACCACCGGTTTTCCTGTCCTAGATTCACTAACATACCATAATGGTGAGTTGTGAATATTACCAAGTGTAACACAAACACATTCACTCATACATAAGGGTGGTGAATGTGCCCAGTTTTCATTGTTTCATCAGTGAAGCCTTGCAGGTACAGTTCAGTGCTTAATGCCTGTAGCTTGTACTGCTGTTATTCTTGTGTCGTTAAGGGAGGTAATCAACTATTGTGTCTCGGTCTTCCTCATGCATTTAGTTTTAATACTTCAGCTTTAGATGTAAATTGATACAACTGGTCGTATTGAACAGATTTTGAATTATGATGCTGTAGTATTGTGTTGCTAGAAATGTTATACATTACACTGGTTTTCACTACAGTGCATATTTAGACTTGTTTCATCACATCACAACTAAAAGAGGTATTTCTGTTAACAGACAAAGCCGAATAATATATATGTTAAAGGTTTATAACAAAATTAGTTTCTGGAATTTGAGATGTTTATAATCTGGCCACATGACTATATCCATTTGCTACTTGATAACTTCTGTAGTGAAATGAGAAATCATCCACCCTCAGATCAGAATTGTGACATTTTATAGCCTGTTATAATGGATCTCAAATTAGACCAAGCATGTTCATATTTGTCTGAGCAGATCTATGACTTGCACACCTGTGGTAAGCCCTGCACCCTTGTGCCTTTACGGGTTAAGAGACTGCAGCTGAAATCTCAAAGTATGCATGAAGAGATTATTGGAGCTAAAATATTATTTTTATAAGGCATTTGTTTGTGGCCAACATTGTACTAAAGGTGCTACCCCCTCTCCTCTGAATTCTGAATAACATCAAATATGTACATTGAGTCTTCTGAACACTAAATACTACTCAAAACAAATTTTTAAAAAGGTGAAATATGTAAGTTCTGTATGTGTACATTTAAGGTTTTACATGGGGAATCTGCATACAAAAAAATAAGTATTGAATACATTCCAAAAATATATATGAAATTCCTTGTTCCAAAAGGGTGTCTAAAGCCTCATTACTAATTATTTTACTGGTATGGAATCACAGACATTTTCAGATCAAATTGCTTGACTCCCAGGAACCAAATCTCTCCTTTGCCATTTGAATGATTGAATGTATCTGTACATTGTCCAGCGAAGGTTCGTGTTATCGGTATATATGCAAGTCAGTAAAGGGTGAAATTGACAGGCCGGTTCATTTGTTCCATGCGTTGTCATGATCTTCACATCACAGTCATCTCATCCCTGCTTATACTGAAAAATAAAACATATAAATACATATATATATCAATTTGGATTTTGTTGTTTTTAAGGATGTGAATTTGACATTTTCATTTAGTTCGTGTGTATCAATCATTCTCAAAGGACAGTGATAAAGTCATGGGTGCCATTGTACAAAGCTGTCTTAGGGATAAAGTGACAGTAATTCCCATACCTTAACACAGACTAAAGGTAGTCTCAATGCTACTCTTGTTTGCACAACAGCACCATGATCTGTAAACTGAAAGGCAAATTGTCAGTGACAGGGCAATAAGTTTAAGAAAAGAAATGACTTTTCTGTATAGACTCCTTTTTGTTCAGTACTGCAATGTTCGTTGTTATACCTTAACTGCTTAGTTCCCTTGATCAGTGATGACAGCAGTGTATAATGTCTTCAATGTTTAATCCATGATAAAACTGCTCACTTTAATCGAGATGCCCAGCACATTTCCTAGTAGAAATACCTGTTTTCTTAAAACCTTTTAAAATTTTAAAATTGTGAAACCTATTGTGAGTGATTTCTGTGTATGCTCCAAATGGTCTTAGTACTTTGTGAAACACAAATTTGCATATTACTGATAATCCTCCTCAGGTTATAAGGACACGACATGGCAGAGAACATGGTACGGAATAGGTCTGTAAGTAAGTGATATCACAGCTGATTTCACATTCACGACATGGTATATAAACATTGCAATGATCTAGCCTCAAGAGCTGAAATAGGTCTGTATTATGATGTGAGTTATAGATTGTCTTACACATCTTAGAACTTCTGCCTTTTTCTCAACACATTTACCTCAAAGGGCGGACAGTGATGCAAGGGAGGTAACTCTTGGATTTGCAATTCACAGCATAACACAAACTTTCTTCATCATATTTTCAGAATGGATACTTGTATTTAATCACACACAAAATACAGTGTCAGAAGTGTCACTTAACAATTACCACTGAATGGGGCTGACAGTGTGAGGGGATTATCTGAACCTTTTTGATGTGTCGCCGGATTAATGAAGCAAAACTATGTGTAATTAGCTTATCTGTTACTGCTAATTAACGTCCGGATACAGAGAGTGAAGCACCGGATTAATGAATCAGCAGGTAATGAGTTTACATAGTAAACAAGATTGGTTACAGCTAGTTATTGTTCGGATATCGCGGGAATCGGATTATCGGGGTCTGCACTAACACGGCCTGACTGTATATATTTTGCAGTTGATTTTTAACAAAAAAAATATTTCTTAGTGAAAAACAAAATTCTGAGGCAGTATACCAGGCAAGCTTTTCCAGAAAGTGCCACAAAGTGGTTGTAGCTGTCTTTAAGTGTGTGTTAAAGTATTGCACATTCTTCTTAACACTATGATCATGTTTTAGGCCCTACTGAATATTTAACCGTAACAAAGGGATATATTTCTTTTCACTTTGTTTTCACAAACATAAATAGGTTGTTGTTTAATTCCACACTCAGCAATATTCCACTCTTATGTCAGTGGCCTGTAAATAGTTGATTCTGAACCAGACAATCCAGTTATCAACAGCATGAGCTCAGTTGCGATACAATGATATTTGTCAAAGTCAGCAAGCCTAACCACTCAATCCTGTTAGTCGTCTCTTTCAACAAGCATTGGTTCTTAAATGGATCTTCATGGGTCACATTAACGAGAGACACTAGAACTAGATGCATAGAAAAAGATTTTATTGCAAGTGTAAATGATTGACAGTAATAAAACTTGTTTCAAGAGCAACATGAATATTGCGTAGAGACATGATTGGTTATCACATAGATACAAGCATACAACAGTATCACTGTTTGTTACATGATATCGGTTGTTATCACGTTAATAAAAACGTCCAATGATGATATCATTTGTTATCACATGCAGTCACAGATCACAGCAGTGTTATCACAGATCAGTTAGTCCTGAGTGAGACGAAGACATTAAATATACAATCAGACAGTGCTCTTTTGTAAATAATGCATACCACTGAGTACCTATACATATTTCACTACATTGTACAACAGTCTCCAGTGCTGGTTATTGTTCTTGTTTAATAATTGTTCTATCACTACTTGAAACTAGTGTCCCGCAATGACGTGTACAGTAAACTATGTATGCTTAAAATGAACTGGCAGATATTTCAAAGTGTCTTTTAGCCCTGACCACCTGCTCCATATTTCAGTCAAATCCCGTTGAGTTCATTATAACTTTTGTTTATTGTACATGGTGTTAAGATTCACTATAGATTACGCCTTGGGTAAATAAAATGGATATGAGTTATCTCCATTACTTAACAGTAAAATATGGTTGAAATAGTGCAGTGTCTGGCATTAAGTTACTGTCATATGGAATACTGAACGTTATACATTGCTACTGCTCATGTTTCACCTTCAACAGCATCATCAATATTTATCTGTTTGAAGACATCTATTAAAACCTTGAGAAACACTTAGATGCAGATGTAGCTTTTTGAGACAGGTCGGCTGCGTTCATTCATGCATGCACATTGTACATTTTCACCCATTTTCACAAGAGTGTCATGGTCATTTAATAAACTTTCCCTGCATCGCCATTTGAAGCCACCTAAACTGTTATATATATATACATGTTACATCTAATCAATTTCGTAAATGCTGGAATGTCAACTCAATAACACAGATATATCATGTAATGTTCAACAGTGTAGGAAGCTCCTTTAAACAAGAACATTTTGTTCTAACCTTAACTAATTTTAATCATCTTTCTGTCTTGTAAATGCTGCATTCAACAAAATGAATGCTACAGTATTTTACTTTAAAGTGAACGTAGATATGTTGAGACCTTCTACTCTAAACAAACCATTTTCAGAACTCACACATGTGAAAATCACAGATGTGAACCCACGATTTTGACTACACCGCATTATGTGATATATAAAGTGACTGATGGTGTTGTGGACATTTGTTGTGTCTGTTAAACTGATATCCCCAGCTTCTCAGTCCAGCATCTCAACCCTCCTGTGCATCAGGGACAGTTACACAGAGTAACATATATGTACATGGTATTTGTTGTGTGTGGCGTGACATAGCTATGATACATTTGTACAAAGTTCATACTTGTGAGTAGAATTAACAAATGCGTAAAGGCACATATATTGCTGAATCAGCACAAAGACAGATTACCTAATACAAACAATGGAAATAATACTGATGAAGCTGTGCATTTGTTAACTAGAGACTGAGCAGATAGGACTCATTAATACATTATACTACATCGACTGGTCTACAGAAGTCGGTGACCAGTGTCTATCATGTCTAGCAAAGCTTAACATAGAAAATATGGGTACTACATAACAGACATATTTGCAATGCTAACAATGAATATATAATTTACCACAAACAGATTTAACTACATTAGAGGGAATGCCCACAAAGGGTTCACCAGTAATAACTACCATGGCATTAACCCTGGGCTTCAAGTGTTTTATCCACTGAGACACCTCAGGTACCCATGATGCATGTTTTATACAGACCTGGTTCTTATGATGGTTGGTACTGTGAGGTCATTTAGGCCAGCACTTGGTCACTGAATTATTTTGATAACTGGTTGAAACTGAAATCACTGCATCTTTTCAGTACATGTAACATATATGAATATATATACAGTATCTTGTAAATGGTGTAAATCCCGTTCAAAACAACAGTTAATATTACAAGAAGGATGTGTTAAATGGAATGAATGCAGGCACACAAAGTTTTAAGTTACAGCTCATGAAAAAAAACAGGACATAAAACAAGCATCTTGTGTTGACAAAATTATGAAATAACAAAAAATATTAGAAACAGACTTTGTAATCCATTTTTGGTGTGAAATCATTAATGAATATCAAAATTCACCGAAAATGTGAGGTAGTACATTTGGTATTTGATTAATCGTGGACTTATTTTTTATATTGTGCCAACAGAATCAATTTGTTCTTAACTGTCAGTGATAATTTTTGATTATTATTGCAACACTATTGAACTAAAATGATCCATTACATTCAGTTTCTAATTCTGACAACTATCAGAATTTTATTTATAAAAACATTTGTGAGGTTCAGTCTGTACCAAGGAATATACAGATCACATGAAACAGCATAACCAAAACATAAAGGCAGTAAGGTCATAATATCCTAAGAAAAACTTTTCCTACTAATTTATATTTGCAAATCTTGATAAAACCTAACAGCCTCCTTCCATACCGTGTTACTATGGAAACGCAGCATATGTAGAGGAATACTGCAATGTAACCATGAATTGTTATTCTGGAAAACTTGTAAATGTTTGGAGGTTCTATCCAGAAAAACAGGACTTCACTGTAATACATGCTGAGAACATACTACTTGGGTGAGCAGTAGACAACGTTTTATAATGTGACACTGAATGGGACAACACCCCCATGTTTCTGTGCATTCTGTCAGCTAATGTTATGAAAGGAAGAATCATTTACTGACCAAAGGCTTGTATCATATGAAGCCTATATAATATCTCATAGACACTACAGATTTAGTGATTCCCAGTGTCTGCCTCGTTTTTGAGAACACATTATGACAGCCTCTGTTGATGACATCACAATTGGTCATCGTGTCATTTGAACAATAGACTGCCACCTGTGAAATAAGGGTCAACATTCCATACATTCTTTGCTTCATTTTTCCTCTTAAAACGTCTTTGATATATAGAAACAATAATCAGTTTACTTCATAATGCCTGTAGAGGATCATGTTTACAAAGACATGGCATAACAAAAAACATTGTAACAGCTAATCTAAAAGTGTATAATCTAATAAAAATGTAATTAAGATAAAACAACACATGTACTCAATCAACAGTTGTGTAAATTGTCAGCACAGATTTCAGACACATGACTTTAGCATTATAAATAATAAATATATAATACCTCTTTTCAGCATCAACTTGACAATATGTACATTATATGTCTTGGAATAATAATTTAACATGATATGTACATAACGGTTCAGTATTTACTGAAAAAAATTACATAATGTGTCTTCTTGTACTCATTTGACATAGGATAATACTCCAGTATTGAAATAATTACATAATATGTCTTGCAGTATTCATCTGACATAGCAATTACATAATACTGCCTTCCTCTTTCCTTGTATTCTGTCATAAATATGACCTCTGAATTTACTGCAATATTAATTTGAAATGATAATATATTCACATAGTCACAAGATATTTCACAAACATTTTCAACAGTAATGTAACATGCACCACACAATATGCAATCATTCCACAACATGAATCCTTGTGATGCAACTCTCCTTGAAACTGCAACTTGGACATCAGGCAGCTGATCTCATGAGGACTGGACGGAGTAAACACTTTTTGCTGAGAACCAACCAAACGTCCCTAAAAGAATCCCAAAAGGATGCTGCAAATGAGTTATGTGTCCCTGTATCTCAGCAGCTAGATTTAGTTCTGAGGTTAACTCATTAAGTGTGACACAAGCTTGTGGTGCCGGAGTTTGTAGCCTGTTAAACTCCCAGCACTTTAGTCTCTTACAGTAATATGCAGTGTCCATATTGGAAGGAGTTGCCATCATTGTGGTTCTAGCAAGACCATGCTTTAGGATTTCCAGAAAACGTTTGAAAGAGCTTCACTTGTCAGTTGAGGCAAAGAACACTATACCCTTCAGATCCAAGGATATTCAGGATATAGCTAGTTGTCGAGGTGACACAGCACAGTTGACTCAGTCAGTGTATATTCAACACATTGCTAGTCATCAAGCTGGCACAGCAAGGCTACCCCCCTGTTGATCCAGTGACTCTCTGGTTTGTCTGTGGCCAGCTGGATGGTCAATACGTAGTTGGTGGAATGACCGGTAGTTGACAGCACACCACGCCGAGCGCTAGTCTTGTACACTGGAACAAGACACATCACGTCTATTACATCATTTGTAATATCCTTCAATTCAAGTGCCCTGTGTTCCTTGAAACTGATCTGCAAAACCATCTTTGGCTATGAAAGTAAATGTTAGTATGGAAGGTAGGATTGTCATAGTGCTGAGGCAGCTTTGTGGAATGGAGCCATGGTTTTTAGCAATATTCCAGCCAAATCACATCAGTAACACCACATATAAGTTTTCACATACTGCGCCCATGTTGGGAACTGAACCTGTGTATTTGGCGTGACAAGCCAACACTTTGACAACTTGGCTACCCCACTGATCTTTTCCCCAATGGTTTGAATTTTTGTGGCAGATGCATTCTGGGTACAGTGTAAAGGATTGAGTGAGTGAATCTAGTTTCACGCCGCCTTTACCAATATTCCAGCAATATCACGGCAGGGGACACCAGAAAGCGGCTTCACACATTGTACACATGTGGGGCATTGAACCCTTGTGTTTGGTGAGATGAGCAAATGCTTTAACCATTAAAATACCTCACACCATAAATTTACAGTGTGAAGGAATGACCCTACACTGATTCACTGAGTAACTGAGTAACTGACATGGATTGTTGGTTTGATATTCCAAACATATTAAAAGTTATGTTTTGAGAACTAAATACATGTTGACCGAGTATATAACGCCAGGTGAAGTATCACCAGGCCACCACTCACCAGGACAGGAATATGTAAGTCCATCGGCAAACTGGGACTTCTCTCCCGGCTTTAACCAGATCTGAATAACTTGAGGAATCCAACTGTGATGTATAGTACATAAAACATAGATAGTAAAGTAGTGCTGGGACCGGTAACCCAGGTACTGGATATGGATGGGTCATGAGTTGGACACGGATACCTGTCTCAATACCACATCTGTTATGATCATATGGCTGATGTTTTAAACAATGTGACATGTTATTCTTTCATGACTAAAATGTTGTCTTGTCTTTGAAGAATTAGACATAACTTCACTTGAACATAATAGTTCAGTTATTGAAACTTTGACCTGAAGAATTTATTGCCATTTCGTGGAAATTTGGTATCAGAAATTAACATGATAGTACAGCATATAGATACAAAAGTATTTTTGTCATTCCCTAAGACAGGCATTGTTCATTTGTTATATGTTTATTTTAAATTAGTGTACTTATTCTACTGATCCAACAGCAAGTTTATGAAATTTAGAGTAAAATGTAAGCTAAAACAAAACAAAATCCCACCTAACGATCTTCATGTATAAAGTCCACATATATAAAGTCGTGTTAGTTCTATGGTCATGACATCCCCTGATACCACAGTAACCAGGACGTCTCATGACATCCCCTGATACCACAGTAACCAGGACATCTCATGACATCCCCTGATACCACAGTAACCAGGACGTCTCATGACATCCCCTGATACCACAGTAACCAGGACGTCTCATGACATCCCCTGATACCACAGTAACCAGGACGTCTCATGACATCCCCTGATACCACAGTAACCAGGACGTCTCATGACATCCCCTGATACCACAGTAACCAGGACGTCTCATGACATCCCCTGATACCACAGTAACCAGGACATCTCATGACATCCCCTGATACCACAGTAACCAGGAAGTCTCATGACATCCCCTGATACCACAGTAACCAGGACATCTCATGACATCCCCTGATACCACAATAACCAGGACATCTCATGACATCCCCTGATACCACAGTAACCAGGAAGTCTCATGACATCCCCTGATACCACAGTAACCAGGAAGTCTCATGACATCCCCTGATACCACAGTAACCAGGACATCTCATGACATCCCCTGATACCACAGTAACCAGGACATCTCATGACATCCCCTGATACCACAGTAACCAGGACATCTCATGACATCCCCTGATACCACAGTAACCAGGACATCTCATGACATTCCCTGATACCACAGTAACCAGGAAGTTTCATGACATCCCCTGATACCACAGTAACCAGGACATCTCATGACATCCCCTGATACCACAGTAACCAGGACATCTCATGACATCCCCTGATACCACAGTAACCAGGACATCTCATGACATCCCCTGATACCACAGTAACCAGGACATCTCATGACATTCCCTGATACCACAGTAACCAGGAAGTTTCATGACATCCCCTGATACCACAGTAACCAGGACATCTCATGACATCCCCTGATACCACAGTAACCAGGAAGTCTCATGACATTCCCTGATACCACAGTAACCAGGAAGTTTCATGACATTCCCTGATACCACAGTAACCAGGAAGTCTCATGACATCCCCTGATACCACAGTAACCAGGAAGTCTCATGACATCCCCTGATACCACAGTAACCAGGAAGTCTCATGACATCCCCTGATACCACAGTAACCAGGAAGTCTCATGATACCACAGTAGCCAGGAAGTCTCATGACATTCCCTGATACCACAGTAGCCAGGAAGTCTCATGACATTCCCTGATACCACAGTAGCCAGCCAGTCACACAGTGAACAGAGGGATACTATCAGTGTGACATGACTCAAACCTCCCACCTATCTCCTGCACACTGCCCCACTTCTCACTTACAAAAACCAACAGCCAGCCCCTGATGAACTCAAGTTAAAAGGATACAATTGGTGTGGGATCATACAAGATCTTAGGCTGTGACTCTGCTATCACTTGCGTCTGTCGACACCATCGTGCTCCTTCCATGTACAAACCCTTGATGTAGGCACCATTTTTCTGAAACATTCATGCTATGTACACAACAAGCAGTAAATCACTCTGTATGACGAGGTCTGTCATGATTGCACTCATGCCTTGGGTCCACATCTATGCTTTATTGCACTCCATGTATTATAAGGTCTAGTGCTAGTACCAATGAATGTGCACACCTACACATTCCATGGCAACATAACTGTCAAGATATGTAGAATATCTTATTGTATGTTGACCATACTGTTAAGATACATAATTTGTATCATTATGTATCACACTATAACAGATGTATAACATTATAACTATACTAACAGATCACACTGTTTCATTTAACTGTCGCCTGTTGGGAACAGGTCCCAGGCCAGGTGTGTAGAGGTAAACTGACTTTGAAAGGTTTAGGACTACACATGGGCAAAACTGTATTAGCTATAATTTGGCATTGTTGTTTGGATTTGTACTTATTTTATTACTGAATAAAAGAGTGTTGGATCAATTATACTTATTGTGAGTGACTACCCGGATTTTAAAAATATGGTGGGTATCTAAAAATATGGATAAAAACTTGAAATTGGAAATACCCTTTTAGTTTCATGTATGGGTATCATACCCAAAGTCAATTGCTTAGCTGGAGCTCTGAGAATGGATCAGTTTGTCATGCTCAGTCACAATATCAATCACTGGATGGTCAGGTCTAATATTCTTTACAGGCAACATCTGGATTACTGCTGAATACAGACATTAACAAGCTTCTCTTAACACATATTCTCCACTAAGAGATTCCACGGTACTCTCACATCTAACATAGTTCTGTCGGGACTAGAACCCACATCTTTGACTCCATGCTTCAGTCACAGTACTGCATGTCCCAGAAAAGTGATTGAACCCATTCCAAACCTACATTCTCTTTACATGTTCAGAATATGTCTTACAGGTTTGGCTCGGATGAGATTCTCATGAGTGGTGACTTCAAACTCAAATCCCAGATGGTCGATGGGTATCTTGTAGCGTCGAGCGTAGTTTTGCAGCACCCCGGTGAGGAAGGATTGAGTGAAGTAGAACCCTGAGATCCAGAACACAGTGGGAATGCCACTGAATATCCAGTCCTGGAACACATGGTCATGTATTGTAAACCACAAGTTACTGTGTTCTTTAATCTGATTGGTTGTAAAACATGATCAAATGGTATTAGATTCCCGGAAACTGCAAGACTATTCACCGCGTATTGACACGTAAACAATTGTTTTGTTGTGTCATCAACAGTGGTGACGTCATTCAAATTATATTGTGACGTAAAGTTAGAATGACGTCACAAATGAGCAACTCCAGATGCTACCATGGGAACCGGCTAAAACGGCCAGCTGATGACACTTCACTGCTGTACCCCTACTCGATGTAAAGGAGTGCAGACAGTAAAACCCCTTTGGTTTACTTTTTTGTTTACAATGTCGATAAACATCATGTGTTGGCCAATTTCCGGGTGTTATTGGGTATTTGAAGCACGGTAATATTTCATTTGAAACCTCCGGCTCACCCCGTCGGCTCCAAATGCATTCCCATGCTTCAAATACTCAATAACACCCGGAAATTGGCCAACACATGATGTTTATCTCCTAATAAGAGCAGGCTTGTTCATATGATTCAGTACAAGCAGCACGGGGGACTGAAACAGGGTATGCATAAAGATACACAATCTCATCATAGAGATCACTACATGTGGATCCACATGCACAAAGACATCTTAGTGTTATGATAATCATAAGTCTATGTTACAGCTGACATGACAACTGTGATGTGTACCTTGACACAATAACTGTCATAACTTGACACACCATGATTTACCTTAAAGAACTGTAGCCTAGCCAGAAGATCTGTGATGTAGCTCCCTAGGGGCTTCAGTGAAGGGTAGGACTTGGCGGCCCACATGCCGGGTACCTTTCCTACCATCATGCTATCAAACACATCCTCCAGCTCGGCAGACATGACCACCATCCCCTTGATGGCCTTGCGGATGTCTTGCAAACTCTGACGCACCACTCTGATGAGGCGGTTGAAGCGGATCAGCTCCTGCACCAGTACTGTGTTCATGGACTCCTCATAGCGCACAGGGTACTTGTTCTAGAACATGGGAAACTCTTTACACTGTCTTTCAAAGACAAGTCAGTCATTGTCATACTTACTGAGGTTGATGTAAAAGATGTTTCAGGAAAGGTTAGATTGGTGAGGGTGCCACCCACCCCACGCAATTCCCAGTAGCACTTACCACAATACACAAAGAACAGAAGCATTATCAACAACAGAAAATATGTAAAGATGTTGTTTTTTTTCATAGGAAACAAGTCAAAATTGAAACAACTGACAAAATGGCCACACTGGCCCTAGTCAAAATGGCCACACAAAAAGTTCAAAATGGCCATACATTATTTTATTATTTTTCAATACTCATGACATTGTGTTATTTGATATGAAAATGTGAAAACCACAAAAGAAGTTATATCACTCAAAACCTGGTGTCTATTATTGAAGCATGGTTACACAATGCCATTTTAGAAAGTTGTCAAACGTATCATGTGTTATATTTTGGAAGAGACGTTCACCCTTCTCGAGATCAGCTCACAGAAGGGGAAATCTCTACTGATGGAGTCTAGTGGCTGCACCTATGTCCAAAAGGTATTTCCCCTGTTCTCAAATATATTAAATACTCAGATACATGTATATCATCTAGCAAATAATGGTAATTCATTGTAGGTCTACATTACTGTATATATACTCTCTAATGTAATGTTGTATATGTAATACAAACATTATAATGTATTATGTAATATTTATTAAGTTTATTTTAGTCTTCAAGAGATCAGTAAATGAAACTACTAAATCAAGAACACCTGCAAAGTCAGTATGTCAACCTGTATACACACCTGCACATCGGTTATTATTACCTTTATACACACCTGCACATTGGATATTATAACCTGTATACACACCTGCACATTGGGTATCATAACCTGTATACACACCTGCACATAGGATATTATAACCTGTATACATACCTGCACATTGGGTATTATAACCTGTATACACCCTGCGAATTGGGTATTATGACCTGTATACAGCCTGCGAATTGGGTATTATGACCTTTATACAAATCTGCACATCGGTTATTATAACCTTTATACACACCTGCACATTGGGTATTATAACCTGTATACACACCTGCACATAGGATATTATAACCTGTATACACACCTGCACATTGGGTATTATAACCTGTATACACCCTGCGAATTGGGTATTATGACCTGTATACAGCCTGCGAATTGGGTATTATGACCTTTATACAAATCTGCACATCGGTTATTATAACCTTTATACACACCTGCACATCGGTTATTATAACCTTTATACACACCTGCACATTGGGTATCATAACCTTTATACGCACCTGCACATCCTCCAGGTTGAAGTCAGGGGGTATCTTAGACAGGATGTCACTGGCAAGGTCCTCAATGATCTCCTGGGCTGACTTACCTCCCCCTGATGTCTGGCAAACATGAACATTATTACATCAGTAACAATGAACAAAAGAACTTTACAGTGCACCCTCAATACCTGTAATTACACTGGGTGACTGTTTCTTTAAGTCTCCTTGAGGATTAGATTATTATATTTACAACCACTATGTTGGACAAATCAACAATTCAGCCTAAATAACTTGACCTGGGTGAAGTGAAGAACGTTCAGGAAGAAGCTATATTTCTTATCAGAACTGGACACAGACAAAGGCATTGGCTCATACATTGTTTTCCTCTGTAGGGAAATACCTATCAGCAACTGAAGATCAGTTTCAGTCCACAATCTCAGTGTTTGTGACATACATAAAGAACTTCTTATCTCGGTATCTGTGAATGGTCACATATATGGAACTGTCAAGGTATTTCCCTAGGTGCCAGTGTTACTGTTGTTTGGACAACTCCGGTGTCCCTCTGTTGTTCAGTGTTTCTACAGCAAGTGCTTGACAGAGTGGTTAGTATTAGTAGAGCTGAACACATGCGACAATGCGGAATATGAAACAATAACAGTTGTTAGAAGATCAGGAAACAACACGAAGAGTTAGACACACAGGCATTGCTGCACTGTTGAGAAAAAGAGTTAAATACAAACTAATGGGTTGATACTAAGATGAAAAGTGAGTGAGTGAATTGAGTTTGAACACCACTTTGAACAGTGAGATGAAGAGAGTTTCTATCTAACATCAGCTATACCTCATCCTGACATCAGCCAACAAATGATAAAACACAGCTGTTATAACCACACCTGAAGCCATCTTGATTACATGTATGTGCACACATTTATACACAATAATAACAGCTTGTTTATTTCACTAAGGCAAATAATATGTCCTAATACTGATTGGTAATTACCTTCATGTGAAGAAACTGTCACACAAGTAGTTAATAAGAAATGACTTTCAGTAAACATAGATAAAATGCAAAATTTCTATACTGCCCTAAATGATTTAGAAACTGAAACACTCTATGGCACCTATAGTTCTTGTCAGGAACACGGTGAGCTCTTAAGGTGTCAGTATAATTTGAAATGTCTTTTTATATGCTTACTTGTCTTGGGAGAGTGAGGAGAATCCCCTCAAACATCTGATGTGTTTCGTGTTGATCTTTGGAGATGTCTGCATTTTCATGTAGGCCAAACACCTGCAAACAAGGTAGACCACATAAATTGAAATTCTCTGGACATAACAGGAACTTTTCCATTATCGGTGCTGACTAAATAATTAAATCTTTAAACTAATGGTTTGAAATTAATCATAACTAACCATTAGAAGAGACTATGTACATGAACATTGTTAGGGGAATTGTAGATGTTTGCAGTATGACAGTGAGAAAAGACTAATCTTATGAGCTACGAAAGCTGTGATGTGTATACCGGTACGTCATAACAACGTAACGTTTTCAAGTCAAGAATAGTCATGAATATCCAAGGGTTAATCTCAACAATTTGTAACAACTCTTTATGTCTATAGATCACTCATATATCTTTATTCTATGTTTAAGTAGTGAACTTTTTTTGCAGGAGGTGGAAGGTTTCAACAAAGTCAATAACAAATACAGACTATTATAGGGCTGGTTATCATTTACCACAAAGAAAGCGAGTGAGTGAGTTTAGTTTTACACCAACTAAGCAATATTCCAGTTATATGGCAGCAGTCTGGAAATAATTTATTCTAGACCAGACAATCCAGTGGTCAACAGCATGAGCATCAATCTGCCCTCAAAGAAATAACAATGACAGACATTTTCACATGATCATACCTAATTGACTAAGCCAGCAAACCTGACCAGTAGAGTCCTTTCTTACTAGAAAATGTTACTGTAGACATATTCCAACCTAGGTCCAAACATAAAACAGGGAAAATGACCCAACTGACCTCTGGGTGAGGGATGAGGGGCAGGCTCCGGATATACTCCACATAGCTCTCATAGCTGCCCTTGGGGGGAGCATAGTACAGGTCGCTAGAGGAGAAGCAGTAGCTGTCATCATCGATGACTTCACTGCAGTAGAATATTTTCAGGATACTGATGATGAGACGTCGGTCCTGGTCATCAGTGACACGCCCACCGTAGTTGCACTCCCCTGTCAAGTAGGTGAGGGCCTCGAGGGGGGGCTCCTGGTAGTCGCTGATAAACATCTTCAACAGATAAACATAAACTACTCATCTTTGTTGTGGTTTGATTTATGTTTTGCAGTGGCCAGAGTTTGTGTCCAGGGTTATGATTACAGAATGTCATTTAGAAAGTGGTCAGAAGTAACGTATGTTATATCAGGATTTACACTTTCTTAGTAAAGTACAAATTCTAGTAGTTTTTGGGTCGAGTCGTATCCATGATTTGAACCAACAGCCTTATCACCAGCATGCAAAGTCAGCTGCCCTGTTCTTATACATGTACAAAAGGTCGGACAACTAGTAGTCTAGATTGTGTATTTTGTGGAAGTTGTGGTGGCTGAGCAGGTTAGGCAGCAGAGTTTGTGTGCTGGTGATTAGCTGCCTGATGTTATGACTCCATCTAGTGCCCTCAAATTTCTGAGTTTCTCACCTGAAATATGTCTTACTGACCATGTTCAACACTGTGACTTACCTCTAGCTGTCTCACAGAGATACGGAGATCTGATTCGTTAAACTCGTATGGGATGTTCCAGCCAAGGGGTCCAAACTTCCGTCTCTCCTGAACCAAGGCATGGAAGAAACACAGCCCAAAGAGCAGCTTCTCAAAAACCTTCAAGGAGAAAAAGCACCTCAGATGTTCTTCAAATATCTCCCTACAGTATGTATGTGTAAACGTGTAAAGTATAGGGTGTCACATCCTGTGGATGTAAACCTTCCCAGGATCAAAGTAAACTATACGATATCATGTCTCCAAGCAAAGGATGCTGTAAATTTTTTTTTATAGATGTTAGATGATTAGAGATCACCTAGGTATCACAAAGCCATCAAACCATCAAGCCATCAGTTTGCTTTGATAGGGAACACAGATAAGTGGGTTCCCACAGTTAATAAAATGTTCTGCAGTTGTCTTACCTTTGGCTTGTTGCAGCTCTTGAAGAAACCAGGATCTGAGATGGGGTCATTGAGGTATGATCTCAGGAGATTAGCTCTCATTCCTTTGGGAGGTTCATTGGTCATCTTGACCCCATTCTGCAACACAGACACTGGGAAGGCTGGAGAGGGGTAGCTGGTCAGCCAGAGTCGGAACGTTGGTTTTGTTCTGCTGGGGTCGGTGATTACCTAAAATAGTAAAAGTGTCAGAAAGATGCACAACCATATGCTAATATATTCCCTGATATACACTCCTAACAAACACTCCCAGATATTCTCATTACCACTTAATTGTTATACTCCCAAACTCTTGATGATATACTCATACCCCACGATACAATAACAAACACTCTCGTATATACATGTACACACATATACTCCCTGATGTATACTCACTGTCTCACAGATCCTCTCGAGCTCCCCAAGCCAGGAGGCTGCCAAGTGACAGTTCTGCAGCACAACCCATGTCCCTGCTTCTACTGCCTGTAACACACATACACACATTGCACCCACACTGGGAACTGTCATCATTGGCTTTCCGTGTGACACGCAAAGGTTTTTACTACAACCTCGGCAACAAACACTGAGAAAAAGTTGATCACATGGAAAATTACACAGCAATGAAATGCCCTGTCAAGATCCACTTGACAAGCTCCTCTAAACAAATTATATATTTCAGTGTTATGCTATTTTGGCACTAGACATTTCATTTTACATTGGATGGTTAATACAATAATAAATTCACCTTCTAAAGTATTGCTACTAATAAGGTACAAAGGAATTCAAACTGTACTCAGCTGTCACAGTGACCAAATCTCTGTCGGCCCAATATTTGTCATGCAGAAACTTACATTATTTTGTTCCTATTATCAAGTGTTTTTGTCAGTCAGTTATATAAAAATAACATTTACAAAATATGCATAGGGCCATTTGAAAATTTCTGAAAGCTGAAAAATAATATAGCTGTCCACTCGCATGTTTGCAGTGACCTCTAACACTGTAAGATATGAAATCTGTCCCCAGACAAATATAGAGTTGCCTCAGTACCTCACTGATCATCTTCTCAGCAATAGGACCTTGACCTTGGCCCAGGGATATCGTGGCTAGGCCTTTGTTGCCAGATCCTGCAAGCAAACCATACCGGCAACATGGTGAGACAACATGATTGTTCAAGGAAATCATTCTAAAACATTTTGATCATTAGATCATGAGATCACTGACTTCAGTCAAAGCAGAGAAGACATTTATCCAAACATGATTTAGAAAATTGCTTGCTGTGAACATAATTATATATGGATATTATTATGATATTTCAAGACTAGTAATTCATTTTGCAATTAGGGATATCAAAGCATATTTCATAAACCAACACATGAAATTCATCAGGCCTTATCTGACAAGAAATATCATCAATAGTTTCACTGAGTAAAATAATCTTAAGAAAAGAACTACTTTCAGTCAGATTCAATCAAATAGTTTTATATTATAATTAAAGCACTTGTCTTGTTAGCTAACATGCTTATCTCAAGTGAACACCTTGTGCATGGTAACAGAGATGTATCCCTTTGAAGGCTGTAACATTCTCTTCCCACAGAGGTTACTCCTGTCATATCTTCCCATGTAACTCGCAACAGGAATTATCTCCCTTGTTACTATCCAATCAGAACACGCATTAAATAGACTTAGCTCCAATATGGCGGTCCCCATAGAGTTGGTTCATCAACGTGCGAAGGAAAGATTTGGTATTTCATGTTTAACTGAAAATCAGAAACTGGCAATAGAGAGTGCAGGGATCATTTATCGCCATGATATGTTTGTAGAAACAACAACTGGTAGTGGCATTGAAGTTTTCCCGATGCATTCAGAAATTACTGAGATCTTGTGAATGATCACTCTTGAAACAACGTCTTTGATTGCACAACTGAATCTGAACGCCTCCAATCACGAGTCTTGAACACTTGCACCATGAAAGGGCCGTATTAGAAGAGGGGTTAGCTAGGAAGATATGACAGGAGTAACCTCTGTTGGAAGAGAATAGGCTGTTAGTACTGTGTATATATTACATCTATACTTTGTATCTATCAATGCGGCTGAGTATTCTGGAATAACATAAAAAAGCTGAGAGGTTTTTACACTGGTTAGATAAGACTTACACTAACTTAGATAAGGCTAAGCATACATGATACTAGGCCTAAAGAACAACATATACAGGATGATGTTTATCTGTGCATGGCAGCACAGTTTTCAACAGAATTTGTAACAGTTTCCATTTTCCTCCAACTTACACACCAGGATATCTCAACCCATAACAACTGACCAAAATAACTTCATAATTATACGTCGGTAATACATTGCTGAAAAGAAAAGTGTTGACTATATATGCTGGAATGAACTGAATGAAGTCTGAGTGACAAGGTACACAGGGGAGTATAGAGACAACACACAGGTAATGGGATTTAGTACAAGCAGACTGCATACAGGTAGGAATATTACTGGCTGTCAGGTAAACTAGTTCTCATGTATATTGGTTCTCAGGTTAACTGGTTCTCATGTACATTGGTTATCAGATAAACTGGTTCTCATGTATATTGGTTCTCATGTATATTGGTTCTCAGGTAAACTGGTTCTCAGGTAAGCTAGTTCTCATGTATATTGGTTCTCAGGTAAACTGGTTCTCATGTATATTGGTTCTCAGGTAAACTGGTTCTCAGGTAAACTAAGACAGGAACTGAAAGTAAACGCTTTATTGAGAATGTGCTTATTTATTACATCTTCAAAAGCAAACATGGTTGCATTTTCATAATTAATTTAGCAATAACAGTGGTAAGTGTTCCTGTTTTGTCATGAAAACCTTTAATTGAATTTATAAAAAAGGCATTTTAGAGCATAAAATCAGTAATACAAGTAGGTAGGACCACTAAGACAAAAACAGACATTTTCTACATAAGAAAAGGGAATACAGATGAAAGAAATGGGTAAGATGAGACTTGCTGAGATGAATCTGACAGTTGTGGACATGTTGTCATGCAAAATGGATATCCATCTATACATGGTAACAGTAATATTCTTGTTGATACTACTAATTGTTGTGTCAATATTGATACTATAGTTCTCAGGAATCATCAGTGCTTAAATACCCCATTTACTAGTAACTTTTGACATGAAAACAACTTGACAATATTTACCAATAAACTAATGAAATGGCTAACCAAAGAACAAAGGACCAGTTGTGTGGGAAGCACCATCATGCAAACATGCTGTTATATAGAGAATGAAATATGAAATAAAGCTTTTTATAAATATTTTGTGTAAACTTAAATTATAGCTAATTGGTTTAATAGAACAAAAATTTCTAAATATAAGGAATTTTCTTATGGTTCTGGGTGAATGACAAGTTTTCTCAATTGTGATCATAAGATGTCAATGTACTTGTTTTCCTAAGAAATGTTTTCATTATATTTGAACAGGCAAAATAATTTTCATTTTATTAGATATGAAAAGGTTTCAGTTTGACCTTTCTTGATGACAAATACAAAATTTAGTTAAAACTTCACTGACTGCACCAAAAACAAAACAAAGAGAAACAACAGAAAAAGATTAAAAAAAGTGAAAAATATTAAAAGAACTGGAATCCTGACACCACATATTAGACACAGACCAGAACATGGCAAGGAAGGATGTTTAGGAAAAAGTATGTCTACAATATGTAGTGTTCCTGGAAATATTTCTCCTGAACATACTGGAGTATGAATCTTCCGCTGAAATTCTCCCAATCACCGACATTTTGCGCCTATATTCATCAGCCTTTGCTTGAACTGGGCCACTTGGCCCCCGGCTACTTGTCGACGGAACTATTCCTGATAGACGCAGGCAAAGAATAATGTTAAAGATTAAAAACACTGAAACAAGCATCACCCAGTTAGTTCAAAAGGATACCTTGATCATTGTTAATAGCATGTTAAATTCAAAATTTGCAGGATTTTCATTCATGGAGGGATGAAAGTCACACATGGACACAATCATCACTCTGAGATTAAAGAAGTTATTACCTGCACCTGTTACCTTATTAGTGCACAAAACCAATAAAAATTATGATCAACAAAATTTGTGAGTCACATCTCCAAAATTTAAGAATTAATGAACTTTCAACATAGATATTGTCAGCTACACTGTGTTTTTCTAATCACTAATTCACTTAGTTTGAAACAATATACTTAAACCTTGAATGTGAAAGTTGTTGCTCATTTTCCATCAGTAGATATCTCAACAATGAAACTGTCTTTATGACATCACCATCAATTCTCATGATATCACCAGACACTGGTGAACTTTGCATACATCAGTCTAAATGCTAATGTGACAACTGAAATCTCCATATATATATATTCTTTCCTAGTACTGGTTTGAGTGCTCTATGATCAAACTTTGAGCAGGCAAAGATTGAAGGCCTTTCTAGATCTGCAAAGAATTTATAAACGCATTGTTGTCAAAATTTAATAATGCTGAAAACTGCTTTTCTCGAAGTTTTAATGCTATTAATTAGTTAATATTTGTAATGCCTAAAACCGTATAAGAAACACATCTATAATGTATGAAAGTGTAAGGAATGAAGGTGAAATCCACACAGCAAGCAGCCACTGATGAACAAGTTCTAATTCAGCCAGAGCAATCCATGACAACACTACTTGACAAAAACTACACAATTAGAAAGCTGTGAGAGATATGGTATGGGGCAGTCTCACTGAAATCAGATCCTAGTGATCACTAAATATTAAACAAGGATCAAAGGACATCAACTCTAAGGTTGCAAACAATTGACGTCTAATCCAAATAGAGCATTGCCTATCAGATTTGGAAATTGACAATAGTTTCCAAGGGGCAGTCAGAAAGGCATGTATACAATGGATTCTGTAAAAATTGACATCTGTCTGATGCTAAACATTTACCCTCGCAGACACTTTTGAGAGTACCTTCCAGAGACTCCTCTGAGAGTACCTTCCAGAGACTCCTGACAATACCATCCAGAGATTCCTCTGAGAATACCTTCCAGAGACTCCTGACAGTTCCCTCCAGAATGTACTCTGAGAGTACCTTTCAGAGTGTCCTCTGAGAGTACCTTGAGGGACTCCTCTGAGAGTACCTTCCAGAGTGTCCTCTGAGAGTACCTTGCCCTGAGAGTACCTTCCAGAGACTCCTCTGAGAGTACCTTCCAGAGACTCCTTTGAGAGAACCTTCCATGCGCAACCTTAACCTTTTGCTGCATATCCTATCAGCTTAACTTCCTTCAAACATGTTCCTTAAATGCTCAAGTGTTGTTCTAGAGAGTACTTATATACAGTCCACAGCTAAATTCTGTAACACAAAATATTACTGTCATGAAGATATAGCTGTTCATAATATTTTTGGGAGTGTACCGTTTATTGCCAGTCACCTACTGACTATGCTAGAGCAGTTTCACAGCACACCACACAGAGATATTTCATGGGTATCATGGAGAACTCGTACCCTTTTCCTCAGCAAAGCGATACAGTCCAGCCATGGGATCTGCGCCAGGGGAGAGGACAAAGATCAGCGGGGAGAAGTAGTTGGAGTCCGCATAGCAGAGAGACAGGTCGAAGGTCGGGGGCTCTATGTACATCGCACCCATCCGCTCCTGGATGTATGTCTGGACAGCTGGCACAATCTGAGGTCATATGTCAAACCATGAGGAGGAAGTGGAGAAGGAAGGAGGAAGTGGGCAAGAGGTAAAGGAAGAGCAAAAAAGGAGAACGATTTAGAGAGAAAGATGATTGACAAAATGAGGGGAAAAGGTCATAAGATAGGTAAGGAAATGTAAGAGAAATTAACAGAGCAAAGGAAAAGGGTTGAATGTGGGGTAGATGACAGTAAAGAAGATACAGGAGGTATAATGGAAGAAAGGAGACACATGAGAAGAAAGAGGACACTTAGCTTTTCAATCAGTAAACAGATGAGGAGAATTTAGCTTGACTAATGTGTCAATTATGAGTACAATGTAGAACATAATTAAACTGGGTGCATGAAATATTTAAAGACTGTTCCTATCGTCTGGGAAGTAGAACACAATTGAACTTACTTTGTCAGGTCGCAGACAGCGGAGAGCAATGAGTTCTTGCAGTCGTGAGAGATTATCTCCCCATGGCTGTGGAAGCTGCTCTGTGTGGGGTGTGGTTGAGTCATAGACACACTTCCATTCTGAGATCTGGTGAACACATCACAACTGAACAGTTACCAGCAGATTACTCTTCTGACAGTTCACATCAAGTTTCAAGAATTTTTTGATGAATTGTAAGAATATAGTATCTAGTTCTGTTTTAATGCTAAGGAACTGCATCCCACCATATACCATTCTTCATAATGGGTTTGGAAATACATAAAGACAAATTCAGAAGCTAAAAATGATATGAACTAACATTCTTCTGGAAATGATCCATGAATCCTTGGAAGGCTGGTAGATACGAACATCTAACAATCTCAGACCATGACTTCTCTGGTAACCACTCATGGGCAGGGTTTGGGAATGGGTTCTCCAGCGCCACGCCTCCAGTCAACAGGAAGCGCCATTCCTGGTCATCCACAAGACCTCTGTACAAGGAAGCATAACACACTGAAGCACATGTAGTGAATGTCCAATAGACAAACAAACTGTTCCAGAAACCACCAGTTTATATTTTGTGAATCCAAAGTTGAAACAATATGTTTTTTCTTGCTATGGATAAACAGGTTTGTCTCATTTGTTTTCTAACAGACAATATGGAGAGTGGCACCAACCTCCCTTTCTCCAGCCCGATGCAAAGGAGAAAGGAGAAGAGCAACTTGTCCTTCTCAAACAAAGAGCGGCAGACATTCTTGTAAATGCTGTAGGTGAAGTGGTCATTCAGGTTGTAGATCCTCACATTCAGCTGCTCAGAGGGCTCACTGTTCATGATGGACTGAAATATTGAGAGTTTGGAAACATTTATCATCCACAAATACACGAATTCACTCATTCTACAATTTATGTGCATTGAGGGAATGTAAACAATGTGAACGTTGTCATGTTTCTATCAGAACGGCCTGGACTACATCTGGGTTGGAGAGCACATAGTGGAGTACAGCAAGGAGAAGTTCTACATCACAACCTGCATCAGGAACCCACACTAGAAATGATGTTAGCCAAATGAAGTAACTGAAAACCAAGAAATGGGGAGCTACAGAGTAGTATACTGTATGACAACTGACATGCATAGTGACATCGGTTACCAACAGGACAGACGAGAATGGCATAGTGATGTCAGTACAATGTGACCTCTTGCAAATATGTACTACTGTACAAAATGAAACCGGTTTTGGTTTGAAGCCATTGAAATAACAAAATGACCACTATTTTGTCAATTTAATGCATGTGAGACATATAGGTAAGAAATAAAATACTAACTTAATCTTATTACATACAAACTATACAAAACTTGTAACACTCATTTCTTATTATTCATACGTAAGGAGACCTCATGTAATACTCTCTATACCTGCAGGTTGGATGTTACCTGTAGATAGGACATTACCTGAAATTGCATGTTACCTGAAGAAGAACATTACCTGTTGAGTGCATGTTACCTATAGATTGCATGTTACCTGAAGACAGAGCATTATCTGTAAAGTGCGTGTTACCTGTAGATTGCTAGTTATCTGTAAACAGAGCATTACCTGTAGATATAGGTTGATGAACCAGGTGAGGGAGTACTGATACATGGGGTCAATGTTGGCCAGGTCAGAGATGGTGAAGAACAGCATGCTGCCATGTTTAGCCACCTGTAACAAAGTAGACACACGAACTACAAACATGATCTTTTTATCTTAGTACTGACAAGTGTGGCCACTCAAATCACAAATGTAATGTTTTTGTCTTCCTGTCCATAGATAGGACTGTGAAATTTACATCCGATTGTAGATAAGGCTTGTTGGCTTTGCAGGAATTATCATTCAAGGTGTTAGATGGGTATAATATGAACCTAACATACTCACTGGCTTGTAGCCGTTTCTGACTTGGTCGATCTCCGCCTCAGTCTGAGAAGCAATCTGCTGTTTCTCTGAAATCTCTTCAGACAAAACCTTGCTTGATGACAATATTTCTATGGCTGTCTCGTCTTCAAGAATGTTTCCCTTAAAGATATAATGTGCCATGTGCATATCAGTTTAAGACACAGACTGAAGTCCACATCAGTTATAAAGACATATAGATTTGACTAGACACAATCATTGATCAAATCAACTGTAACTAACTGAAGCTGGAGATGTTAACAAGACCTCCAAAATCTGGGATGTTGATCAGACCTGCCAGATCTACTGAGCTGGGATGTTGATCAGACCTGCTAGATCTACTGACCTGGGATGTTGATCAGACCTGCCAGATCTACTGAGCTGGGATTTTGATCAGACCTGCTAGATCTACTTACCTGGGATGTTGACAAGACCTCCAGGATCTTGTCCTCAATCTCCTTCAGCTGGCGTTTGTTCTTGGCACTCTCCACAATCAGCTGGTTCTTTGTCTCCTCCAACTCCGGCTTCTCCTTGGCAGCCACAATCCCCAGCAGCTGGTCCTCCAGACCCAGAGGGGTGATCATGAAGTTCAAGAGAGTTACCTGCAGTTGGAGTAACTAGATGAACCTATGTGTGTACGATAAGGACTGAGCATCTCTAGCTTCTACTGTCACTCTGTGTTTGCTGATTAAACATTGACCGATACAAGTATTATGATTTCCTGCCTGGGATTGATAAAAATACAGGATCAGCCAGGGAGGGCAGTATTCCAGAAAGGGTTGGGCCATAGAGAATGCAATATGATTCAGGGACTGTGAAGTAGGCTACTGTGAAGGTGAAATTTTACACGCTTGTTCCAAAGTATGAGTCTATGTACTCCATTACTAACAGAACAAAATAAAAAGACTTCAACATCGTAGTGTACGTATCCTATCTAGATGGTTTCTGTTCTCTGACCTTCACAGACACCTCAGGCAGGTAGTGTGGGTTCCTGATGCAGGTTGTGATGTAGAACTTGAAGTCCTTGCTGTACTCCACTATGTGCTCTCCAATCCGGATGTAGTCCAGGCCGTTCTGATAGAAAAGTGGGAAAAATCTTTGTCATTACCTGTCATTGCTAACATTTATAACAGACGGTATTAAATATTTCAAGACATTATCTTGACTGATTATGGTTTCTATTTTCCATCTAAACATGGGAAATCAATTTTTAAGTAAACTTACCAGCGTTACCCCTTGTCAAAAATAAAACTGGTACAGATCTGGAGAGAGGAAAACTACTAAATAGGATACTTTATTATCCTGTAAATATTTATACCATGCAAGATCAGGAATAGCCTTACAGACAAAATACAGTTATAGTTATGAATCAATTTAAATTTGTATATGAGTACAAAATACACCAAAAATATCTTTTGTCTTAGCATCATCTAATTTATTATCATCTCTATCTATAATAGAAGAAGGATCTACCACAGCAAACAAATTGTCTGTATTTCAAAATTTACAAACATACATATCAGAGGGACACACACTGGAGATAAACCTGCATATCCTTAGTATGCAGACACTCTCTGGAAATAAACATGTACATCCTACAGACACACACTGGAGAAAAACGTTCATTTACTACAGGCTCACACCTCAGATAAACATGTATATCCTACATACCAGCACCTCAGATAAACATTCATATTCTGCAGACACACACTGAAGATAAACATTCATATTCTACAGACACAAACTGAAGATAAACATTCATAGTCTACAGACACAAACTGAAGATAAACATTCATATTCTACAGACACACACTGAGGATAAACATTCATGCTTTACAGACACACACTGGAGATAAACATTCATATCCTATAGGCACACATTGGAGACAACATGCATATAATACAGGCACAAACAGGAGATAAAAATGCATTACCCTCGAACACACACTGGTGATAAACATGCTTTCTCTACAAACACTAACTGGAGATAAATATGCATAAATCACAGACACGTTGAATATACACACACCTATCCTACACGTACTGGAGCTAAACATGCATGTCTCATAGAAAAACACTGGTGATATGGATTATAATGTACACCACAGACAGACACTAGTGTTATACATGCAAAGGCAGAAGGAACAATTTACTTACATCCTTGAAAGTAGCAGGAAATAAGAAATGAGATATATAAAACATATTGTAGTCTTTCCTGCAATCCAATTGGTTAATTACCCAAAGTACCCATGTACATGTGTTACATCTGATGATTATCAAGCAACACTGTCAACAGTGATCCTACATGTCTAGAATAGGTGAATGAGTGAAGTCGTTTTCACACTGCTGTCAGATCTGTTCCTCTGTTCACATCTGTTAGGGAATGTCTTCAGTTATGGTGTGATTACCATGGTAATAAATTATCATGTGCCAAATGGACTGAGTTCAATTACCAATCATTGTAAACCAAAAGTTACTGTGTTCTGTAATCTGATTGGTTGAAAAACATGATTAAATGGTATTAGATTCCCGGAAACTGAAAGACTATTCACCGCGTATTGACACCTAAACAATTGTTTTGTTGTGTCATCAACAGTGGTGACGTCATTCAAATCATATTGTGACGTAAAGTTAGAATGACGTCACAAATGAGCAACTCCAGATGCTACCATGAGAACCAGCTGAAACGGCCAGCTGATGACACTTCACTGCTGTGTCCGTATTCGATGTAAACGAGTGCAGACACTAAAACTCCTTTGGTTTACTTTTGTGTTTACAATGTCGATAAACATCATGTGTTGGCCAATTTCCGGGTGTTATTGAGTATTTGAAGCACGGGAATATTTCATTTGAAACCTCCGGCTGACGCCGCCGGTTCCAAATGCATTCCCGTGCTTCAAATACTCAATAACACCCGGAAATTGGCCAACACATAATGTTTATCTCCTAACTGATATTCTCCTGACCTGTTTAAATGTCTGTTTCAGTAGGATAGGTTCCAGGATAGGGTCCAGCTCCTCCCCAATGTTCTCCAGGAGACACGGGTTGCCAAACTGTAGAACAAATCATACACAGATGTCAACACACTTCATACATCATACCTCTTAAATCTAAAACACTGCATTCAAATGGCATTCAGTTACATCACAGTTAGTGAAAACAAGTAATATACAGCGCAACCCATACAACCTCTGTAAAACAATTTAGTTTTGCATGGCCCAAATAATTAATTATGGATTTGTATGTATGTATTTCTGATGTCTAAACGTTTGATGACTTCACATCTCTCCACTCAAGAGACTTCAGTACTCAGTGCCTGAATCATAATAAGGAGCCATTTGGCTCCCTGGGAAAATATTGGATGTGGAGATGTGCTGGGCCAGAGTTCCAGGAGTCCTACCTGAAGACAGTTCTCTAATCCTCGGGTGTAGTTGGGGTCTGACAGTTTCACAACCTCCAGCTTGTTGGCCTTCTCCATGTTCTTGATCCACTTATTGGCCTGACCTTGAGGGTCAATCATCAGTGGCCATCGGTTGGCTGACGTCACGATGATTGCATTGTCCACAGAGTAGCTGCAGGGAGACATGAGAGGTAACTAAACAACTGGCAGAGATACACAAGCTGGGCCAGTTTGTGTCACTTTGTGGTTAGGATATTTCAAGCAAATTGTTGGTAAATCATGAGCCTTTGGTGACAGAACAGTATAAAAATTATTTAAATCACTGCACTGTCTGGTCCAGAATCGATCATTTACCAGCCACCCTCATACTGATGCAGGGTTGCTGAATGTGGCATTGAATGACGAGCACACAACAGTTTATATAGGGTGAAGTTACTAAATGTGTTGTGCTCAGATTCAAAGAAAACTTCCTTTTGCAGTCTAGGATACAAGACAAAGACTCAATAGTACTTACAGATGTCCAGAATACTTTGACAATATGGTACTTACTTGTCCACTGGGAGACCAGCTATTTGCCAGTCCCGAATCTTGACTGGATCTCCAAGAGTGCTTGACAAAGAGAAGGTCTCAGATACTGGGATCCCCTTGTCTTTGCACATGTCATACCACTCCTTTAGACACTCCTGCAACACAGATTACATCCATATGTCACAGATGACGCACTGAGATCACAGATCATACACAGACTTCACAGAAGTCACAAAGAGATCACAGATGGCACACAGAGTTCACAAAGGATGTATACACAGATGTCATAGATGATGCACAGAGATCACGGATGTCACAGATGACAGAGATAACAGATGACACACAGAAATCAGGCCACACAAATGACTCCCAGAGATCACCAATGACTCCCAGATGGCACGGATGACATACAAAGATCACAGTAGATCAAAGATGATACACAGATGTCACAGATGACAAAGATCACACATGTCACACTGAGATCACAGATGTCACAGATGACAAAGATCACAGATGACACACAGAGTTCATAGATGTCACACAGAGATCACACATGACACACAGAGATCACAGATGACACTCAGAGATCACAGATCACACAGATTACACCCAGAGATCACAGATAATACACAAATGTCACAGATGACACCCAGATGTCACAGATGACACATAGATATCACAGATGACACACAGATGTCACAGATGGCAAACATATGACACGCACATGTTACAGATGATGGACAGATGTCATACTTGGATCACAAATGATTATTATTCTTGTGTTAATCTGGAATCAAAATGATGTTTATGGAAAGGCCATCGTTAGGATGAGGTAGTGCTGTACATCAAGCCTTTCTCACCAGTCTATAATCCAGAATGAAAGGTCCAAGATAGGCTACCACACTGGCGGAGAGAAGGACATCACCCACAATGTTATCATACGTCTCACTGAGCTCATGGACATTCTGTGTCCATCGTGACCTTTCTCCACCTAGACCACTGATCAGCTTGTTGGCCCTCTCTATCTTCACCTTCGTCAACTCAATGTTGTCCTCCAAGTTCTGTAAAGTGGATATCAGTCAGATTCAAATATTTGTGATTATGATATACAAATTTGTAATGACTTCTAAAAGATAGAGAACAAAAGAAGCTCAGCTTCCTATCTCTTTCCTATCTCCTCAGCTCCTTACTGAACCATTCTGATAATAATCATGAGACCATTTCTGAAGGTTCCTTTTAAGCAGTATCTTTGGTACTGAAACAAATCAGCCCTGACCTTTTTCTCAGTTTGCTTCTGGTTGAGATGGTCATTGAGGTTGGCAAGCTTGTCACGAACAGTCTTTAGTTCTGTCTGCTTCTCCTTCAGCTTGGCCATCTGGTCCTCAAGGACACCTTCTGCCATTGCCAGACTCTGCTGCTTGGGAGCCACCACCTACAGAATATCAGTCAGTCAGTCAGTCGGTTGGGTTAAATTCAGATATATCACAGTGTATCAAGACATTGTGGAAAACCCCCAAGTGATGCTGGTTTCACAAGGGTTTTACTTGTAAACCCACAAGCACAGGAAAGATGTCCTTATCTCAGTGGGCTGGATAACCATCAAATCTCAGTGGGTAGAATCCAGAGAGTGAGGCCCTTGAATTCAGTGACTACCCTGATTGACTCTTATGGCAAGACAAACTTTTCTCCCCACCTCCAGCTCTATGATCAGACACCACTCACCTTGATGACACCATCATAAACATCCATGGCCCGTACCCACTTGCATAAACCCTCACAGGCTGAGGACACATTTTTGATGATGGCTGGATCAAAGTCAGGGTTGTTGATGTACTTCTCTCGGATCTTCTTGATGGTTGCTGCTGGAATGTTGTCTTTGTCATACTCCTTAAGTGACTCCAGAAACTTCATGTCTCCCAACATCTGCATATCACATATAAGTGGAAGAAATTCATAACTGACTAATTTTACAAGTCAACATTGAACATATTTTTCATGCGGACTAACTTCTAGAAAAGAATTACTTCTTAAAAACAGTTTTTTTTTCCATCCATCAATAATGGGTAATTACAATGTAGATAATCATTTAATGAAGCTACATAACAATAACAGAAGCGCACGTAAAATCAATTTAATGACAGTAACTATAAGTAGATAATTTAACCTCACCACTTTAGTCAGCTAGGTGGCCATACAGTAGAGTGTCTGACCATGGATCTGAGGTATGCGTTTCCAATCCCGCTTGGGAAAATATTTGTATTGTGAGTTTAATCTTGATATTTTCCAGTTGATTTCAAACACGCATGTATCATTTGAAAGTTGATGTCCATATAAATTTGAGAAAAGTAAAACCTGGGAAGCGGCCTTACTAATGAAAAGTGAAACCTGGGAAGAGGTCTTTCTAGCGAAACGTAAAACCTGTCCCTCCAAAACAAAAACCTCAAATGCAGTTATTCTGGGAAAACAAGAGATGACCTAATATATCGTGAGAAGCCCACTTTAGGTGTATATTTCAGGCTAACACATGAAGTGAAAGGGTCTGTAATGAAACTGAAAGTTAGGTGGATCTTCCCCATCACATCAGTTGCCTCCCACATGTTTGACCCAGAATACGGAAATCCATACTTTCTGTATTATAAAAATGACAGGAGTAATATGAAGAACAACCTATTTCCAGCTCAAGCATATGTTACCCCAGTGGAATGCTGCTGGTAGTCTTCCGCTGACATCTATATTTGCCAAGTTACTTACCTTCCTGGCAGGGGCCCAGTAGTCTTCTCCAGTCTTGCCATTTGGGTCCACCTTCCTCTCAGGCTTGATTCCCTGATACGAACAGGCAACCACTCACAAATATGAACAACATACTGACAACAGAAACATCATCATCAACATTTCAAAAACATCACATATAAAAGCTGAAACATATAACAGAAACACCATCATAAACATTTCAAGAACTTCACTTATAACAAGCCGAATTAACAATATATCATCAATATCTCAGCCAAACCAAATGTTGGCACAGTATCGTGTTCAAGTGATTCTGTAAATCACACCTACCTTCATGATGCAGACAGCCTCCATCACCAGCTTCACCCCTGACGGAGGATTCTGCAGGTTTTTTACGATGGATATGTCATTCTGCTTCAGAGTGTTGAGGGCGGCAACAGCAGCGTTCAGGGCGGGCAGAGCTACAGCAAGCTTGGCCTCACATTCATCCTTAGAAGAAAACAAATTCAAGGGTCAAAAACAAGTAAATGATAAAAACAGTAAACATCTTTACCTTTATTTTCATGACAAATATACAAACATGCATGAGGCAAATATTTTTACAAAAAATGCCTTTATAGCAATAACGGCTTCACCTTATTTACAAAGCCCAAACTGCAATAGAAAGTTTAATGACAGCTGACACAACGTACCTGGGTGAATCTTGTAGACTCACCTGCATATACATATTCTTGTAACTTACCTTGTCATCACACTAAGACTTACAGTGAAATCAACAACATAGGAAACACCAAAGTGGCTCACCTTGACACCGATGGTCCATGTTACTCACCTTGACACTGATGGTCCATGTGACTCACCTTGACACTGATGGTCCATGTGACTCACCTTGACACTGATGGTCCATGTGACTCACCTTGACACCAATGGTCCATGTGACTCACCTTGATAGCCTTTGCCTCCATGGCAGCCTTGTTGGCGCGAGCCTCATCTGCCTCCACAATGCCCTTCTTCTCCTCCACCTCCACCGTCTCCTCCTCAATGATTTTAATGAGCTCTTCAGTCTCCTTGCTTGTCTCGATCAACTTTGGCTGAAGGTCTATGAGTTCCTCTTGCATCACATTGATCTACAGAACAAGAAGAAATGCCATGATCTGCAGCTACTCATGATCCTGCACATGGGATATGTCACATGACCTGGCTTATAGTGGGGTTAGTCTTGTCCACACCCCACTCATATATCTACTAACTGTAGCAGTTATACACAATATCACCCAAGTGTGTTTTGACATCAAAATCCATCAATAAGAGCTATTACAAGTTCAAATCTTTGAAGCTTGTGATGGTATATTTGATTTTAAAGCACAAAAGAGTTAGAACTCATTTGTCATTAAAAATAAAATTAAAAACTGTTTCATTTCATAATTAGTAAAAACAATGTCTTCAGTGAACAACCACCTATCAGCTTCGGCTGCAGAGACATCAGTGAAGTCATTTCATATCAACATCATGCAAGCAATATCTCCTGTGGAATAGTGGCAACAAAACCATTTCCACATTGATGTCAACATCACGCAAGCAATAAAACCTGTGGAATAGTGGCAACAAAACTATTTCCACACTGATGTCAACATCACGCAAGCAATAAAACCTGTGGAATAGTGGCAACAAAACTATTTCCACACTGATGTCAACATCACGCAAGCAATATCTCCTGTGGAGTAGCGGCAACAAAACCATTTCCACATTGATGTCAACATCACGTAACCAATAAAACCTGTGGAATAGTGGCAACAAAACTATTTCCACAATGATGTCAACATCACGCAACCAAAAAAACCTGTGGAATAGTGGCAACAAAACCATTTCTGCATTCATAAGAAGTCTCTGCCAAAAGCAGAGTCAATTGTACACTGCGCAGATATTTGTTTCAGCAGTCCTACACTTGAATGATGTTTGTAAACTGGTGGGGTCTGAACCAAACAATCCAGTGATTGGCATCATGTGATATGATGACAGAGCATGTGTTTATGAATCACCATGAAATAGTGATGATAACAGGTGTTTGCGAATAATGAGACAGAAAGAAAGGTGTGACACCCTGGATGAGGTATGCAAGGGATTATACATGGAAGAGTTCCTCACCTGAGATTCAGAGAACTCCAGTTTCTCCAGACCCACCATGTACCTGTTCTTCAGTGTCAAGATCTCCAGCCTCTTCTTGTTTAACAGATTCTTGAAGGTCTTGATCAGTTCCAAGTAGGAAGTTGGAGTCACATAGTTCCTTCGCCTCATCGTTTCATAGTACCTACGTTAAATAACTGATTATGCTTTAAGTTCACTTAAAGGTATTTTCCAGCACTGATGGACACTAGCAATAAGGTTCACACATTGTAATAGTTGAGAGTCAAACCTTGGCACTCAGTATAATGAATGAGAGTTATAACGATGAGGTAATGGTGTTGGTTGGAAAATGCCACCTGTAAACATACATATATACCACTGTATTACTGACCTGGTTGAGAGTGCACGGACACTCTCATGGAAGTGTTTGCACATAACTACTGTATTGTCTCTGACATCCTGTGACATCTCCACCTCATCCAGGAACTTGTTGGCCACGAGCTCCAGGGCATCCTCCGGCCATGCCTACACCAACACACAGTACTGTCAGAGCATAGTTTGTTCACAGGATGAATACTGATTGACTGCAAAGTGTACTCGTTATTATTACTGCATGTTTGCTCTATGTACAATATGATATATGGATTCACTCATTCAGGATCTAAGCCTGGAGCCAGAGAACCTTAATCAATATACCACAGAAAAATATCAGTCAGTAGGGCATATAGTAGTACCATATAGTAGGACACATAGTGGGAATATTGTGTAGTAGGACATCTGGTACTTCAACCCCAAAATGGGGTGTGAGGCACATCAATTACTAACATAGCATCTTCTGCTGTACGGAGGATGGGTACAGGATGTACTCGTCAATCCCATTCTATCCACTACCCATTCATTTCTGTCAGCATATATTTCCCTGTCCCCCGACCCCAAGTGGATGGCCTGACCTTGAACCAGTCTATGGTGCAGCAGTTGATGAGGGAGGGGAACATCCGGAGTCTGTTCCGGAAAGTGTCTCCAATGGGACTGAATGCCAGCACAACATGAAGGTTACGTCGTATCCGCTCTATGAACTTGTTGTACATGTTCAAGGGAGTGAACTCTATCTGAAGGTTTTCCTGCTGACAAACCACCTGCATCTGCAAGTTACCAGTGATAGACCCGATCATTGCCAAGGCTATCAAAATCCTTAACAATACGACAAAGACATCAAAATCCTTACCAAGATGACAATAGTGATGTCAAAATCCTTACCGAGACAACATTAGAGACCATCAAAATCCTTACCCAGATGGCAATAGATAGTCTTCAAAATCATTACCAAGATGACAATAGAGAGTTTTCAAAATCCTTACTGAGATGACAATAGAGAGTCTTCAAAATCCTTACCAAGATGACAACAGACATCAAAATCCTTATCGAGATGACAATAGAGACATCAAAATCCTTATCGAGACGACAATAGAGATGTCAAAATCCTTACTAAGACAACAGTCGGTGTCAAGAACAAGATGGCATTTACAGTTGAACTGTTAATGATGACCATACAAATAATGTATAGATTAAAATGTTAAATTTTATTTCACTATTGAATCAAATTTAGATAGTAATGTCCCTTGACAATATATCAAGACATCCTTAACGAGCCTGACAACAATGGTTTTCAAAAACAAGAATTTACAGTATTTATGTTTCTCCTTGATAACAGCTTGCTCTCAACTCCACTAATCTCAGTAATATGACTCGATACCAACCTTCTCAATAATCTCCAGGCGTTCCTCGTTGTCGTACAGGTTTGGGATATCTCCGGTGTTCAGGATCATATTCACATCCTCCAGAAAGGACTCATCCTGTAACAGTTACCACTGTTACATCCTATATATGTATAAACTACATATCAGACCTGATCAACATTACATCATGAGCACTGATCCATGCAACTGGCATGCATCGATCATCTAAGACAGTCAGTCTAGCTGATCACATCTTACGACAAGCATGGGATTCCTGGAGTCATTTTCAACCAGCATCTTCACAATTGAAAAGTTATATATCAGACATCATCTCTATAGATGCTTGCCTTGATCTGGTGGTCTCCAAACAGGAAGACCGTGGACACTCCCTCATCCCCAGCTCTCCGCATCATCCGCTTCAGATCATCTCTCCACTCTACGGTTGTATAGTTCTTGGTGATCTCAATTTGGAATAGCTCAAAGTCAGACATAAATGCTGCCAGTCTGGTGACACTCTGACGACCACTGCCTCCAATACCTGGTCAGACAAACCATCACACAGCATGACTGACAATACCCTTAATACCTTGAAGCAGTTCTTCTATGCAGGGGTATTGTTTATGTCACAATTAGCAATGTTACATCTAGACCAGTGGCCAACAAGATGAGCAACAGTCCAGGGCGTCAGAAAACTATGAATCCACAACTTAGTTGACTCTTATGAAAAGCTATAAGCTGTGCAATGTGTGCAGCCCATTTCTAGTGATATTGTTGGAATACACATCGACAAACTCACTCATTTACACTAATGCACTACTCACTCAGTCACTGATGCATGCACTTACTCATTCAATCACTTTACTTGGGACTGTTTCGGTTTGGTTTTACATAAGCAGAGAAATTGGCTTAGATGGTGTATTGTTATCTTACTCATATGGAACTTTATGCTAGGTTGCAAGATCTTTAATCATGAAGGACATATCTCAATATACAACAAACTCACCCACAAGGAGGCAATGGCCGTTTGGCTGCTTGAGAACTCTACTAATTCTGGAGATGTGTTCGATGGCAAACCTGAACATCACCAGCTCCATGGGGGCCTTGCTCATCATATTGTACTCCTCCAAGTTGTGTTCTATTGTCTGAAGCAAGCAGTTGGTGTGACAGATTCATGTCCAACCATCTCAGACCCTTAGGTATTTGTCACCAACATCAGTTTTCATAATTAATATTGGTGTGCATTTAAATGGAATCACTGGTTTTGTGTGTTGTGTGGGAAAACTTGGTGTCTGTCATTATTATGCAACAATTGTTCAGCTATGTCACAAGCAATAAGCAAAATATCATCAATGCTATACATATTATCAAAGTCCTTCCTTTATTGTCAGCTATCTCACAAGTATGTTTCAAATGTTTAGAATATAACAATATTTTAATCATAGCCTGTAAACATATATGTAAGTTAATAAGAAGACAAAGTGATCAATATCCCCCACAAAGACAAAACACTGTTTATGAATATATCCACTATTTATGACTACAGTATGTCAATATTTTGGTGTGCATATGGCAGAATTGAAGGAGAGTATTGTAGAGTTTTACAGTTCTGCTCCAGAAATGAACACTACCACCAAATTCAGTCGAGATTGTTGGAAATGCAAATAGTATTTTATTCAGATATCCAAACCTACCCAAGGGCATCACCACACCAAGTTTGGTGATTTAAAGTTCTACTAAAGAAAAGAGCAAAACCATCAATTTCAGTCAAAAAGTCAAAATTCCTCTCATGGAAACCAGTTCAACCAGAAAATATAGTTCACATACTGGTGTAACCCCCAAAAGGCACATCTAGGGATCACGGTGAAAATGGTAAACATGTGTGCCATCTGCTGTGGAAAAGATAACATCCTCAAAGCCATGTCAGAGCCATGTTTCCATAGAAACCACACAAAATAAAATTGATACTTGGGTCATATCCCCAAAAGGCACATGTAGGGATCATGCTTGATATGTGTACCAAGTTTGATGAAGCTAGCATGCATAGTTTGGAAGATCTGCTTGAGAGAATAGTCACAGCCTAGGTGATCTTTCCATGGAAACCACAAAAAATAAAATTGATACTTGGGTCATATCCCCAAAAGGCACATGTAGGGATCATGCTTGACATATGTACCAAGTTTGATGAAGCTAGCATGCATAGTTTGGAAGATCTGCTTGAGAGAATAGTCACAGCCTAGGTGATCTTTCCATGGAAACCACAAAAAATAAAATTGATACTTGGGTCATATCCCCAAAAGGCACATGTAGGGATCATGCTTGATATGTGTACCAAGTTTGATGAAGCTAGCATGCATAGTTTGGAAGATCTGCTTGAGAGAATAGTCACAGCCTAGGTGATCTTTCCATGGAAACCACAAAAAATAAAATTGATACTTGGGTCATATCCCCAAAAGGCACATGTAGGGATCATGTTTGACATATGTACCAAGTTTGATGAAGCTAGCATGCATAGTTTGGAAGATCTGCTTGAGAGAATAGTCACAGCCTAGGTGATCTTTCCATGGAAACCACAAAAAATAAAATTGATACTTGGGTCATATCCCCAAAAGGCACATGTAGGGATCATGCTTGATATGTGTACCAAGTTTGATGAAGCTAGCATGCATAGTTTGGAAGATCTGCTTGAGAGAATAGTCACAGCCTAGGTGATCTTTCCATGGAAACCACAAAAAATAAAATTGATACTTGGGTCATATCCCCAAAAGGCACATGTAGGGATCATGCTTGATATGTGTACCAAGTTTGATGAAGCTAGCATGCATAGTTTGGAAGATCTGCTTGAGAGAATAGTCACAGCCTAGGTGATCTTTCCATGGAAACCACAAAAAATAAAATTGATACTTGGGTCATATCCCCAAAAGGCACATGTAGGGATCATGCTTGATATGTGTACCAAGTTTGATGAAGCTAGCATGCATAGTTTGGAAGATCTGCTTGAGAGAATAGTCACAGCCTAGGTGATCTTTCCATGGAAACCACAAAAAATAAAATTGATACTTGGGTCATATCCCCAAAAGGCACATGTAGGGATCATGCTTGATATGTGTACCAAGTTTGATGAAGCTAGCATGCATAGTTTGGAAGATCTGCTTGAGAGAATAGTCACAGCCTAGGTGATCTTTCCATGGAAACCACAAAAAATAAAATTGATACTTGGGTCATATCCCCAAAAGGCACATGTAGGGATCATGCTTGATATGTGTACCAAGTTTGATGAAGCTAGCATGCATAGTTTGGAAGATCTGCTTGAGAGAATAGTCACAGCCTAGGTGATCTTTCCATGGAAACCACAAAAAATAAAATTGATACTTGGGTCATATCCCCAAAAGGCACATGTAGGGATCATGCTTGACATATGTACCAAGTTTGATGAAGCTAGCATGCATAGTTTGGAAGATCTGCTTGAGAGAATAGTCACAGCCTAGGTGATCTTTCCATGGAAACCACAAAAAATAAAATTGATACTTGGGTCATATCCCCAAAAGGCACATGTAGGGATCATGCTTGATATGTGTACCAAGTTTGATGAAGCTAGCATGCATAGTTTGGAAGATCTGCTTGAGAGAATAGTCACAGCCTAGGTGATCTTTCCATGGAAACCACAAAAAATAAAATTGATACTTGGGTCATATCCCCAAAAGGCACATGTAGGGATCATGCTTGACATATGTACCAAGTTTGATGAAGCTAGCATGCATAGTTTGGAAGATCTGCTTGAGAGAATAGTCACAGCCTAGGTGATCTTTCCATGGAAACCACAAAAAATAAAATTGATACTTGGGTCATATCCCCAAAAGGCACATGTAGGGATCATGCTTGATATGTGTACCAAGTTTGATGAAGCTAGCATGCATAGTTTGGAAGATCTGCTTGAGAGAATAGTCACAGCCTAGGTGATCTTTCCATGGAAACCACAAAAAATAAAATTGATACTTGGGTCATATCCCCAAAAGGCACATGTAGGGATCATGCTTGATATGTGTACCAAGTTTGATGAAGCTAGCATGCATAGTTTGGAAGATCTACTCGAGAGAAGATGACATCTTCATCAACAGTCATAGTCACAGCCTAAGTGATGTTTCCATGGAAGTCACAAAAAATAAAATTGATACCTGGGTCATATCCCCAAAAGGCACATGTAGGGATCGTGCTTGATATGTGTACCAAGTTTGATGAAGCTATCATGCATAGTTCAGGAGATTTGCTCTGGACAAGATGGCATCCACGGTCTAAGTGATATTTCCATTGAAACCAGAAAAAATAAAATTGATATCTGAGTGCATCTATCCCCCCAAACGCATATATCATGCTTGACAGGTGTATCAAGCTTGGTTACGTTATCATGAATAGTTTAGGAGATATGCCAAGTATATGAGTATTGCCGACGCACAGATGTACATACTGATGTACGGACGGACAGAACCCCTTTTCTATATCCCCTGCAACATTGTTGTTTTGGGGGATAACTGAAGGCCTATGAAAGCTGTCATTGAGCATGTCAATATTCAGTGAATGGCACTGTTGTTCTTACCTCCCTCAGCTCATCCAGATTGAGGATTTCATTGTACAGTTTGTCCTCCCCTTTCTTTGTGAGATAGTCCCCAAACATCAGGCTGCGGATGGTGTCATCCCGGATGGACTTGCCAGGCTCCAGCAGGTGAGCGAACAAATTGTTCATCTTGTCCTTGAACTGTGACTCAACCACTGACTGCAAACACATCAAGAAGGAAACACTAGATGGATGTCTGTGGGATGATCCTTTGTTACTATGCCCAAAGATGTTTGGTTATTTCTCAAGGGAGGTTGGACCCCTTGCCCACTTAACAAAGACATTAAGCCTGATAGCTATTTCCTTATCTGATCCCTTGACCACTGACCTAAGATGTCCACCAGTAACATGAGGTCTAAGGTCTTCCCCTGTGTCGACATGGCCCAGGATGTTAAGCCAAGCATCTGATCCTTGGCCAGACCCCTTACCCACACTTCCACATAAATCACCCAGTCTTGAACCTATGAGTGTTATCCTGTAGTTCCTGTAGAAAGCAGGCATTTCATGTTTGGTTTGAATGTAACTGATGTTAGGTAACATTTTACCTTGACCATTTTGAAGAAAGTGTTGCGATCCTGGTCATCTACAAGTCTGTCATAGAACACCCGGTACACTTCATGCACCCACAGACGTGAGATCTTCTGTCCTGCAGTGGTGCCAACAGCCGGCATCACTGAAGATTTCATCAACAGGATACCCTGTCAACACAGGCAAGCAAACTGTACTAGTGTCTGTCACTTGTTGTCATCAATATTCCTATTTCTAAGACATGTAGGAAATATGATTCAGGGTATATTTGATTTATGATATAAGATCTGGGGTATATAGGATATAGGGTATTTAGGCTAAAAGGGATCTAGGATATGGGATCTGGGGTGTGTAGGATATACATAAGATCTAGAATATGTAGGATCTAGGATATATCATATAAGGATCAGTGGTACATAGAATCTTGGGTCTATCAGATCAATGGTATATAGGATATACGGTACATAGGATCAAGGGTGCATATGATCTAGTTATAAAGAATCAGTGGTATATAGGATATATAGAATACACGGTATAGGTTGTATTGGAAATAGGAGCTATGGTATATAGGATATATAGAATCTACAGTATATATAGGTACATAGGATCTGGGATATAAGATCTATGACATAGGATCCAGGATATATATAACCTAGGATGTAAAGTATGAAGTATATAGAATCTATTGTATATGATATAGGCTATATAGGATAAAAGACTTAGGGTGTATAGGATCTAGGATGTAAAATCTACGGTATACAGAATCTAGGATATAATATGTAGGGTATGTAGGGTCCAGGGTATATAAGATGCAGGGTACACAACCACTCAGTTTTCTCACCTGTACAACTCTGGCAAAGTCTCGAAGGTTGAACAGATAGTGGGACTTGGATGGTGTTGGGAGGAAGTTTGTGATAGCCATCTGGTAAATCTCTAATGTGGAGCCCAGTAGAATCTACACACGGAGAGATACATTCATCAACAGTCATTCAGCAATTCATACCTAAATTTACAAAATAGATGCCATATCTTTTCATCAATCATGCCTCAGTCATAAAGGGAACTAATATGTATTTGCTGTGGAAACATTCTTGAGTGTAGTGTCTTTTATAAAGTCACTCAATATTTTCTTGATACCGAATGACCCATGAAGGTCCAGAGTAGAATAGGCCTTCAGCAAACCATGCTTGCAATGAAAGGTGACAATGATTGTCGTAAGAAGCGACTAACGGGATCGGGTGTTCTGGCTCGCTGACTTGGTTGACACATGTCATCTGTTCCCAGTTGTGCAGATCGATGCTCGTGATGTTGATCACTGATTGTCTGGTCCAGACTCGATTATTTACAGACCTCCGCCATGTAGCTGCAATATTGCTGAGTGCAGCATAAAACTAAACTCACTCTCTCACTCACTTAATACCAAACTACCAAAATGTCTGCAAGTCTCAGATGCTAATATCAGGCATCATTTGGGAAACAGTTTGTGTTAAGATATTTCCTATTCTTGACACCTACCCTGGAGAACCTCCTGAGGGATGTCTCAAAACTCCTGAAGTGCCAGTCAATTATGGGGGAGAAAATATTCTTCATCGTCTCTTCATCAAATGTCTCAATGCCTATAACATTGAAGTGTCGCAGGAAGCGCTGTGTCACAGTGTTCCTGCCACCACCAGGCGGACCCATCGCCGCCAACATCACGATGTCCACCAACTGCAGCACAGACGTATCTTTCCTACAACATAGTAATATACAACATATACAACGTATCAATATTTGTCATGTCAAATTACAGTGCTGTTGCAAGATACAATAATACCATGCATTTATATAATGCACCTCTTCCACATCAAAGTGATCATGTCCAAATCTTGAAGGAGTCTGTGTCCAGATTACTTTTGTCAAAACTCATCACTAAATACACAACATCAATGAATTGTATTATCCTACAGATGCTTCTTTAGTTCCTAATAAATGGAGTGTGTGGGCCAATCCCTGGATGACATGGATAAAGAAACAGAGCAGTGATAATCTACATCATGTACCATGGTGCATCCATGGTGTCAGGACCAGAGTAGCTGTCTTCCACCGCATGATTACTGTACCATACCAGCTGTCATTTTACTGTAATCAGAATTTCTACTGGGAGCAGACCCTGGGGAGCTCCACAGATCATTGGGAGCTCCCCAAACCTCTGGGATCTCCACAGGCCACTGGCAACTGGACCACAGACTTCTAGGATCTCCACTGACCACTGGGAACTCCACACACATCTGTGAACTTCACAGACATCTGTGAGCTTCACAGACAACAAAGATCTTCACAGACATTTTGGAACTCCACAGACATCTGGGAACACCACAGACCTCTGGGATCTCTACAGACCAACCTCTGGGATCTCCACTGACCACTGGGAACTCCACACACATCTGTGAACTTCACAGACATCTGTGAGCTTCACAGACAACAAAGATCTTCACAGACATTTTGGAACTCCACAGACATCTGGGAACACCACAGACCTCTGGGATCTCTACAGACCAACCTCTGGGATCTCCACTGACCACTGGGAACTCCACACACATCTGTGAACTTCACAGACATCTGTGAGCTTCACAGACAACAAAGATCTTCACAGACATTTTGGAACTCCACAGACATCTGGGAACACCACAGACCTCTGGGATCTCTACAGACCACTAGGAACTCCAACCTACTACCTGTACTACATACCTGTCATACCAGAAGCCATGGTCAATCCACTGTCGCAGGATCTCTATAGGAGGCTGGGCACCATACCTTTCCTTGGCTGGCATGTTCAGGTCGTCCACAAACACACAGAGCTTCTTGCCCAGCGTTGGACCAAAAACTCCCTTCTTCCTTCTGGAACAAACATACCAGCACCAATTGAGTGTAACATACTTCAAGCAGGTATTATGTTCAGTACTTGAATTCAGTACCTGGAACCTCCCAACTCTGCCACATTGCCTCCCAAATGAACCTACCCCACCCTCATTCTACTTCACTAACCCAACTCCACTTCACTAACCTAACTCCACTTAATCTCATCCTCTCATCTCTGTGACATCCCAACGTCCTAACAAGCACAAAATGTTGGCATGTATTTGTATTTAATATGACAATAGGGTTGTAACATCACAGAGAATGGTAGTTGCCACTGCTAACTGATTTAGACAAAGGTGGTGGTCAGACAGCATTAGTGATATTAACTGTTTCAGAGCAGCGGCAGTTGCATAGCATTTACTTTAGCTCTAATTGAGTAGCTAACTGCAAAGCTCCACATTACGTCCAGCTACCCAGTGGTAATGCTTGTATCTCCCTTATTAAAGGGAACAGAGCCAAGTGATCTGACACTAGATCAATCATGACCCCTTAATGTTGAAATATATGTCAAACCACTACAATCACTCTGTGGAACAGTACCTACATCCTGTAACAAACAAAATGTCATATAACCTAAAACAGTGGATATTCTACCAAACATTTATGACATATGTACCGGTCAAGTTTTGAGAAGATGATGTCTTGTGTCTGATTGGCTGATGTTTGAGCCGAGAAGTTGATGTTGTTGATAATGTATTTGTCTTTTGGAAGCTGAAGTAGAAAGTTGTTGGTGATGGCACTTTTCCCCGTTCCCGTGGGGCCGACAAACAGCACAGGCTTGTCCTTGCTAAGGAACCTCTCTAAGAAGTAGCGCTGCCGCTCAGTTTCCACGGTGTTGATGATGACAGCATTAATCTACAAGGGGAGATAATCACAATTAGCAGAAAGTCCTGTTTGTGCTTTATCTCCTGTGTCATGATAAAACATAGATGCAAATATTACATGTAATCTTAACATGTCTCATGAGAAATAAAAACATAATACCACCACTTGTATCTTACAGTTTATTTTATCAGTTATTTTTGGATTAATACCATACATTTATAGACTAAAATACTGTCATAATATTGGCATCATATGAAAACATACTTAAAATGTGATACTCACCAATGTGAATTTTAAGTTATAAGAATCTATGTATGGTCTGACATATTTCTAACCAAAACCATCTTTAGTTATGTAGTTACCAACATTTATAGATTTATATCTGAAAAGGAAAGATGAAGCTTCATTCTTGATAACAATATCTTCAAATGTTCCTGTGAAGAACGCTGATAAGCTCATATATATGCCAACTGTAATTGTTGTGATGTGATGAGCCATGGCATATTTTACCTTATTTTCATCATTTCATTACAAAAATGCAATGATGTTTAAAAATAATAAATTATGTTTATAATCTTAATACTAAACATAAAACCGTGGGATTCTGTAAAGACAACATTACAACAAAGCAGGTGATCCACTAGCTATCTGTTACACCTGTAAATAAGCACAAGAATCATACTGACTTGACTGTCACAAACCAGGTACAGGGTCACCTTAACCAAAACGATACATAAGCAGTCTCAACATGTCATGTTAGAGGGAAGAAATCTAGGATGGCTAATTCATACTGAAGGTTTTCAGGGCAAGGCATAAAGGATTGTAGCTCCAAGTGTGGGACTGACAAAAAGGATGTTTTTATTTACCAAACCACCTTACATAGACAAATTGTTCTAATTAATCCATGTAAATACATTTTAATTCAACATATGACCTACACACAGATTGTTCATGAAAACCAACGAACATTTTATGAGGTCATTTATTGTAATATATGAACAATGAGATCCACAACAGTATTCGGCCCTCCTTCTTTACACATACTGTAATATATGAACAGAAATAGTCCTCAAGTCTTATTTGACTGGAATCATTTATGGTAAGTATTTATCAAAATATTGTGGAAACTTTTACATTGTAATATACACTCAAAGATATCAAATCCAAATGTTACAAATCTCTTCATTTCAACCCTTTTATGTTGTAAAGGCACATAATGTTACACATACAATATATTGCTACACAATTATCAAAACTGTGAATTATGTTTGGCTCAACAGGTACAAAACCCCTTTAAGACCCAAGGTTATAATGATATTTAAATATATTAACATCCTGTATTAGTAATGATGATATATCAATACATGACATCACAATGGGTAATAAGTATCAACTATCCTGATATAGAAATACACATAAAATAGACCCTGATGCACAGAGGACGGACGATGGACACAGACAACGGACCTCCACATTGAGAGATACATGCACTAACGGGGGTTTATTAACAGGGTAGCATATACCTCTCTAGGATAAAACATGGTGGGCGCAGGAGGTTGTTAGTAGCTGAAATGAGCGACAAGCTTACCATGATACGAAGATCTCTATCTCGCTGTCAAAATCAATGTCACATGGTTGAAATGTTAATTGCAACTAGATGAATTCAAATGAATAAAGAAAGATATTAATCTAAAGTGTAAAGTATGCGATAAAAGTATAACTGATATAAGCATTTGAGTTCAGTGTTTACCAACTACATTCAAATAAAGTTTAATATCCAGTTCAGTATCTAATATCAATTCTTAATCTTTAAGAAAGGAATTTCAAAATTTGAAGATTTAAGCATTCCACACAAGACATCTTGAAAGCAAAGTATCAGCTGTTTCCCCACTGTTGTATATTCAGCCAGTCAAGTATGCTACTCAATATAAGATAAGGACCACTCAAACTCTTTCATGTGACTACAATCAAATACCATGACAGATCATAGTGACAAGAAAGAATTGGATGGTTGTTAACGGTTTTTAGCAGAAAATTACAGAGAATTGTGAGATGGAGAAAAATGGGCTGGTTCTGAAATTTAACAAACTCATCAAACACATTTTTGGTAAACACAAAGGAAAGTTACATATAGTAATGATAATACAGAATAATGATGCTGCAAAGTTTCATGGATTAACTTAACATAACTTTCTTTACGTTTCTTAAAGAAAGTACAACAGAAGTTGTGAGATGCATGAAAATGTTCTTAATATCTGTGAGTTCCTTGCTGTGTTCACCATGAAATATGTTGCATTTATTCACCACCCTGTGGACATTGTAACCAAACTAGTAGTTTCAGAGAAACATCCAAACCACATCAGATTACTGAGGGAAATGCTACTTTTCTATATTTAGTATGACCTACTATGTCTAAAAATTCTCTCATAACCCTTTTTAGGTGGCAAAAGCATTTTACCAAGGCAGCCTGCTTATATATCTGCAAATGTGTGGGGTGAGAATACAATACACAAGCTCTCTCTCTCTTGCCCACTCCCTGTATTGTAGGTGATAAAATAATAAAGGTGTCAGCATTGTTTTTTCAGGATAGTCTGCCAGGGAACTACGAGCTTTTTGGTTCTTCCACTGGCTTGTCAGGCTGACATACAGACACCCTTTTAGACCTTGCACTGGTTCCAGAAAGCTGCTTACCGCACTAAAGACACAGATATCATCCCTCACATAGTGTAAAGCATTCCCTTGGTGAACTCCAGTATTGCATGAGTGGGAGGTAGTGTGACATGACTGACTAAAAGGCCTGCTCACTTATAGCAGTAATGAGTAAATAATTTCTTCCTGAAATAATCTCATCTAAGCGATCACAAATAGTTCTGGGATTAGAAAAGAAAGTGAATTATCAATGCATTTTAAATTGTATTAGTAGTTAGTTGTCCAAAGAAATAGAGCTGTTTTAATAGGAGCTATAAGCGACAGAGCAGAAGTTTGTTCGAAGAAGAATGGTCATTGCAAAGCAAGTGATATTATACATTTGCATTTTGCTCATATTACCATTTTGTTCCCAGCAAATTCAAAGAATAACATGGGATATGACTTGATATTTGAACACATTAGTACATCCTGATGATAGAAACCAACAAAATAGCAGTTATAAGTGATGATGGATGTTCATTCAATGATAGCGAGTCAGTGAGTTTAGCTTTGTGCAGCACTCAGCAATATTCCAGCTATATGGCTGCGGTCTATAAATAATCAAGTCTGGACCAGACAATCCAGTGATCAACATATGCACATCTGGGATCTGTGCAACTGGAAACAGATGACATGTGTCAACCAAGTCAGTGAGTCTAACCACCCAGTCCCATTAGCCCCCTCCAATGATAAGCATGGGTTACTGAAGACACATTCTAACCCAGTTTTCATCAGTCTTATTCAATGATTATCAATAGACTTAAATGCCACAGCATCATCTGAGAGTAGTATCTTGTATACTGAGAAGTGAACTGTACTTAACTCTTGTTGATGTGAAAACACAACACACATCCCTCACAGATAAAGCTAAATGGGTGCTTATGTAAGTTGATATGACAGAGTATGGTAATAGGAACAATGAAGTCACAATGAAATGAGTGATTATATCATATTCAAAAGTGATATAAAGGGATGTATTATCATGTCTTTAGGTATATTTCTTGAAAACATATACTTTTTAACTTGGGAAATTGATCTCCACTTAAAAAATCCTCCTTGAACAAACAAAATGTTTCACATCTGATTAATGACAATTTCTATGGTATTATGTACATTTACATCATTGCCAAAAAAGTGTACAGAAAATGTAGAAACAGCCGTGGGAAACTAAATACACCTAACACCTCATTGTTAACACCAGGTACCATAGCAACAGCCAACAAACTACCACATGTCTGCTTCACCCCAAAATGACAAGGTAAATGTTACTGATTACAGGTAAATGAAAGTATTAGTACAGAAGTAGGAGTGAAAGCCGTGAAATGTCATGGTAGTCACTTAATTTTAGTTGAAAACTTATCACAATCAACATTTCGTCCCTTTAGCCTAAAACTGATCACAGTCGTGTAATTGTTCATATTTTCGAAATGAAATAATACATGAACTTCATATTTCACAATAACAAAAATTGATAAAATGACACCTGTTATGCAAGACTGTTATCCTGTAGATGAAAGATTATGTTCCTCTAGGATTTAGGCATAAGGATGTGTCCTTACAGTGAGATGTCATATAGTGCAAAGTGTAGTCAAGTGACAAGGTATATTGTGTGCAGACTCTCAGTGATGAAGGTAAATAACACACGATCAGCATAGTGAACACGTTCTTATTTAAAAGGTATAAATTAAAAACCTGTCATCCCATACATTGCTTGTTATTATTGCATCAGTGCACCATAATCAGATTTGTGTTGATATAGGAATATGTGGACTTGGAGAACTTAGATCCTACTTCCCTGAAGACAAACAGTCTAAGCATATCTATATTCTAATTCAGACAACCTCACTTTCTCTTGAACAATATATAAAAAGTGACACTTTGCTCAATTCAGCATACTGATTATTTAAATATGCATGAATGTCTTGTAAGAAAATGATTATTCCAAATAAAATATTAAATTCCTTTGTTGGCATTGTTATCATTTGTGAGGGAAGTAGGATGCCAAGGTGCATGTATGGAGAGGATGAAATGATATAATACAGGATGTCTTACCGAATCATCAGAAGCAAACACGCTTTGTGGTTTTGTCTTTGGGTTAAACAAAAATAACACACAAGTCATTAAACAAAGATGTTATCAAAGTGATTGGGAATATTCATCAACTGGCATGAAAATTTCACAAGATTTACATTACATTAAACATTCTTTATATGGAAGGTGAACTTAGTGAGGACTGTTGCCATTGTATATTAACAGAACAGTCACGTCAACTAAGGGAGACAACTGATGATAAGACTTGTCATTCTTACCATACCTCACATCCTAATCTGCCACATATTAAGACACACCCCTAACACAGCTTGTGCTAAAAACATTTCACCTTTTGAATCATGACACAATATTAAGAATAGAAATTTGTACATGAACTATTTATTGTCACAAAAGACATTTTACCAGGGAAGGAACTTTGTGAAGCTTACAACTATTCTATGCACCTCTCAACTTATGGAAAAGGCAGCAGTCATAATGTAATTCATATTATGTGCACTTGCCTTTTGAATTCTTTATATCATGGAAGTATGAACACATTCCTAGGACAACTGGAGTAGAATGTATCTTAATCAGATGTACTTGCCAACATAGATGTTGACAAATCTTACCATATCACAATGCTGTAACACAAATAACATCGAGCCTCTCTTACAAGATTCCTCAGGCCTAGTCAATATTATAAAGTGGTAATATTGATGTAGGGGTGAAATCCAATCCTGGCAGGGTTACCCAACAGTATATTTAGCTGGACATGGCACAACCCAGCCATACTTTGAAGCATAGGGCAACTAGAAGAATTATTGTGAAATAGAGTATATACCTCAGGATAAAATCATTATTTGCTACAGTGTAATACTTTAACAAGGAAATGAACAACAAAACATTGGACTGTTTACAACAAACTATTAATAACTGCATGAAATGATTGGCTGTTTACTAAAATGCATATTTCTCAGGATGAAATGATTGGCTGTTTATTACAATGTATAACACTCTGGATGAAATGATTAACTTCCATTACATTATGTATAACACTTTGCATGCAATGATTGAATGTTAAATACTACAATGTATAAGTTTCACGGTGAAGCAAAACACATCTGGCTGACTGACATTCTAGCTAAGACACTGACATGCACACAAATGCCCACAGATACACGGTCACAAAACACACATGCAGTTTTTAAACATGCTACCCCATCACCTTACATTTGAGAAAAAAACCATCATCTGAACTTGATGACACAAAGAGAACAAACTGCTTATTTATTTTAAATTAGTACTTCTGGTTAAAACTGATAATTATCCTCCATCCATACATACTGGTCATCACCTTATAATGCATATACACCACAAGAATAAACATAAGAGATATGTTGGATTCCCCTCTCCTGGAGACACTCACATGCTTCACATGTAGACAGTGTAACATTATTAATTACAATAAACAATATTTTCACACTAGTTGGTAAATATTGTGTTGATATATTTACCTGCTCAGCATTATAGGCACAACATAATTTTGATGGTCATTGCTACATAATATTAATTTGTTTAATGTCAACTAGTTGTTAAACAAACAGGATCACATTCAGTACTGATGTTTGCTTACCGTGGCAACTTCCTCCTAGCAAGGGATTAAGAGGTTATACTGACATGAAGAACACAACTGAGGTGAAGAAAAGCACAAATACCCTGTAGCCATCAGCCTCACCAACCTTCCTTATGTTTCTTTCAATTAACACTCTGATATGCCATGTAAGGATGGCCTCCGGTGAAGACAAAATATGGATTAAGCCAAAAGGTAAATAAAATGCTAAAACTGTTTTGAAACAATCTTACCAACTACATTAAAAAGACGCTCCATGAAAGTAGTTAAATAACACCTGATTCTTTTCATATCAACCACAGCAATATGAAAGAATTTCAGGGGTATTTTTCTCAAGTTCATCTACGATCCTTCTTTGTTTGTTCATTGTTAAATCCTATTTACAGCATATTGCAGCAGCAACAACTGTGAAACAAGATCTGCAAATGTTTTATATTTGAGCAAAGTCTTACTGAGAAGTAATATACACAATAATACAGTCACTTGGTCACTTTTTCCACTGCCTCTGGCACAGGCTGCAGGAGGATAATTTCAGTGAAAACTTTCAACCCATCTTAGCACAGACTGATTGAAACCCATTTAAACCCTTCTTAGCACAGACTGCTACAAACCCATTTCAACCCTTCTTAGCGCAGACTGCTACAAACCCATTTCAACCCATCTTAGCACAGACTGAATGAAACCCATTTCAACCCATCTCAGCACAGACTGAATGAAACCCATTTCAACCCTTCTTAGCACAGACTGCTAGAAACCCATTCCAACCCTTCTTAGCACAGACTGCTACAAACCCATTTCAACCCATCTTAGCACAGACTGCTACAAACCCATCTTAACCCTTCTTAGCACAGACTGAATGAAACCCATTTCAACCCATCTCAGCACAGACTGAATGAAACCCATTTCAACCCTTCTTAGCACAGACTGCAAGAAACCCATTCCAACCCTTCTTAGCACAGACTGCTACAAACCCATCTTAACCCTTCTTAGCGCAGGCTGCTACAAACCCATCTCAACCCTTCTTAGCGCAGGCTGAATGAAACCCATTTCAACCCATCTTAGCACAGACTGCTAGAAACCCATTTCAACCCTTCTTAGCACAGGCTGCTACAAACCCATTTCAACCCATCTAAGCACAGACTGCTACAAACCCATTTCAACCCATCTTAGCACAGACTGCTACAAACCCATTTCAACCCATTTAAGCACAGACTGCTACAAACCCATCTCAACCCTTCTTAGCGCAGGCTGAATGAAACCCATTTCAACCCTTCTTAGCTCAGGCTGCTACAAACCCATTTCAACCCATCTTAGCACAGACTGCTACAAACCCATTTCAGCCCTTCTTAGCACAGGCTGCTACAAACCCATTTCAACCCATCTTAGCACAGGCTGCTACAAATCCATCTCAACCCTTCTTAGCACATACAGAATGAAACCCATTTCAGCCCATCTTTGCACATTTCAATCGTTCTTAGCACAGACTGCTAGAAACCCATTTCAACCCATCTTAGCACAGACTGCTACAAACCCATCTCAACCCTTCTTAGCGCAGGCTGCTACAAACCCATTTCAACCCATCTAAGCACAGACTGCTACAAACCCATTTCAACCCATCTTAGCACAGAGTGCTACAAACCCATTTCAACCCATTTTAGCACAGACTGCTACAAACCCATCTCAACCCTTCTTAGCTCAGGCTGCTACAAACCCATTTCAACCCATCTTAGCACAGACTGCTACAAACCCATTTCAGCCCTTCTTAGCACAGGCTGCTACAAACCCATTTCAACCCATCTTAGCACAGGCTGCTACAAACCCATCTCAACCCTTCTTAGCGCAGGCTGCTACAAACCCATTTCAACCCTTCTTAGCACATACAGAATGAAACCCATTTCAGCCCATCTTTGCACATTTCAATCGTTCTTAGCACAGACTGCTAGAAACCCATTTCAACCCATCTTAGCACAGACTGCTACAAACCCATTTCAACCCTTCTTAGCACAGAGTGCTACAAACCCATTTCAGCCCATCTTTGCACATTTCAACCCTTCTTAGCACAGAGTGCTAGAAACCCATTTCAACCCTTCTTAGCACAGAGTGCTACAAACCCATTTCAGCCCATCTTCGCACATTTCAACCCTTCTTAGCACAGAGTGCTAGAAACCCATTTCAACCCTTCTTAGCACAGAGTGCTACAAACCCATTTCAACCCTTCTCAACACAGACTGCTTCAAACCCATTTCAACCCTCCTTAGCCCATGCTGCTAGAAACCTATTTCAATCCTTCACAGCATAGGAGACTGGAGACCCATTTCAGTTTTATCTTGTATAGCATATGTTGCCCTGGACTCATTTGAATCCTGGAGAGCATTAGGTTGTTAGAGATCCGATTTAAACCCTCAGTCCCTGTAGACATGATCTGATGTACTGATGAAGCCGTTTCACTCAACAAATTATGCACACATAAAGGATAATCTATGAAATAACAGGAGCATAGTCTGTTGGCCATCAAGATTACCTTCATCGACTGAAGTAACATACAGAGATGTAACAAGTAGGTAATGGTACAGCTTTTATGATTCTTGTAAACAGTCAACAAATATTTGATGTTTTCTGTCAGATATACCTCTTGTCTGTTTTCACAATGATAACTATGGATCCTCCTAAACAAATTGGATGATCATGTAGGTTTGGAGGCTTTGAATTCATGTAGGTTTTTTGTTATGATTTAAGAGAAATAATTATACAGAAATTGATACAATAATCAACATGACAGACAGACAGACAATACGACACACATACTGGCAGTAAACTACAGGTCTCAGCTAAACAGAAATTTAAAAGTGGAGCTAAAAAACATTTTTGGTTTAAAAATATGATGATATGCAAATAATTACAGCAAAAGCAATATAATTGCTAATATTATCTATCATTTTCTCAAATAAACTTCAATGTTAGACAAGAAAATAAAGAGAACATGGGAAAATATTTTGATTGCCAGCTGAGCCACAGTTATCTCCTCACTAGCACATCTACTGACCACCAGGACAAGACACAGATAACATACAACATTGTTACCTGGATTTCCTGCAGGCAAAAAGCAAAGTGAAGTCTTTAGTCAATTTATGAAAGAAATCACTCCCTCATGGATAAAAGTGTGTGTGATACTATTTTGAGCTGTGTTAATGAAAAGTTAATGAAACGAAAAAAAATCATGTGTGTACCACAAGAGTAACTCTATGTGATGCTTGTATTACATGTAGGGCAAGGATTGAGAACTGAACTTGTCTTGATGGTAATCAAAACTAATTATGCAACACTTGACAAAATACAAGATCACTTAGCATAACTGAATTCCAAGTTTGAGGAACTTTTAACCCAAAAAGAATCATTAAATACTCTGTAGTCTTAATACTATTTGACATATTTCAAAATATCTTTTCTCCAAGATGACCTAATGAACAAAAATAAGGTTTTCACTACCATGGAAATCAATATTATTAAGTGTGAGATAGGCAATGTTTAGGAAAAAGCAACAGCAAAACGGATTTGTTAGAAAAACACTCAAAACGCAAGTTTTATATATGTGAGTTAATTATACTTGCATGATATCTCTACTTAAAACCTTTCGCAACAGAACTATTTTCAGATAATTTCATCATATTTCAGATAGATATCCACTTATAGAAGTAAATACCTACTGACCATGCTCGCACGCACGCATGCACGCACGCAAACTATAGTGTACATAGCATATACGTGCAATGCAAACACAGGCCATGCGTGAAGAGGACTTGTTTCTCTTGTACTGCATAAGAGACAGATGGCTGATATCTCTCAGTATACAGAGCTGAGCTCACACTTGAGAAACAGACAAAGGAATTATCACTTTCAAAGAAAACTGAAAATATGTTTATATTGTTATGAAAACAGCTCATTTATTGAAGTACTTTCTACTTTCCAAAACCAGAAGAGTGTGTTCTTCAGTGAAGAATTGACTTGAATTTTTATATAAAAGCTCCAAATTCCACTAAATAATCATAGGAAATGTCTATTATAGTAAATTCGCTGTATGATACCAGCAAAACTATAAACACACTGGTAGACTTACATCCTGAATGCATTGCTTTGTTTTTTCTGACTGTTATGTACTAGGTGGATCAGCCACTCTACTTATGCAGTCAATCTTGAGATGCCAATGTTTATCTCAGTATCAGTAAATTCATGTGTCAATTTTGTATCATCACAGAATTATAAATGTCAATTTCAAATTATCAGTTCTCAGCCCAGTTAATATTTTAAATTGCATGTCCATAAGGGGAATTGTTTTATCTATACACTTATTGAATACTTAGTAATTAAAGGTCACATGCAACAAAACAATCAAACATAATTAAAACACATTTATCACTTATTCATGACATATAATATACACTGCTGCTTTTAAAAAAACAAATAAACAAAATTATAAGCGTACAATTGCGATTCAAAAGTGCAATATTTTGTACTTGGGCTTACTTCCCCCCAAACAAAGCCCTCGGGAGACCAAACCCAGTCATAGCTGGTGGATGTGCATTCAAGTGTAACATACGTTTCCGATTGGCTGTTTCATTTGCTGATATGTTGAGAGTTCATTGTGTGTAGAGAAAGATGATCTGTTTAGTATAGCGAGTCACAAGAAAGTAAGATTCTTTATGGATAACAACTTCTTTTTGTGTATTTGATTTGTCGTTTCAGTATGGATTCATATACTGTTGTCAAACAAAATCATATACACTAAAAGAAGTCGCTATCCATGAAGAATGTATATAGAGATGTTGGGGTTTGAAAATACATGTTCTCCGAATTTGCGCTCGATCCAATAAAAAATCATGTCAGTAGAGATGGTAAACTACTGTGTGGCTGGAATCTGTCATTCGTCCAAAGCAGGACTTGAAAGTGACAGGAGTTTGCACCAGTTTCCATCAGATCCAGTCATCCGAAAAAAATGAATGTAGTTTGTTTGCAACCCACAGATGTAAAAACATCTCATGTGTATCACACCTGCCTAATTACATAATGTGGCAGAGACGGGACTCGGGTGCAGGAGTCATAAATCAACTTATTTTCTTTATGTCGTATAGTCTGATAGGTGTTAAGTTCAAATTGCACGTGGTCAATGATTGAAGCTGTGTACTGCTTATTGTCTTTAACAGACAGGCAGGCAGACATATAGGTGTCAATAAACCAGACACTGAGCTTTCTTTGTGACAGAGACTGCTTACCACAATCAACAAGTTTGTATTTTTACGTAACGAGTAGACTATTTACTTGTTTGTGTCCACAACCAAGATTAGATTACTGCTCACGACCTCAGACGCTGGGCATGCATACTGTTTCAAGCTCCGCGAATCTATTCACTGCGCATGCGTTATGGACGCAGCGCAGCACAGCTGTTGAAACCAGTTTTCCCCCCAGCGCTGGGGGGAATTTAGTGAAACGCCTGAACTCTGATTTCCCGGGCTTTTTTTTCATCGCATTTTGTTTAACTTTATGGGTTGAATTGGCATTTTTTATGATTTGTTTCGGTAAGTGCATACTGAAAGGTACCAGAATCTGCAAAGTTGTGTTTTACGTTGCATGTGACCTTTAAATTATAAATGAATATTGATCTGATCAATGGCATCCCTGGTAGCAACAATCCTTAGTTCAGATCTGACATCCAACACATGCCCACTGCACCACTCTCACATCACTCCACATGCTGCATAGGGTACAGGTCTCTGGACTACCTTTACTTTGCTGTCAATGTTGAAAGACGTCACAAGGCTGCTCCAAGAGTGCCAGGAACCATACTGGCGCCGGATATAGACATGGTCAAACACTGAACCCTTCTTCGGGATCATCAGTCCTCGTGCAAACTTTAGGTTCTTTGGTCTGAAAACATAAGGTTTAATGACAGGAAACATCTGCATAGTTACAGCAATATCTTGGCATAGCTGCTAGATATGTTCATTTTTGTGAAGTGAAGTAACATGAAGGTTAAAGTATTTGTTCATCCTCATGATGAACACCCAGGCTCAGTTTACCACATGCGTTACAATGTGTGAAACCCATTTCTGGCATCCCCTTATTTCTGTATGGGTTCATTCAACGAAACTTGGTTAACTGAATTCATCTCAGTATGTATCTGCATCACACCATCAGTGTCCTTATTGTAGCTGGCTTGTCTCTTAAAGTCATGCTGCTTGTCTCTGGAGAACTGCTATATTTCCAAGTTGACAAATGTCTTACTGTGTAGATCACTACTCAATGAACCTTAAAGCCCTGGTGCATTACTGTACCTTGGATATTTGCCTGTGGCCTCCATCTCACACAGACTTCTGAAGAACTCGTCAAACTTGAGCCGTGAGTTAGCGTCCAACGTGGCGCCAATGGACCAGACGATGGAGAAGAAGAAGTAGGAGATGATCATGTTGGTTCTCTCCTCGATGATTTTCTGGTCTGTCAGTGAGGTGGCCACTGGTTCCTCCTCTTCCTCCTCCTCCTCCCCTTCCTCGGGGATGTACGACTCCTCATCCTCGTCCTCCTGGCCCAATCGTCTGTGCCCATAACACAACACATAATGCAAAAAATCTCTGTTTAGCGGTCAAAACTTGCAACAGGAGACAAACAGATTGATATGCACCCTTCATTGTATGGATGTCATGGTGCTCAGAAATGACAAGATGTTTAAACTACAAATGGAACTCACCAAAATTATAACACTTTTCAACATGCAGAAGAGCTTCACTCACACCATGAATTAATAGCATCCATACTGACTAGCTGAGTACAAAGGTCACCTAGTGTGACCTCCACAGGCAGTCTCCTGACAGATGTACTGATGAGATCTATTCTGTCTGATATTGGCAAGCTGGGGACAAGGAGATAGATGAACTTCGTACCTTTGTACTTGAGTCTGTCTGATTATGGTCACTAGAAAGTATCTTGAAGATGCCATGCGTGAAGGTAGACAAAATGTACAAGCATCTACTTGCTGAATAAAAGAATCACCCTGTGATTTGTTGGTACGGCATCCGACATACCTAACATCATCCATGAGACAGCTGTACAGCTTGAGCATGCTGGACGTCAGATGCATGGCGTGACATGGCAGGATGTGACGGCAGTACTTGGTCACGAAGTTCAGGCTTGGTGGCAGGATCCACTCAAACAACATCTGCAAATCAAACAACTTCACTGACCCAGAGGATGTGTAGCCTATTTTAGTAACAGTTGATTTATGTTTACATTTTTATGATTCAAAATAGAAAAATGCACAATGGCAGTAAGACTGAAAATCATGAACACACCTTTATTGTTTCCCTTTGCTCTGGTGTGAGATTCTCTGGCAGGCTCTTGCGCATCCAGGATTTGATGAGGGGCTCCCAGCTAAGCTGCAGGGGATCCATGTAGATCATGCCACACCTGGCATGTGTAGAAGCAATCACATACAGGTGTGCATGACAGGTACTTCTACTGTGAATCAACTTTACACAAAATAACACAGACCTTCTATGTTACATGGCAACATTTTAGCAACCATGTGATGATCTGTATGGAAAATCATGCATCATATTTGGTGATAGTACACAATTTCAAACTATTGGATATTGACAACACATGCTTGATGGATCTGTTCAAAAACTGTGACTAGCTTTCAAAGACACACAAGATTTAGATTGTATTCCAAGCAAGTATAAGGTATTACGAATAGCAAATGTAACTAGTTTTAATGTAGACTAGACTGTATGCAGTCCCCACTACATGACAGTCTGCTACCCTGCATCTGTCTCACCTGCTGACTGTGGCTGGGGAGGCCTGCTCCAGGTCCTGAGGCTCAAAGATCATGTTTTGTTTGTTGCTCATCTGTATGATCTCGCCACTCATCAGGCAGAGCTGCACACAAAGTTAGTCAGATGTTTATACTAAAATGTTCAGACTGAAAGGTTACACCAGAAAGCCATGAACAATTCTTTGTTACTGTTATGCCAAAGAAACAAATATCTCAAGATATCCATACATAAGTTCATCTTAGCAGGAAGTAACTGATTGCACCTGGGTGCTTCCAAACATTGTTCTGGCTATGATGATCAACAAGCAAATGTTTTCCTGTTATTTAAGTAACATTAATTTTACTCAATCAAGTAAAATTATGGCAATAATAATTCAATCAGTCAAGACCCTTTCCTTACTTTCTTGTTGTCGTCCAGCACTGTGTTCATATTCTCTATCCACACTGCATCAACTGGACCGTCAAAGATGATCCACCTACGATCCTGGGAGGTACTGGATGCATGCTCTCGGAATGTGTTGGCTAGTATACCTGTACAAAAATGTATTCCCATGACAGCAGTTCCTGGTATTATCATGCATTCCAAACTGCTTTAGCTGCAAAATTTACTGAAAGATTGACATACAGTTTTACATTAGTGCCTATCACCTAGAGTCATCTATTACATTAGCAAAAGGAAACAGAAGAGATAAATCAAGGAAACTTATCAATATGACATAGAGAACAAGGGCACCTTTCACTGCTTACTATGTGCATGTTAATTTGACATAGACTGGGTCAGAATTGATCTTCAGTAACCCTTGCTTGCTGTGAGAGGTGACTAACAGGGTGATCAGATTAGCTGAACTGGTTAACACATGTCATTATATTCCAATTGTATAGATCGATGCTCATGCTGTTGATCACTGGAATGTCTAGTGCAGACTCAGTTATCTACAGACCACCACCTTATAGCTGGAATGTTGCAGAGTGTGGTGTTAAACTAAATTCATTCAATCACTCACTCCTCTGATATAGAGATGCAGGGGCACCTGTCACTGCTTACCATCTGTCCACTCATGTGACACTGGGTCAAAACGGCCATACAGCTGACCCATAGTGACGGCCTTGGGGTTGATGACACTGTACTGAACCTACACAACAAAAAATACTGGACATCACCACAACCAATCTTCAAAAGTGAAGCAAGAAAAAAAATTATTGGCAACCTTTACCTTTCTGAAAGTTTATTCAATTATAATGTGATAAGGGAAACACCAAAGACTCATTTCCCATTGAGTTTGAAAGAAAAAATAACAACTGTGGTGTGAGACAAGTAACTGTTTTTCAATTGTAAGAAGGTTTATTTTGGTGTATGGTCATACATATTTCCAAGAGGGCTGATGAGTGAACCTCATGACACAGCATGTCCCAAGCCACGCCAGATCTGCTGGTAATGGTAATCAATGTTATTACACAGCATTGTGAAGATAATCTGTATGGTATATAACAATTTATTGTTTCCATATCACAAGACATAGTATTGTCAAACAAGCTAAAGACAAATTAACAGCATTAATCAAAATACCAAGACAAGATATTCACGTTATTTGAGGTTCTCCACTATCCAGGAAGCACCACTCACCCTGTCCTCCTCCATAAGGCCCTTGTCGTGCAGGTCTCCCAAACTGTCTGCCAGAGTTTTGAATGCTGAAGTCTTGCCCCCGATTGGATCTCCCACTATCATGAGGCCATGTCTCACCAGGATCATGTCATAGATCTAGTCAGTAAGAACATACAGTCATGTACATGAACAAGGTGTAGGAAATGTTCTGCTTCTATACACATTACCTCTCTCAAATCATTTGCAGCAATACTATCAGTCACTGATCTATGCCATCAAACACACTGCTGATATTGGTCTTCTCAATGATCCTTTTCTACTGAAGTTTTCGGCACACGGTGGAACATAAACAAGTCACTGACCACCCAATCCATTCAGTGAGCAGAATTAAACTGGAGCAACAGATTATATTATAAGTTGTTCACTAGTCACGAGAGGGCATGGGGTGATGTACTGTCGATGTTTGTTTATGTTCCCTGTGCCAGAAGTCCAAGGGGATCATAGACAAACATTGAGAATACATCATCCCATGGGCCCCGAGGAACCAGTGAACAATGTATTTATCTAACCTAATACCTTAATGTCAGTTTTGAACTGTTTGAAGCATGGGTATCAGATCGTACACTTAAGCTAACCTGTGAGAATCAAACGATTCGAATCGTGCATCTTGCCATTTTTCCCGCAGGTATTGTCTTAATAAAATCACCAGGGTGTAATTACCCTTCTTAATATTCACTACATTTGAACGCTTTGTCAAAATTCATTCATTGGCAAGGGAGGCAAATCTTTCCATTGCCATTGCAAAATTTTGCAGTCAAAACATGGAAAACGAATTTTGAGCTATCTCTCTTCCACCCATTTGCATTCACAAAACATAGGTATTTTCCATGCATCAATGTGTGATTCAATGTAATTCGAGATACAGAAGTACTTTCACAAAGTGAAGAATGAGTTGCCATGGGCAGCAGGGTACATTGCAATGTACCTCACTTGTAAGTGGGGTACATTTGAAATAATAGAAGAGCGCTTAGCCAACCTGAAAACAACATTTATGCGTGAGGTAAGACAATTGACTTTAGGTGCTTCTAATCATAAGGAGGAGAGACAAAAGAAGCTCACTGACCTGGATGATTTTTTCCACAAACCAGGGCACTGGCTGCAGGTTCCTCTTCTCCATGTTGCTGATCAGGGCTTCCTCCAGGTTCTGATAGTCAGGCTTCGGAAGCTGCACACCAGGGAACAGGTCTGAGATGATCCCCTCGAACAGTGGGATGTCATGTGACAGAAACTGTAACAGACAGTTATAGGCAAAAGCATACCTTTGACGACATCGATTAGATACTTGTAAAACTATATGGTCACATGAAAATGATTCTGTTCTAGTTTGTCCCTTCTGATATAATTAAGTAAACAACTTTGCATCATGTACACTACAAGGTTCAGAAACCTTGTTATTGTTTCAATAAGTCTTAAAAAGACCCAAGAGAATGCTGATCTCACTTTTGGCAGGTTGACATCATTGATGGATCGGAGCACCAGCACGTCCTCCCTTTGGTCCGGGTACTTCAGCTTCAGGTTTCCAGCAGCGGTCAGCACAGACTTGACCGCTCTCATGCCATAGTCATAGTGGTGCTGGGACGACAACTGACAAAACACAGAGTGAGTGAGTGAGTGAGTGAGTGAGTGAGTGAGTGAGTGAGTGAGTGAGTGAGTGAGTTTAATAAAGCTGTTCTTGTCAGCTGGACAATGTCCATGCTACAAACTTCCATGCTACAACAATGATACTTTTACAAGGAATACATTTGTTATATCATGGAACAGAACTATAGTCACCACAATTTGACTATTTGACTATATCAATGAAGATAACTTGTGAACAACATATACAACAAACTCTTTAAATTCTTCTATTTTAAGTCCACTGTGTGACCTACCTGTTCTGAACACAGCCTGTATGTTGCTACAATCTTGGTAGCCAGACTCCGTGCCTCCACAAAGCCCATGGAGTAGAGTGAGATCTCGCCAATCATGCCGTAGTCTGGCACCATCATGGCTACTGTACGAAATAGCACCTACAAAACAAGCAACAAACAGCTTACACCTGAGTACAAAGAGACTGAATTGTAAATTTTCCGGACCCAGCCTTATATCATCTGAAGTCAGGGAGAGGTTACTGAAGCATGTACTGTCCCCTTAGCCTTGGACTCATCACGAGAACATCATGAAACTCTACTTTGAATGGATACCTAGAACTCACACTGAGGTTATCTGGAAGCTCTGCTCTGCAAGTCATGCCTGACTCACCTTGAGGTTATATGAAAGCTCTGCTCTGCTCTGCATGCATGACTCACCTTGAGGTTTTCTGGCAGCTCTGGTTTGTAAGGTCTGTAAGGGCATGCCTGACCCATCTTGAGGTTATCTGAAAGCTCAGCTCTGCATGGCATGCCTGACTCACCTTGAGGTTATCTGGAAGCTCTGCTCTGCCTGCATACCCTGGGTTCATAGTGATGAAGATGGTACATGTTGGATCCAGGGAGATTTCTGTACCCTCAAACACAAACATCTTCTTCTGTTCTGCTATTGCACGCTGAATCGTCTGTACTTGCTGGGCTATCACTGACAGTACCTATATAACAGTTGCTTGTTGATGACGGACAACAGTACATCTTCCTGGCAGGCTATATGGTTTACAAACAAAACTGCACATAGGACTGAAACTTGATTCCTCCTTTCATTAATGGTCACTTGTACACAGTTTCTCGGTTTGCCTTTACTCACTGTTTTTGCATGAAATGAAACTGCAGTTAAGATTTTTTTTAAACCAATATAATTAGGCTGTTTCTTAGAAATTTTTAGTTTTATTTTTTTAACATCCACGCAAAGTTGTCACTGGTATTTTCTTGAATGATTGTATGGTTCTGTGGAACACCCTATCAGCATATCGGAAGGATAACAAAAGAGACAAATATAAGATTTTTACTGTGTTGTATCTAAATGACAGTTGGATCCATATTGCAGATTGAAACAGTGTAAGGTGCGACAATGTGATAGTGTATAGTGGATGGTTTTATCATACCTAATTCAGTCAGTCCTAGAGGTACCAGTGACACTTTTCTTTTTTAACCCATTTCTGACATATATCATAACCCCTAAGGATTGAGGTCATTAATCATGTGGTCATTAATCATCTACTACTAACATTAATTGTCATATCAATGTGTAGGGTTAACATTGACAACTGACCAAATTCATGCAATCACAAAAACAGCAATTTCAGCTACTATGAGGGATTGTATGGGTGCTTCAAGTGGATGACTTACCTCAAGTTCAATTCTGTTGAATTCATCAAAGCAGGCCCAGGCTCCTGACTGTGCTAGACCCTTGAAGAACTTGCCCATAGCCTTGTAGTCCAGGCCATCAGAACAGTTGAACACAACACACTGTGGAGATGGAATGTACATTTGCACTCACACAGTGCAATCTCATGAAAATCAGACACTCAAATGTATCTTTGCATTTTGATCTGGAAGACCCCAAAGCTAGTAAGGTCAGGTGAACCCCAAGCAAACCTTGCTCCCCTGTTAGTTGTTGGCTTTCTAATATGCTTTGGGTTCACTTTTCTCTAAAATATTTTCTCCCAGGAATTTAGACCTCAGCAAAATGAAAATGCAGAATTCAAATATACCTTTGATAGTACACCTTTGATAGTACACCTTTGATAGTATACCTTTGATAGTACACCTTTGATAGTACACCTTTGATAGTACACCTTTGATAGTATACCTTTGATAGTATACCTTTGATAGTACACCTTTGATAGTATACCTTTAGAGTGAAATGTTCATGGAGTTCAGTCCAAAAATCATTTAGAAAATGATGCACAACACTAAACTGACAAGACTTTATTTCTTTGCCTCAGGTTCCTGCAAATACTTAACCCTACGTTACACTACACAGAAATGACATATGCTGGGCCCTGTTTCACAAAACTCTCGTAAGCCTAGGATCTCGTAACTTTCCTCGTAGCACTTGCACCTCCTATGTTACAGTATGCCAGGTACAAGAGCTACGAGAAAAGTTACGAGATCTTAAGCTTACGAGAGTTTCGTGAAACGGGCCCCTGGTGTGATGCTGTGCTCTGTTCACTCATATGGAGGATAAAGACCATCAACACTCAGGGGCTGATTACAAAGGTCACCTGATGCTACCTATATCAGGGTGATGTCTGATCTTCATGCATACAGTATTGTATCAGAGTACCATATTTAACTATAAGGTGACTGTTCTACCAACAGAAATTGATAGAACACTTTAATTACAGATAAGCCACTAAAACAAGACTGTCATGATTACCATTTTTTTCCACATAATTCATAATAAAACATATAATTTACATGCATACTTTACAGACCTCATAGGATTAACAAAACAGGAAAGTATTAACTGGAAGCAGCTCCCACTAGCTACCTGTTTAGCGACAGCCTTTGCGAGATCTTTGGAGGTCTCGGTCTTCCCAGTGCCCGCAGGGCCTTCAGGAGCGCCCCCTAGGTTCAGCAACAGCGCCCCCATCAAAGTCCTAGACCACAAGAGGCACAACATTAAGTCATGTTGCAGGAGCCTATTTTCCCAACATATATGAAATACATTCACTGTTTTTCTTTGTTTATTTTTGTAGCTTGAGCATAAAGATGTTACTGTCTCACCTGTAGCACCTGTCTGTGAGAGGGGTGATAACGAGGCGGCCCGAGTTACCCAGGTACTCATAGGCATAGGCTACTGTGGTCGTGATCATCTTCACCATGGCAACCTCATCCTCATAGTAGTAACGGAGCTGGCTAATCCAGGAGAAGTCCTGGTGACTCTGGGTGTTGATCTCGTACAGTTTCGCAACAGTGTCTCGCGCTGCAGTAGTACATAATATTTACATCTGATGAAAGATAAACACAACATCCTAATGAGGAACACTAATTGTAATCACTCTAAGTATCAATATGGGGGGTTGAACATGGAGGTGTATAGCAAACACCTTAGCTTCTGGGATTGCATATGCTTTGTCAAAACGTGGTTCAGAAGGTTGGAAAAATAACACTCAATAACTGATAACTAATCTTTTTGTCTTGTTTCAAAACATTAAAGATTTTTTTGTACATACTCCTTGTTCCTGAAATTTGTAAAAATGAGTTTTCACTTTCAATTTTCTGGAGATAAAAACCTGGTGTACACATTTTCATAAATCTGTTAACAAACTATGCAGTGATCTTACCATGCACATCGATAACGATGAGAGCTCCCAGGGTGATCCTCGCCATCTTGGACAATTTACCTCGGACCATCTGGACTATCTCATCCACCTGCTGGTTGCTCTTGTCCAGGTACTCCTTCAGGTGGTTCTCCTGGATAGCCTGTAGGGGGAACTCACAAACTCAGCAGTCAAATACTTTTTATCACATTCTGATTTTCATGCCAATAGTAACTTGTGTTTTGTATGCTATGAATATTTGACTCACCTTAGTCACCTCTGCTGTCCAGTGGACTTGTCCAGCAGCCAGTACAATCTGTCCAGGATATTGGAGAACCCATTCCTTCCTAGGGGTCTTGGGGTATGACAGAACAGCTTTAGTCATCTCCTCCTTAAGACTCAGTTTCATGACCTCCTCCACCTGTTCGGATGTTGTGTGTAAAGTGAGTGAGTTTTACACTGCTATGAAGTGTTTTATCAAGTGTGGCTGTTTGATGTGTGAGATGTCAGATATGTCAATGAGTCATGGAGTTCTTAGAACATTAACAGTTTGATGTAACTAACAAACAAGTAATGGCCATTTCAAACCCAGAAGCAGAATCTTTTACTTGAGCCCATGATCGTTGATTCCACATATACTCGTGACAGAAGCGATGTACAGTGATTTTCACAAACTGGAAAGTTTAACTGAGTGACTATTTACTTTGGTTTCACTGCTTGCAAGCAAAGAGAACCAGACCTAAGAAATTATTACTAGCATGACTCAAGATACCCCTAGGGATACAACAAAAACAGGGTGATAATCTTCCAACCTGCAACAGCCATCGCTCTACCAGGCCGTGTGCATCAGCGGGGATAATCTTGCGAGGGAAGTCCACTTTCTCCTTCTCTGCAGACTCCATGGCAACAATGACCTTCTCAAGGTCGAAGGTCAACTGAGCAATACCCTCAAAGCATTTCTTGAGATGAGGTTGAACACGAAGAGGATCTTTGGTTTCAGACAGAATCTCCAAGAGCTCGTCATTCGATAGGAAGAAGAATCTGGAATTATCAGGGATAACACGGCGTCAGATTGAATACATAAAGAAGTACACTGTGGTTGGGACCTTCACTGAACCAATACACCATACATACTACAACATGTGGTTAGCTCCATGGTGGCATACATTTAGGATTACATTCAGGGGATCAGTTCTTGTCCACATCCCTAGGGGGTATGTATAGAAACTTTCAAGTGGACAATTTAATGATAAGTAGCTGAGTGCTCGGTGATCAATTTACTAATGCCTTAGAGCCTTTCAGTAAGCACTAAGACCAAATAAATAGCTGTATCCTTTAAGATATCTTCCTACAGATCCCAGAGACTGGTCAGAATCAAACAAATCTAAACTCATGCTGGTTTCTTTTGTGTCTGATACAAAGCCATGTCATTTTAGATTCACGTTTGACAGTTCCTACCTTGGGAAGAACAGTCTCTTTTTCTCCAAGTAGTCATTGAGACCTTTCTGGATGTCATCAAGCATTGACTGGAAAACAGGGAACTTGCAATCACTGAAGGGTACAACATACCCTAATGTCATACCTATATTCCCAGTATATTTTCACCCTTGATCATCAGATTACCAGCATCATACAAATCTTTTGGCAGATCAGATTATTATTATCAAAAGATGTTTGTTTTCGAAAACAGTTCCCTAAAAAGAATTAGAAAGGGAAAGGTTGAGACTATTGCATGAAACATATTAACAGAAGACAAGCTAATGGGTAGTTCCTCCTTGGAGACCTACATGGAATCATATCACACCATGTCAGACTGCAGGATATTGCCACAATGGTTTAGGGTGTGGTCAACTCACCTCTGAGTGCTGAAGTTTCTCCAGCATCTGATCCTGTGACACGACCACTAGTGCACGTGTGTTCTTGACTGCATTTGCCATAATGGTTTGCCTGGTACAGCATCAAAGTAAACAATGTCAATAATTTGTTTGAGTGTTTGAGTGTTTCTGATTTTAGAGTCAGTTATAGAACAATTTGCATGCTAGTAAAAATGAGAAAAGAAAGGTTTATCTCCTCACTTGTTGGTTCATTCAGTCATTTGTTTTTTAGTTTGTCTGTTCACTTGTTTGTCTGTTCATCTGCTTGTTCTTTCCTTCTTTCATTTAGTCATGCATTGTTATCTATCAGCTATACTCCTCTCTCATAGAGGCACCAGTGACATGTGTTGCATGTATTGTGTAATCTGCATTGATAAAGTTGTCTCCAACAAGAAACAACAGAAACCCCTAGCAATACAAAACATAACACCCATATTGCAGGGTCCTCTGCAGGAACACACATGATGTTGGTTCTAAATTCAAGCAACATCCATCCTCAATCTACATCTGGTCACCTACCAGTGGTCATCCACCTCCTCAAACATCTTGCCCTCCACTGGAATCTGGTTCCGTATATCCTGGGAGCCAAATATTGGTTCTAGGTACAGCCATGCTGACTGAACCTTCAGCCATGAATCCAATATGTCTCGCATTCGATGCTGAAAGGACACAAAATACTCACAAAATTCACATTTCAACAACTGGGACTGTTACAGTTATGTCATATATCAACAGAGAAGTCTCTGACACAGTTTTAAACTTTGTCCTCATTATACCATTAGATCAATTACATGTCTGTCAGCATGTGATTAGTATCATTTACAGTCACTGGATAGATTATCATAATCTTAATGACAGTTGAAAGTTGCCAAAACAGCCATTAAAGTCTCTGTAACAGTTTAAAGGAACTGCATTAAATTTCTGATTATGTTAGTATTATTTTTCAAAAGATTTAACACCTTCCCTCTGTGAAATATAGAGATTACATGAGTGTCTGTCAGGTACTATTTACCTTGCAACATGTTTTAAAACATTTTTACATGAGCTGATAGTTTTAATTGTTTTGAGTTATCTGACAGGAACAAGTGTACGTACACACAAGCAAGATATATCATACATATGCCTACCAGTTTGTGGTCCCACTCGTTCACCTCCAGTTCAAATGGACCAATGAATGGTGATCCTTTCATGGTGGTTGTCTTGACAATATGGTCGTCAAGAAGCACCTGGATCTCATCAAAGGCAGACAGGATACTGATGCCGGAGTCCTTGTATGCCACAAAGTTGAAGTGGACGGACTCCCACTCGGTCTTCATCTTGGACAGAGCCTAGAGGCATGCCACACAGTAGGTGAGTGAGTGAGTCATTTGGGAGTCATGCCTCTTTAATGTACTTAGAGAAAAAATGATTCGTGATCAAAGCTATTGGTTGTTTGTACAGCCTTGATTCAGCAATATTCCGAATACATGCTGTTAAACTGAACCTGACAATTCAGTGAATGATGTCATGAGCATCAGTGCATGTAATGACATGAAGTCAGGGAGCCTTACTACCTGATCCCACTGCGCATGACCAATCATTACTCAGTTTGAATGGCCTTTGCTACCATAGGCCCATGCTATGTCAAAAGTGATGACAAAAAGCCAGCCATCCACACAGCATATACACTGGGGCATAAGTGTCATTTTTGGGGCGAAAAGTACTTAAAGGTCACATGCAACGTAAAACACAACTTTGCAGATTCTGATACCTTTAGATATGCACTTACCGAAACAAGTCGTCAAAAATGCCAATTCAACCAATAAAGTTGAAAATAACGCGATGAAAAAAAACCCTGCGAAACCAGAGTTCAAACGATTCACAAAATTTCCCCCATTGCTGGGGGGAAAAGTGGTTTCAACAGCATGCGCAGTGAAAAGGTTCATGGACCTTGAAACAATATGCATGCCCGGAGTATGAGGTCATGAGCAGTAGTTTAATCTTGGTTGTGTAAACAAACAAGTAAATAATCTACTCGTAACATAAAAAAAAACCTTGTTGATTGTCGGAAGCAGCTTCTGTCACAGAGAAAGCTCAATGTCTGGTTTATTCACACCTATATGTATGAGTGCCTGTCTGCTTAAGACAATATGCAATACACAGCTTCAATCATTAACCACATGCAATTTAAACTTAACACCAATCACGCTATAAGCCATAAAGTAAATAAATTGATTTATGACTCGTGCACCCGAGTCCTGTCGCTGCCACATTATGTAATTAGGCATGTGTGATACTTGCACACACGACATGTTTTTATGTCTCAGGGTTGCAAAGAAACTACATGTACATCCATTTTTCTTGGATGACTGGATCTAACAGAAACTGGTGCAAACTCTTGTCAGATTCAAATCCTGCATTGTACTTGGACGAAAGACAGTTTCCAGTAGTTCATCATCTCTGCTGACATGATTTTTGATTGGATCGAACAGAAATTCAGAGAACACGTATTTACAAAATCCAACATCTCAACATACATTCTTTATGGATAACAACTTCTTCTAGTGTATATGATTTTGTTTGACAACGGCATATGAATCCATACTGAAACGACGCATCAAGTACAATAAAAGAAGTTGTTATCCATAAAGAATCTTTCTGAACATACCTCAGCGTATCAGCAAATGAACCAGCCAATCGGAAGCCGTCATTACACTTGAGTGCACATTCACCCTCTATGACTGGGTTCGGTCTCCCGAGGGCTTCATTTCAAGGGAAGTAAGCCCAAGTACAAAATATTGCACTTATGAATCGTGATTGTACACTTATTATTTTGTTTATTTGTTTTTTTACAAGCGGCAATGTATATTATATGTCATGAATAAGTGATAATTGTGTTTTAATTATGCTTGATTTTTTGGTTGCATGTGACCTTTAAGTATGTCACGCTTGTTATGAGTTACACTTATGACGATCTGTGGCTGTCAGTGAGGTGGATCAGTGCCAAAGATTTATATGCCTGGAACACATTCAGATTGTGTAATAACACATACTCCCTCCATCCACTCCAACAAGAGAGTGCTGATGTCCATCTACCCACCTTCTCCAGTGCGAACTCCTTGCTGGCCTGCGAACTGATGTCCATCAACTCATCCAGGTACTTCTCCAGACCCATCTGCAACACCTCCAGGAGTGGTGTCTGCTCATTTGGTGTCATGTTGAACCCAACCTAAAACACGGAAATATATGTATAAGATCAATAGTGTCTTTTCTTTACAAGACACTTTCACTTTCTCATTCATCACATATGATTGTTTCTCCTTCACAAGACAATCTCACCTTCTCATTCATCACATCCCAGTGTCTCTCCTTCACAAAACAATATCACCTTCTCATTCATCACATCCCACTGTCTCTCCTTCACAAGACAATCTCACCTTCTCATTCAGTACATCACAGTATCTCTCCTTCACAAGACAATCTCACCTCCTCATTTATTACATCGTAGACTCTCTCCTTGACATGGCAATCTCATCCTCTCATTTATCACGTCTCAGAGTCTCTCTTTCACAAGACAATCTCACCATCTCATTCATCACTCCCCAGAGCCTCTCTTTCACAAGACAATCTCACCTTCTCATTCAGCACATCCCACTGTCTCTCTTTCACAAAACAATCTCACCTTCTCATTCAGCACATCCCTGTGTCTCTCTTTCACAAGACAATCTCACCTACTCATTCATCACTCCCCTGAGGCTCTCTTTCACAAGACAATCTCACCTTCTCATTCAGCACATCCCACTGTCTCTCCTTCACAAGACAAACTCACCATCTCATTCATCACTCCCCTGAGCCTCTTTCACAAGACAACCTCACCTTCTCATTCAGCACATCCCACTGTCTCTCCTTCACAAGACAATCTCACCTTCTCATTCAGCACATCCTAGTGTCTCTCCTTCACAAGACAATCTCACCTTCTCATTCAGCACATCCCACTGTCTCTCCTTCACAAGACAAACTCACCTACTCATTCAGCACATCACAGTATCTCTCTTTCACAAGACAATCTCACCTTCTCATTCAGCACATCCCAGTGTCTCTCCTTCACAAGACAAACTCACCTTCTCATTCATCATGTCCCAGTGTCTCTCCTTCACAAGACAATCTCACCTTCTCATTCATCATGTCCCAGTGTCTCTCCTTCACAAGACAAACTCACCTTCTCATTCATCATGTCCCAGTGTCTCGCCTTCACAAGACAAACTCACCTTCTCATTCATCATGTCCCAGTGTCTCTCCTTCACAAGACAATCTCACCTTCTCATTCATCACTCCCCTGAGCCTCTCCTTCACAAGACAAACTCACCTTCTCATTCATCATGTCCCAGTGTCTCTCCTTCACAAGACAATCTCACCTTCTCATTCATCATGTCCCAGTGTCTCTCCTTCACAAGACAAACACATCTTCTCATTCATCATGTCCCAGTGTCTCTCCTTCACAAGACAAACTCACCTTCTCATTCAGCACATCCCAGTGTCTCTCCTTCACAAGACAAACTCACCTTCTCATTCATCACTCCCCTGAGCCTCTCCTTCACAAGGCAAACTCACCTTCTCATTCATCATGTCCCAGTGTCTCTCCTTCACAAGACAATCTCACCTTCTCATTCATCATGTCCCAGTGTCTCTCCTTCACAAGACAAACACATCTTCTCATTCATCATGTCCCAGTGTCTCTCCTTCACAAGACAAACTCACCTTCTCATTCAGCACATCCTAGTGTCTCTCCTTCACAAGACAAACTCACCTTCTCATTCATCACTCCCCTGAGCCTCTCCTTCACAAGACAAACTCACCTTCTCATTCATCATGTCCCAGTGTCTCTCCTTCACAAGACAATCTCACCTTCTCATTCAGCACATCCCTGTGTCTCTCTTTCACAAGACAATCTCACCTACTCATTCATCACTCCCCTGAGGGTCTCTTTCACAAGACAATCTCACCTTCTCATTCAGCACATCCCACTGTCTCTCCTTCACAAGACAAACTCACCATCTCATTCATCACTCCCCTGAGCCTCTTTCACAAGACAACCTCACCTTCTCATTCAGCACATCCCACTGTCTCTCCTTCACAAGACAATCTCACCTTCTCATTCAGCACATCCTAGTGTCTCTCCTTCACAAGACAATCTCACCTTCTCATTCAGCACATCCCACTGTCTCTCCTTCACAAGACAAACTCACCTACTCATTCAGCACATCACAGTATCTCTCTTTCACAAGACAATCTCACCTTCTCATTCAGCACATCCCAGTGTCTCTCCTTCACAAGACAATCTCACCTTCTCATTCATCATGTCCCAGTGTCTCTCCTTCACAAGACAAACTCACCTTCTCATTCAGCACATCCTAGTGTCTCTCCTTCACAAGACAAACTCACCTTCTCATTCATCACTCCCCTGAGCCTCTCCTTCACAAGACAAACTCACCTTCTCATTCATCATGTCCCAGTGTCTCTCCTTCACAAGACAATCTCACCTTCTCATTCAGCACATCCCTGTGTCTCTCTTTCACAAGACAATCTCACCTACTCATTCATCACTCCCCTGAGGGTCTCTTTCACAAGACAATCTCACCTTCTCATTCAGCACATCCCACTGTCTCTCCTTCACAAGACAAACTCACCATCTCATTCATCACTCCCCTGAGCCTCTTTCACAAGACAACCTCACCTTCTCATTCAGCACATCCCACTGTCTCTCCTTCACAAGACAATCTCACCTTCTCATTCAGCACATCCTAGTGTCTCTCCTTCACAAGACAATCTCACCTTCTCATTCAGCACATCCCACTGTCTCTCCTTCACAAGACAAACTCACCTACTCATTCAGCACATCACAGTATCTCTCTTTCACAAGACAATCTCACCTTCTCATTCAGCACATCCCAGTGTCTCTCCTTCACAAGACAAACTCACCTTCTCATTCATCATGTCCCAGTGTCTCTCCTTCACAAGACAATCTCACCTTCTCATTCATCATGTCCCAGTGTCTCTCCTTCACAAGACAAACTCACCTTCTCATTCATCATGTCCCAGTGTCTCGCCTTCACAAGACAAACTCACCTTCTCATTCATCATGTCCCAGTGTCTCTCCTTCACAAGACAATCTCACCTTCTCATTCATCACTCCCCTGAGCCTCTCCTTCACAAGACAAACTCACCTTCTCATTCATCATGTCCCAGTGTCTCTCCTTCACAAGACAATCTCACCTTCTCATTCATCATGTCCCAGTGTCTCTCCTTCACAAGACAAACACACCTTCTCATTCATCATGTCCCAGTGTCTCTCCTTCACAAGACAAACTCACCTTCTCATTCAGCACATCCCAGTGTCTCTCCTTCACAAGACAAACTCACCTTCTCATTCATCACTCCCCTGAGCCTCTCCTTCACAAGACAAACTCACCTTCTCATTCATCATGTCCCAGTGTCTCTCCTTCACAAGACAATCTCACCTTCTCATTCATCATGTCCCAGTGTCTCTCCTTCACAAGACAAACACATCTTCTCATTCATCATGTCCCAGTGTCTCTCCTTCACAAGACAAACTCACCTTCTCATTCAGCACATCCCAGTGTCTCTCCTTCACAAGACAAACTCACCTTCTCATTCATCACTCCCCTGAGCCTCTCCTTCACAAGACAAACTCACCTTCTCATTCATCATGTCCCAGTGTCTCTCCTTCACAAGACAATCTCACCTTCTCATTCAGCACTCCCCTGAGCCTCTCCTTCACAAGACAAACTCACCTTCTCATTCATCATGTCCCAGTGTCTCGCCTTCACAAGACAAACTCACCTTCTCATTCATCATGTCCCAGTGTCTCGCCTTCACAAGACAAACTCACCTTCTCATTCATCATGTCCCAGTGTCTCGCCTTCACAAGACAAACTCACCTTCTCATTCATCATGTCCCAGTGTCTCGCCTTTATGCCAGGATTACACAGAGCATTGATGAGAGGCATGTTGATCTTGAACTTCTCTAGTTTGGCCTTGATGGTGGCAGATGCCTTCAGACAACTGCGGTACTCAGGACTGGAGAATGTCTTGGTCAGCTTGTAGGCTGTACGCCACAGGTTTTGAACCTACACAGCAATATTCAAGTACAGTCTCTGTAGGTTGTAACTAATACAGTTGTGACTGAAACAGATTCAGTCTCTTGTATGCAGTCATTCCATTTTACCATTATTTAAATGTATTAATGTTGAGATAGAATGATAAAGAAGAATATTTCTAAGCATACTGTAATGTAAAAATGAACACATCAGTTGTTCAAATTAGAAAAGTAATCAAAATCGAAAACCAGCTCTTCTCTTTAACGAGAGATGCCACATGGTAAGTCTCCAACCATCATACCTCTTCCTCTACAACCTCAGCATTGACCTCCAATATTGGCCCATTCATCCATTTGTCGTGTTCACCATGGAAGGTCACAGCAGTGGACCACAGCTTGTCAAATGGTTCCTTGGTTGTGGAGATCTCCAGGATCTCATCATATGGTGTCTGCTGCTCAAACCCTAACATCACCTCCTCACGATTGATGTTTAGTTTCTGAAAATAGCGTAAACTTTGCACTCTAACAGTCATCAATGAGGGTATTGAAGTTACAAAACTGCAGCTGTTACCATGGTCATGCACATGCATTTGGTATTAGGGTTGATATATGAACAATCATTGTCAGGTGTTTGTGAGTGAAAAATACCACTGTATGTGAGGAATACAACTGTCTGTATGTGAGTCACACGAGACCCACTCATGATCAAACGGAAGTACTGACACACTAGTACTATGTGGAAGATATGTCCCTACCGTCTGTTTGAAAGTCTCCAGTCGGCTGGCGATCTCATCCAACTCAGCCTTGTACTGCTTGGCCTCAGACATCCGGTCTCGTGTAGAGAAGGCTGCAACCTTGCGAGCCGCGTCCGCCAACTCCACTGCAAACTTCTTCTTCTTGTCCTTGAGTCTGGACACGGCCATGTCATGCTCCCTTTGTAGCTTGTTCTCTCTGGCAGACAAACAAAGGCAGGTCAGTCTGTTGGGAGTTGTGTTGTTGAGTGAGTGGGAGGGTAGGTGTGTTGCTGCATGGAGCTGTTGTTAGATGGGTGTGGTGATGTTTGGAGTTGTTGTTAGATGGGTGTGGTGTTGTTAAGAGTTATTAAATGGGTGGGATTCTGTTTACAAGTCTGATGTGTGAATGTGCTCATCTGTACGGTGTTGTTGTTCGTAGGTTGGTGGGTTGGGCTTTTGTCAAGTGGGTGTGTTGACAGATACATTGAAGGGTGGGCTAATGCCTTGATGGGTGTTGTTGGATAGGTATGATCAATGTTTGTTGGATGGATGTGTTTGTACAGAGTATATTATCATGTTAGTGATGTTAGGTGGACGTGTTGGCTGTAAGTGTTTTCGTCAGGTGAACTGAAATAAATTCTCGATAAGACCACAGTTTCTTACGTGTTTCTGACAATAGGCATGATTCTGTCAGGCCATGTGAACGTGTTGTTATTGATGATGATGTCATTGGAGGGGAGAATGCCATATTCCATCAGAAACATAAGGTTGCCAGCAGCAACCTCAAGCTTGTCCTGAAATAAAAGACTCATTCTGTTATGTTCTATGAAGTTTCTTGTGCTGCAAGTACACTCAGTGTTAATATTTACAGAAACAAGGTTCCCTAAATAGGTCTGACAAGTTCCACTGAAAAAGACCCACCTTCAGCTCTAATAGTTCTCCAACTTTGAGGTTTTCCACATAGTCTATCAGTCTAACAAGCTCCTCTGTGTTGGTGGCCTGCTGGGCACTGTTTTTGACGATCTGGTCGTATTGTTTACAGATTCCACGGTTGAAGTTAAGGCTGGTTGCGATTATTTTGTTCACCATGATGTCAATCAAAGAACGTGCACGGTCAATCAGCCACTGAAAAATGGGTAATAAGTGATTGAGTTTTAATGTAAAGACATTACTATAGACAATATAGTTAGTGATGATGGAAATCATACAAGCTCTTCATTTTCACACATTAGGTGCAACAAATATATTGGGAAAATGATAAACCATGACATTATCTAGTAAATACCGACTACAGATATTCTCACATTCTAACATACATATGGTGGGTTTTATTTCATGTCATTAGTGCGTATAGAGGCATGTTAGTTAATCTACATTACTATAGCAGGGGTGAATAGGCTTCACACATTGCACACATCATACATATAGCAATATTCCCACAATATCATGGCGGGGGAACGCCAGAAACAGGTTTCACAAATTGTATGTATGAGGGAAATTGAACAAGGGCTTCAACATAATCGCAAGGCTACCCCATAGGCAACATATTAGCTGATTAAATACAGCTGATAGAGTGAATGCTGTAACTGCCACAGGTCTAACATACTACCATATAATATAGGGATGACAATAGGAAAATCTGTTTTCAGCAGAAAACTTGAATTGTGTGTCATTGGATGGGGGATTCAGAGGGGGCAATTTTGAAATAAAATTGGTGGAAATTCGCTGTTCAGCGGAAAATTGTTATCACTGGTAATATGAAAGTTCCTATGGGTTATACATAGCTGTTTCCTTGTTGATATAATGCTGTCTGGAAAACCGTAGCTATCAAAAGATCAATGCCGCCCTTGACATAAATCCCTACCTACACATTGGCAGCTAATGCAAGCAGTCAAGTTTTTGATACGTATGTTCATGTTGACAGAAAGTGTAGATTTTACATTTAGGCACATTTTCTTTCCTGTAACCTTCCTAGCCTTATTGTTATCTATGTAGAATTATCCTACCACATATAAGCACCAATATATATTCCTCAAAAGAAAGGACATAAACTTTTATATTGTAGTTCTGTAGTCTCAGAACTACAACTACAATAAGAGGAACTATGGGACAGCAAGTAGTCCTGAAACAATGGTCACAATCATGTGATTGTTATCTGTAAACATTTCATGTATTTTTTCTACTGTCGAGTTGCTGTAAACTAGACCACAGTGTTTGTCTGCTTCTGTTTACCTTATTGATGTGGGTGCAGTTGAGGAGGAAGAGGTGCATTGGGATAAGGACTGGAAGTGACCCAATCTCGGACGCCATCTTCTTGAGCTTCTCTATCTCCCGCACGTACTCCCGCAGTGAATGGTCACGACTAACAAACTTGTTGGTGAAAGTGTCGGCATTGGTTGAGAGAAGGTATTTGTATGGCTCATAGGTGGACTTGTACCTTGGAAACATACAAGGAGTTATCAAAACATGACACCGGAGAAATGTTAAACATGAACAACACTGTTACCATTCTAAAACACCCAGTCACATAAACAGGATAACGATGAGAGATAAACCTGCTTGAAGGGATAAAAATAATAAAACAAGTGCAAGGGTTTTCATGGTTGCAAGTCTGAGTCTTAGTTTGTTGTACTTCTGGAGATCCACCGACACAAAGATTAGCAGTCTTCATACATGTTAATGGTGACAATGTTGACCTCAGACCACATTGTGGTATGTAGTACTGTACTTGTGGAGTTTACTAACATCTTTTCTCAGAATGAGTAAGTCAGGGATTTGGGTTTAATGCTACTTTTAACACCATTCAAATTACCCACCAATTATTATGTCATGGCATGTATGCTTAAAGTGGGAACAATCCTTAAGTGACCCAGGTCTGTATTGAGTTTGGGATTCTGAAGCAACGCTGTACAGCTAATTGAGCTGGGCCTCCAACTGTATCTCACTGTTTTTCTTCACTCTAGTACACCATTATACTCAACACCCATTCTCCAGACCAGGCAGATGTAGTGAGATGATGTATCCCAAGTCAGAGTGTGCAGGTTCATCTGACATAGAATCATTCTTGACTTACTTAATAGGACCATGACTATTTGCCATGACCACCTTGCGTATTCGAGTTTTGGCAGCTTCAACCAATTCCTCTCCATCTTTCACAGTGCTGATGAATTTGACCTCAAGGTCGTCAACTGCATGGAAGAGCAGATGTTCGATGTGTTTCAGGTCGGTGACACTGGCAACCATGGTGTCAATAATGAAGCAGAAAAAGTCACAGATGTCCGGAAAGACAGGTTTAAAAGACAGTTCCCCTTCCTCCAAGCTTTCTTGCTGCAAGAGAAATTCAAGGGCTTAGAAATTCATTCTTAATAAGTGAGCTGCAGCGAGACATTCGAAGAAAACTACTGTGAAGAGAAAAACTTTCATATACATTTGTATTTACTGTTGCTAAATGCCTACATACAGGACATTCTCAAACAAGCAGGATCTGGCACTGTCCCGTCAGGCTGATTAACAAGAATTCTACTGTTTTATACAACAGGATACCCATGTCCCTATGTTTCTTGTGACCTACAAGAGGTATATAAATACAGATGGATTATTTACATGGCTTAACCTTCAAGTATTATTAACATTAATTACATCACCAGCTTTCTCACATAACGAAGAATAATAATGTCATCTTGCACAATTTAATTTTCCACATTGGTGAAAGAATTCAAAAGAATTAAAAGAATGTGATGCTCCATAGTATTTGATAGGACACATCCCTCATGTTCACTAAAGCCACCATGATTTCTTTTTTTTGTGTGTGTTTTACAATTACACCCATTCTAATTCTAGAAATAGTCTGAAAATATAAGGTGTTTGCAAGAAACAAATTTAATGTGTTACTAGGTTTTGTTACAAAAATTCTGACTACATTTTTGCTTGTGGAAAGTACATACCTATCATCTTCGACTTTGCCCATGTGATTCACTACCCATGTGATTCACTACCACAACAATAACATTTCTTAATCATGCAGCCAGCAAACAAACATCCTCATTATGCCGAGACTTTAAGTAAGGATACAATTCTCCCATTCAGTCTTAATTGACAATGTAACTCTAAGGCACTGGGATAATGGGCACAAATGACCCAATTTCTCTCCATTCCAAACATTCTCAGTCAAGACCATGAATGAAATTTCAATTCTACATAAAAGCCAACTCTCTGGAGTACATATTGTATCTACACTGAGTTCCATACAGATGTAGATGGGCTAACCATGAAGAATGTGACTGGGTGTATTTTCTGTGGTAGTGCTAGTCCCTTGAAGATGCTGTAGACGCCATCGTAGATGTTGCCATCAGCATACTCTTCTACAAGGTCGACAAGGTCAGAGATGGAGTTGGCAACACAACTGCGCAACAAGTTAGACATTAAAGAAGCCACGCTGCCAAAGAAATGGTCCATCTTCTCCATCCTCTCCTCCTGGAACATGATAGACTGAATCATGAACACTTAGTATCAGTAGTTAAAGACAAACAATATGGATGGCAACTTCATGTTTCTGGGCTATTCCTTGCCTCTTTGTCAGGTGAATTGATAGGAACAAGAGACATCAATGAGTATCAATACTGATTTGTACAAGAAACCAGTGAATATAATAAATGAATAAGAAGTTTGTGATGAGAGAGCGAGATGCAGTCGCGGTGGGTATATTGTTTACACAAGGGAAGAGTTTACACTTGGGCAGAGTTAAATGCAGATGCGGGTAGAAGCCAGCAATTACCTAATTTATCATTTTCAGTGTTTTACTGAATTATATGCACTGAATCACAGACTGAGGCAGTGTCAATTTTCAATTGAATAATTGAATCACGTCTAGTGTCCCACTGAAACATGCCAAAAAACTTAAGTTTCCTCTCAATCATCTTGTTTCAAGTCAGCATTAGACAGAACATCTGATTCTCCATGTCATCTTGAAGTGTACCATTTGTGTCACTGCTGAATCCCCCAGTATTTTGATGTATATGGACCTTGTCACAAGCACCTACCGAATCTTCTGGCATCCAGCCCTCCACCTCGTCACGGTGTGCGTCAATGATGTCACAGCACTCCATTAGCCACTCTGCCTTCAGTCTGCTGGCTCCATTTCTACTGGATGTCTGCACATGCTTCAAGAATGTTTCCATGGTTACAGGCATACACTTCCGCAAACCACGAATATCTATGAGTCGGAAATTACCATATCTGTGGACAGAAAGATGAAGTAAGACAATAGTGAGAACAATAAGAAACCTGGATATGCTCAACACCCTTGTATACAATGCTAAAACATTATGATTTTCCACATGAGATACTTTTGTTTTGATATATGCTTTCTAAGACACATTCATCACAAGGAAAGAACTCTATATATTTCAGAAGGGTTGTCACATGAAGTTTCATATCGTCTCACAGTTCCACAGAGCAGCCAGATATAATAAGTACAAAACTTATCACAGTAAAGAAGTTATTATCCACAATTAGTTTCAATTATTTGGACTTACTTTGTGTGGAAATGGTACAGTATTTTCCTCATGACTGGATGCGTAATGTAGAGTTCATTGCACATGAAGTCCCTCATGGAGTTGACTGTATCGTGCCAGGGGAACCCATCTCTCCCGGCCAGGTTGGAAGGCTGGAAGAGATAAAAACATTCACTGTCATGATAGGGAGTAGTTCTGTTAAGTACAACAACTAAAGCTCCTCATAATCCCATAATGCCCTCTTGTTGTCTCACTGGTTGTTGAGTCCAAGTGAACTTATGCTGAATGTGAAGTATCATTGCAATATGCTGACATTTTGAATACACTGTGTTTGGTCTACTTGTCAGTATTTTCAAGGATTAGATCTAAAGATAAGAGAATTGCGTTACATACAAAATTTGTAGGTGGACAAAACTACCTTGGCAGGCATGGGCACCCCCAGCCTCTCTTGTTCGGTGGCATCAATGAGTACATAGTCCAGGATTGCCTTCCTAACGGCCAGGCGGTACTCTCTGTCCATCTCCTGTACACAGAAACAGATATCATCAATGTGGAGATATCAAGGATATTTGGTGTTATCCAAATTCCGTTACTCATGCTGTGGTGTGAGATTACTACATTCAGCAATCGTGTATACCGTTTGAAATTTGTTTGAAAATTTGTGAAACTGTAGAGGGAACAAAACCTGTGACACAACCTTACAGTCATGTACTTTACTAAGTCTCTTACAATACCTAATGAACAAAGCACAGGCAGCTAAAGCTAAGGTTTTGTCCGTCTATCTACAGAACTGTATGATATGAGATTATTTTGGTGACTAACTGTCTGAGTGTAAATCTGAAAGTTTGTGAGTAAATATAACAAGAGTCATGAAATCTAAAACAACCATCAAAACTAGCAGTTCACCACCAGGCTGACCTGTATATCCAACATTACCCTGAAGTATTCAACAGTTTGGGGAGTTCTGCTGTAGAAATGAGCACTACACTACACAAACTTGTTGTCAAGAAGGTATAAAATATATATTTAGATATCCCAAGTTATAAAACACCACAAGTTCACCAGTACACTGATTTCTGTAAAAAATCCAAATATATTGAAATATTTAATTATTTGGGAGTTATGCTCTTGTCTAGAACTGAGCACTTCTTACACTTGTTTCTATGAAAACATCTAAAAAACATTTCACCAAGAAAGTAACATCTTTGGGGACAACAACTTCTAGTTCATTGCACTTGTCAACGTTTTGATGTTTGACTCTTTCCCCATCAATCCTGTGACACCACTTGCTAGGCAAAAACCAGAACAGTGATCCAGTTGTATGCTGTAGTTATGACAATGTTATCATAGTTATGACAATGGGGGATGACTGTAGTTATGACAATGGGGGATGACTGTAGTTATGACAATGTGCAGATGGCCAAAAGTGTTGTACATGTAAAGTCTCACCTGTCTAAACTCCCTTGTGGCTGCAGGTAGGTCAGCTCTCAGTTTGTAGGGTACAAAGCGGTTGACTCCATCCATGGTTGATTTTGTGATTGGCCCCACCATGGATGGCTCAATAGCTTTCTCAATCAGTTGGTAATACCTAAACACAGATGTTTAACAAACATGTTGATTCTTATTTTGAGCTTGTAAGCTAATAAACTTGTAGATACGCTATAGCAGGGCACAGAGTCATCCAGTATGTGGAATCCTTATTGTGTCTACTTGCTGATGGATTTTAACCTCTTTGGTCACATAGACAAGGTGTCAGAAGGCTATGGGTTCACAGTACAGGGATACCATAGAAAATAATGTAGAAAATGCAGCAGATACTAGCAACAGCAATGGTGTATGATCTTAGAATCATTGACAGATGTATTTATCTGAAAAAGGTATTGGTTTATTGTTTATTGACCTGTTTATACAAGAGTAACGATGTTATGGTGCATATACAAACAAAACGCAAGGTTAATGATACTACATTAAGTTCCTTTCAGTACCTAAACATACTGGTGTTTCCTCGTACACCTATACTGAAAAAATAAGGAGTGTATACTTATTAACATTTTCACAATTGTCATAACACAAAATCAGTCCCTTTGTAAACCTGGATTTCAGAATGTCACCCCATCCTAGTGTTGACCTGACAGTAATGTTTGATACCCACTCAGCATGAATGATTGTTGTAGCTATCAACCACTGGTTTGGAGCACTGTTACAGTGAAAAACATGTAGATGTTCCTCTAGTTAGTATATAAAGTTCTTAAGTTAAGGCATAAATCTTCATTTGGGAGGAAAGTCCACGGTGATGCCAGTCATACATGTTTACCATTTTAGATCCATTCCACAAAGGAATCATTACATTCGATCTCTGAACACAGCATTCCTGGATTGTAACCATTCCTAAGAGATTTACATGTCACCATGGAAACCTACCTCTTTCTGTCTTCTGGTTCTGGAGTGCTAGGACGACTCAGTCCATGGGTGGAGAAGAAATATGGTGGAAATTCTACTTCAAGAACATCTGCTTCTTCTGGAGTGTGCTCATAAGTTGCTCTCCAGTTACCGTCAGCATCCATACCAGTGCTACTGAGTGTCCGATCATGATCTGCAGTTTCAGGATTCAACAAGTAGACACATGCTCTTCGAGGCTTGTTGCAGTGTATAAAACAAACCCAAACCCCAGCCAGACAGCAAGGCTGGTATCTTCAAAATGGATTTAACCAGACCAGACACCAAGAATTCATTCAGATGTATGGAACATCTACAATTTGCACTAGGCCATTGGGTTGGCTACCTGTAAATTTAGACTGTCCACCGAAAATCTTGCCCTTCTCATGCCTTCAGATAGGCTTTATTTCATACACGGCTTGTGAGTGTCAGGTGGGCCGCTTGTTGTGTATAGTAGGTGGATTGTTGTAAATGTCTAGTGAGTGTTGCAATTAGAGGCTGATTTGCTGGAATTGTTTAGTGGGTGGCTTGCTGGGTTTAGTGGGTGACTTGTTGTAACTGTCTAAACAGTGGCTTCTTGTTGTTAGAGATTGGCTTGCTGTGTCTAGTGGGTGACTTGTTGTGTTTAGTGGGTGACTTCTTGTGTTTAGTGGGTGACTTGTGTTTAGTGGGTGGCTTGTTGTGTTTAGAGGGTGGCTTGTTGTGTTTAGTGGGTGGCTTGTTGTTAGAGAGTGGCTTGCTGTGTCTAGTGGGTGGCTTGCTGGGTTTAGAGGGTGGATTGTTGTGTTTAGTGGGTGGCTTGTTGTTGGAGAGTGGCTTGCTGTGTCTAGTGGGTGACTTGTTGTGTTTAGAGGGTGGCTTGCTGTGTTTAGTGGGTGGCTTGTTGTTAGAGAGTGGCTTGCTGTGTTTAGAGGGTGGCTTGCTGTGTTTAGTGGGTGGCTTGTTGTTAGAGAGTGGCTTGCTGTGTCTAGTGGGTGACTTGTTGTGTTTAGAGAGTGGCTTGTTGTGTTTAGAGGGTGGCTTGCTGTGTTTAGTGGGTGACTTGTTGTGTTTAGAGGGTGGCTTGTTGTGTTTAGTGGGTGGCTTGTTGTTAGAGAGTGGCTTGCTGTGTCTAGTGGGTGACTTGTTGTGTTTAGAGGGTGGCTTGCTGTGTTTAGTGGGTGGCTTGTTGTTAGAGAGTGGCTTGCTGTGTCTAGTGGGTGACTTGTTGTGTTTAGAGGGTGGCTTGCTGTGTTTAGTGGGTGGCTTGTTGTTAGAGAGTGGCTTGCTGTGTCTAGTGGGTGACTTGTTGTGTTTAGTGGGTGACTTCTTGTGTTTAGTGGGTGACTTGTGTTTAGTGGGTGGCTTGTTGTGTTTAGAGGGTGGCTTGCTGTGTTTAGTGGGTGGTTTGTTGTGTTTAGAGAGTGGCTTGCTGTGTCTAGTGGGTGATTTGTTGTGTTTAGTGGGTGGCTTGTTGTGTTTAGTGGGTGACTTGTGTTTAGTGGGTGGCTTGTTGTGTTTAGAGGGTGGCTTGCTGTGTTTAGTGGGTGGCTTGTTGTTAGAGAGTGGCTTGCTGTGTCTAGTGGGTGACTTGTTGTGTTTAGAGGGTGGCTTGCTGTGTTTAGTGGGTGGCTTGTTGTTAGAGAGTGGCTTGCTGTGTCTAGTGGGTGGCTTGTTGTGTTTAGTGGGTGGCTTGTTGTGTTTAGTGGGTGACTTGTTGTGTTTAGTGGGTGGCTTGTTGTTAGAGAGCGGCTTTCTGTGTCTAGTGGGTGACTTGTTGTGTTTAGTGGGTGGCTTGTTGTGTTTAGTGGGTGGCTTGTTGTTAGAGAGTGGCTTGCTGTGTTTAGTGGGTGGCTTGTTGTTAGAGAGTGGCTTGCTGTGTCTAGTGGGTGGCTTGTTGTTAGAGAGCGGCTTGCTGTGTCTAGTGGGTGACTTGTGTTTAGTGGGTGACTTGTTGTGTCTAGAGGTGGCTTGTTGTGTTTAGTGGGTGGCTTGTTGTGTTTAGAGGGTGGCTTGCTGTGCCTAAAGGGTGGCTTGTTGCGTTTAGAGGGTGGCTTGCTGAGTGTTTAGAGGGTGGCTTGTTGTGTTTAGAGGGTGGCTTGTTGTGTTTAGAGGGTGGCTTGCTAAGTGTTTAGAGGGTGGCTTGTTGTGTCTAGAGGGTGGATTGTTAAGTGTCTAGAGGGTGACTTGTGTTTAGAGGGTGACTTGTTGTGTTTAGAGGGTGGCTTGCTGTGTCTAGAGGGTGGCTTGTTGTGTTTAGATGGTGGTTTGCTAAATGTCTAGAGGGTGGCTTGCTGTGTTTAGAGGATGGCTTGCTAAGTGTCTAGAGGGTGACTTGTTGTCTTTAGAGGGTTGCTTGTTGTGTTTAGAGAGCGGCTTGCTGTGTCTAGTGGGTGACTTGTTGTGTTTAGTGGGTGACTTGTTGTGTCTAGAGGTGGCTTGTTGTGTTTAGTGGGTGGCTTGTTGTGTTTAGAGGGTGGCTTGCTGTGCCTAGAGGGTGGCTTGTTGCGTTTAGAGGGTGGCTTGCTGAGTGTTTAGAGGGTGGCTTGTTGTGTTTAGAGGGTGGCTTGTTGTTAGAGAGTGGCTTGCTGTGTCTAGTGGGTGACTTGTTGTGTTTAGAGGGTGGCTTGCTGTGTTTAGTGGGTGACTTGTTGTGTTTAGTGGGTGGCTTGTTGTTAGAGAGCGGCTTTCTGTGTCTAGTGGGTGACTTGTTGTGTTTAGAGGGTGGCTTGCTGTGTTTAGTGGGTGGCTTGTTGTTAGAGAGTGGCTTGCTGTGTCTAGTGGGTGACTTGTTGTGTTTAGTGGGTGGCTTGTTGTGTTTAGTGGGTGGCTTGTTGTTAGAGAGTGGCTTGCTGTGTTTAGTGGGTGGCTTGTTGTTAGAGAGTGGCTTGCTGTGTCTAGTGGGTGGCTTGTTGTTAGAGAGCGGCTTGCTGTGTCTAGTGGGTGACTTGTTGTGTTTAGTGGGTGACTTGTTGTGTCTAGAGGTGGCTTGTTGTGTTTAGTGGGTGGCTTGTTGTGTTTAGAGGGTGGATTGCTGTGCCTAGAGGGTGGCTTGTTGCGTTTAGAGGGTGGCTTGCTGAGTGTTTAGAGGGTGGCTTGTTGTGTTTAGAGGGTGGCTTGCTAAGTGTTTAGAGGGTGGCTTGTTGTGTCTAGAGGGTGGATTGCTAAGTGTCTAGAGGGTGACTTGTGTTTAGAGGGTGACTTGTTGTGTTTAGAGGGTGGCTTGCTGTGTCTAGAGGATGGCTTGTTGTGTTTAGATGGTGGTTTGCTAAATGTCTAGAGGGTGGCTTGTTGTGTTTAGAGGATGGCTTGCTAAGTGTCTAGAGGGTGACTTGTTGTCTTTAGAGGGTTGCTTGTTGTGTTTAGAGGGTGGCTTGCTGTGTCCAGAGGGTGGCTTGTTGTGTTTAGAGGGTGGTTTGCTAAGTGTCTAGAGGGTGGTTTGTTGTGTCTAGAGGGTGGCTTGTTATGTCTAGAGGGTGGCTTGTTGTATGTGTCTATAGGGTGGCTTGTTGTGTTTAGTGGGTAGCTTGTAAGTGTCTAAGGGGGTGGTTTGCTGTCGTTAGTGGTTGGCTTGCTGCAAATGTTTAGTGGGTGACACGTAGATACCTCACCTTCTGCTGGTGTCTCAGGCACAGTTGGCATATCATGGATGTAGACGGATGGTGGATGACCACTGTCCACGCTCCCCTCAAAACTAATGGAGCTATGTCTGGGGCTGATGACACATGTCTGTTGATTGGTTGTGTCCAGGTCAGGTGATGTCTCCTCTGCTGCCATTGTCTGGCTGTGATCTGTGGAGCCTGTTTTTAAGACATAGGTTATTGTAACTGGTAACAAGGCACTAAGAATGTTTAACTGAAAGTAAACAAAGTGGTATGAAAAAACCAAACCAATGCCCTAAGACCTACAGGTATGAGTGGGTCCCTACTACCCCATGCTTGTCTCCCCATGACAATAACACAGCAGGATCAGTCTCCAGCATCCTCAATAATCTCCAGGGTATATGTTCTGATAAGTCGATAATCTCCAGTAGAAAATCACTAGTGGAGATTTATTGGAATGTAGACCCTAGATGTTATCAAGGATTGTGCTCAGTACCATAGGTTTGTCTCCCTATGCACATTCCACAGTACATCTAGTGCCTAGTGCCATAGACTTGTCTCCTCATGCACATTCCACATTACATCTAGGGCTCAGTGCCATAGGTTTGTCTCCCCATGCACATTCCACATTACATCTAGTGCCATAGGCTTGTCTCCCCATGCACATTCCACATTACATCTAGTGTCTAGTGCCATAGGTTTGTCTCCCTATGCACATTCCACAGTACATCTAGTGCCTAGTGCCATAGACTTGTTTCCCTATGCACATTCCAGGGTACATCTAGTGCCCAGTACCATAGGCTTGTCTCTCTATGCACATTCCAGGGTACATCTAGTGCTCAGTGCCATAGACTTGTCTCCCTATGGACATTCCAGGGTACCTCTAGTGCCTAGTGCCTAGTGCCTTAGGCTTGTCTCCCTATGGACATTCCACATTACATCTAGTGCCCAGTGCCATAGGCTTGTCTCCCTATGCACATTCCAGGGTACATCTAGTGCCTAGTTCCATAGGCTTGTCTCCCTATGCACATTCCAAATTACATCTAGTGCCCAGCGCCATAGGCTTGTCTCCCTATACACATTCCAGGGTACCTATAGTGCCCAGTGCCATAGGCTTGTCTCCCTATGCACATTCCAGGGTACATCTAGTGCCCAGTGCCATAGGCATGTCTCCCTATGCACATTCCAGGGTACATCTAGTGCCTAGTTCCATAGGCTTGTCTCCCTATGCACATTCCAAAGTACATCTAGTGCCCAGCGCCATAGGCTTGTCTCCCTATACACATTCCAGGGTACCTATAGTGCCCAGTGCCATAGGCTTGTCTCCCTATGCACATTCCAGGGTACATCTAGTGCCCAGTGCCATAGGCATGTCTCCCTATGGACATTCCAGGGTACCTCTAGTGCCTAGTGCCTAGTGCCTTAGGCTTGTCTCCCTATGGACATTCCACATTACATCTAGTGCCCAGTGCCATAGGCTTGTCTCCCTATGCACATTCCAGGGTACATCTAGTGCCTAGTTCCATAGGCTTGTCTCCCTATGCACATTCCAAATTACATCTAGTGCCCAGCGCCATAGGCTTGTCTCCCTATACACATTCCAGGGTACCTATAGTGCCCAGTGCCATAGGCTTGTCTCCCTATGCACATTCCAGGGTACATCTAGTGCCCAGTGCCATAGGCATGTCTCCCTATGCACATTCCAGGGTACATCTAGTGCCTAGTTCCATAGGCTTGTCTCCCTATGCACATTCCAAAGTACATCTAGTGCCCAGCGCCATAGGCTTGTCTCCCTATACACATTCCAGGGTACCTATAGTGCCCAGTGCCATAGGCTTGTCTCCCTATGCACATTCCAGGGTACATCTAGTGCCCAGTGCCATAGGCTTGTCTCCCTATGCACATTCCAGGGTACATCTAGTGCCTAGTTCCATAGGCTTGTCTCCCTATGCACATTACAGAGTACATCTAGCGCCCAGTGCCATAGGTTTGTCTCCACATGCACATTCCACAGTACATCTGAGTAAGTGCCCAGTACCCAAAGCTTGGAATTCCATGACTATGAGCAAAATATGTCCCCTGTAGCTCTCTAGTAAAGGTCCCTGGAACAGAGGAGATCCACAATTTTGAAAATGCAGGTTGCACATAAAACCCAAGACTTTGCCAACTTTCATGTGTCTGAAAGAAGGGGAGTCCTGCATCCTTCATCCTGCATCACCTCTTCTGGTTCTCCAATGCTCGTACCCAGTGCTAGTACCCAATCCTATTACCTGATGTTTGTACCTGGTACTTGTACCCAATGCTAGTACTCAATGCTGGTATCCGGTACTGGTACCCAATACTTGTACCCAGTGCTAGTACTCAATGCTAGTACCCAATACTGGTAGCCAATGCTGGTACTCTATACTAGTACCCAATACTGGTACCCAATGCTAGTACCCAATACTGGTATCAGTGCTAGTACCCAATACTGGTACCAATGCTAGTACTCAATGCTAGTACCCAATACTCAGGTACCAATGCTAGTACTCAATGCTACTAGTTGATGCTAGTACACAATGCAGATGTCCAATGGTAGTACCTAATAATCATGCCCAGTGCTAGTACCCAATACTAGTACCCAAATTTAGTACCCAGTGCTAATACCCAATGCTAGTACCCACATTTAGTACCCAGTGCTAGTACCCAATACTGGTACTCAATGCTTAGGTACTCAATACTAGTTGGGTGCAATGTTCGTACCCAATGCTAGTACACAATGCTTAGTATCCAATATAGGTACCAGTGATAGTACCCAATACTAGTACCCAAAACTTGTACCAATGCTAGTACCCAATAACAGTACCAATGCTAGTACCCAATACTAGTAGTCAATGTTAGTAACCAATACTGGTACGCAATATTAGTACCCAATACTTGTACCAATGATCGTACTCAATGCTAGTACCCACTGCCTGTCTCGAAGTGGATACAGTGGTAGTAGTAGGGTGGGGACCACGGGTTGTTGCTCATTCAATCAACCACTGGTTTGCTTGACAAGAATTCAGACATGTACAGCAATCTGACCACCACTCCCTCATTGCAACTGGTTTCACCAGTTTCATTTCAATCTCACAGTTTCACTGACCTTGTTCCTTCCCCTGAAACCATACAGAGTACTTTCAAACCTTAAACCATACAGGGTACTTTCAAACCTTAAACCATACAGGCTTAGCCTAAAACATATCAGCATGGTGTCAACATCAACGCTTTTACTTTTAAGCATCATGTAAAATTGTTTTTGAGACAATGGAAGGCAAGTGAAGTGCATCTTGACCAGGAGAAACATGGACTCATGGACATCCAAGTGATAAAATACTAGTAATGATAATCCATTAGACCTGTCCCTCAATATCTGGTCTCAGCTAAAAAATCACAGAGTGAAGGAAACAATTAGTTGAAAAGCCTTGTAAATACTTTGATATGCCATCTTTCTTTTCAAAATTCTATTCTTGATGTGAGTGTCACATTAGAATAGAAAAATGTATGTGCCACATAATCCCCACTTCAGTGAAACTGATCACTTTCATATCTATGCCTTATATATGCCCAGTTATCCTCTGTAAGTCCTTGTTTACACAAACCTGTCTTCAGTTGAAAGAGATCAATACAGCAATACACCACAGATAAAAATGACATGTATGAACAAACGTTTTCTTGCCAAGTAATTGATTTTTGTGATATGGTGAGTACTTTGTTGTCTCATGGCAGATCAAATTATGCCTTTGTGTAAACTGTGAACTCCACTGACGGAGAGGTTTTGTCTTGCACCATGGTAGCAGAGAGTTTGGTGGGGTAGTGTTGACTCTAGCCAAGAGACCCTACTCATCTGGGTTGATCAGGCATTTTAATCAGGGTATCTCTTATGGCAGTGTCCACATGGGCACAATGTGTTCTCAATAATAAACTGATCTAAAAGCCACTGGTGACCATGTACAACCATCAAGTGGGTAGGAAGGAGTAGCTCTCAAGTAGAATGACCAAGGACCACCTCACTAGATTGGTGTGGACAACCTTGATGCGTGAGTGATTGAGTTTGGTTTAACACGACTTTAAAAAATATTCCAGCAATGTTATGCCAGGGAACACTCAAAATAGGCAAAATAGGCAAAACAGGCAACACAATGTACCCATGTGGGGAAACCTGTGTCTTCTGCATGACAAGCAAACACTTTAACCACAAGCCTACAGCACCACCCTGACAACCTATACAGCCCCGCTCATATGATAAAGTTTTGCATGCATGCAGATTTGCTTGTGTAAGCAAATTTACACACATGAGTAAATGTATATGTGCTATGAGTTCATACAAGGTTAGGGTGACATGTACGCAAACAGAGAAAAATCATTGAGCACCATTCATTTCTGATGTAAAAATGGCAGTACCAACAACAATAGCATGAGACGAAAACCCAGATCAACACAGTGGTATGATAGCATCATGTACTTGGATTTCACCAAACAGGTTTTTCTAAAACTTCAGAATGAAAAAGAAACATTTCATTTGATGTGTAATTGACCGAAAGGTGATGAACCAAATACAGTTGATGAACCACTTGACATCCACAAGCAAGTTGCAAATGCAATCTATTGGATGGAATCATTAAATGAATACTGTCCAGGACACAAACCTATAACAAACAGAATTGATGGAGGACCAACTAGGAGAACTCACAAAGCCCCACCACAGTTTTATTGACCGATGAAGGACCAACTAACAGAGTTAATGGAGGACCATCTAGGTGAACTGACAGAGGTGCACCTAATTTACGGATGAAACTTCTGTAATATGAGAGACATTTAAATCCTCTGAAGAAAATTCTTTTTTATTTCTTTCCTCACCATTCTGCATACTTCCAATGTAATCCACTTCACTTGGGGGTACAGCAGAAAAACCATTGATAGGTGGCAACACTGTTTGACCTTTGAACTCTTTGTGGTGGTTGATGGGAAGACGATCTGTTTGGCTGCCATCTTGGTGTATAGTGTAAGGAGGCAAACTTACATCAAGAAGACCTGTAGAACTGAATTGGAAAACTTTGCAAATTAACTTCAAAACCTAAATATCTATATCTCAAAAGAGACAACATAAAATCCTATGCATCATTGTCTTCAACTTCTGTATTGCTACAATGTCAGCCTTTAGTAAGTAGCACCTGGTGCAGGTACCAGTATCAAGTACCTTTACCACACAGTTTACAGAGAAAAGTCTCATTCAATACTGATGTTAACACTTTCAAATAAATAATAAGATTATTTCTTAAATAATGAGTATGAAAATGACTGGGTAGGTGAATAGATGTGTGAGTGGATGAGTGAGTGAGTGAGTGGTTTTCATACTCACTTTCTCCGGTAGTCTAGTCCACAAAGGGCTTCTTCTGGGCTAGGGGATTTAGTTGCAGCTGGTTTCCGTGGTGATAAGAAATAGGTTTCCTCTACAGAATAAGCTGAAGCATACAGAGAATTTAGGATGTTGGGAAATGTGGATTATTACATGTGACTTAGAATCTATGACACAGAAGCATGAACATTCTGCCTGTGTTAGGAGATCCAGAACATCACTATATGAATATGTGTCACACAAGAACACATTCTACACCACATTCTGTAGGGACACAGAGATATGGACGCATCAATATGAAGCAGGTATGTACTACTTTAAATCACTAAATTAGAGCAAGCACAAATAAAGGGAGCAATGACAGAGTTTTACACTTATTTTCTGGACAAAATGGAGCTTATGTTCATGTCTAGTTCAATGCACAAGCAGAAGACAATGACATAAATAAAAAACAGTGTCGTTGAGCACGGGATGTAGACCTCTCTAGTGTGGTCAGTTTCTTGTAGAATCTACAAAGGAACAGCAATTCGGGGACTGAATGTCTTTGTAGGAGAGTAGAACACCCAGATACGATAAGATAACAGAATTCATAACATGATCATGTTTAGAAGATCTATGTAACATGACTGGTCACCTTCTGCAGTCGGTGTTGGTTGACCTGATTTCATTTGACAATGCTGTGACATGATGGAAAACTGTTGAATTTGCAAACTGTCAAAACAATGAAACGTGAAATAGCCAGTGTCGTCAGAAATTCTTAAGCACTGTACCTAGTTTGGTTGTTTCATAGATGACAGATGCTGTGAGGTGACGGGCGTTGGGACTGTAGTTGTTGGCAATTGAGTCGCTCACTTTTCGGAAATGTCTTTTCTCTTTGATTGGTGCAGCTTTTGTGAATGATCCTCTTTCTAGAATCTTTGGCCGTTCACTGAAGGCAGGCTGGAAACAAATGAGTGAGTGAGTGAGTTTGGTTTTACCCCGCTTTTAGCAATATTCCAGCGATATCTGGGGACACCAGAAAATGGGCCTCACACATTGTACCCATGTGGGGAATCGAACCCAGGTCTTCGGTGTGACGAGCGAACGCTTTAACCACTAGGCTACCCCACCGCCCTGCTGGAAACAAAACAATAAGTAGCATATACTATCCTATTGCAATGACTTGACATTTAATTTTATACACTGTTGTTTCATTTTTTATGCATTTGAAAAATATTTATTAGATCATTAATAAAAACACTTAATTTGCATTATGACCAACAATCTTCAACACTTTTTCCATACAACAACCTAATTTGAAATGTTAATGAACAAATGTCTGATGTTTTGACACCAGATCAACTGATGCTTAGCTTTAAATGTGATGGCAGTTTTATACTTTTCAGACAGCGTTTCACAATCTGAAATTGTTGGCCACTATTTTCGTGTTAATGGTTAGCTATGATGTTGCTAACATCTGATGGCCCTGTTTGGTCGCATGACTAAACTAGCTGTACCCATAATGCAGCATCTGGTATCATGACAATAGTGTTTTATCTATCACTGCTGTATTACATCGGCTGTAAATGATTGAAGAACATGGATATGGAAAGTGGTTTTGACACTTTATTTAGTATCACTACTCTGTACCTGTAATAACTGTACCTCTTTTGCTGTACCTGTCATACAATAATTGCTTATTTTATGTAATTTTATACTGAAGTCACAAAACTACCATCAATGGTGTCGCCTGATCGATCAGGAGGAATGGGTTTCTGTAGTGTAAGGTCAAACCCACTGGCTCCAATTTAATGGAACCACAAGTTTGTGAAATTGTTCAAACAGCAAAATCAACATGCCATTAAACCAGCAGATAAAGTCACAGAGAACATTAAATGAAACATCATGGAATAAATTAATCACTGATAATAAATCAGGAAATGTAATTCAAAATAATCAAAATATCCAGTTTCATTTTGAGTATAATGGACCACGGTATTCTGACGTTAGTTATGCAAGTATCGCATGACACCAGGCACTAAATACCCTCCGCCAACAGCCACAATACAGGCACCAGCATTACAGGAGGTGATCTGCAGGACGTACTGACGTAGCACCAAGGTGATCAGGACCTTGAACATAAAACCTAGTTCAGAATTAGTTTCCAATGCGATCAACTCACACTAAAAGGGGAAGTCAGGCAGCTAAATTGTTTGCTGTTGTTTGTGGCTGTGATATGGCTGTGATATGGCCAGTGATAGGGCTGTCCTGGCAATCATTAGCTGGTCATTTGATACTGACATTGGTAAATTGCACTCAGAGTGGCATTAGGTGCACTCAGTATTATACACACGGGAATACATTAATGATGATGTACCATATAATTCACAAAACACTGTTTCCCTGTATAGAACTTAAGTGTCACAAGTAAATTAATCTCTGACATCCAAGATAAACGTCCCAGTTTGTGATTATTCTTAATCAATTTCTTTTTGTTGATTGGTCAAACTGCACTATTTCAGATTGGTCAAACTGATTTTCATTTCATTTACAAAAACTGGCATGAAATAAATATGTATTTACCAAGAATATCAAAACAGAAATTTAAATGCATATGTCTCTATGCCATTCAGATAACTTCATTCTTCATATTCTGGTTACTTAAACGGTGTTCAGTCAAGGCCAGTATCATAGTCATGCGTGCATGCGTGCGTGCGTGCGTGCGTGTGTGTGACTCTCTTAAAAGAGAGTTATAACACACTTTTAAATCAAGCCAGATTATGGCCAGATAGTAATGACCATCATACGTATTAGCAGGTTGATGATAAAGCCTGTGCAAAGCCTGCAATATCTTATGATCATGTATTTTTATCAAATGCTAATGAATCATTGTTGGCTGTTGGTAACTTTCAGTCACAGCTAGTCTGACTGGCTCGCAAAATCTGGAAACTGTTTCACACACTCACAGTCCAGTGGTAGCTCACGAATTTGCTGTTATTGCAATACAGTTTTACACAGAGTGAGCCAAGTGATTTAACCCTGTTATCTCACTGCTTCAGTGACATCAAATGTCATCTGTGATGTCATCAACAATAGATGATGACATTATGAGAATACCCTGGGTGCTAATGATTGCTCTGCTGACAAAAAGTGGAACCGAACATGTGAAAGAATCAAAAGTTTTACCTCTTATTTGATTGGTTGTTATATGAAGGGGAGTTTGTGCTGTAATCTGACTGGTTGTTATGTGAAGGGGAGTTTGTACTGTAATCTCACTGGTTGTAATGTGAAGAAGTCTGCCTGTTTAAACAACAAAGATGGGGTATTGCGTATCAGAGATGTTTTCACCCAGTAGTCGAGAGTCCATGATAATCGAGGGTGTGAGTGAATATGAGAGGGGAGGGGGTCCTAAGGTTTATGACACACTCATGCACTTAAATTATTAATGCTAGTGTAATTGTACATAATTAAAATCACCCTCCCAAAATGCACCTTACATTATGACCTCAAAAAAAACAATAAGTGCAATATTTTTTATGACCTTTCAATAAAGGTTTGTACTTTTGGATGAACCCCCAACCCTGTTCTTCTGCAGTCTCCACTCTCAAAATGGAAACCCCATAACAAGTTGAGTTCATGGTTCCATGAGCTGCTGGTGCCTTGCCCTGCATGACACCCCTTAACTGTTGTACCAATTCAGTTTTATGCTGAATCAATACAAGATAATATAAGCCATTCATGCTGAAGCATGTCTGCCAGAGCAGACCAATCTCCTGTTTTGATCTAGAAAGTAACTTACAGCATGCTGGATTCCAGCCATGATTTATCAAGAAAAAAATAACTTTCTTTTAACAAACACATCAATTTACTTATGAAATATGAATACGTGTGACAATTAATGAAGGAGAGACAAGAATGACCAACCAAGAGTGCCAGTAAGCCATGAAATCAATGGACTTCTTATTATACATCAGAGATTTTATTGAATGGATGCTGACTTGGTTAGGTGGAATAATTTAATTACCAGTATTAATAAGCTGAAAATATTCCCCAAAAATCGGATATTGCCTCCCACATGGTATTTTCCTAACAACACATAACTGGATTGTGCGTATTTCCACACCACTGCTCACATTATTGATGCAAGTAACAAAAGAAGATGTTTCCCTACAACATTTACTGTTATCCAGTATTGCCTGGGGTCTTTTCAGAATACATTTGATAGATTAGATATTCATGATATCAGTGTCATCATGAAACAGACTAAAAATGGATCGAAATCAACTAGCATATATTTATTTGTAGATTTGCATTTTTAAGCAGACATATTTAAGCTGCCCTTTCCTGAAGTAGACCAAGGCTAAGGTTTGATCATGTATTGTTGAATGAATGGATGTCTCACATGCATACCAGTGACAGTATGAATGTGACATTAAGACCTTGATTCTGTTTCAGCTGGTTTATGACACTCCGACAAAAAATACATGAAATAAGATTTGGTTTTGTTTTGGTTGTTTGTTAAATGCTGTAATCAGCCATGTCCCAGCTATTAGGTGTCAGTCTGTGAATAGCCAAGACAATCCTGCCATCAACATCATGAGCATTGATCTACACAACTGGTATATGATGATCTGTGTCAACCAAGTCAGGTGACAAGCTGTGTGTTTTGATGCAAATTCTAAACTGGATCTTCGTGGCTACCTGAGATAAAATACAACCCCTCTGACATCTCTGCAGTTTTGGACCGATTTTTTTTACTTGAAATAAGAACTACAATAAAACCTCACTATCAATGTTGTTTTGTTCCGACATTTCACAATTAAGTGAAACAGAAAAAAAACCCCACAAAACTGTCCCTGTGAATTATCATTAACCAAACAAAAAATAATGTTTAAAGTTGACATTTTTCATTCATGGAAACCGTTCGTTTAAAGAAATAAGATGCTTCATCTCCAAAGTTGAAGGTCATAACTTAGTAACCAAATCAGAAAATTCTGTAAGAGACAATATCATAAGCAAATATGTTTGGGGGTGGAAAACTGATTTATTGCTGGCCTCCCCCGACATTCCTTAAACAGAATATGCAACATGCTACTTTCCTATCCCCCTGCTCAACACATTACTATGAACATCAGTCCCAAAACAGGGTCAGATTTTTAGTTTCTACTCAACTTTTGATAAAAAAAACCCAGGATGGAGCAGAAGTGTGAAGATCCCTGCACGTTTTTTGGTGTTGTTATACATTTCACCTCTCTACGGTATCATTTCTGGTGTCCTCTGGCATACCATGGTTCGCTCACTCACTCACTCACTCACTCACTCACTCACTCACTCACTCACTCACTCACTCACCAGATACAGTTATCCCATGAAGATCCAAAGATAGACATTTCTTCCAAAAGTAGTACATTTTGAAAAGGTATCATCACCTGCTGCAATCACAGCACACAGGTAAGTCAGTCCATACCTTAATAATACCTTATTACACAGGTGTGACAAAATCTCAGGTAAGCATGAGATATATATATGCCTAAAGTGCCCAGATTTCATTTTAATTGTAAACTGACCAAGCAAGCCAAATATAAAAGGGAGTGCCCCTATTTGGAAAGCACCAAAACACCTGCAGCCATATCAGCATAACATTAATCATCAACATCACGGAAAATGCAGGGAATCTACTCACAAAACACATAATCGCTTCAAAACGATTCCCTAGACATTGATTGAACGGTATTTGCAACTAACAGGCCATTACTTGTGTATGTGACAATAGACAGATCTAAACACATGTGGGTATTATACTGTCAGGCTAATCTGTATACCTACACAGGCAGGTGTGACACGCTTAAAGGGGCACATAGTATGGCAAGGTGCTTCATGAGCATGCTACAAAGTCCTTCATTTAAACAACTGTGAACACAGCATGTGAAGGTCTTTGATAATTAGTATATGATTTTAACATTTGAGGTCCAGCTGTCAATATATCATCCAGTATTTCATATATCTCAGCAACTCGGGGAACTTAGGATATGAGTGTAGGCCGTTTCTTCAGGCCGTCTTATTTCAGTGTAAGAAGAAATCAAACCAACACTTCCTGATAAGTATTATATACAGCTCTGAATTAAAAATCACGAACGCTGCTAATGTGCTGATAAAATCAGGTATATAATCGGGGAGGTCCAGGATTCAAACCCAAATCAGCAGATGCTGGGAGCAAATGGAAATGCTCTGTACATTGCAGCATCTAATAACACTAGCCTAGCCATAAGATTTACAGTGAACACATACATGTACTTAATTCGTGTTTAGCAGAAACACTGGTACCACTTTCCACTAATGCACAATATGAATGAAGTGACAGAGGGCCATAGTTCAAATTTGATAAATCAAGTAAATATCCCAGTGCCAAAAGAATGGGATTAAGATGACATTAGCCATCATATCATCATATGCCATCATATGAACATAAAGCCAGGATAAAAGCAGATAATGTTGACCAAGAATATAGCTTCATGCGTATATCACAGCCTGAAATGCCTTCTTGGAGTTTAGAGAATGCTGACTTACGCACTGAAATATAATTAATTGTTGTGTCACAAGTTCAGTAATGTAATGATTACTACTTTTAAAGCAGTTTGTTTGTCATGGTAGAAAGCAGATATACAACCTTATAACATATATAATTTTATATATATTATATTATATAATTTTAAAACATATGAGGTTTATATCTTCAATAAGGTAAACTTCTGTATGAACCATGGTATGGATGTGGATAGTTTTTACAAAATGTATGAAGATGATTTACTCATCTTGTTACTTCAAAGTTCAAATGCATTGTGTATGAACACAGGCTGATATTTCCAAACATTTACTTACTGATATGGAGTACATTATAAGCAACATACAGTATATATGAGGCTTGGTTATCATTACACATCTGCCTACGAGTAATTTTAACCTGCCAACAAACACCAGGAACATCAGACACATGCAATGGTGAAGTACATACAGCTATATATATCGTAGACAAATGTATCAATAATCAGTATTCTGTGACTTCAACAGTTAGAGCAAAAGCTGATGCTGTGGTTCTGGCATACATGAACACGCAGCTGTTGATCACACATGTGATAGGGAATATCAGTGATATCAACACACTTGAACAGGGAATATCATCTACATCAGAATACTAAACTAGGATGTGTGTCAGTCAGGCTCGTTGTCTAGTGAATCCCTTTACATGATATCCAGGTAGAGTGGAAACATGTGGATTACAGTAGAATCTATGGCCTTTAGTGACTTCCATTGATCCTGATCTGGATTTGTTCATGGGTCACCCTTGCTACTCTACTGTAAGGGTATGAGTTACGAGTTAGGACAAAATAATACAAATAAATATGTTTCAATATCATTTTCACTCTTGTAGGTAATTCTTTTTAAGGATATGTTTTTTCCAAGGAAAAAAATGATATACAGTAGAAAGTACAATGAAGTGATCTCTGGCCACTTTGTTGAGATTTTGTAGTGACGTGACTTTTGTGAGTGAAGACTGAGTTGTCAATCAGCCATGAACTTACACTGAAGTTACTTTCACAGCTAATGATATACTGGAGTTCCGATGGGTACATATTGTATTCAGTACATGTATGATTCATCCCAAAGCTTGTGTCAACTGGCGTGTTTGCTGATACAGTAAGCCTCTCGTTTTTGTTATACAGGTAATATACTACGATTATCTCCCTGTAGATTGACACATCTTTCATTAGGGACATTCAGATTGAAACACTTCTATTATTCTGTCCAACATGTTTGTGTCTCTAGTCTTGAGCCTACAATGCGAGAGTTTATTGCAGAAGATCTAAAGGGTGTCGTTACTCCTCGTCTTATTAGTTCCCAATTTGTCATTCAAGTTTAACATGAGGACAGTGTGATACAGGTGCACTGAAATTTCTTACTCTCCCTGCTGAATATGTTGGATATGAGCAAAACAAAGAAGTTATTTCATGTAGTCACCATGCTTAAGTAACAGGTGACTAATGGGACCAATTGATCAGGCATACTAACTTGGTTGGCACATGTCATCGGGTTCCCAATTATGTAAACTGATGCTCATGTCGTTGTTCACTGGATTTTCTGGCCCAAAGTTGTTTATTTACAGGGCTGGCATATTGCTGAATGCTGCATTAACCAACAACCTAACCAATCAGCTGTAGCATAGGGTTGGTAATGATGGGTTCGGTGGGCAGTGGTGGGGAAGGATGGGTTCGGTGGGCAGTGGTGGGGAAGGATGGGTTTGTTGGCTGTGGTGGATGTAAGTGGGCGTCCATATTAAGGTCATAAAGAAATACAAGCCAGAAAATCACACCCACACCCCCTGTAGGGGCAAGCAAATGATAGGATTTGGTGAAGTGGGAGAGGGTTGGAGTTATGGGGTTTTAATCACTTCCCCACGGCAGGTGAATCGGAGAGATTACACACGCATATATTTAGATGCCCATTAGATTTACATTTATTGAGCAGTACAGACCTCATTAAGAAACATGCTTTGTGTCCCTGTATCCTCCATTGATCGGACTATGGAATATTCATATCTTCCATGCTATCCACCACTTACAGGACTTACAGATACCAAGTTGCTAAGTGTAGAGACAGTATGGCACTCACAAAATACAAAATTTACATTCTTGTGCATTATTGTATATTCCATATTGTAAATACCATCATATTTCTTCTGTCTTCTCTATTGCCTGCTGACAGCAATCTAAAGGAACATTTTATTCTGTGCAATACAGTAAAAATTCTAAACACAGAATAAAATAAAATTCTCTTTCAATATGTTTTCGCCTATTTTATATTAGTAGTTGTAAAAGAAAAATAACAATAGTGTATCATCTTGCAAAACAAACTAAAAGTAAAATTATATACCAGTATTTACAAATGAATAAGCATGCATGAAATATATGGCTACATGACTGCATTCATAAAGCGTCTGTTTTGTAGTATGAACAGTTTCTTTGGCCTTGATTTGAAGAATGACTGCAGTTAAAATATTTTCACACTTTACTGGTGCAGCAGTATGGAATGTTCACTTAAGTGATGGAGCTATATCTATCATTGTAAAAAGGGTATATTCCAGTTTGTGAGCATACCACACACCAATGCTAATGTATGTCAGAAAAATATCAGTACAGATGAAATATTTCCAAAGGAATGGAAAAAATATCACATTTTAAATAATTTCTCTTCATCAATCATCCTCCTTGGCTTCATCCTCCATCCTCCTTGGCTTCATCCTCCTTGGCTTCATCATCCATCCTCCTTGGCTTCATCATCCATCCTCCTTGGCTTCATCATCCATCCTCCTTGACTTCATCCTCCTTGGCTTCATCATCCATCCTCCTTGGCTTCATCATCCATCCTCCTTGGCTTCATCATCCATCCTCCTTGGCTTCATCATCCATCCTCCTTGACTTCATCATCCATCCTCCTTGGCTTCATCATCCATCCTCCTTGGCTTCATCATCCATCCTCCTTGGCTTCATCATCCATCCTCCTTGGCTTCATCATCCATCCTCCTTGACTTCATCCTCCTTGGCTTCATCATCCATCCTCCTTGGCTTCATCATCCATCCTCCTTGGCTTCATCATCCATCCTCCTTGGTTTCATCATCCATCCTCCTTGACTTCATCATCCATCCTCCTTGGTTTCATCATCCATCCTCCTTGACTTCATCATCCATCCTCCTTGGCTTCATCATCCATCCTCCTTGACTTCATCATCCATCCTCCTTGGCTTCATCATCCATCCTCCTTGGCTTCATCATCCATCCTCCTTGGCTTCATTATTTGCATTTTATGAATCTTATAAATCCACATATGAATACAATGGCACATTTTACTTTTGAAATATTTCATTCTCCCTGCAGCAACTCAATACTGTGTACATAATATCTCATACATAAATATATCACTAACATCACACATTCTAAAACTTGGCTTGTTTTGACTGTAATATCTCAAATCGTAATTTGATTGTGTGCAGTGCTTGAGTTACTAGTGTATACCTTGTGATGCTTGATAACCCTTCAACAGTGCCAACAGCAAGTTTACATTATATAAGTTTATTCCAAACTATAACCAGCCATCAATCAAACATTCTCCAGCCCTTCAAAGAATTTCTATGCTTCAAACATCTCCCACTGGAGGGGTAGTCATGCGTGAAAATTTGATTGAATTGAACCCTTCACTTTGAGTAAACAGCTCTACGTAACTGATATGACATTTGTTTGTTGGTTTCAATATGAGTGCAGTTACTCCTAACTGAATCTGGATTTTGTGTACACACCTACATTTGTACCCTTGTATAGAATCCCAGGTGCAGTATGACAACACCTGACCTAGTCTGTCCTTTAGGTTCTGAGAGTCTAGTCAAGCTTAGATATGGACTCATCAATTTACGTTCATTTCAAACTGTTTTGTAACGTCCCTGACTGTGTGCAGTATATCATTAAGTCATGTATCTTGTTCAGTATGTCATTTACACAGTTGGTGTGTCAATCAGTTCAAATCAAGGTTTAGATATACAAGAATGAATGCAGAATACAACAGTTACATGATCACAAATCCCTTGTGGTTCATGGCATTGTGGTTGAGCTGCAGCCCTTAGGCTGAGCTGCATAGAGTCATAGAGTTGCAGCCCTTAGGTTGAGCTGCAGCCCTTAGGTTGTGCTGCAACTCTATGACTGATGTGTATGGCCCTATTGCCCTATGGTTAAGTCTGAAGACCTTACACTGAGTTTCTTGCCATCAGTTAGCTTCAGTCTATGGTAAAAGCCTTACTTTATAACATGTGTCACTCCAAGAGTGATTCTGTGTATTAGGAATGGACCTTCATTATGACTGCTCACCATTCCTGTGTTTGTGACAATAATCATCAGTCCACGCAAATTTGCCATAACACCATACCAATCTATTTTCTCAAAAATAGATATTTTCATACAACAAATAACCTATAATGTTTAACATTCGTATCATGATGCTGAAACAGTGACAAAGTAAATCCCACACAACAGCACTGGTGAGAACTGATTTGTTTCACGTTGTCACATTCCAATCGTGTAGCAGTGAGTATCGCCTCTTCAGGTGACTTCAGTTTTGTGGGTTTTTTTCGCAACACATTAGAACTAAAAACAGCAATCTATAGGTTCTGTTTGTTCAGTGAAGACCCCCTGTGACCTTGAATGCACATGCACTGCCCTTACCCCCTGCCTCCTTGACCCGAGGTTAGACCTTCCACTCCAGGTGATATATATATATGTGTACGTATTGAGAGGGTTTATCTGACATAGATAACCCTGGCAGCCACTCTGTAGGGGGCGCTGACAATCCATGATAACACAAGTAAAACACTGACAACATGGACTCCTGTGGGTCCCTTTAATACAATGTACAATGGTGTACCCACTAATGTCATAGACCACCCACTATACCCTCTAATGACATGGACCATCCACTGTACATACAAATGATGTGAACCACCCACTGTACCCACTAATGACACATACCACCCATTATACCCACAAAAGACTGTTCTCACTGTATACACTAATGACATGAACCACCCTCTGTATGCACTCAAAACATGAACCACCCTCTGTATACTCTCATGACATGAACTACCCACTGTATACACTAATGACAAGAACCAACTTCTGTATACACTAATGACATGAACCACCCACTGTATACACTAATGACATGGACCACCCTATGTATAGACTATTGACATGAACCACCCACTGGATACACTAATGACATGAACCACCCGACATGAACCACCCACTGTATACACTAATGATATGAACCATCCATTGTATACACTAATGACAAGGACCATCCACTGTATAGACCAATGACATGGACCACCCACTGTACAGACTAATGACATGAACCACCCACTGTATTTACTAATGACATGAACCACCCACTGTATACACTAATGACATGAACCACCCTCTGTACACTAATGACATGAACCACCACTAATGACATGGAGTGAGTGTATTTAGGTTTACAGCACACTCAGCAATATTGCAGCTATATGGCAGTGGTCTGTAAATAATTGAGTCCAGACCAGACAATCCAGTGATCAACAGCATGACCATCGATCTGCACAATTATGAACCGATGACATGTCTAAACCAAATCAGCGAGCCTGACAACCCGATCCTGTTAGTCGCCTCTTACAACAAGCATAGTTGCCTTTTATGGGAAGCATGGCTGAAAGCCTATTCTACCCGGACCTCATGGGTCAGTGACATGGACCCTCTAGTGTACCTACAAATGACATAGACTACCCACTGTACCCACTAATGATATGGACCACCCATTGTGTCCTCTCATAAACAACTGGCTAAACCAATTAATGAGTTTCTCTAATTACTGGGATAGAGCATCCTCCAACTATATTATGTTCCCTATTGCCTTGACCATGCATTGATTAATGCATTCCATGCATTCCAGATGTGTACTGCTACTTCCCCTGGTTGTGAGATGAACGATATAAATACTTCAAAGCAGAGTTGCAACAATGCAGATAAAATGACGGTAAGGCCATGACGTGTGACACCATGCACTCGACACAATGTTAATCAAGTCCAACAGCAAAGGAACCTGTAACATGCAGGACTATGGTGTGTTTCTTGTAGGACATTAGTTGATTTACAAAATTAGGGCCTGTATTCAATGAAGGTAGAAAACAAGATAAGGAAAAACTTATTGCAACATAGATGTGTGATTGAAAAACTATATGAAAAGTCATTTGTTCAGGAGAGAAGAATCATGGACCCTCTGATTCAAAGAAACAAACAATCTCATGCTGAAACATATGTTGGATGACTCCAAACAGTGTAATTGATGTACTGTAAAATAAAAAAAATCAATAGGAAAAAAAATATCTGCACTTCACATTTCTCTCAATCACTTCAAACTGATGTCAGAGGTATTTTCACATTGTGATAATGACAGAGGATGTTAGTTTGGGCAAGTACCATATTCTGACTTCAGACAAATATTTTATATCAAGTACTGCATACACTTCACTCAGTCAGTGCATGTCATACTGTCAACATGGCAGTACATGTAGGCACTACCTATACACATGTAGGCACTACCTATACACATGTAGGCACTACCTATACGCATGTAGGCACTATGTATACGCATGTAGGCACTACCTATATGCATGTAGGCACTACCTATATGCATGTAGGCACTACCTATATGCATGCAGGCACTACCTATACGCATGCAGGCACTACCTATATGCATGCAGGCACTACCTATACATACTGAACAGCAAGAGAGACGCAACTCTGGCTTTTTGTCAAGTTTTTAATACAAGACATGGTTACTTTTATGAGATTTCATTTTTTTCAAAACTTGTGTTTGTTTTCCCATTCAGTTTAGTATGAAAGACAGAGTATATTATGACAACAATATGATCGATCCTTTCATCATCGCTGCTTCTAACCACTATCACGATAATCTGTATATTACAGTGCCACAAGGCTGCAAGGGAAGGAATGCATTGTGCTTCAGATAAAGAGAAAACTGGCCTGTCATGCATGTATATAATTTGTCTCTTTCCTACACATACTGTGTACTGACAATTGTGTTTTCAAAACGAATGGTCTTCAAAACTGACTATAGCATTGGCTGCACTGGCATTAGTACTTTTGTAATAATAATAGCATGATAACTTATTAATAAAGCGTCTAAAATCCATTGCAGAGATGCTCAGTGACGCTGTGATAATACTGAGGAAGAAATAGTTCATATGAGTTTTACAGAAAGACAGCAGTGAACAGGCTTTTAGCAGAGTTTCTTTAAGTTTCTTTAGATGAAATGTTCCTGGTTTCCTTTGCAAGAGAATTCCACAGTTAGGACTGGAATAGACTAAGGCTTAGTCTCTGAATATATATATAACTTTGATAGTAACAAACAAACTAATATTAATTGAAAAGGACCCCAGGGAGACCAGAGATCCAGATCAGGGACTAGACTGGGACAGGAGAGGGCTTAGAGTCTGACAGTTGGTTTGGAGATCTGTGTTGGGTGAGGAGAGAGTCAGTGGAGGACTAGAGATTTGTCTGGTGTACATACATGGAGACTAAAGACAGTACAGTTGTAACACAGTCTGTGAGAATGCTGAGTGCTGGTAAATGGGTGGTGATGTGTACCTGGTGGTAGAGGGGTGGTGATGCTTACCTCATGGGCACTAAGTGGTGATAAATGGGTGGTGATGCTTACCTCAAGGGCACTTAGCGGTGGTAGATGGGTGGTGATGCTAACTTTAGGGGCACTAAGTGGTGGTAGATGGGTGGTGATGCTTACCTCATGGGCACTAAGTGGTGGTAGATGGGTGGTGATGCTTACCTCATGGGCACTTAACGGTGGTAGATAGGTGGTGATGCTTACCTCATGGGCACTTAGCGGTGGTATATAGATGGTGATGCTTACCTCATGGGCACTAAGTGGTGGCAGATGGGTGATGATGCTTGGGCGGTGTCTCACTTCAAACTCATTTGGCTGGGCCACCGTCACCCCGTGGTGGAGCCCCTGGGAAACAAGAAAGCATTATATGATCTAGAATGTGAGCATGATCGACAGATATTCTTTATTTCCTCCAATTCAATAATGATTACAATATGCAGTTATAATGTATTTTATGTCAAATGACAAAGATGGATTAACAATATAGTAAAGAATGTTCATATCCATACATGTTTTTTAGCAGGAATCATCATTTCCTTATGAAATGGTTTACATTCATTATTCCTTTTACCCATCATATCTCTCTAGTTCTATAGAACATCCACCTTGTAAGAATAACAACATCTTGATTCCAGATCTTAACAAAAGTATTTACATCCAGAATATCACATACATGGTATATATATGGAGTTCAGGAGTTCATTTCATACATGACATAGCACATGTTTTACTATATCATTTGTTAAAGTTTTACAATAACACAATTTTAGCTTATCCACAGACTACTGGTCACTCTTCCTTGCAGCTAGCATCAAGAAAAGTAGTAATACAGTGGGGTTTCTGGACCACATGCTCCTAAGGGCTTATTTAGGTTTCATTCCGGCCCCAGCACCAAGTAAAAATAGCGAGGATTGAGCCAGAGACATCATTCAATATCCAAACAACATGGTCATCATCCAGCCTCGCTGCCACCCACACCCGTCATGACATGGCTTTGCAAGATGAGCACCCCTAAGGGCTTATTTAGGCTTAACGGGTGTTTTTGCTGTCAGGCATTCATGCTAACATTACTGTCTACAAAACAGTTTAGACCTTGATGTGCACAGTGGGGTTTCCTTAATTGGGCCTTAGAAACTCCCAACATGTTGAGGTCTAAACTGTATCCATAGCTATAGGGGTAGATGGCATCATTCACAATCCATCGTTTGGTATCAATGGATGACGAGGTCTTGTTGAGAATGATGCTGTTGATCCTATGCTTATCATTTATCAATGCACTCATGGAGTGTTTGATCGTGCATTTATCGAAGACAGCCTGTTTGAAGGGGGGTGTTGGATATAGTGTTTTCTTGATGGAATATACATCTTAGATCTTGAGCCGACGTACTTGGCAATGGGTGTGCCAGCACATTGACCCTCCATCTTACTGAGGACTTTTTTGTTGGCATGGCTGTGGATCAGACGGTCTCTTGGATAGTCGCTGATGTTGTGCAAGTGGCTGTGTTTTACCATGTCCTCATACACATCCGCGGTGTGCATTTCTAACGACAAGGAATTTGTATTGGTATACTGAGCAGCTCGCATTGATTGCCATACTGTGGTTTGAGTTGGTTGTAATAAAAGTCATCCCTCAAATGTTTCGACAGGATGAGGATGCTCATCCCCATGTAGACCGATCAGTTGAGCTTAATGTGAGTTTTGTTTATGTGTAGCACTGCCACATCGTCATTGAATATCTTGCTACAGTTGAAGGTTGTGCTGGCTTATCAATTTCCTGAGTTTTCCCGTTTGTGAGATGGCACGAGTTTGACCATCACTCATTTTCTCAAAGTTTCCATGTTTTTGCCGTACACCAAATTGTTCATCCGTTGGTAGAGGTTGTTCTCGAAGTTGCCAGTGGCTTGTTTTCTCAGCTATTGTTCAGTCAAATGTAAGGTTCCAACCAGGGACTCTGGTTACATTTGAGCACCCCATTGTATTTTTTTTCAACTTCATGCCCAGTGCATGAAGATGCCTAGTGCACCACCTACTTGGTCTTGTGCATTAAGTTAGGGAAAAGTTTTTCCACATTGGCCAGCTTTTTTTGCCCCAAGCAACGCATGTTGATAGTCTGACATCCATGCACATTTTTCAACCAATCCGATTACAGAACATGATGACTCTGGCTTACAATGGCAAATATTGAGTCATACAATCAGTGGGATAGGAATGTATAAGTTACTAGTTACTGGATCTTTACTGACACATCTTGACAGACTAACAGATAATAAATGGACCTGAATAAATGTCACTACATAATTCATGAAAAGTTTGTTCTCAATTTGTTAAAACACTGCACGCAAAAAACTCAGTATTAGGTACACCACATGCATAACATCATAGCCTTCATTCTGTAATTCAGCAGTTTGACTTTGTTTCCATAATTAAAAACTGTTACCTTGCATAATTGGTATTCATGACCATGACTTTACTGCAACATGTTTTAAAGTTAGGGTTACTACCACTGGAGTCTTTCAGTTTTTGGCCTGTGGTATTCGATTCTTGGGATCACATAAATTAACAACTACTGACAGAAGGGTCATGAAGCGGATGACTGAGCAGATGTCATCTCAATTCCCATATCCAACACAATCAGTCAAACATTCTGTAACATAACCTTGTGTCATATAAATTATATACTTCATACTTTGTTCCTTAGGGACTCATCATAATTTATGGCTATGGGGGAAGTGATGGAGGGGGTGGGGGATGGAGGGGGAGGGGGTGGTGGTGGTTAACCCATTTTGTTTTGGGGAGGTAGGTAGTCATCATTTTCTGGAGGCGGAGGGGTCATTAATTTTGTGTATCACAAGCAGAGGGTGGGGTGGGGAGGTCACTTACTTTGTACATTACTTTTATAGGGGGCTGGGGGTTGGGGTAATTCATTCATATTGTACATGCAATTCCACAGAAATCATCATCACACCGCCTGGCCATAAATTATGAACGGCCCCTTGGTGCCTCATTTGTATACCATGTTAAATGCCAATGATTCTCTGATTCACATAATCTTTAACAGAATAACTTCTAATATCACAAAAAATACACATAAAGGTCTTGAGGTCTAATTAATATCATATTTCCCGCTGACAAAGGAGTTAAGCGTTTATTTTGCCTCAAGACTGACTCCCTGCGTCATGTACAGTGTCTGTCATATATAGACAAATACCAGTCCCCCTACCGCATCAGCGCTGTGGCATACTTATCAGCCCTAGATAACAGAAATGTACCGTGGGGTGATATATTCCTGTTCAATAGCCAATACTAGGCAATAAAGTCTTTGCAGAGAGTTAATAAACACCCTGAACATGTTGAAACAAATTCCAAGTTATGAAACAGATTTGATTGAACCACGTTTTCAATAAAAACCTCTCAAAGTACTTGCTATCTGCAATAGCAATCCAATTATAAACCTCTTCCACATGAAAACCCAGCCAGCAAAGTCAGGCAAATGATACAGCTGTTTCACCAATCAATAACAGTTTGGCAACCCTCTTAAAATTGATTTACAGTATTTATACATTAAGTGTATGTATAAAGCAAGATGGGAACGGAATAAAATGCATATTAATTTCCCAGGGAAAAAATAATACAGAATACAGAAAATTAGAAAACCATAACTACAAAGGCACAAAAAATTACAAGTACTGAATTTTCAAAGTATTAATATTTTACATTTAAATGTATACAAGCCTAGGGCTACTGAAAAACCTTTTCAGACATGAATACATTATACATCCTTCACTTTAAACATAATAGTTATTAATTTTTTCAACATGTCTGACCCAATTAGCTTTAGTCAAATAAAAGAATATAACACGAAATGCCTTATTTAATCTATTTACAAAAGTTATCACTGTTTCAGGAATAACACTTTAATGTGCCTTGAATGTTGGAGCATACAGTGTTTGACAAAGGTGAGATCTGAGCTACATCCTGTATACCTAATCACAGTAGGAGTGAATTCTTTGTTACTTGTCTTATACAGCATACAGTCCTATTTCATTCAATTAGAAAAAGTCACACAGGATCAAACACGATGATTAATTCCACATGGAGACCGAGACATTCATCTGACTGTGCTATGTCCACTCAGAGGGAAGCTATGGCTATATCAGCCCAGGGAATTATACCCCGTGTGGGATATTCAAGCAACCACACGCCCCGATTTAAGTGGGCACAACATGACAATAGGGCTTGTTTACACAGTCATCCGACCAATAAGTCAATGGTGTAATTGTAGACAACAATAAGTTGAAAAGCAAACAAGGTTTGGTTTCTAAAATGTCTGCCATGTAATGTAAAATGCTACCTAGTAAACGTTGCATAACGCACTACAATGGTGTATAGGGCAGTTTAAGTGTTGTGATATATACACACACTTCTTATACACCCAGTGTACCTTGAGTGATCCTTGAATGAGTTGAAATTGAAAGAAATGTGTTCTTTACTACTCCCTGTCATTTCTACTAGAGACAGGATGGTGAGGTAGCCTTGTGGTTAAAGTGTTCTGTCATCACGCCGAAGATCCAGGTTCAATTCCCCACATGGGTGCAAAGTGTAAAGCCCATTTCTAGTGTCCACCATAGTGAATACTGGCATAAAACCAAACTCGCTCGCTCACTCATTCACCAGACAAATGATATTTAACTCTCCTCCTAACTGTTCATTCTCTGTGATGCCACTGACCAGCTGGTCACATGAAGTACACACACTGAGCATGAACGTATGAAAAATTATAATTAAACTTGTGAAACATGGTTGCTTATTATAAGATTTGTTTTTTACCATATTTTTTTACAGAATAGAAAAAGTTTGTACTATGCATGGATCAGTCAGGTTGTTGGCAATGTTGATTGCTTCATATTCTTGTTTAAGCAGAGACTTTCAGACAATCATAAACAATGTTGGTTCACTTCAGTCCAAAACTCTAATAAATGTTTTTATTTCTCCCAATTCAAGACAATCTTAAATGTGGAAAGATGTTTAAATTCTGATATTCCTTTACATAGAAGATCTGCACTGTTGAGATTTAGATGTGGAAATTTTAATTAAGCAGTTGAAACTGAAGATACAATAAAGTTAATTACAATGAGAGATTATGTTCATTTTGTAAATTGAATGACAAAAATGTTGTTGAAAATGAATTTCATGTACTCCTGAAGTGTGAACGCTTTCTGGATTTATGATTAAGATATATTCAAAAGTATTTGACTGATTTTGATCCAATGCCAATTTTATTAATGTTATGAAAACAATTAATGACTATGTTATAAAAGATGTTAGTATGTTTCTGTACCATGTACTTCAGCGCACTAGAAATGTTTCTTTTAAACAGCATGTGCACTAAATTCAACACCATATGCAAATGACTGTATGATGAGCCTGTTGCCTTTTACTGTCTGTCTGTCTGTCTGTCTGTCTGTCTGTGTCATAAAATACCACAGTAGTAGTCATCTGTACCATATAGGTGCTGGAAAGTACCATGCATGTATTTTATAGTACCACAGACATACCACATAGGACCACTTTTGTACCATAAGTTACCATGAATATAACATACAGTTTCACACAAGTACCAAACACTACCATGATAGTACCACAAAATAGTACAATGGTTGCATACAAAGACATTCTCTTCCGTGATATCACATAGCTAATGTGTGTTTGGACAGTCATGTAGAGATGTGATGTCCCAGACACAACATGCACATACATTTTCAACAATGGGCTAACAATGTGTTGATGACACAACCTGGAGTGACATATCCATGGCCTGTTTAGTGAACAATGGGACTCAGTGCCTGACAGGTTCATGATAGCGCATTTAAATGGAGTCACTCATGGGAGGTCAACATGTTGCGACCTATCTTATAGATTGAAAATGGAAATCAGTCAATACTTTGATTCTTAAAGTCTCCTTATGTCTCTTCAGCGGCACAATAATATTTCTTGAAATAGTTGTTATATGTGACACTTGGCATAAATCATAACCAGCAACAGCTCACATGATCAAAATTTAATGTATCAGAGGATGAGAAATGGTTTTCTAGTAAACATTCACTTTCATTTTCCAATATCATACATTCATGAGTTTGCACAAAATATTTGCTGTTTGAATAAAGATGATCTCCCAAATCATTCAAAGGCATAAAGCTTAATGGCAAGAGATTTGATTGGCTAAGGAAGAAATATGTTTTGTATACAAGCAGCCCATGACCACAAGCATACAGTTGTTTTCTTAAGCTGGCTGGTATCAGGCTGGGCTGGCTTGTAACAGTTGTGCAGGTTTTTGATGTGTTGAAGTTAAATAAGCATTCTGGTTTTAATGTTGATATATTCATTTCTCAAGATTGACTACAAATGGTTTTTTTTGCATGAATTTACAGTTTGTAAATGCATTTTTTTATTTTTATAATCCCCAAAACTAATTAAGCTCCTTATGACATTACTATTCTATTGCTGTTTGAACAAAAACATTTGGAGGCATCTAGAAACATGTTTGCAAATTTACATATTGACCAAGGAAACCCATAGAATCATACTGGTAACACATGGACACTTTAATCACTGGTTTACAGAACTGATTTCCCCCTATCTAAGTAAACTTAGCCTCAGTACTTTTCGTTACACTCCACTACTGAGTCTAACAAAACCTTATGGGAGGTCGTGTCAGGTAGCCTTTGAGCGACCAATGACCGTCCAAACAAATCCGAGACGGTTAAGTAGATTTAACCAATCAGACAATGGCTACTATTTAGGGATCGGAGGGACTTTCAAAATATTCAGGTCACTGACACAGATCTCTCCACAAACAAAAATCTGCATATGACACAGTTATTTGGGTTTCTGTTGACATGGTTACCATTAGCTAATATTTCCGCAAGATGACATCCTTGAATATTGCCAAAAACACTATTTTCAGCGATTGTTTACTCACCATTGTCATGGTTGTACATACACCCTGTGCATCACCCGGAAGAGAGCATATGCTAAATAGCATTCGGAATCGTTCAGGTACGAACCTATTCGAGTTAAAAAGTTCAAAAGGTATGTGCGAATGTCCTCTTTTGCGATTTGGTAAGCTGTGTTCTGATTGGTCAGTAAGTTTACTGACACTAAGTTTACTTAGACTGCATTTCCCCGGAACCTCAGGTCTGTAGTCAAAATAAGAGTTAAACGTTTGGGATTATAGACACCTGCTTTGAGTGATCTTTTATGTTCTCATCATTGCATTTGTTCTCACAACAGAAATAGGTTAAGACTCAGTAGGAAAAATAGTAATATATTATTTATTCCCCTTGCATTACATGGCAAGGACAGTTCTGTAAATCAAGTGAAAACAAACCACCATAGATGGTTAAATCTGACCATCTATAAACCTGTCAGAGGTACTGCAGCTATATCCATTAATCATCATCGCAACATGCATGGTCTCTGCATGTGCACTTAAATAATAGCAGCCAGGTTTGAAGCACTAAAATTCTAGACCTTTGTCAATGTAAGCTTCCATGGTAAGGGTTCCTATTACACTTGACAACATGGCACCGCTTGAATTACAGACACTTCATCATGAACAGATCTAAAATGACCTCATAAATTTTATTCTTTAGTTCAGTTAAGATCAGTTTTGACAGTACTATAAATCATATTGAAATACGCTTACTTGATTTGAATGGATATTTATTTATTGGTCACACAAAAACAACTTCAGATAATTGAAATGCTAACCTATTCCTTACTGGGGCTTACAGTAGGTTGAACTGACACTAGAGGAGTCAGTACTTGTGCCAGGTTTGGGTGAGGCCGTAAGACCTATCTTAGTCATACCAATGGGTTGCACTGACATACAACATATCCTATCCTATACTACTCACAAGAACATCCAGTCCTTGCATATTCCCATATTCAACTGGCAATCATAAAAGAATTGTTCTTTCATTTCTTGAGTAATACATATTTGCCAGTACCTCAATAGCAGTAGCAGAAATGTAATTTCATAAAGTATACCGTGTCTGTTAAAGTTACATACAATAATAGGGGTATAAGGCTAATTGCTCCCCGACAACTGCCCCCAATTAATTGTGCCCCCCCGTCCAACTGCTCCCCCCTAGGTTAATTGCACCCTTGGACAAGTGTCCAACATCAAGACATTTGGGGTTTTTTAAGAGCAATCTCCCACAATCTGTCCTTTTAAGTGATGTGAAGTGATATTTATGACCTTTCTGAAATATGTGTCCTATGATTGATAGGCTATTTTGTTTTATAGTGCTTTAAAATTTAAAATTATTACTTTTTCAGTTTGTGTGTTTTTGTGGGAGTTGGGGGTGGAGGGGTGGGGGCAGTTGCCTGGGGTGCTATTAACCAAAGGGGCAGTTATCTGGGGGGCACAATGGACGGGGGGCAGGTTGTCCAGGGGGCAGTTAGCCTAGACACATAATAGGTATACCACCTCTTTACCTCATAAGGCCAAAAATAATTCATTATTTATTTTATGAAATGTACCCATCCTATTCTCTCAGTGAGCTAATGCTGACAATATGTTTGGAATATCCTGTTGTGTTTCCATTTTTTACTTTCAGAAATGGAGATGAATTTTGTCATTATGTGCACGTACTGAACTAACTAGCCAAAACAATTACAGCAACCTGAGCATGCAACAAACATGCTTATTACTAACTGCAACCTAATATTTGGGTTTCTATAGTCATCTCTTGTAGCAGAATATGGAAATCAAGATCAACTGTGACTTTTTTATCAGGATAGATAGATAGAACCAAAATTCAGTGCTGTGTATTTACAGAGGGGGCTATATTACTTACTCTGAAATACAGCTAATAACATCCCGCCCAGTCGATACACAGGGTTAAGTGAGACTCGTATCACTATCTCCCACTATTGCTGATCTTACAAAACTTTCAGAATACACATGATTTATATGGCAATATATATCAATGATTAAAACATTAATTGGGTCATGTGATAAGAAAAGTGCAGTATTTCACCTTTCATTTAACAATTCAAACCAGCTTTCATTATCTGAATTGGTGCAAGTTGTTTGGAAATCTTGCCCTGTAATGATGCATGTGGCAGTTATTATAATATCTGTACAAGGTATGCAACACAAATCAGTGAGTTATTCACTGTATATTGTCTGGTTCCTAGTGCTTGTTTCACTATATGACCATGCAGGCCTTAGTTTCCATGCCAGAGATGGTGCTCTTCTCTCAACAATCTGCATGAACTGTAACACACTGATAAAATGTAGCTGGATGGCTTCTGATTGTAAGTTTAAATCAAAGGCTGACATTAAATAGAAGGACTGGCAATCTCAATTGAGTTTTTAATGAATAGAAAAATCTTTACAATAAGAAGACTGCCAACTCATTGTTCCAAATGCCTATAAATATTTATACACCACCAATACACCCGCCTACCCATGATCTCTTCCCTTCTATAAACTACCTTCAGGCCATGTGCAGTGCCCACAATCTCCCTTAGTCTAAAACCATATGCACACCAATTTTTCGTACCCTCTAACTATCTGAACACCAATTTTCCTTACCCTCAAACCATATAAACACCAGTCCTGCTACTCTCTAACTATGAGCACACCAATCCTCCTGCTCTCTAATTATATGACCACCAATGTTTCCTAAACCAATAATATCTCTCTTACAATTTCAATGTCGATATTACTTACCAGTGTCAACACTGTCATTACCTACCACCAGACCAGTATTATCTTCTACCAAACCAATATTGCCTACAACAAGGCCAATATTACCTCCCACCAGACCAATATTACCTACCATCAGACCAGAATTATCTACCACCAGACGAATATTACCTACCACAGACCAGAATTATCTACCACCACACCAATTATACCTACCATCTGACCAATATTACCTACCGTCAGACCAGAATTATCTACCACCAGACCAATATTACCTACCACAGACCAGAATTATCTACCACCACACCAATTATACCTACCATCTGACCAATATTACCTACCATCAGACCAGAATTATCTACCACCAGATCAATATTACCTCCCACCAGACCAATATTACTTCCCACCAGACCAATATTACCTACCATCTGACCAATATTACCTACCATCAGACCAGAATTATCTACCACCAGACCAATATTACCTACCACAGACCAGAATTATCTACCACCAGACGAATATTACCTCCCACCAGACCAATAATACCTACCATCTCACCAATATTACTTACCACAGACCAGAATGATCTACCACCAGACCAACATTACTGACCATCAGACCAGAATTATCTACCACCACACCAATATTACCTACCACAGACCAGAATTATCTACCACCAGATCAATATTACCTCCAACCAGACCAATATTACTTCCCACCAGACCAATATTACCTACCATCTGACCAATCTTACTTACCACAGACCAGAATTATCTACCACCAGACCAACATTACCGACCATCAGGCCAATATCATCTACCACCAGACCAATATTACCTACAACAGACCAGAATTATCTACTACCAGACCAATATTACCTCCCACCAGACCAATATTACTTCCCACCAGACCAATATTACCTCCCACCAGACCAATATTACCTACCACCAGAAATAGCTACCTCCAGACCAATATCACACACCTACCACCAGATCAATATTACCTACCACCAGACCAATATTACCTACCATCAGACCAGAATTATCTAATACCAGATCAATATTACCTCCCACCAGACTAATATTACCTACCACCAGACCAAAATCATCTACCACCAGATCAATATTACCTGCCACCAGACCAATATCACTTCCCACCAGAAGAGAATTATCTACCACCAGAACAATATTACCTCCCACCAGACCAATATTACCTACCACCAGTATTATCTACCACCAGACCAATATTAGATCATCTGCCTACCAGTATTCCTCTCCGCAAACCATCTACCAATATTCTATTCCACACAACTATGTGTCTACCAATGTTTATTCCCACCCAACCAGCTGTCTCCAAATGTTCACCATAACCAATCCACCTGACTACCAATATTTTCTACCGCGTTCCTGTCCATATCTACTAGCCACTATCAAAGTGTCTTACCAAAACTTCTTTCTACTCATACTTCCAGCCTACAAATACTCATTACCATCACCCAACCTGAAATTTCCCGGCTACCCCCCCCCCCCCCTTATTCACCAATACCGCCCCCCACTCCCCCATCCCCTTCGTGCATATATCTACCAGTCTTTCTACTTTCTACCATTGTACTACTATTAAGTTTACTGTCTACCAAATATACAAACACATGTACCAGCATAACAAACGGGATATCTCTACTAAGATCCCATTAAAGGTCTAGATCATCATTACAGAAACAGAGGATTAAACACAAGAAATAAACTACTCATGCATCAACTCAATCAATCATTCAATCAATTCCCAGTCAAAGCTAGTGTTAGCCATTTTCCATTTCCATTGTCTTCACCAAAGGCTTACCTGGGCTTTGCAAATCAATGGTTTCGCTCGGTCCATTAGAAAGGCAAGCTAGTTGAGTTCCACATGACCCTTCATGGCACCTCCAGGTATTCAATGTACCGTTAGCACTTCAAGAACTGTACAGCAATACAGCCTAGAGGAGCTCGTTCTGTTTCACTAGTCACTCAATGTGTCATCTGTATTGCCTGGTATCCCACGGGAGTAACCAAATCATTAGTTTACTTGATCACAAAACTGTCACTGACACACAACCTTTCAGTTACGTCAGCAGTTGTTATCCCGAAGACAGGTTCCACGAAGCATTTCACAGATTTGATGCCACTGACAATATTACTTATATCCAAACTGTATTAACTACTCACTTACGCTACCACGATCTCTATACAGGTAACTGTGATGCCAACGAAATTTTTAAAATGTTCAAATTACCTAGTATTGTCTTACCAAACTACATTTTTTTATGAATTGACACATTTTGAACACGAAACGTGAAACACACAACTGGGAACTGTTGGTAAACGTAAGCGATACAAGCATTATCTTCTCCTAACTTTCACAAGTTATACCCTATGCCCTGGGCTTGACATGCAGTAACTGTCATATCGCCCGCCCCTTCGACAGTTAAATTAGCTCATATTTACCTGTTTATTTTCCATCCTCCAACTTTCACTTTTCCCGACGTAATTCAATTTTCTTTGTCCATGTCCAAATTGAAATCCTCCGTTAGGTATAAATCCATAGACACTGTTATTTCCACATTGCGAGTGAATCGCTCTCCCGCGAGCATGGTAACTCTCACCTCCAATTCGTATGCAAATTAGTTGCTCTGGAGACTATTGACAACACGGTCGTGTATAGGTGTTTGGGCCAACTATCAACATAAATACGATCGCGGGCACGGAGCACTTATAACTTCAGTGACACTCGTGCGTCTTACTGAGATAAGACATTGTCAACACCGAATGTAAAAGTATTCGTGTGGAAAATTCCCCCACTGTGTGAGATATGCCGTATGTCCAGCCACCACAATACCGCTACAGCGTTCGATGTGTGGACTAGGAGAAAGAACTGCAATAGAATTGAATACAAGTCCTCATAATTTGTCCACTGTCTATTCACACGTACTCTTCGGGTTGCCCGTTCAGTCAATGTTTGTTGTGATTTAATGTTGTTCGGGTCATGAATTGCCCACCGTGTTTTTTGAAATTCGATAAAAAGCTACGCTCCTCTTTATAGCCGTAGGAATAATCAGATTTGAATTTTCTCTTTAACCGATCCGCCAAGTGTTAGACATTAAATACGCACTGAAGGAAGAAGTCCCTGATTCGTATTAACAAATACAATGATCAATCTCTCTTTGTGTGCGTGTGTGTGTATGCCCCTCACCCCCCCTCCTCTTCATGTCCCATGTATATATCTGTATTATGTAAGTGTTCTATCGGTTGCGTATATATGCGCTATCGACCGAAAAAGTCCCTCAGTACGTGATCTAGACTTATGTCTTCATAAATAGGCTTTTCAGATATGCAACATAATTGAGAATAAATATTTGAAAGAAAACCACCTTTGTCATTGAATTGTTTCATTCTGTAATGACAAACCTCTGAATGCAGTAAGGGGTATTCAGTATACTCAAAACTGAAGTAGTTACTGCATTCGCTTCACTGACTGTGTGAAATCTACACTGCTATCATATGCAATATCTTATCTTTTCACAACATCAATGACACATTAACATTCTGTACTCATAAAATTAGTATCAGCCTGAATAATGATACATGTAAAGGACGCATACAAAAGTGTGTTTAAGTTTTAAGACCGTATAAGGGTTATACATCCGAGATACCTGTTGTTTGAACAAACGTCAGCTTGGCAATAAACACGATCTTTCCTCGGGGTATGATGCATGGCGAAACCGGCAGCAATTTCAGTAACAGTTTCGGCGTCAATATTAGCACTTAATCACGCGAGTCTGTCAATAACTTAATAGCATTATTTAATCAAGGCGACTTGAGTATTCAGGAACTTGTGGGCTCCCGGCCGCGTACATAATCAATGGGTTAGGAGGGATTTCATATACAAAGCCCAGGTATGACTCTGATCATCTGATAAGGTTCGAAGACTAATGTTATTGTTGACAAATCCAATCCGATTTAGAGCCATGGGTATATTGTTCTGTTGGAGCTATTCGAATTCAGTAAATGGGATAAATACATAATTGTGATATTGTTGGTTCAGTCCGTTTGCAAAAGTACACATGCGTGCACGTGTCGGTCTGTTGGTTACCAGAGATTGGTCTTTACTGAAGTGTCTTGGATTTGCATAAGTTTTGGAAACTACAGAAAGCAGCTGTTTTACCTAGGCTTTTCAAAAGAAATGATTGTATTGTCACGTGAATCACACTGCAAATTCGTAGTTATGAGATGAATACACATGGAACCAATATGACTGTGTGGTCCTGACTCGATTATTTACAGACCAAGGTCATATTGCTGGAACAGTGCTGAGTGCTGCTTTGAACAAAACTTCTTTATTCCATAAAGTAGTTAATTTTCAGTTGATACCCACCAGGTTTTCATTTTAACTTATGCTGGAACTGCCACTGCCACTGCCAACAGAACTGAAACCAGAGGTCATCGAATCCTCACACGTCTGAGGAACGCAGCTCATGCAAACGTCTGCAAAAAAGAACGGTGGGGATCCTTTGTGTCACTTTTCTATGCACATAGGACGTGAAAAATTGTTATGCTCGGATAAAACAATTTACCCCAAGCGTAACGAATTGTAGACACTCATTGCTTTGCATCAATATCGATTATTCGTCATACTTGTCTACAGTCAGTAGAAATGTTTAGCGTACAGACTTAACTTTGCCCGTGAATAATAGCTGGGAAAAATCCAGGCACTTATTTCCTTCTTCGAAAGACCAGGGCCAGTGGTAACTGTACAGGAGACTATTTGAGACTTACATTCTTACAAATTCCATTTGAAGAACGCGTTATTATGGAAAAAGACACACGCCCAGCGTTTGTTCAAGCACACAAGGGTTAAACATTATTTTACTGCATGTTCGTACGTAAAACAGTATAAAACAGAAACTATGATTTCACTGGCAAATACACGTGCAACCTGGTTCATGGCGCATAGCGTGGGTTGGATAGTTGTGCATAGATGGGGGTATATTTTATTACCGCTTCGCCCATCTATAGGACTATCTGGACAGTTTCATTCAATGTAAAAATAGAAACTCAAACACACCACCCTTTGTTTTAAACTAGATGAAATTGATGAACAGTTTCACAACGAACAAAAAAATGTCTACGTTTCTCCCAAACAGTATCACTGGGATTTGAACACTTAACGTCATCTGAATACAAAAACGACTGATAGACCATTTAGGACTACATATGTTAATTGGTGATATCCGTGGAAAATAGACAGAAAGTACCCACGGACTATATGTATGCCATGGCGGAAATACACGTCGTTAAGACATAAGCTCCGCCCGCTGATGAATATTAATGCTTTCTGTGCACCAGGGCACCACAACCGTATACTGAAATGTCTAATGAACTGGACGAATCAAAAAACGTAAATTCACGTGAGATTTCTAAATGTACGGGCTGATGCTTATCGAGTAGCAAAAGTGACAATCACCAGTTATCACGGGCAGCGTACTGAGTGCATGATGTGTAAACTGGATCTTGGAAACGGAAAATCATCGATTGCTTGAATGTGGTTCAATTTTGTTTAGCATTTAAAGCTGTTTTAGAGGCATTTTAGAAGTTGCTGAACTAAAGGTGAAGGAACAAATTTTATGGATGATCAACTTCTTTATTTTCACAATGGCGACGTTTCGGTATGGATTCTTATGCATACCCGAAAACGGTATACGAATCCATACCGAAACGTCGCCATTGTTAAAATAAAGAAGCTGATCATCCATAAAATTTGTTCCTTCACCTTTAGCATTTAAAGCGCTCAAAATGTTTGAATGAGCACCAACTGTGCTATGAATGACTTGGTAATGATGTGTATGGAACTGTATATCAAGGTGTGCATGATAATCCATACTTGTCAGGGGGTTCTTTTAACGTTATAGAGGAGAAGAAGAAGAATATTTTATTATAGTGTCACACACTTCATAAAACTGACCTATTATACATTAAATACTTATAGTACCATATATATAGTTACAGTTGGGTTGCATAAAAAATAAACGTTTTTCTGACACATCTTTTTCAAAAGTGACGAGGGCGGTAGGATTTATTTTGGTAGAGAAAAAGTGACGCGGGAGGAACACGTGTATTTTTTTTCTCTCATAAATATACATGTAGCTTGGGAATTCTACCATGTGATAATGAGTTGCAGATTCAGTCACACTCGTTCTTACAGACGCTCATTAATTGTTATAGTGGACAGATTGATGATTGGTATGCGGCCATGTCTAAATTATTGTTTAAATGGCAATAAAAATACGCGCACAAGCATAAGTGACGCGCCGATGCCCGAAAAACAGTTCACTTCTTATGTTTAGCCTTATAATCTTGACGATGGAACACCCGGAAGTCGGACCAAACAAAGGCAGATAACTCAGAACAGTTAAACAAGATGGCCGACAAGGAGAGTACCGACGTGTCAACATCTTCAGCTCAAGCTAATAACCCGTTGTCACGAAAGTTGAATAAAATACTAGAATCAAGACTTGACAATGATAAGGTAAATTATCGACTTTGCTTACAAAATATTGTCATACCACAAGCGAAGAACGTTAAAATTTCAAGACACATTCTCACGTTCGGTTTTCGATCAAAGAAATGTGTCTATTCGAGCTGTAGGTAGAAGGTATAAACTTATATTTTCATTAACAAATAGGTGGCAGATGGTAAGAAGTAACTGTGATGGGTGCGTGTAGTTGCATTTGTGCTGTATTTGAGTAAAGGCTTTTTCTAGCATGTTTGTAATATTTTCAAAGTGGAGGTGTTCGTCATTTATGGATTTTTCCTTTTTGTCATGTAAAACAAGTCCTCATCAAATAATGCTATAATAAGATAATGATGATGCATTGTAGTAGGGTGTTAGCAATAATCTCACTGGTAGTAACAATTCTTTATTCTCTTGCAGGATATGCTGGAGGCTCTCAAAGCACTGTCGGTGTTTTTCTCAGAGAACAGCTTGCGAACACGAAGAAATCTTCGCAGTGATATTGAAAAAAGAAGTCTTGCAATAAATGAGGAGTTTCTGGATGCATTTCAAGTTGTCAAAGAGGTGAACATACTGAATATTACAACAAATTGGGGTTTTTTGTATTGGGGAATGTATGTGCATGCCACTGGACCTGAAGGTAGATAAATATATGTATACTTACTCATGTGTACTATTGGAAGAAAGTAACTTTGAATAACAAGAAAAGAAAAGTTCAAAAAGTTATAAAAATAACCTTAAATAAACATGGGCAAAGCACACTACAAGCCCTTTGTGCACAATGAACCTCCTCGCCCTGATTTTTGCCACCTGAACTCACACACCTAATATTTAAAATTGAAGATGCTTATTCCATAGCCTCTGAATGTTGTGGAAGATTTACTTTTTTAGACTTAAACTATGTGTACGTCATGTCACGTCTGACAAAAGCCGAGAATCAGTCACTGACGTGATCTGAATTGGGACAAGCAGTGGTTCAGACATTGAACAACATTCTCCAAGAATTTCTTCAACTGCTTAGTGTCATCTGTGCATCATCATTGTCAAACTTGCATCAACGCCAATGGTGGATACACACGATACTTAATTTGTGAACTGACTTTCTATTTAAGGGTGTGTCATGACGCAACAAATCATGCACATTTGATACTAGCTTGTCAAAAGTTAACCAGTGAAAACACCACTAATCATCAAATAATGCACAGTTCCTTTGTTTATTCTAGTAGTATACCGTCACTGTATCTGAAAAGCTCCTCATTACAATACATGTTAAAATGTGTTCTGTTAGATACAAAGAACAGGCAAATTTAATGTTCCAATTAGCCTTAGTGCAAATCTGAAATGTGAGCTTGATGAACCATGCCCATTCTTCACTTTAGAATATCTTCTTGTAAGTTCAGAAACAGTTAAAAAATAATTTCATCCATTTTGTTGCCATTATTCTTCAGCAACTGGACAGTGTGTACGCTGATGTGAAGGGCATGAATGACTGCTGCCAAGACATGACAAACAGGCTCAAGGTGGGTAGGATTAGTTCTATTACTAGTATTACTCGGTTGGTTCGTGTTTTAAAACAAGATATTCTATTAACATGTTATGCAATAATTAAATATTGTGCGAATGTTTTTAAATGTTTCATAAGTGCCGTTAATCTGTAGTCACTGTAAATGATGACCTGAAGTTGCTAAACGCTGATCAGTCTGCTGTGTGTCACTGTTAGGTAACAATCTCCTGACCTAACCTCCACAGCATGTTACCTCTTCATTAAGTACATGTACTATGATAAGGAAAGGATTCTGATCATATGACATATATATTTGGTATACATTAGGTGAAGACAACTGAAGTTCTGTTTCTAATGTCTGAATACAGTTTTGATCCTACATTTGATTCCAGGCAGCAAAGGAACAGACTCATGACCTGATAAACCAGACCACCACCCTGCAGGCTGAGAGGTAATCCTTGTCACTTGCAGTAACAAATTGGACTTATGGACTTACAGTAACAAATTATCAAAACTGTAATTTCAACTGATCAGGTTGAAAAATAATGAAATGAAAGAAATCCTTTGTAATTGGATTTCAAATGATTCACTAAAACTATCCAGCTGGGGTAAAAAGAGGTTTTGCACATAACGCAAGTGCTGTGAATAGGTATGTACTCCTGGAACTGGGATGCCCGCATTGTAAGGTCATGAGAAGGAGTAGTCTAATCTTGGTTGTGTACACAAACAACAAATAGTAAATTAAATTTTAATTTTAATGTTTATTTTATTGGTTGCATCTAACTTTAATGTAAATCTAACTGTTGCTTGCTTGCAGAGCTCCAGATAAAGCGTATTTTACTAAAAAAAAATACTCACATTTACTCAATTAATTAGAAATGTGGAAGTACATAAAAATGCATGAGAATCACTTAAAACCCAATAGGTCTATAATGCCTAGTGTACATTACTCAATTAACTGAATTGGCTTGCGTATGATTCATCATGCCGTAGCAACTGTCCAGGGTTTACTCTAACAGTCACATGACTTCCATGTTGAGTATTTAGAAATGGCTGTCAGATGTTAGGCAATATGACAATTACTAAAACCTTTTAGTCTATTGAGATGCATTTATATTTATAGATTTAGAAGAGTTAAGTACCCAATGAGGATAAGAAATTCCGTATAAAAGTATTCAACTCTTTTAACTGGTGGGAGTATACAAAATGATAGTTACTCCTCAAAAATTGCAACTACTAATACATAACCAGACATAAATTATCTGGAGCTCTGTGCTTGACAATGGTGATACACCTTACATGGAAACATTGCTCTTGCTGCAATAGAGAAGTTGTTCATCTACATATGGTTATCTTTCCTTACTGACCCTACACGTAAATGCCTCTGAAAGAAGCCCAATGTTTGTGTTAAAGAGTGTTATATGTAACACTCCTTCCATCCATGGCCTCCCTCAGTAACCTGTCAGAGCTTTGCCTGTAGCAGTTTGTTGTTGTTGATGTTGCCAGTCAGAAGGTGCAGATGAAGTCCCAGGTTGCAGACGCTTTCCTCAACAAGTTCCAGCTGAAGCCAGAGGAGGTGAAGATCCTCAGAGGAACACGTGATGGCCATTTACATCCGGTAGGTTTACAATGAAACAAAGGCATACTGGTAGTATACTTCATTGTCCTCAGGTTTGTTTGTTTGAGCGGAGTAAAGAATATGTTTAGAACTAAAGATTACACTTGATGCTTTTGGATAGGTCACAGAGGCCATATTTTTTTGAAATGACACTGTGTTTCAATTTACAATGACCATTAAGTCATATAAACTATTTGGAACATCGTCTTGATGAGGAGGACATGCTGTATTCCCAGAGATGCTGTTTGTCAACACATACTCATTCACTGTTTTGTTTGTGCAGGATTTCTTCAATGCTCTGTCCCGCGTCAAGCAAATTCACACAGACTGCAAGTATCTCCTGCGCACAAACCAGCAAACAGCAGGGTAACACGGACATTTTGATTCTGTTGGCATTTTTATGTTACTGGTTGTATCATCTGTTATCACAGGAATGCTATTAAGTCAAGGGTAATTTACGTTTAATCCAACATATGTTCTTCACCTTCACATGAAACTCATGCTAATGTCGTTCACACTTACTTTGACAGCAGCTGCATCATGAATGTTGGCAGGTATTGATATAAGACTGGTGAAGTTTAACCCTTCACCCTGTTGTGAATTACAGTTGCCATGGTGATTACTGTCAGTGATGTTTGCCCAACTAGCCCATGGTGTGTGTGTGTTACTACAATGTTTACTCGGGTCTATTCCAGACTGGAGATCATGGAGTCCATGGCTCTGCACCAGGAATCTGCTTATGAGAGACTCTATCGATGGACTCAGAGTAAGGAACTACACACCTCAAACCTAATTTGTTTTATATTGTCCTTTGCTTTGGCCATTCCATGAGTGACTAGGACCCCAACACTCATATATGTTGGAAGAGCCACTGGAGTTGTGTCACCTGTAAGGTTGTATCATAAACCTTGCTGCAGTATATTGCCATCATTGTGGTGTTGCTGATATGTTACAGTCTTTCTCTGCCATCACAACACACAGCTGTATCCACCATGTGGGATGGGTAGGGACAAATGGCTTAAGGGAAAGGGGAATCTGAATCAATAATTTGGTTGTTGGGTGTCTTTGAACTCTGTGTGTTGCATGTTGATGCTTTTGATGTCAGTCACTGGAGTGTCTGCTTGAGACTGAATTATTTACTGACCATTGTCACACAGCTGAAATATTGCTGAGTTGGACTTTTTATGGCAAACAAAGCTCTCTCAGCTAACCCGGAGACAGTGTTTATAGGCAGTGGCATGTTCCCAAGATTAAGTTAACATTTTTGACAAGTTATTACAGATGAATCAATACACTTGGCACATTTCAGATGAATGTCGAACTCTGACAGGAGATTCTCCCGACATTCAGCCTGTGCTGTGCCAGGCCATGGGTGCCCTCAAGGATAGACCTGTCTTGTTCAAGTGAGTTTGACTAAGTGTAGGAATATTGGAGGGACATCAGTATGCTTTGCAGAGTTACAACCCTGAATCAGATTAGGAACTGCTGATCATTGATTCATTTGTTATCCAGATTGTTCTTGGCAGATACATGCACATATATTTTACTTTTAATTCAAGTAGTATTAGGCTGATATCCTCGAATATGATTCAAATACCAAGTGAAGGACTGAGATAGCCAATCAAAACACTTCCTTCTAAAAGAAGGAGTTTTATTGTCCCCACACAATTGTTTTCATAGTCTCTGTTCACTGAAATGTTGTTATAGATTAGTCTTAGTCATTTCAGGAATAAGTCTGCATGTTTCCACCAAAATATGTGGCACTTCAAACAGCCTTGTCATCACTTACAGGCCAAGACACACAAATATTTGTTACTTTTAGCTAGATATTTTTAGCATGTTGTTATACTTCAAACTTAGTAGCTAACCATCATTATATGACTATTTGTTTTTTATTTTCAGATATTCTCTAGACGAGTTCGGTACTGCCAGACGAAGTGCTGTTGTCAGAGGCTTTATTGATGCTCTTACCAGGGGAGGTAAGTCACAACAATAACCCAATTTCTACCACTGAATACATTGTGAACCAAATCACTTAAGGATCACATATACTCGAGGTGGTGAAAATGCATAAATCACTCATTGACATGGTTATAAATGAAACCCCGTCATTAAAACTGCTCATTTCGATCTTTAATTACCTTAAATCAGCATTTTTGACAACAGTGCACAATTCCCAGCTGCGAATGAAATTTCAACCAATCAGAGCGACGTGTCTCCATGACGTAATAGTAGGTATAGGTATGAGGGTCTATGCAGAATTCATCTATATTTCAGGGGGTAAACTATTCCTTTTACAGGTTTGCACAAACGTGAAATCGCGACAGCTGTTGTGTAAAATGAAAGCTATATGTTCTCACAATCTACTGTCTTTTGGTTTTGTCTCCTGCTTTGCCTAGTTTCCGAGTTACAACCCTTGTTTTCATAGACGATTCTGTCAAAATCACTTGGTGTCGCTAGGTTGTAATCCATGTTACGTGGTATAAAAGTACACAGTATTTGTCATCATTCACTTGATGCACAGTTAATGAATTTATAACAGGTATAATTAGTGGTAATGCCACTTAGATTACCTGACAAAGGTCCCCATTTGGCATTTCTTGTGTCTAGATCGATCAAAGGATTTACGATAACACGCTGATTGATTAATTACTTTTTTGCGGATTTATGGGGATTTGTCAAAAGGTAGTGTTTATGTATGTACATTTACTAATCTATACTTAATACACTCTGTCGTGTCTGTCTACAGCACCCTCTTTCATAGGATTAACCGCCAATACATTGATTGATTGCTCATTATTGGCTAACTAAATTACTTTTTTAAAAGAATGACGCACATTATGCAATTAGTTGCCAGGTGTGCTATCTTGGATAACCAATGAGACTATACAACAATGTGAAAAACGTGAAACGATACATCACGTTTTCGTATATTAGACTGTTAAAAGACACATCACTTGGGAAATCTGCAGATAAATTATATATCATTCATTTTTGTGGATATTGATGGATACATTCCTCGAACAAGGTAAGAGAATGACATTGCTCCTATAAGTTTAATTTGTTTTAATTTTAATATTTGCATTTTGTTTCAACAGACTCATTATTTTTGTTGTGAAGTGTAATGATACAGACGACATACCCTAGGGCTAGATATTACATTCCTGCTATGCATTCGCAGATCGCTTCTTTTTATTAAGTTTCAAAATGCATGCAAGTATGATAATTAAGTAATTAGGATTATGAGACCAAATACAAAGACATATATTGACAAGTGTCTACATACTGGTGAATGAACATTTACAAACCAAGTAAATTTAGCAAGTGAAGAAATATATTTCACTTTATTTTCACTTCGACACCGACCTCGCTTATGTTATGTTCCAGGTTGTGTAATGCAAAATCCTTTTGGCCATGATTCAAATACATATCTAACTACTAGTAAAAATTAGTTTTGATTTCCTAACTTGATGAAAACAAACCATAATCTCAATAAGTCTAACGAACTTTAGTTCGTGACTTCATGGTTTTAAAAAATGGTGGCTCCCTGTCTGAGGATAAATGCTATTTAAGTTTGTTTTCACCGACTTACAAAATCAAAATTACTTTTCACTGGTAGTAAAATTTGTATTTTATTGATGGACATTAGGACTTTACATGACATCCTCAACGCTCACTTCACGCACACAAACAACCAATTTAAGCACAAACTACGGAGTCCGGTGGAAATCTGTACATAGTGACACCATCACACGACCCAAGGAGCAGTTGACGGCAACACAACAATTCCTCATGTCTTTGGTGACATCGAGAAATCAGCAAAATGACGAGCTTCCTACACATTTTCTATACAACTAACTGAAAATCATTCCTTCTATGACATCACTGCAGGGCTCTGGTGACAGAGTTACGTAACCTGTCTGTGGTTTCGTTTGCAGGCGAGAGAGAAGCAGACGACATTTTAGCAACATTTAAGTGCTTGGTATTGATTAACCCCAATGTTTTCTTTAAAAAAAATGGTGTTCCATTTATAACTAATCAGAAGTCTTTCATATGCAGTGATAAAAAGAGTACCAAAAAATTACCTCTCATTGTAATATTTCTGAGCAATATTTTGGTGCAAATTTTATCATACTTTCTTTCGTAAATTAACATTCTCCTTCATGCAAGTATGTTTTGTATCTCAAAATATTATTTGAATAAGCTGCCATCGAAAGAGTCCAGAAAAGTGTAGATTTTGGTGCTATCTTAAGATATGATATCAAGGCATTGGTCATGTTAGTAAATACCTGCATGTGAGTTGTCTTGTACTGTATTGCAGGTCCGGGCGGTACACCCCGACCTATTGAGTTACATTCACATGATCCTCTGCGCTATGTTGGCGACATGTTGGCGTGGCTTCACCAGGCTGTGGCTTCTGAGAAGGAACACCTCCAGACACTGCTGAAAAATTGTGAAAGTAGGTCACACTATTAATGAAAGTGAATCAATACATGAATTTAAAAGCAGTATAAATGTACAGTTCAAGATGCATCTTGTATATGATACCAATGTATACTGACTACAGTTGAACAGAAAGATCTTGCACTCAGATCATTACCCTTGGTTTTGTTGGCATCACTGTTTTCACATAAGGTGAATATTTCTTCAACATGCATGTGGACTCTCCTCCTACACCACCATTTTAGAGGGATATACCTTTAAATCACCATCAATCGTTGCACAAACTCACTCATGGGTTATCAGGTGTGACCACTGTGTTGTGTTACTGTGACCATGGTGTGTTTTTCAGCACCCAGCACTCTGATAGAAGACATCCTGGGCCATGTGTCTGAGGGCATCTGCAGACCATTCAAGGTACATGTCCATAACTGATATTTCTGTATCCTGCTTGGGACCACTATTACAACTAGCTTCCTGAGACTTCTTGGGACTGACCGCCATGCAGGGAAGTGCAAAGGCTTATCTTGACTTGCCTTGACCAAAAATGTGATCAAGATACTGTCAAAGTAGGGTGTGACAGTGATTAAAGTGCTCACTTGTCATGCCGTTAGCATGGTAATGATTCCTCACCTGAGTATGTTGTGAAAAACCTGATGTTCCCAAAGTTGTGTTAGTGATAGAATATTGCTAAAAGTGGTGTTAAACCCAATTTGCACACTCCCAAAGTCATTAAACCTGTGTTTGAATTGCCTCAATCGGGTTTGAGTATATATTGAAGCATCATAGCAACAATCCTCCTCTTAGTTGCTTGACAACGATACAAGAAGCTGTATTGAAACGTCGCTCCACCTGATTAAAGAAGTTGCTCATCCATAAAGTTTTGTCCTTATCTGATTCACCACCTTCTAAACATGCCTCTCAAAGAAGCCTCCTGGAGTGGTAGGTCATGTGTATTATTTGATGTGTATGTGACTGGAAGTTCTTGGTTCCAGGTGCGTGTAGAGCAGGTGTTACTTTCAGAACAGGATGCTGTCACCCTGTATAAGCTTGACAACCTTCTCAAGTTCTACCATTACACCATAGGGTAGGCAGTTTTGATTATTCCCATCAAGGTTCTGCACTTCCCCTCCTCGTTACTAATTCCTTTTTGTGACAAGGACCTTGTACTGTATGCCAGTCATGTGGCTATTGTTTTCAAGCATGACAGTTGTAGTACTGTGATATGATTGTTGTTAATACTTCCATCTACTTTCTGACCAATGTTGTCATCATATGATGTGTGTATTGCTGTGTGAAATGTTCTGCTCTGTTTACAGGCAGATTATCACGAGTGAGGCAGCATTACTCACCACCATCGTGGACATCCAGGATCTCAGTCACAGAATGTTCTTCAACAGTCTCACCTGCAATGCCAACAAACTGCTGGACAAGGTAGCAGATGTATTATGCTTTGTGAAGTAACAGAAGGCAGTTCCCAGTTGCACACATTGTTGCTTAAGCTGTTGATCACTGGATTATTTTACAGACTGCTGCCATATAGTTGGAATATTGCTGAGTGCAGCGTAAAACTAAACTCACTCACTCACTTTGTGAAGTTCCTGATCTGATACGTGATCCCATTATTGTAACTGGATTCCTGGAAGCCAGTGAGTAAACAGTACCCCCATTATACAATGCTTTTCTTGAAATCCCTTATGAGATCTTTCACATCCAGTGATTATCTGTCTTCATAAATCCGAGGTCAGATTAGGTACCTAAAATCTCTTGATTATCTCCCAGTTTTAGATACGTCCCAGTACATGTAATTCAGTGTGAAAAATAGTAAATGTTGGTTCTGGTTTCATTAATTTAATTCACTGATTCAGGCTTCATGGCATCAAGGTGTCACACACACATACACTCTTACTCAAGAGCACATGTTGTCAAGCTCACATGGCATCAGGTATAAAAGTTGGATTCAAGGGTGGAAAGTAATTATTATGAAAGGGTATCATGGAGCGGAATCGGATTAGGAAAAAAGTCATTTCTCTTTAACACAGTGTTTTCCCTTTGGATGTAAATTGGGCCCAAATGAGTTTGGTGTATTTTCCAGAAATCCAAGTGTAGAGTGGATATCCCAAGCATATTTCCAAATCTACCTGTAGGAAGATCCATATAAGATATTCAATAATCATCAAATGACAAAAGATATAACCAGCTTAGCAGACAGGTGTGATGCATGTTTATCCTGTTCACTAGTATTGACTGTCTGTGTTCTCCAGGTAGAGTTACCTCCCTCTGACCTGGGTCCAACAGGGTCCCTGACACAGACCCTGCAGCTGCTGCGGGATGTCCTAGCCTGCCATGACGCCTCGGTTGTTCCCATTGATGACAAGAAACAGGACTTTAAACAGGTCTGCATGCTTAGAATTAGTATGGTTTCAGGGTGAATGAGGTCCCCTGCCTTCATTGTTTGTCTCTGCTCAGGAATCCCACTGTTACCAACATCTGAGACATGTCACAGAGTAAAAGCATCGTATTTATGTATATTTTATTTCTTTTTATTTACTGTTTGTTAAAGTCCTCTAAATTGAGTAAATGTTCTTGAAAAAAGATTGATTTAATTGTTCAGGCTATGGGATACACCCAGTCTCAGACATCTTCAGATATATGCCTTTTCCCTGACTTCCTTCCAAATGATTTATCAATATAAGTCTTTGAAAAGATAATTATAGTCAATCAGTGTTAGTTTTTTATGATTCTTTTATGTATTATAAAACAGGTATGAATATTTGCAAAGTTGATAAAATTTGACGATTTGACAATTGCAGATTTTGTCATGTGTTGTGGACCCGCTGATACAGATGTGTTCCGTGTCGGCCAGCCGCCTCAACACTGTGGACATGGCTGCATACATGATCAACTGTATCTACCTGATGCAGTCCACACTTGCTCTCTATGAGTTCACAGACACTCGCTTGGAGATGCTACAGGCTCAGGTAACACAAGCTTATGAAAGTTAGCATTCCATATTGGACGGCATAGACCTCACATCATTCGTATTTGTGCACTGGTTCTTTGTAAAGGCATCTTCTTACCACTGTGTCTGTTGTGGAGTCTTTCACTGGTAATTGATGTATTGCTTTGCTGTGGAATATGGAGCCTGTTGAGTTGGTTTGCTGTGGAGTCTTCTAAATGCTGTGTTCATTTGTCATGTGCTCCATGCATGACTGGGTTGGCTTCTTGTAGGTTGATGCCCATGTGGACACCTTGATCAGTGAGCAGGCTTCCTTCGTGCTGGGAAGGGTTGGACTGTCTCCCATCTACAGCGCAGTACAGCAGTACCAGCCCAGCCAGGTATTGTAATGTTTACATGTATCATCCAAAAATTGTAGCATGTATGGCTATATGATATATTGATGTATATTTATGTTGTCAAGATTTTATCAATGCAAATACGATTTTTTTATGCAAAAGTGCGTAGTCACTATTTCTTAATGTTTCCTTGCTTACGATAGGCAAGGAGAACATTTTACATGCTTCAGTCTAGTTCATATTTAGCATTATGCTGATTAACTGCATGTCTACATAGGTACTTTTATGTACATGACTCTGACTTACTTTCCTTCACTGTTTCCCACAGGGACCACTCTCAGTCATTCAAGGGATGGATACACTGACTGTGAAGTCAGGCATGGTGAGGAAATTCCCATCCTTGGTTAACCATTACAGTTCAGTATCAAAATATCAGTTTCTCATTACCCATGGTCATCTTTTATTTTGTAAGCATTATTTGGTGGTAAAGTTGATAAAGTTTCTGTCATATTCCAGAACAAGTTTGACAGTTTCCTTGCCAGTCCTGATGCTTTGATCTTGCCCCAGTGTAGCCTACTATTGAGTGCCTTGGTCAGGTGAGCTGTTTTCTTGATTGATCATCACACTTACTGATGAGCTAGTGTCTTGGACAGGTGAACCAGAGATGCCAACCATGCTGATTTTGGATTTGTAACTGTGATTTTCAGTTACATAATCCACCCTCTGATTTGTCTATACAAAACTCTGATTTATTAGAAAATACAAATATGTTCATAAATTTAGAATGTTTGAAAGAATTTTATTCAATAGCCATTGAAATATGTTCATTTGATTTAAGTATTATCTGGTTAACTATGACCAGGCATATTTCAGGCTAAATGTAACAATTTTCATAAGGGAGGCCTTCCCAGACCTCCACCACGAAAAGGGGTCGGGCCCCTTCTCTTGCTCACCCCCAGCTTGAGCCTTCAGGGCTTAGGAATCGCTTTTAGCAAAGCATCACTCTGCGTTCATTCAATTCAGGGTTGGCATCTCTGGGTGAACTGTTTATTCATTGATAATCATATGAAAAGTTCAGCTGGCATCTTGTCCAGGTGAACTATACATTTTCCCGAGTGTCATGTTAACCGAGCAACAACTGTCAAGTTCAGAAGAGCTATACGATTTACTGAGCATCATCTTGACAGACCAGTGAGTGCCTTGGTCAGGTGAGCTGTAGATAGTACTGAGCATTGCATTGATAGACCAACAAGTACCTTGGTCAGGTGAGCTATACATTTAACTGAGTGTCATGTTGACAAACTAACCAATGCTTTGGTCAGGTGGGCTATACATTTTACTGAGCATTGTGTTGACAGACCAACAATTGCCTTGGTCAGGTGAGCTGTATTTTTTAAGGTGCATCATGGATTGTCTGGTCCAGACTTGATTATTTACAGACCACCGCCATATAGCTGGAATATTGCTGAGTGCGGCGTAAAGCTAAACTTGCTCACTCACTCACTCACTCACTCACTCACTCACTCACTCACTCACTCACTCACTCACTCAATCAATCAATCAATCAATCAATCAATCACTCAATCACTCAATCACTCACTCATTGTGCATCATGCTGACAGACCAACCAGTGCCTTTGTCAGGTGAGCTATAGATTTTACTGAGCATTGTGTTGACATACCAGCAAACACCTTGGTCAGGTGAGCTGTATACTCACACCATATTTATACACCTACTGAAAGACCCACAGAGGCTGTACAAAGGTATATTGGCTGTTCTTTTTCCCACTGGATTTTTGTCATATTTTACTGATAGACCTTTAGGGGCCGTGGGTAGTCTGGCAGTCATGGTGTTAGCCCATCACGTTGAAGATCCAGGTGCGATTCCCCAAATAGGCACAATGTGTAAAGTGCTTTTCTAATGTCCTCCCATGTGACATTGCTGGAATATTGCTAAAAGCAATAGCTAATAGGACTAATGAGTCACTATGAAGGTCACAGGAGCAGGTAGAGTCAAAACAGAGTTAAATAGGTCAAAAGTGTGGTAACAAGATATATTTTCAAGGTACCCAGAGTAACTTACTAGGAATGTTATGATGCAACGTGTCTTAGACTGTGATAATGTAGTCTCTATCATGCTGTGTATCTTTCAGTGTGTTGAATACTGATTTATGTAAAAATCTTCATGTTCACTGCTTTTTTACAATGTCCTGGTTTTGCCAGGGAGAATGTGAAGCAGAAGTCTGCCCAACTGATCTGTGACGCATACAAGCAGATATACAGTGCCATCTACATCCCCTCAAATGAGTACAAGGAACCACAGAGCATTGTCCCCAGAACTCCAGACCAAGTCCTCAAGCTGTTGTCATAGTAACACACCTGAAGTTGAAGACTGCATGAGAAGACTACATGAGAAAAAGACATCAGAAGAATGCTTGAGAAGTATCCAGAATGAGAAAGACTGAATCTTACACTGGCTCTCGGCGTTGTTCTGTGCAGTCTTGACTCTCCACAGCAGTGCAGGACAAGAGAATATGTCATTCTATGGGCTACAGTTTCGTAAACAAAATTTGATTTTTCTTTAAAGAAATTTCACCAATTTCACCTTGCTTCCACTCTATCTTAAAACCATAAAATATATGAAAGTTTCACAATGCATTCAACCTGTGTTCCATGTTTAAAGGGAAGAAGCAACCCACACATTTCTTTTTGGAAGCTGAACAGGTAGTTTTGTGAATCGTCACTGCCCAAGGACAGACAAAAGGGATTTACCAGGGTTATATATTTGGGAGGCCTGGGAGACTGAAGAGGTGAAATGGGGATCCTGAGCTAACTGCAGCCACAATATGTAATGTTGTAGGTTAATGTTGTAGATATGTTTGGCTGTACAGAGTGGGAGGCTTAGCATTTTTGTATACAAATATGCTGATAAAATAATTGACATCTGACGCACTAATAAGTTTTGTATGAAATATACATATGCAGCAGTATCTATTTTGTGTATATAGTAATTCTTGTGTGAAGAATGGGACCATAATAAACATATAGAAACATAATGTTGTTATCATTATCATGATGGTAAACAAAAACATACATCCAAAAAATGCTGTGATGATTTTTCTGTTTTTACAAATGCTTTATACAGAAATATTGAATCTATATCAAAGCGCCCTGCAAAAAGTCCTGACTAGACAAACCTGTGGAAAATATTATGAAAACCTGAGTACCCTATTGGGAAATCTTGTCTGGCTTTGTCTCAATAATAATACTGTTGTTCTGTTCACACCAGAGTTCTACTCTGCTGTCTGTCAAAGGGACTGTCATTGTTGATCCATTAAAGATTATTTTTTTAGGAAAAGAGCATCATAAATCATGCCCCTGGAGGTGGTTTACGTCTGAACATCAGAAGCCTATGTGGGCATGAGTTATGACGCTCTTTCGCAGCGACGATCTTTTCCTAAAACAAAATAATCTATAGCTCTGACACACTTCATACCTAACACATTCAACACGGGTGGTCAAAGATGGATAATTATGAAAAAGAAGACAGTATAAACTGAAAACAAAACTCACCGAGTTGGATGCTCCTTCCAGTGATGCCATGTTTTGATGTATGATTTTCAGGACGCAACCGACAAAACATGGACGAAATACATCATTTTTTAGGAATTCATTTCATTTGATGAAAGAAAGGCTAATGTTATTTTATGGTTTGAGATTTATCCCTTTATTTCACATTCAGTAGAAGTGAAAAGTGGTTAAAATAATGGAACATTAGCCTTTCTGTTTTGTTACAACATCATCATAGTTCACTTCCTGGAGTGTGATAACGGTAAAATTCCCTATTTGGAACCAGAACATTGACATATAGGAGCAAGAGTAAGATTTTGTGATTTTGCTAAATTGTGTGACCTTTTGACCTCTGGTGACCTACTTGTCCGCCTGATTTGCATATATTATGTACCATGTGAAAGAGAATTCAAATACCAACATTTTGAGTGGTGGTTAGTTACGGTGAATTCACAGGGCAAAAAGATATTGTTGCATTTGTTTCCCCTCCTCCCAAAAAATGGCGTATGAAAAACATGTGGGGTAGAATTAAAAAGGCTCCCCATAGGTACCTCGGGAACCAGTTTATTAAATGTTAACATGCATTTTTCTGATGGAGAGACCCATGGCTACTAGAAAATACCCAAGAAGTAGAACTGTGGAAGGGTGGGGGGGGGGGTGGGGGGGGTGGGGGGGCGCATGTGGATCCGCTCCAGCCAATAGACTAATGCTGGAAACTAAACCATCCCTTTTGCTTTTCCCATGACGATCCGTGAATTGATCTTCAGCAACTCTTTCTTGTAAGAGGCAAATGACGGGATCGGGTAGTCAAGCTCACATGTCGTATCCCAAATGCATAGATTGATGCTCATGCTAATGATCACTGGATTGTCTGGTCCACACTCAATTATTTACAGAGCTTCGTCGTACAGTTGGAATGTTGCAGAGCACAACCAAAGCAAACAGAATCCTTTTAATATTTCCCTTCCTTTCAACATCACTTCATTTCCTGTGGTGAGGCTTTGGTATGGATATTTGTTTGGAAGTAAATTGATCCTCGTAAACATGAACAGCTGGAATATTGCCGGGTGCGGCGTAAAACTAAACTCACTTACTGGTTCTTGTAGAGAGGGCAACGGGGAATTTGTGGGTGAGTTTAGTTTTAAGTTGTTTTTAGCAACATTCCAGCAGTATGAGAATGGGGGATACCAGATATAGGCTTACATTCAGACATTGTACCCATGTAGGGAATCAGACGTGGGTCTTCAGCGTGACGAGCGAACGCCTCAACCACAAGGCTACCTCACCGCCCCAGCGAAATTAAGTTGTCATTATCCACAGCAAATTATCAAACAGAAAGCCGAGTTACAATGGACTAGCTCTGATCTACATATTCACGCCCACCTTTCCCGAAACTTTTTTCCTTTACTAAATACATAATGTTATTCAATAGAGCACTCATCCATTTGTTATCTGTACTTGTACTAACACATTTGGCAGGATTTGGATAGTTCACATTTTCTGTGGTTAAACAGAAACATTTACCGCACTGTACTTTTATCAGTTTAAAGATTTCGTGAATCTGTGACGGATTAAAAAATCTCGCAACAATAAAAGCCACTGTTTGCTGTTCAGCTGTAGACTGATGTCAGTTCTAGAAATAGATTGTTTGAAAATATACCGTAGATATAGAGGTGGCTTGGGTTTACACGTGTATGATTTTTTAAATTCTGTGAATATTCCTGTGCGTGTAGATTATATTTCATAGAGGTGTGCAAACAATTATTCTAAGTGAGTTGCTTCCCTTCTCAAACCGGAAGTTTCAGAGGTCACAAGTGCTCCGAAGTTGTCAACCCAGTTGCAATAATACCCGGGTTTGATGGCTAAACTTGACACACTGGATTATATGTATACGTGGTAAGATTTGTAAAGACTGTTAACATGTAGTTTCGATTCCATTAACGCTCGTGTCCATTATTAATCGCCTGCCATTTGAGATCATTTGTGACCAGATTTTCGCTTTGTTTACTTATTTACTTATCGGTTGACGTCTTCGTTTACGCTTTTTATGGAGACAGTAAATCGAGATTTATCTATTGGTCACCTTAGTCACCAAGAGGGAATCAACATCAACAGCATGCATCTCGCCAGGCGAGATTGGTTTCCTATCGTAACAGGTCCCACTGAATTGTAGATTTTTCACGGGAGGTACATGTCCACCTCAGTGTCAGAACTTCATACAAAACTGTGATCCCTATTTGAACCATGTTGGTGTCTTATGGCAACACAAATGGGCAAAGTCAGGAATATTCCAGACATATGTTTGTGGTCAGTGAACAGATCTAGACCAGGGTATCACGTGGGAGGCAGGGACAGCAAGCTTATGAGCAACATATAATCAATACCATCGCAGCACCATGGTATCAGCCAACTTGCGAATGTTGCCATCCTCGCTCCATTTTAGTAGGCATGACACAACAAAGTAGCTTCTAGTTTGCCTCTAAACCCCAAAAATATAAATGGAGTCTGCCAAACCGCCACCCATGACAAAAACCCATATAGCCAATTGGCACTGGCAGGGCACTTGTTTATTTTCTAAGCTGCTAACATTCGTTTCTGCATTGTTCACACCCACTTCAATTTGTAATGATCTTCACATGCCTTTGATATCCTTAGTGTAGTATTCTTACATTGTATTTGTAGGCAAGGAGAGTGTTGTCATCTTTAGTACTTGTTAGTTTGATTGTTGAAAATGAGAAAATGATGCCTGCAGTATTTGACCTGGATATGCTACTTTTTGCTGCAGCTGATTGTTAGAACATATTCTGTGGGGACATATATGTGTCTCAGACAGAGAAGTAAATACTGTATCCCCAAACTCAAACTTGAAGATTTTTAGAAAGGTGATAAAAGTGGTAACAATCCATACACAAGCTGACCTTACACAAGGTATTAAGCTGTCTGTGAAAAAGATTTGAAATTCACTCTCTCATAGCTGATGATCCAGTACCTGAATCTTGAAGTGTGTGTTTGAACCCTCAGCCCCACAAAGTATCAGAATCTACTTAACTGAGAAAGTCTAGTCCCAAATACTACATATATAACATCAGGCTTTCTAAATGGCTCTATGCATTCACACACTGAAGCGCATACGTTACATGTGGTCTCACCTTAGGCAAGTGAGTTTGTTTACCATGTTGAAACTTGTTCACCCAGCAGAAAATGGGTACCTAGTGGGATGTGACTATTAATCTTCTAGCACCTCACAAGCAGCTTGGGTAATCCTGTATCCATGGTAATAAAAACCAGATTGTGTGTTAGCGCTTTGAGCTAAAAAGTTGTCAAAAAGCCGTCTGCTTCTCTCTCGACTGTAAACAAGACCACAGACAGGTTACGTAACTCTGTCACCAGAGCCCTGTAGTGGTGTCATAGAAGGAATGATTTTCAGTTAGTTGTATAGAAAATGTGTAAGAAGCTTGTCATTTTGCTGATTTCTCAGCGTCACCAAAGACATGACGAATTGTTGTGTTGCCGTTAACTGCTCCTTTGGGTTGGATGATGGTGTCACAATGCACAGATTTCCTCCGGACCCCGTAGTTTGTGCTTAAATTGGTTATTTGTGTGTGCGAAGCGAGCGTTGTGGAGGCCTGTGGTATATACTAAATCAGATGGTTCGCTCCCTACCAAGCTTCCAGGATAGAAAATGGAGTTCAAGTTTCATTGTGTTTATAAAATAAAGACTGCTTACTACACATTGCTGCCCAAAAGGATTTGCATGAATATAATGCTTTCTTCCTCGGAAGCGAGGTTGTGGTCGAAGTGACAATATTATCATAAGTAATATTATATCAACCCCTGCCTCGATTCCAAGAGTGAAATTGTTATGTTATAAGCAATCAGCTGAAATGTTATGAAAAATCCTAATGTCCATCAATAAAATACATATTTTACTACCAGTGAAAAGTAATTTTGATTTTGTAAGTCAGTGAAAACAAACTTAAATAGCATTAATCCTCAGACAGGGAGCCACCATTTTTGAAAATTGTGAAGTCACAGGCTAAAGTCTGTTAGAAATGTTGAGATTGTGGTTTGTTTTCATCAAGTCAGAATATAAAAACTACTTTTTACTAGTAGTTAAGTGTGTATTTCAATCATGGACAAAAGGATTTTGCATGACACAGTTTGTAACATAACGACTTCTTCCACGGAAGCAAGGCGGGGGTCGAAGTGACATTAATATTGCAAGTAATATTATATTGACCTCCAACTTGCTTCCATGAGTGAAATTGTTATGTTATAAGCAATGTCATGCAAAATCCTATTGTCCATTAATAAAATACATATTTTGCTACCAGTAGAAAGTAACTTTGATTTTGTAAGTCGGTGAAATCAAACTTAAATAGCATTTATTCTCAGACAGGGCGCCACCATTTTTGAAAATTGTGAAGTCACGGACTAAAGTCCTCTTGAATTAATGAGATTATGGTTTGTTTTCATCAAGTTAGAAAATCAAAACTACTTTCTAGTAGTTGTTAAATATGTATCTGAATCATGACCAAAAGGAGTTATGACACTACCTTTAACGTAACATAAGCGAGGTCGGGGTTGAAGTGAAAATACTGCGCGATAAATTTCTTCACTTGCTAAATTTACTTGGTTTGTAAACGTTCACTCACCAGTATGTAGACACTTGTCAATATATACGTCTTTATATATGGTCTCATAATCCTAATTACTTTATAATCATACTTGTATGCATTTTGAAACTTAATAAAAAGAAGCGATCTGGGAATGTATAACAGGAATGTAATATCGATACACATTTTATAGTTTGCCTATATGAATCACAATTCACACGCACGCCCTATTGTATGTCGTCTGCATCATTACACTTCATGACGAAAACAATGATTCTGTTGAAAGCTTGACAACTTAATAGAAACAAAATGCAAATATCAAGTGAATGATGATAAATAATGTGTAGATTTATACCACGTAACACAGATTACAACCTAGCGACGCCAAGTGATTTTGACAGAATCTTCTATGAAAACAAGGGTCATAACTCGGAAACTAGGCAAAGCAAGAGACAAAACTAAAAGACAGTAGATTGTGCGAACATAAAGCTTTCATTTTTCACCACAGCTGTCGTGATTTCAGGTTTGTACAAACCTGTAAACGAAATAGTTTACCCCCTTAAATGTAGATGAATTCTGCATAGACCCTCATATCTATACCTACTATTACGTCATGGAGACACGCCGCTCTGATTGGCTGAAATTTCGTTTGTGGCTGGAAATTGTGCACTGTTGTCAAAAGGGTCGATTTAAGGTAATTAAAGATTGTAATGAGCAGTGTTAATGACGGGGTTTCATGTATAATGATGTCAATGAGTGATTTATGCATTTGCACCCCTGGAGCATATGTGATCTTTAAAGGTTCCTGTATTTTAGTTACTGATTCCGAGGAGTTTTAATATTAAACATGTCAAACATTAAATCTATACATCTCATTCAGTGCACTCATGTTATTGTAACCAGCTGGTAACTATGGTAACAATTAGCCATATCTCATTCCATTTGAGAGGAAATGTTGACCAGATCTCTTAAGGGCAGAGCAGAGCCCTTGCTCTTGGACTTTAACCTGTCTGACCCCAGTTTTGTTTTTTGTTTTGCTGCAAAACTGAACTGACAGTGAGACACCAGGATGTAACTGGAGTGTGGTTAGAGGCAGCATTTAACTCATTCACTCATTCAAAGTGGCAAAGTGTTTGTTGACTGTGACAGTAGTGACAGTTGTTTGTTGATTGTGTCAGTGTCTGTGACCATGGTGACAGTTGTTTGTTGATTGTGTGTCACCATGGTGGAATTTGTTTGTTGACTGTGTGACCACGGTGACAGTTGTTTGTTGATTGTGTGCGACCTTCGTGACTGTAACAGTTGTTTGTTGACTGCCTGTGACCATGGTGACAGTTGTTTGTTGATTGTATGAGACCATGGTGGCAGTTGTTTGTTGACTGTGTGTCCATGGCAACAGTTGTTTGTTGATTGTAACCATGCTGACAGTTGTTTGTTGATTCTGTGTGACCATGAGGACAGTTTGCTGTTGACTGTGTGTAAACATGAAGACATTTGTTTGTTGATTGTCTGCATTAGGAATAAACACTGAAAGTATTTATCTCACCAAGGCTCTCAATGTACAATGTTTATTCCTTATGCATGATATGGACCATCCCAAACACACTCGTGTGATAATCAATAATGATGAGACACTACTATTAAGACCAGTGATACAAGTAGTCAAAATATTTTGGTTGGAATGCTTTTCCACCATGTGTACATTGTTACCAGTCTCAAACTAAAATGGTTATAATGCTTTATCCTGACCTTTGTTGAGTTGTAAGCAGAAACCACAAACATTGACATAATTTACTGAGTGAAGTAGGAAAAATTTGTCTTGGTTAGTAATGGAGTCACACATCGAACTATCAGCCAAATGTAGTCACATGCAGAACCTTTTTGTGCATATGAACATTAAGGAAACCCAAAATGGTTAGTTACCCTGTCAAATGCCATGGAATCAGTTGGAATGTCTATATTTTCAGGAAAGATATAGAGTTAGATAAAAGGAAAAGATATATAACATGAGTTTTAGGTTACTACTCTTTTACATTTGTCTACGTAAGCATGATAATATCTGTCAGGTGAATTGTTGTCATTGGTCACTTTAAATTCATTCAGGAATGGTAGGGTAGCGAAGTGGTTAAAGCTTTTACTTGTCACACTGAAGGCCCAGGTTCCATTCCCCACAATGTTTGAAACCTATTTCTGGTGTCTGTTGGAATACTGCTGAAACCGTCACAAGACTAAACTCACACACTCTCTCACTAAATTAGTAGTATAGGGAATAGGGGTTCTGGACCACTTTCAAGAAATGTCTCTACAAAGCCTTATTTACTAAATAAGGCTTTGGTTGGGCCATTAGCTCTTGCTACTATTACCCCTACTACAAAAAAGTTGGCGGTAATTACTATGCCTTGGTAGGAGGTAACACTGTGCCGTACGGTACGATCAATAATTCTTCTCTTACAAACCCCCTACCCGGCCCATCCCTCAAGTAGTACAAGTTAGGTTCGTCGGCTTTCATATCCACTTTATCTATGTTGTAAGTTTTGACTGACCATATGGGATCGGTGGCCCGCTTACGGCTATCGCCCTCGTGTTCCCCTATGTCATGTTTATATCGATGAAACAGTTTAACGTGAACCGCCTACGATCTCTTTGGTGTTCATAATAAAGGCTTGCTGGGCTTTTTGTATCCCCTGTTCTATGTACTTTTTTTTCTCGTCCTCGCTGATAGCAGACTTACGAGACTTGGATCGAATATCTTGTTTCATTCCGTTATATTTTTTGAGTTCAGATAGGATTGAACGAAACTCCTCTTCTGAGATCTTACTGTCAGAGAGTGCCGTGGAAATTCGCTCACTCACTGTGTTCAGCTTTGCTTCGGCAAGAACCCTGATCTCGTCGTGTTTCAATGCCTTACGATTAAGTCTGCGTGATACTAACTTAAGCGCCAACCCTGCCAACCCTGCCACCCCAGCTGTTATTTCAATACCTAGCACTATAGGTGCGGCCACGATGGTAGCTAACAACCCAACGCCTGCCGCCCCTAGTCCCATGCTGGTTGCCATAAGGGTAGTGTCAGCCCCGTCCACGATATTGAAAGCTCTATTATACTTTTTACATAGTGCTTTCCGTGTGTCACGGTCTTGTTCTAGTTGACGTTTCACATCACATAACTGCCTCAAGCGGAACCCATCTACGGTTTCCAGCGTCTTCGCTACTTCCTCTACGACTGGGTACAGACCCATCTATAATATATATTTTGAAAAATATTTTATTTGGGTTTCAGTTAATATTTCACGAATGAATTTGAAGCCTACAAGGGATAGATCATAATTAATGATAATAGGTGTGAAGCTAATAGACTTTTCTGTTGTAATAAAAACCCCAGGGAGGCTTATTAAGCGGTTTATAGGACCCGTGGTATCCCGTTGTATAACAATACGGCAATATTGACCTACGTGTTCGTCAAACCAGTGTATTGTCAACCCGGGTAAAATTTGGCGTCCTTTCGAGGCGTTGTCAAAATACTTAAAGACGACTTCTATGATGATTGTGTAGAGGTAGTTTATTTGATCAAGATGCTCCTTGGGTAAAAAAAACTTACTGCTAAATGTTAATTTACTTTCTGTGTCAGAACTTAACCCACTTTTTTCTCCAATACGAGAATCTATCGAGACTGTTGCTTTATTCTCCGTAATGAAATCCCCGGGCCAGATACCGTTATTCCTAATCTTAGAGATGTACCCCCACTTTTCTTCTTTTAATGTGATATAAGGTGAGGCGATTGTTAAGTTGAGCAGCCATTCAGGCTCTTTTAAATCTGATAACGACACCCGTCTGTACACGTTGTCTTTGAAGTGCAGGATGTATAATTCATCTTCCTCACCAGGCTGATCGAATCCCTCCGTATCTCCCAGGTCGTTAAGTGTAGTGTTGGGATGATGACTGGTCATTATTATACTATTACGATATAATTTCCAACTGGTTTTCTGATAATAATTCAGGGGTTAACTTCATACCCATGAAGTGTATGTTGTCAGGCAGGAAGATATTGATTAGTGATATCTTGTTTTCCACGATCACGTTGACCCCCTGCAGACTGGTCTTGGAGTCGACACCCACCCGCACGTAAACGTTGCAAACTTGATACTGGTGTCGTTTCACAAACCCGAGTTTGATCCCCTTCACGATCTCGACATCATTCCCCGATGGTTCCCCTAGGTAGACTTTGATGATCAGTGTTGAGTTTGCCGGTAGATCCTCTAGTATAGTGACCACACCTTCGAATTCAGACACCAACTGCAATTTCACGTTTTGTATGGCTGGTTTACTCGATAGCATGTGGGCTGCTATAGTGTTGACTGGGCTGACGACTATGCTACGTCTCTGAGTTGGGACGTAAGCCACGAGCAGGGTTCCATTGTTCACGACTTTGTTTAGGTGGTTGTCTTTGTTATCAGTGAACACGTAGGGGGAGACGAGTCTAATATTGATAAACCAGTTGTTATCGGGTAACAACACCCACTTGTCATCTTCGGTGAAGACGAGCATATATGGCTTGTTTCGGGCGACGGTAGTGCTCTCAACATCGTCTAAGTCGAACAGTTTACCTCCGAACGATGGGTATATTACCCAATTATTATCACCGGTGTTGACAAGGGCGTACTTCGTGTTGACTGTTGCTCTTGTGGTATCTATCATATCACTTAGGGTTCCACCGGAGGGGATTTCAACGCGTTTGTAAATGTTGTTTTTCAGTTGCAAGGCGTACGATTTACCATCTACTCCGGGAGCGTCGAAACCGCGCGTGTCTCCAAGGTCGGAGATCCCGATATTGACGCATTTTTTCACTCCGGGCCCTTGTGCGCTGGTCATTTTACATGAAGCGTTAAACTGAGGTATCCTATATTTACAGGATTATGATTTATATCTAACACCGATATTGTCAGCTCAGGTATGTTGCCCTGGGTTAATCTCTTATACTGCCGTGGTGAAAACGACTCGGTTCTACCGTCGTTGAATTTCTCAGTTTTCACCGGCACTGCTCTCAGTATAGTGGAAGGGTGACCTCCTTGAATGTTGTACGTTGTGCTCACCTGACCGAGATGAATGTACAGCTCTCGGTACGGTACTAGGTCGGGTAACTTCGTGCCTGTGACGGTTGTTGTTGGTTTTATCTCGTCAGGAGACATACCGAGTATCCTCGCTAATGGTCGGCCTAGCCTTAAGGGGTTTCTTCCGTTGTTGATTAACACCACTGTACCGTTTGAGTCGTTCATCTTGAGTTCGGCTCCCAGGGGTTTGAAGACCTCGTCGTTTAGAGAGCACACGCTGTAGTAGCCGTCAGTTATTTGACTGCGAGTTCCACTGACGAACAGCTTATTGTTGCTGATGTTGATGTTAGTCCATTGCGGTAGGTAGGTGATATCGCAGAGTGCGACTTCGAGTTGACCTGACGTGTTATCGATCGCGTGCGTCAGCTGAACGGCCTCACCGCTCGTTATTCCTGGAAGTGTTATGTACATGTTAGAGTATATATGCTCATTATATAATAGTTTTAAAATGTATTCCCCTGGTGTGTTTTACCCTAAACTGGATGTAGATTTCTCCCCCATGAAGATCGTGGTTGCTCCTGAGTTGTATTTCAATGCCCAGCTTTTAGATGTGTTCGATAAGTATAAGCTTTCGGTGACTAACATCAAGGCAGTCCACGCTTGGTTCAACAACCCTATGCAGTTCTGGCAGAATCAATTCAACTTTGCCGTGTGGTGCGCTACAACGGGGTGTGGTGTGACATTGGCCGACACTCGGCGTGGACCGCTGAGTCAGTCTGTGTTCAAGTTCCACGTGTACTACCAGGTCAGACGTATCCTTAAAGAGATCAGCGCCCCCCTCCCACAGGACAAAGCGTGGGGCGCAACAAACAACCCGTACGATAGACGGGCCTACGAACGTATTTGCAATGAATTCGAAATAAACCCGAAGACGGATTGGCGTTTGCCGGGGCCGAACCACGGGTTGGGTATTCCTTATGATGGCGCGCGATCAGTGAAAGAAGTCAGTGATGATTTACTGAAACGAGATATACTACGCCAGGACTTTGCTTTGTCGAGTAATGAATGGAGGGATGATCGTATGAACTTTAAAGGCGGTGTTGCTTTCACAGTCCAGAAAGTGGAGCAGTCAACCGCAGACGGGTGGAAAATGTTCATGCTGGACACGTCGAAAGGATTCACTCGTGCCGGGGTAGTCAGGTTGAACGACTCGATTCGAACGTACGTGTGGGCGCTGTTGGGTGCGCAGTCTATGACGCGTTCCAACATCCTCGGTAAGGGAACTGCTTACGACGCTCAGAAACAGTTCGTTTCCAACGTTGAGGATGCTATCAATTCTCCAGTTGATCTCCCGCGGGCCATCGACCGTTACCAAAACGTGTTAGAATACGCCAGATCGAAAGTCAATTACGTGTTCGGCGTGGGGCTGTACATGGCTCCGAGTGATATGCAACTGAGAATAAAAAAAGTGGTGGGTTATAACAACAAAATAGTCATAGCCACGGCGGACCAAAAATTGGGTATCAACCCCGATATTAACACCCCCTATATCCCACACATCCCACCACGTGAAACGGGTATAGTTGCGCCGCCCCCGGAGCCTAAAATTCATGTGCCCCCCACACACACCCATATACATGTGGGGCTACCCCCCTATCAGCAGCATATTGATAATAAAACGACCCTGGTGGTTGGTGGGGTAACTTTGGGACTTATTTGGTTAAAGATTTCTTAGCCGCTACGTACACCAGACCCGCCACGGCGACGATGGCTGCCCACAGGTTTTGACTGAGCCACATGGCAGTTTTAGACAGAGCGCTCAACAACCACGAGACGATGCTACCCAGGATGCCGGGAAGGGCTTCGGCGGCTTTACCAGCCAGTTTAGCTAGGCCTTCCCCGAGTTTTTTTATCCAGTCTTTAACACCACCGCCTGTGGGAGTGGGAGTTCCCCCGCCGGCAGGTGTGGGGGTTCCCCCCACCAGTGACACCACCAGGGTTGATATAATGAAACCCAATGCAGTCAGAATGCTGGCGATGGTGATCCCTTGCTCCCGGAACAATATCCGAATCCTGTTGGCTAAAGTTGTATCCTCGTTCAGTATTCTATCGATTGTTTCCCGAATACGACTGATCTGGGATCGAAGCTGTTCACGATTCGAGGAAGCGGCTTCCAATCGTGTACGTCTCTCGTCTTCTAAATCACGTAGTCGTTCATTGATACGACGCTTCATATCATCGTTTTCAGTTTCGTTGAGTTTGGTTTTTTCCCTAGCGATGTGCTCGTCGATTTCGTTCAGTTTCCCCATGTTGTTCACGAGTTCTCCACGCACGCGTTTCACGGCTTCGTCTAAGCCGCGCAGTTCCCTTACTGGAAAGTCAAACCCCGGTAACGGTTTGTCCCAGTAGGTGCTCAACAGTTTTTCTATGCTGTCCGAGGCTTCTGTAGCACGCTGTGGTGTCATTTCATCTCTAGTGGTGAGGTGGGATCTGGTAGCTTGCAGATCTTCTTTAACGGCCTTAGGTATTGCACCACCGTAATCATTCATGTTTAGATTTTTACGGATAAATTCGACACCATGGCGGCTGGCTAGAGTTGATAAGGCCAGTGGTTTTTTATTGCTCTTGTTAAAGAGGTCAACCCCTGGGTCAGACTTAAGGCGTAGAACACCCTTTGTATCAATAAAAAAATTCTTATGGTATCGACCCTGTGGTTCAACGTAGTTTTTATCTCTTCTTAAACTTTCGTAATAATCATTTACCGTTGTTTCCAAGAGTTCTTGGTTCAATGGTGAACTAGTAAATGAGGTCTCCTGCTCATCATCGAATGCCTGGGCACTAGCGCCCGGCATCTCCGTCATATCTATGTCTTCATCCATTAGTATTAAAAATATATTTCTTTTATATAACAATGTACGGCAGAAAATTAGATCCTTTCAGAAGATTGAGAGAGCCATTAGGAGCCAGAGCCGTGCGCCAGTCGGTGACCATCACCAACAATCCCAGCAAGATAGACCAGAATCAAACTCTGCTGGTTAGATTTCCAAACCTTGGTGAGAATGACCTCATTGTACCAGGCACTGTTCGACTGGCGTTCAATATCACGTTGACCTCCGACAACGACAAACGCGAGCTAGTGCGGAACGTGGGTCGAGCTATCATCAAGAAAACGACCCTCAAGATCAGCGGTAACGAGGTGCTGAGCATCGACGACAGCGACGTGTTTCACTGCTACAAGGATCTCTGGAAAAGCGAGAGAGAACGAGTCAATGATGTGTACCAGGGCATCAGCAAATCAACCCGGGCGCGCATAGGGTATGTCTTCACGCAAGACCAGCAAGACAAGCTATCGGACGGTGAAAAGGCCATCGCTCTAGCATACGGGAATCGATTCTGCGTGCCGCTCGACTTCGAGTTGCTCACGGGACACGCGCCGTTTTACCAGGCCGCGCTGGGTGATAGGCTCGAATACGAGCTCACGTTTAACGACTATAGCAAAGTAGTGCGTACGCCGAACGGTGATGAGGCTAGTTATGCCATAGACAACATCTCTCTTGAGTTCGACATGGTCACTAGCCCGGAGCTGGCCAGGCAGGTTCGAAGCCAGTACTCTGGGAAGATGGCTATCCTGTACGATCGCGTACTGAGGCATAGATCAGTCGTGCGAGATAAGAGCGACACTGTGTGGAATATCAACCTGAACGTGCCGGCGCGATCGATGAAAGGTATCCTGGTCGTCCCCGTGGAGTATTACGATCCATTCCGGAGGGACAGCGAGAAGTTTTTCAACCCCGAGATTGAAAAGGTGGAAGTTACCATCGAGGGCGTGCCCAACCAGCTGTTCAGTCATGGTATGAGACCACACCAGCAGTGGGATGAGATAAAAAAGCTACCAGTGGGGGATTACATAACAAAGGACCTGGACCTCGGCTCCGTGCAGATCGGTGAATACCTGACCACCAAGTACGCCCTATGGTTGGACATGCGATCCACGGATGATGATAAACTGCACGGTAGCGGGCGCCGTATAGATAACGGCAGCGAAGGGATAACCATCCAGATTACTAAGAAGGCTCAAACCGCTGGTAAGTTGAAATTATATCTGTACGTTATTATGGACGCGCAACTTAATATAGACAATGGGAGATTCGTGCAAGCCATCTACTAGTGGGGTGTCCCCTGGGGTTACCCACTGACCCACACTGCGCCATAGTGTGCGGGCAGACTGGATGTGGGAAGACCGTTTTCGTGTTGGATATGTTGGAGGGTTACTACAAGGATGTGTTCGATAACATCGTTATCATGTGCCCTACTCTGGGCATGAATAAAACGTACGCGCGACCTTGGGTGATGACGGACCCGGACGTACACAAAATCGACCCTGGAACACGCCTGCAGGACTGGTTGAAAGCTCTTCACGAGAAATTTAAAGGGGAACCGACGCTGTTCATACTGGACGACTGCAGTGCTAATCGCGAGATAACAAAAAAGAGAGACATGCTATCGTACCTGGCCTTCTCCGGCCGGCATGCAAATCACAGCGTCTGGGTGCTAACGCAGAAGTTCAACTCGGTGTTGAAAGACCTCAGGGAGCAGACGCGATGGGTGGCCTTATTTCACTGCAAGGACAGGGATTCGTTCGAGGAGTGTTTGAGAGAGAACGATGTGATGAGCAAATTAGAACGGGAACGTGTGAAGAAACAGCTCGCTGAAACTAAACACGCTAAGCTCGTGCTAAAGACCGACCAACCAGTAGCATATAGAGTGTGCTAAGCAAAGCTAAGCTAAAGCTAAGCAAAGCTAAGCAAAGCTAAGCATAGCTATGATATTTGAAGTATTTGTCGTGTGCAACTTAACCTTCATTTCTCTGTGTTTTGTCTGCATCGGGTATTATATAGTTAAAACTAAATCTTACTTGTTATATTATAAGATGGAGTGTGAGGAATTGCTCGAACAGTTGGGGGGTACCCCCACTGTGGGGGATTCCCCCAAGCGAGAGAAACTGGTGGCGTTGGCTGTTGGCGGCAAAGCCAAACATTACTTTGGAGACTACACTCCGGATAAAATTCACAAAATGTCAGCCGAAGAAATCGATAAGCTGTACGCTAGATACGAGTCCCGGCTCGGAGCAGAAATGACAAAGACAATAGGATCGGCTATGACCCAGATATACACCGGTATTGTATCACACTTCCTTCCCATTCCACCAGAGCGCCGACTTTATCTGTGGGAGGACCTCGAGAAAGACCCTTTTATCGAACACGCCGTGAGCTCTATCAGCTGCGGGCTGTACCACAAATATGGTATGTTGTTGGCTCCAGTGACGGCGGCGATTATCACGGCAAAACATTGTCAATTTGAGAGAAAGAATAATAATAATAGTATAGATGGATGCTGCTCCCGAGGTGACGGAAGTGACACAGGAACCAGTGAGGGAAACCCCTCCCGAGGTGATACCCCCCACAGTGAGGGAAGTGACCCCTTCACAAACAGTAACCAGACAGAAGAATCCTAAGAGAGTAGCTGCCGGTAAAAAAACGGTGGTGTAACCAACATAAAGTGACCAACCCCCGACTGTTGTTGGCTGTAGGCGTAACTGCTGCCGTGGTTATAACATGGTTATACGTGGGGGTACCCTCCCACAGTGAGCCACCACCCAACAGTGAGGTAACCCCCAACAGTGGGGGTGTGGGGGTATCCCCCACTATTGACCCGCATATCATGTTATAATTTTAATATTTTATATCATATACATAATGTCTGAGGGGAAAACGTTCGTCAACGACGCATACCACGCCACAGTGGTAGCCAGTCTAGCCGTAGGGTACGCTCGGTTGACTAAAATGGTGCTTAAACAACCAACTATCAAGCTAGATTTCAACCTGCAGGATATGGGTATGCTCATAATGAACCTTGGTATGGCGATGGCCACAAAAGACATCCTAGTAAAACAAGGAATAATACCTGATAATATAATGAAATAAATATAGGGATGGCCACGATAGCTATGATGGTCGGTGGGGCGTTAGTGAATGCCCTGGCATTTTCCGGGAGTAATTTCCTCTTCTCGAAACTACGAGATGATCACGCGGCTGAAATACAGGAAGAAAGGAAGCGACACGATCTCGCTACTGAGAAATTACAAAGAGCACAGGCTGAGTACGTTAAAAAACGCCTCCAGAGGATCGATTTTATTAACGAACAACTCAAGCGTGAAAACCATGCCATTAAAACATTCAACGATGTAGATGAAGCAATGAAAGAATACTATCTACTAACTGGTAAACAATTGGAACCGCTCAATAAACCCACACTCGCTCAGTACTACACACCATCCAAGGGACAAATGAATCGTGAACTGGGCTTCATAGTGTTGGGTATAGCAGCTACTGCGTTGGTTGCGAAGCAATTAAATTAAAATACCTATATAAGTAAACATGAGACCCGCTCCATACCGATGCGAATACATACTTATGGGGAAGACCGAGGCCTGTGGTAGGAAATGCAGGAATCAGGGGTTCTGTTGTTTCCATATGGGAAGTCCTAACTACACGTGTTCTGTGTGTGGTATCGGGGTTAAAGGACACTACTGTCTATGTAAAGCTCACGGAGCGAACGTAGTCAGACATCAACTCATCTACGAGAATAAAAAAGGCTACATAAAAGAACGTAGGCGACTGCTCAAGATAGACTCCAGTGTGTGAAAGGGTTACCTCCCCTTACTGTGAACCAATTAGACATTGGTTCTCTTAGGTGTAAACACGATGTCTACTGTAAGCGAGCTGAAGAGGGTCGCAAAACAGAGAGGTGTGATCGGGTATTCTCGAATGCGGAAGTCAGCATTGTTGAGATTACTAGGTTTAGAAGCCCCTCCTTCAGTAAAACAATTAAAAGCTCAAGCAAAACAGCTTGGATACACGGGTTATTCAAACCTGGGGAGAGCCGGGTTAACCGCATTGTTATCACATGCCCCCGTAGCAAAACCTCCCACTGTAAAACAACTGAAAGTCGAGGCACACGATTTGGGTTTAGGCGGGTATTCCCGTATGAGAAAACCACAGCTTGTAGAATTATTACGACAGAATAGAGCTATTGACCTACAGTTCGTGCGCACTGAGCGCGCTGTAGGTAACTATTTGAGAGGTTGGCGCATGCACGTTGATAGAAACATAGACATTACAGATATCAAGCCTCTGATAGCTGATAAGGTCAACCAGGAACTAAATAATCTAGGAAGTATCAAGTTTCAGATCACAGTGAAAATGTCGCTCGATAAGCAGGTTGGGAGTACCACTGAATATGTTCAGCCTTACTTCCGAGGTAAACAAGAGGTTGTCACACATACAGAGACCATTGACGCATCAATCGATACCAGTTTTCAGCAGATACGAGAATACCTAGAACGCTACACACACTTGGGGTCCGGGTGGGTTGTAGATAAAATCGATAATGTCTATCTAGACATAGCTAACTACGTGCCGTTCAGAGGCGGGTCATACCTAGCCTTGCCTCCCTACTATAGGAATAAACATGCCATAGTAAACGTTAAGAATAGAGGAAACGATTGCCTGAGGTTAGCTATCAGGTCAGCCTTATTTCCAGCTGGCACTCATTCAGATAGGCTTTCTAGCTATCCCCAAGACGATGGGCTCAACTGGGATGGTATAGATGAACCCACCCCCATATCCCAGATCACTAAAGTAGAAAAACAGAATAATCTGGCTATAAATGTCTTTGGGCACGAAGGTAACACAACAATAGTACACAGGGTCAGCGAAGTGAAGGATCGCCAAGTTATCAATATATTCATGATCCAACGAGGTGAAAAGTATCACTACACGTGGATAAAACACTTTAGCAAGCTGTTGTATGACCAATCAGCATACAAAGGAAAGACCCACTTCTGTGAACGATGTCTACATGGCTTCACCCGAGCTGATTTATTAGAATCCCACCGGGATGATTGTCAAGGTGTGGGGCAGACGGCCATACGAGTCGACATGCCTAAGGAAGGTGACAATATCCTAAAATTCAATAACCACAAGAACCAAATGTCTGTGCCTTATATTATATATGCCGACTTCGAAGCCTTAGTGGCTGCCGCCGGCGAGGCTCCCAGTGGTGGTGCCTTTACCCACAAAACACAAGAGCATAAAGCCTGTTCGTTTGGATACATTGTCGTCCGTTGTGACGGGGAAACGAAAGCTCCGGTAGTGTATAGGGGGCCTGACGCGGCTGAAAGGTTTCTAAAGTGTTTGCAGGAGGAAGAAAAAATTATTAGGAATGCATTGTATAAAATCGCTCCCATGCGTCTGACCCGAGTCGACAGGCTAGCCCACGCTAGTAGCACTAACTGTCACGTGTGTGAATCACCACTTAACGGTGATTCGGTGAGAGATCACTGTCACATAACTGGTAAGTATAGAGGCGCCGCTCACAACGCGTGCAACCTCAAGCTTAAAATCAACCCTAAGACAATAAACATCCCCGTTGTCTTTCACAACTTGAGAGGGTATGACTCACACTTGATCATGCAGGCCATCGCGAAAATCGATGGTAATATAACGTGCATCCCCAACAACATGGAGAGATACATCTCCTTCAGCTTAAACGGACTTAGGTTCATTGACTCGTTTCAGTTCCTCCTGTCGTCACTCGACAGTCTGGTCAAGGCCAACAATACCTTCCCTATCACCGATCGATACACAGACGCCGAGACTAGACCCCTGCTTATGAGGAAGGGTGTGTACCCCTATGAGTACATGGATAGTTGGGCTAAGTTCACCGAGACCAGACTACCCCCTATTGACTGCTTTTATAGCAAGCTGAATGAGGCGTCCGTCTCACGAGATGATTACTCGCACGCGACTAACGTATGGAATAAACTGGGTTGTAAGAACCTGGGTGATTATCACGACCTGTACTTGAGGACAGATGTACTGCTGTTAGCCGACGTGTTTGAAACGTTTCGGCGGACGTGTTTAAAGCAGTATAAACTCGACCCCGCATGGTATTACACCAGCCCAGGTCTGTCGTGGGACGCCTTACTTAAAAAGACCGGAGTTAATTTGGAATTGCTCACAGATTACGACATGCACCTATTCATTGAGAAAGGTTTGCGAGGTGGGATTTCCATGGCATCCAAACGATACGCGAAAGCAAATAATCAATACGTGAAAGGTTACGATCCTAACAAACCAACCAATCACATTCTCTACCTCGACGCAAACAACCTGTACGGCTGGGCCATGAGTCAGTATCTACCTACAGGGGGATTCGAATGGGTACCCCACGTTGATGTTATGGGGGTTGCACCAGATTCGAACAAAGGTTATATCCTCGAGGTTGACTTAGAGTATCCCAAGGAATTACACACATCGCACAACAGCTACCCCCTGGCCCCCGAACGTATGAGGGTTAACCCAGACTGGATGTCTGAGTACCAACATAACTTGTCAGGTGGTCGTGTGACAGACGTTGAAAAACTCGTGCCTAACTTAATGAATAAGACCAAGTACATCGTTCACTATCGCAACCTACAGCTGTACCTGTCGTTGGGTATGAGGCTGACCAAAATACACAGGGTGCTCATGTTCGACCAGAGTCCATGGATGGAGCCCTACATCAGAATGAACACAGACCTACGAAAAAAAGCCACCAGTGATTTTGAGAAAAATCTCTACAAGCTCATGAACAACTCGGTGTTTGGTAAGACTATGGAGAACCTGAGGAAACGCGTGACCGTGAAGCTGGTTCGGTCGAGTGAGGAAGACAAGCTCAGGAGATTGATAGCCAGTCCGGCATTCAACCGTAGTAAGATATTCACAGACAACCTGGTTGCCCTACACATGAAGAAAAGTCACATAAAATTCAACCGGCCTGTATACGTGGGGATGAGCATCCTCGATTTATCCAAACACCTGATGTACGACTTTTACTACAACGAGCTCAAGAAACAGTACGGCGACAGGTGTGAAGTGCTGTACACTGACACGGATTCCCTGCTGATGGAGATTCGAACCGAGGACGTGTACGAGGACATGAAAAAACACCTCGATTTATACGACACCAGCGATTACCCTAAGACCCATGCCATACACAGTACTGTAAATAAAAAGGTCCTAGGTAAGATGAAGGACGAGTGTGCTGGCACGCCCATAGCCGAGTACATAGGTTTGAGACCTAAGATGTACTCCATACTGAAAGCCGACAATAGTGAGATCCGGAAGGCTAAGGGGGTTAAGAAGTATGTGGTGAAACAACACATCAAACACGCCAGATTCAAGGAAGCCCTGTTCAAGACCCGTACCTTTAGGCATAAAATGAACACACTTAGAAGTGATGGACATAAGATATACGGACTGACTATAAACAAGACGTCCCTGTCGCCTATGGACACGAAACGTTGGATAGCTATTGATGGGATAAACACATACGCGTATGGACATGAAAAAATTTGAGGCTATTTACTACAGCCCGCGTGGGTACTGGAAAGGAGCTAGCGCAGTAGATAAGCTAGCTAAAATAGCGCGAGTACCCCCGGAGGAAGCCAAAGCGTGGCTTGAAAAACAAGCCCTGTGGCAGATCTATTTGCCGGCACCACGCTACGTGCCTAGAAGGAGGTTCGGTATTAACATACCTAATAGCGTTCACCAGGCAGACCTACTGTTCCTACCCCACGACAAGAGGTACAAGTATGCCTTAACAGTAGTGGACGTAGCCAGTCGTTACAAGGAAGCCGAACCCTTGACCACGAAAGATTCGGCCCAGGTAGCCAGAGGATTCGAACGCATATACAAACGCAGTCCGCTGACGTGGCCAACAGAGCTGCAAGTTGACCCCGGACGGGAGTTCATGGGTGCCGTGTCACAACTGCTAGCCAAACACGATACAAAGGTCAGGCGTGGCACGGCCGGAGCCCATCGCAGCCAAGCCATAGTTGAGAGATTTAATAGGACTTTGGCTGAGCGCTTGTTCGGCCATCAGTATGCTAGGGAGACGGCAGACGCTATCAAACTAAAATCAATAGTTGCAGAGTCGGCCGCTCCATTGCGTGGGAAGGAGAAACAGATACCAGATAGGGCCCTAGTGAGGTATCTATACCAGCCGGGGGAACACGAGGGCGATAGTCGTAAGCGAGCCACCGATCCTATATGGTCATTCAAAACTTACAACATAGATAAAGTGGATATGAAAGCCGACGAACCTAACTTGTACTACTTGAGGGATGGGCCGGGTAGGGGTTTTGTAAGAGAAGAATTATTGATCGTACCGTACGGCACAGTGTTACCTCCTACCAAGGCATAGTAATTACCGCCAACTTTTTTGTAGTAGGGGTAATAGTAGCAAGAGCTAATGGCCCAACCAAAGCCTTATTTAGTAAATAAGGCTTTGTAGAGACATTTCTTGAAAGTGGTCCAGAACCCCTATTCCCTATACTACTAAATTCATTTTGTTACTTTTTCAAGCCTTTGACCATGTTGATTGTGAGACACTTCCTGTCGCTATTGTGTCAGCAGCATTTGAAATTCCTCTAGCTTGAGACATTTAAATTGTGTTCAAGACGGATTGGAGAATACCATTGGTAGGCCATCTTCACTACGAACATTTGACAGGGGGAATTATTTTTCCATGTAGTCCTCTGGGCTAGTGTTGAAAAAAGCATACATGTCAGAAGCTGTATAAGCACATTGTCATGATAGTTTGTCAACATGCAACAGCGGAGATGTAATCTATGAAATAACAATACAATTAAAGAAAAAGGTTGAAATAAAAACTCTGTTTGAGTTATGTCTTGTTCTTTTTTCTTGCACGTGTAACCAGTCCATAAAACACTGTTCCATCAAAATAAAGATTAATGTGCTGTCTGCATAACCGGATTCATTGTCAGTGTGGTCACAGTTCTAACAGACTGTGGTTCATTTTGTTTCAGTGATCCAATAAGTCAATGAGACTGAGTGCTGCTGAGGTTTCAGTGTATTCCTCAGAAACATATTACAATGCAGATGGATGATTAGTGTCAGAGACCATTCTGCTGGTAGTAATTACCGACTGGAATATTGATTGATGTACATTCGGTATATGTTTCTCATACTGTGGAGCTGTCAGTCAGCGAATGTTATTCTCACAAACTGATGTTATTGTACAGGAAACTGAGTCTTTCGTGGACCATGTAGACAGCACACAATTGTTCGACAGTGAGTTTGGCTGGGTTTACTGGGTACACTGCCTTGACTTTATCACAGGGGTCAGTCAGGCATGATGGTTCTATTTTCAGTTGTGTTTATGATGTCTTAGGTGCAGGTTAGATCCGGGTGTTGAAGTGTTTGTAGTGAGACTGGTGGGTGTAGAGTATACTAGATACGTTACAAAGTCATACAACTAAGGCTCTACTCCTATACCAGTATGTCGCAATACGCTTTTCAAACGATGTGTATGGCAACATTTATTCTGAAAACCGATATATTGGGTAAAGAACATATGTTTGAAGCTTTCATCATTTCTTTCTGGTTTTAGATTAAGACGTACGCAGACTTTCATTCACAACAAATGTTTCCCTTTGTTATTCAATAGCAAAATGGCATACTGTTGTGTAAGATTATAGACTGTATGAAAAAAAATGTGTAAAAGAGGAGGTAGAATCCCTGACTATGAAACCTTATTTTCAGATTGCTGTCATCAGAACCATAACTATTAGATTTAGGGACTTATTATACAGAAAATAGGATTGACATATACAATTAGTGTCACTTACTGTCAGACACCTGAGTATCCAATATATTGCAACACATATCGCAATATGGGTTCCTGAATTGCAATATATTGCACTACAAGATTTATACCTCTGTGATAGCAACTAGTAGATTGCTTGTTTCAGTAGTTACTGACATTACTCTGTCAGTGTTATTAAAACATTGTAAGATTCCTATTGAGAGGTCTTGGAATCCGCTGTACCATACATGACATAGAGCATGCATAATGGTGTTATAGTACTGTATGTCATATAAACATGGTCAAAACATGTATTTAAGTGTAATACTATATACTGCTCACATGGTTATTGCATACATAGTGGTTTTATACTCCAGCATTAAACATTGTTACACCATGTATACTGGTACTATACTTGATAATGACAAGCAACCATAGTGGTGCTGTACTTTGAAATGATAACATGGTAAAAACATGCATAGTGGTGTTGTACTGTATTGTGATAACATAGTTATATCATGCATAGTGGTGTTGTACTGTATGGTGATAACATAGTTATATCATGCATAGTGGTGTTGTACTGTATGGTGATAACATAGTTATATCATGCATAGTGGTGTTGTACTGTATGGTGATAACATAGTTATATCATGCATAGTGGTGTTGTACTGTATGGTGATAACATAGTTATATCATGCATAGTGGTGTTGTACTGTATGGTGATAACATAGTTATATCATGCATAGTGGTGTTGTACTGTATGGTGATAACATAGTTATATCATGCATAGTGGTGTTGTACTGTATGGTGATAACATAGTTATATCATACATAGTGGTGTTGTACTGTATGGTGATAACATAGTTATATCATGCATAGTGGTATAGTACTGTATATTAACGTAGTTATATCATACATAGTGGTGTTACTGTGTATTATGATATGTCTGTGGTACATCAGGTTTGTGTATTTAGAGCTGTTACATGGTATCACAATACAGACTGTGTAGATATTTAGCTCTGCACAATCATCTGGGAACATATCACTTCACCATAGTTTGACATTAGTTTGTCATAAGAATATTGTATGATAAATGATATATCTCCTGTCATTGTGTCAGCAGAATCAGATGCTTGATAGAAATGTCATTGCTTTTACCATCACGTTTCTATTGAAAGACATGCATGATGTTATTATGTTATTACACTGCAAGGTATTGAAAATAAAGGTAACTGGCATGAAGACAGTGGAGCATGTCGTTGCCAAGTTTTAATTTAAGCTGGACATTCTGTTAGTTATGAAACTGTTTCAGATATGCGAGGTTGCTGTCCAAGGACTTGGCACTGTCTAGACAACCGGAAGAATGTGATGGAAGAAGCTATCAGACATTAAATGTCACTGGACAGCCATGGGGGATCAAGGTAGGAATGTCTACTGTATTGTATGTTTTAAATTTCTGTAAGGATGGATGGGCATTCTGAGCCCATTGGTGAATATGATAGACACAAAAACCAACCTAGATGAAATGGTTGTCTCCTGTCTCTATCTGTCAGGGGCTGTGCACCATGAAATGTAATGCAGTGTCATCTTGAATATACACCATCCATCTTCACTTCAAAGCATTTCTCTACCATCATATCAGCAATGGAATACACTGGTAAAGACTGCCTTATGTAAATAACGTTCGGGCATTTATTTGAGGAAATATGGTACGCATGTGTTTGTAGTAGTGATGTTCAAACTGAAAACATCCAGTTACTTTGCTGTATGTTAATACCAGTTGCTCTATTTAAACCATTTAACAGCTGACCTGGTCAACTTTGGTGGACACTAATTAAGTTAGATTAATGTGGTTTGACATATTCTTCTCAGTGCATTTTTTAAGGAACTTGATTGTACTTGAACTTGTACATCACCAATTTACTCTTATTTGATGATAAAAACGAATGGAATATGCCAAAAAAAATGGTTTTGTTTGAATTTTATGCAAAGAAATTTTTAAAATGAGGTCTCCCTGGTAACAGGAATATGCGCATGTGACCTTAAAAGGTCACATGCAACCAAAAAATCAAACATAATTAAAACACAATTATCACTTATTCATGACATATAATATACATTGCTGCTTGTAAAAAAACAAATAAACAAAGCGATAAGTGTACAATCGCAATTCAAAAGTGCAATTTTTTATACTTGGGCTTACTTCCCCTGAAACTAAGCCCTCAGGAGACCGAACCCAGTCATAGCACTCAAGTGTAACGACTGCTTCTGATTGGCTGGTTCATTTGCTGATACGTGGAGGGCTCATCATGCTCATTGCGTGGACAGAAAGATGATCTGTTTGATGAGCATTTTAGAAGTACATGTATGGCGAGTCACAAGAAAGTAAGATCCTTTATGGATTACAACTTCTTTTATTGTACTTGATGTGTCATGTCAGTATGGATTCATATACCATTGTAAAACAAAATCATATACACTAGAAGAAGTTGTATCCACAAAGAATGTATATGGAGATGTTGGGATTTGTAAATACATGTTCTCTGAATTTGCGTTCGATCCTATCAAAAATCATCTCTGTGGAGATGGTGAACTACTGCGTGGCTAGAAACTGTCATTTGTCCAAGTACAAAGCAGGACTTGAAACTTACAAGAGTACTTGATTTATGGTGCTGAAAATCTACTTACATGTTAGAAAGATGTTGCATTTGAACCCACTAGCACATAGAGGGGCATGGTGGCCCAGACATATATAGTGCTACACAGAGTTTCTTCCCTTTTGGAATCCAGCAACCCTTGATTGTGGTTTTGAATACTTGTGAGTTTCAGCAAGGTGCTAAACATCCTAGATCTGCATCAGTTTTGCCTTTCCTCCAACCTCAAGCTGACAAAGCTGATAAACTGGAATACTGTCAAAGAGGACTCTTCATCCCTGCTGTATCTTAAGATGGCAGTGTCCCTAGTCACTTCTGTATGAGTCTGTTTGTCCATTTTCAAAGAACATTAGTGTGCCTTGAAAGCTGTACATATATTTTGAATGGTGAATGAGCTTTCAGAAAATGCTAAATTTAAGTTTAAGATATGCACACAGGTAAAATTCACTATTAAATATCCTCAAGTTTTGTCTACAATTTGCACATTTTTGTCAAAACTGTAATATTTCATTTTCCCTTTTTACTTTTTCTTTCATGCCATTCAATAACTTGAACAAAAACAAATGACTGTAGCAAATTTTCTTGAATTATTTTATGAATAACACTAACAGTGTTAGTTTGATGTGCAGAATTTCCCTGTCTGCCTGTATGTGGTCAAGCTATCATGAGAATGACTGACCCCCTCTCAAGCTGTCACTTGTACAGATATCTGGGGACCATCTTGCATACACATGAACTTCTCTACTGACTTAAGTTATGTGTTGGGTACTTTGAATACACTGTCTCCAGATAAATGCTCGCTTTGCAGGAAATAGATGTGGTATTTAGGGATTGCTGCAACATTTAGTGTTGTGTGAAGTATATCAGATATAGGACCCTGTCATCAGTCAGTCCTTGATCATGTATTCTGAACATTGTGATAAAGTAGCTTGATATTTGCATGAATAGGAGTAATTGTCATGAAAGTTATTGAAACATGTACTACATTTTAGCTCATGATTAATTGTGTTTTCAATCAGGCTGTTCAATAATATGAAAGTAGTATATGTCATACTCCCATTAATCATATGAAAGGAAGGCTGTCACCATTCTCATTTACAGAGCCATGACACTGGCTGCTACAGATCCGACTCGTATCGGTATTGGCGTCTGTTATATGTGCATATACTGGTCCCTATTTTCCATTATTTACATTCTCTTGATGTTTAGCCAGGAGGACTCATGCACTTTGGCCAGAGAAAACATTTTTGAAAACAATGTCGTTTTCTAGATTGTTATTCTTAAAGGACCTTCTTGTAATACATAAATTTTTCTTTTTGATTGGACAAAACACACTTTATATTTCATTTTCAAACATTTAAGCAGTATGAAAATGATCTGGTTTGCCCAGTGTTGAAAACTTTTGAATTGTGATCCATGTGATATAGATGTTGACTGTACATTATCACCATGGTGACGGCAGTGGGCAGCCTAGTCATTGAAGTGTTGGCTCATATTAGACATGGGTTCAATTCCCCACATGGGCACAATGTGTGAAGTCAATTTCTGGTCCCGTCTGTTTATTGTTTTGTCACCAGCGTAACAGGAAAAAAAATTGCTGCAATATTTCTAAAAGCACCATAAAGCCATACTCAATCATTCTTGCTATGGTTAAATGGCATAACATATGCACAATCACACAGAATGGATGCAAAGAAAGGATACATATTACATTCTGACGGAGACACAAAAATATTCATTGTATCAAATTCTTGACAAGATATTAGGGTCCTGTTATTGAAGTAAGTATTTCAGCTTACAGTTCAGGGCACAGTGCCTCAAAGCAATCACCGTGCTATGACAGTGGTAAGACTATGTTAAATTATGGGAGTTCCGACTGTCGTAGCTCTATGATCGCTATGAGTTTGAGGAATGGAGCGCAGGGACTTAATGCGTTAACATTAACTTAAAGCTCACATGCAGCCAAAAATCAAACATAATTAAAACACAATTATCACTAATGTTTCCTCCAGACCACAAAAAGGGCAGGGTGAAGTTTCTACAGAAAAGGGCACCCTAGTTTGAAAAGGGCACAAACCACAATAAAAATCAAAACAAAATGATCAGATTGAGCCTCTTGTATTATTAACCTACAGTCTCCTTCGCATTTTTCCCAGAAAGCTTTTCACAACAGCTTCCAAGTCAGTGTCATTGTGGCTGTCAGTGTTTAGGCTGATCATAAGATGCTTGTTACAGTTGCTGACTTTCAGTCTGTTCCTGTGCTCCGTCACAACTAGCAAGTACCGGGCAGTGCGCAGTGAAAAGAGGCAGGGCGCCAGAAAAAAGGGCAGGGCGCCAGAAGAAAAGGGCAGGGCGCCAGAAAAAAGGGCAGGGCGCCAGAAGAAAAGGGCAGGGCGCTAGAAGAAAAGGGCAGGGTGCAGCACCCTTTTCAAACGCTCTGGAGGAAACACTAATCACTTATTCATGACATATAATATACATAGCTGCGTGTGAAAAAACAAATAAACAAAGCGATAAGTGTACAATCGCAATTCAAAAGTGCAGTATTTTGTATTTGGGCCTACTTCCCTCGTAACGAAGCCCTCGGGACACTGAACCCAGTCATAGCGGGTAGATGTGCACGCAAGTGTAACGACAGCTTCTGATTGGCTGGTTCATTTGCTGATGAGGGCTGCCTGAAGGCTCATTGTGTGTACAGAAAGAAGATCTGTTTGATGGACATCTGTTTGATGGGCAATCAAAAATCATCTCAGTAGAGATGGTGAACTACTGTGTGGCTGGAAACTGTCATTCGTCCAAGTACAGAGCAGGACTTGACCAGTTTCCATCAAATCCAGTCATTAGAGAAAAATGCATGTAGTTTGTTTGCAACCCACAGACATAAAAACATGTCTTGTGTACAAGCATCGCACCTGCCTAATTGCATAATGTGGCTGAGACAGGACTCGGGTACAGGAGTCATAAATCAATTTATTTTGTTTATAGCATATAGCGTGATAGGTGTTAAGTTCGAATTGCATGTGGTCAATGATTGAAGCTGTGTATTGCATATTGTCTTTAGCAGACAGGCAGTCAGACATATAGGTGTCAATAAACCAGACATGGAGCTTTCTCTGTGACAGAGGCTGCTTACCACAATCAACAAGTTTTTTTATGTAACGAGTAGGTTATATTCTTGTTTGTTTACGCAACCAAGATTAGACTACTGGTCACAACCTCATATTTCGGGCATACATACTGTTTCAAGCTCAGCAAACCTATTCACTGCACATGCATTATGGGCGCAGCGCAGCATAGTTGTTGAAACCGCTTTTTCCCCCAGCACTGAGGGAAATTTAGTGAATCTTTTGAACTCTGATTTTGGGGGCTTTTTTTCCCAATCATGTTTTTTTCACCTTTATAGGTTGAATTGGCATTTTTGATGATTTGTTTCAGTAAGTGTATACCGAAAGGTATCAGAATCTGCAAAGTTGTGTTTTACGTTGCATGTGACTTTTGAACTGTCTTAGCATAAGGAGAGCTTCAGAAATCCAGGCCCAGGACATTACCATTATATTGTTTTACTGGTGGCCCTTAGAAGAATAATAAAAACAGGTAAAACATATTGGTTTATGCTTAGGTTATAGAGGTCAAATGAGACTGAGTATGATTATATCAGCCATTTGTTGATTGAACTTGAAAGGCTTAGGATGTTGCTTTGTAGTGTGGTTCAGAGATCAACGTCATCACAATACAAGATGTAGAACTGTCATTGACCTGATTACAAAAGATGGCTGCTGGTGGTTTATGCAATTGTTCCCACAGAAGGCCCACATATCTTCCTACAAACCTCTGTTCTAATACGGCTCTTTCCTGGTGCCAGTGTTCACAATTCATGATTGGTTGCAGTCAGATTTAGTTGTACAATTAGTGATGTGGTTTCAAAAGTTATCATTCGTATGCTTCAAGAAAACTTGAACCTCTTCCCCCGAGTGATGAGCTAACGTTTCTGCTGGACATGGTATAATGGTAGATCAATGGCATGTCCATCTCACCTACTGACAACAAACAAGTTAGCCATTAAGTGTCTTATGTGTCACATCAACACAAGGCCCCTTCAGAGGAGGGTTGTTTGTGGCCCCACAATTGCTTGTATTAGTCAGGTTGGAACTAAGTTAATGTAACACATGTTCAGATTGGATAGAAAGAATGGAGATGATTTGTGGTGCCATTTATTACCATTGGGAGATTTTGCAAGAGCAGGGAAATATGACCATATTCGAACAGAAGTTGTAGGAAGACAAGTAACCTCTGTGGGAAGAAAATGGGTTCATACATGCGTTTAAGGACTCATTAACCAGTCATCAGTACAGTTGTGCCCCTTTGGCCTTGCAGAATCCTATTGTTTTGCTTTTTAGACCTTATTTTCACATATAGTCCTTCCGGGTTAGTCGGCACTGTACCCTTTCTCAGAGTTCTGAGAGTTTTGTCATATAGGCATGGTACGATGTGTGTAAAACAAGAAACATTTATCAGCAATAAACTTTTTGAAGCAAACTTGTCTGTTAGTGTGGTACATTCACTTCAAAGAAGATATTCTTAGAAACAATGTTTTATCACTATCAGTACCTGTGTATGAAATGGTTATAAATAAAAAAGTTGCAAGTTTGAATATGAAATGGAAGTGACATTAGTTGTTTGATATCACACACAAGTTTCCAAAAATGAGCATGTAGTGATATAACAGGATCATAGTTCAACACAGTATTGACCCCCTAAACCTCACTTCCTTCACCATATCGACGGCTGTCAGGTAAATAAGGTTCAATGGCAAATTAATCTTTTACTAGTGATATTCTTTAAAATGTCCCCGAGACAGGGATATTCTATACTTTGCTCATAGGTTGTTGTTTGAAAAAGCCGTATGAAAATGGGAGGATGACGTCAATAGAGATCTATAAATGCTTTTCCCCACTTGTGGAGATGTCAGGTTGAAATTGAGAGGTCTTAAAAGCTGTCAAGGATAACAAAGGAAGGTTGCAGGGTGTGGTGGTCCAGAGCAGCCTGCTGTATTCCTCAGTACAGCTGATGTATATCATCTGTGTAAATGAGTGTGTGATGCCATCACTTACCTTCCTGTAATGACTTATTGACTAGAGATCTTCTTCCTAGAACACACACTCAGACAATTAATGACTTGCAGATGGAATACGGTCATCAATATGCTGTGTTGACTGGTAGTTACGGAGATAATAACCCAGCCATATATATGTCATAATCTTATACTCATAGTTATGATGTAAGTCAATGTGTGTGGACACATCAAGTCAACGTTGGTGAAAGCTTAAAGTTGATTGCAGTTGCAGATATAGTGGTAGGTAGCTCATTATTTGGTCTCTTTTGTTGTATTTATGTTGTTTGTCATGTTCATCAAGATGTTATTGATTCTTGCTATATATATACATATACATCAGATGATGAGAAATGAATGAAAATCATCCTGGCTACGTTATGAATCTATGACACGTTACAGTTCAGCCATAAAAAGTGTTGATTTTAACTTGTCAAAACATACCCATGATGCCAACACTCAATCAGTAAATTTTGAGTTGACCTAAATTTCCAACATTGTTTTATGGACTTGACCAATGCCATGTAGAAGATACTAACAAAATATTACTCGAGTGGACATTTTCACCTTATTCTTTACTTTTCATTTGTCAAAGTTTGAAACATAATAATTTTATTACTCAATCTATGTCACATTTGGTGAATAGCATAAAAAATTGAGAAAAAGGTGATAACTGGTCTTGGTAGTTTTTGGGAAAGCACAATATCCTCTACCATGTTTCCTGTTGAACATGTTTTAGAGAAACATGATCAGCAACAGTAAACAAACAAGAAACATCAGTGAATTGCTAATCTATCAATTAGGTATATTTTGTTTCATTATGTTAAGAACAATGTGGCAGATCATTAAAAAACACTAAAAAATGGCGGTAGTTGGTCACCAGCTAGTAGTGTAATTAGTCAATTAGGTAAAAATTCACTTTGTTTAGGTAAAATAGTCATGTTCACATTTCACAATATTTGCATTTTCGTAAATAGAAAATGAATTGCATCTTCATGATGAGCAAGAGCAACTAGACGTACTTTGAAGAAAACGGTCAAATTTTTGTGCTTCAAGTCACATATTCCAGCTATATGACTGCACTCAGTAAAGAATAGCCTGGACTGAACATTCAGTGATCAACAGGATGAGCATTGATCTGCACAAATGGGAACAGATAACGTGTCAACCAAGTCAGTGAGGCTGACCAACTGATCCCATGAGTCACCTCTTACAACAAACACAGTCAGCTTTTGTGGCAAGCATGGGTTGCTGAAGACCTGTTCTACCGCGGATGTTTACGGATCTCCAAATGTGATCCATGCATTGAAATATGACATATTCAGTTTGTCATTACCATAATCATCATACTGACAAGCAACAATATTGAACATTTACGTGTGCATTATTGTTGGTATACCACAGTATGAAATAATGATGAATACTCATGACAGTATATTTGATATCATGCATATATTTGGTATCAGAATCATACAATCTTCCTCTTCATCTTTGCACAAATGATAAATTTATATCTGATTGTGGAACTAGGAAATTAGCAGGTGTTTCCAGTGAACCAAACTAATATTAACTAGTATCAATATCAATTTCACATGTATTGTGACCATAGCAACATAGAAATGCCATGTAGTTTCTCAACATTTGCATAGAAAGTCTGTATTATTCAGGTTCATCATGAACAAGGAAGGTTCGGTCTAGAATAGGCCTTCAGCCACCCATGCTTGCCATAAAAGGCTTGTCGTAAGAGGTGACTAACGGGATCGGGTGGTCAAGCTTGCTTACTTGGTTGACACGTGTCATTGGTTCCCCATTGTGCAGATTGATGCTCATGCTGTTGATCACTGGATTGTCTATTTCAGGCTCTATTATTTATAGACCGCTGCCAAATAGCTGGCCTATTGCAGTGTACGACGAAAAACTCAGCTCACTCGCTTATTGCAGCTGAAAGACTTAATGAATGACTCTTGTGTCTGTGTGGCAAACATATTTTACAAAATGTTTGTTAGGATTTTTGTTTTCACAAGCAGTTGATGCATTGATCACAACTGCCATTAGTCTGTCATACAGACCCTAAAGCAAACGTACCCAGGGAAGCTGACACTAGTCTAGATAATGTGGCAAGTCTAGATTTCCACAGCTTCTTTCCATCTTTTATGTATGTTTTTTCACAAAACTTCACTTGTGAAATATGTTCATTTCAGAGACTAGTATTTAGTCGAAACTGCCATGTGATAAATCTGTCTCTGTTTAATGAGGCCACCTGTCTTCAGTTTTGATGCCCTTTACAGTTATTCACACCTTATGTTACAAATAGATCTGTATCCTGTCAACGATGCTTTGGTGTTCATGAAGCAATATATTCGCTATTGTACATATAAGTGATTTATTACCCTGTGGGGAAAACATTTCATTTCGCACTACAGGAATCATTATTGAAGTGGAGGGATTTCATAATCAAACAATGTCGAATATGCCCACGAATTTTTTCAGCAACATGCATGTAGCAGTGTATGTGTGAGTTCAGTGTCACAATGAGCTATTCAGAATCCTCATCCAGATCAACAGGTCATCCCTAATTATGTTCACACCTTCAGAGCACTGGTGCATATCAGGAAAAAAGGCAAGGACTCAAACACTTCCTTTAGCTGCTTTAAATTGCTTTTAGTAGATTCAGGTATGGGGTGTGTGTATTAGTATTTGACTTGATGGTTGGGGGGATATTTAGATTGTGACCAATCCTCTTTACTTCTCAGTTGACATCTGTAACTTATGCATGGGCAGTGTCATATGAGATGAGAAAGTCTGTATTAAATATGTCTGAGCTTCATCCAGATAAACCAGTGTTCTTCTTCAATATAGTGCAACATTCTTACAAGCTGTCAACAAAAGTCATAAACAGATGAATAGGACACAGGGAGATGGCCATATCAAAATGCTTGAAGACAGGATACTCGATATTGTTAGCCATAAATTTAATTGTTAAACTACCAATATTAGTGTTATAATGGGGTGGTCTGTAAAGGGGTATAATGGAGTGACAAAACAACCTGAACCATTGATGATAATCCATAGTAAGGGCTGTATGTTCACAAGGCAGTGTCACTATGATGAATAAGTGCCTCCCTGTGTTCTGCAAGCTGTAGGAGGTACCAGGTAACTTGTTATATCCTTATGTAGTTCATGTCCTGTAATAAAGTTAAGGTCATAAACGTTGTGGTGAGATGTGGTGTCAGTTTACCCTGTGATATGAATAAACACCCACTGCCTCCAGTGAGTAATGTTACTGTCTTGTTATTACCATTTTAGTTGTTGTGTGAAAGGCCCTGTGATTTCTTGTGATTCTTATACCATTGTTTTCTTATATCAGACGAACAACAGACCTCTTTAAGCTTAACTATGTGATCTATTTGTTGTATTGTAATTCCATCAACCAGCAAGAACAGGAAACCTGTTTAACCATACACATATTCATCATGGTGATTCTGCCCCCATTCTGGAGTAGGAAGGGAAACAATCATGGTCTGTCATTATGAATTCATGTTGTAATATGATGTACCGTATTTGCCATGATAAACATGTTGGGAATTTAGGGAAGTTGATAGGTAAGCCTGATGTTTGTGGTTTACATGTTGTTTCACTAAGCAATACTAAATATGGCAAGCAGTCATAAGCAGTCTGAAAAGACTGACCAGACTGAAGTATTGTCGAAAGGATAAAATATGAGTAATTATCGACACGAAAATAGTGTCGATAATGTTGAACACTTTTGTAATTGGCTAAAGTTTGTGTCAATACACAATGTTACATGTTTATCATTGGCTGCTTCTACGCTACGTTCAGGACGCTGTTTTGTAATTCATGCATAGACATTCACCACTCACTCTATTAATTTAAGACTTTCTTAGGCAATTTTGATCAATGTTATTACTGTGATATTTAACAAGAATCAATCAATATTTAGAGGAGAGGACAATTATCGATCTCAGTGATCTAAATCAATAGCCAATCCTAGTAGTAGGTGAGCATGGAAAGCAATAACCAATGAGTGCTGTGAGGTGCAGCAGTTGTGAGCGTGTGAGCGTGCTTAGAGAATGTAGTAAGCATTGGCAAATGAGTGTGGTAAGGTGTGACAGGTGTGAGCGTGCTTAGGGAATGTAGTAAGCATTGGCAAATGAGTGTGGTAAGGTGTGACAGGTGTGAGCATGCTTAGGGAATGTAGTAAGCATTGGCAAATGTCTGTGGTAACCATTAGTGGCTGGTGATATCACAGTGCCATTTAGAAAGTGGTCAGATGTAACAGATGTTATATTTGGGATTACGGTTCCTTAGTAAAGTACAAATTCTAGTAAAATAAAAAGTCGCGGTGGTGGAGCGGGTAGTGGCATTAGGTACCTGATTCTGAGACTGTTTTTTCAGATCCTGAATGGGACTCAACCCCCACGCCTCCAAAAAATATTAGAATTTGTACTTAACTAAGGAACTCTTAGCCCCAATGGTAACATTTGTTATTGGTCAGTGGTGTCTTACGTATCTTTGTCAGTCAGGATATGCAGAAGTTCCTTTGAAGGTCAGGGTCTTCAGCAACCCATGCTTGTAGAAAGAAACAACTAGGTGATCATGTAGTCTAGCTTTGCTGATTTGGTTGACACATCATGGTATGCTAAATGAGTGGAGGGATGCTCATGCTGTTGCAGTTCTTGATAGTGGGCCCCTGCCTTTCCCAATCCCTGCTGTTGATCACTAGATTGTATGTTGTACACTCAATTATGTACAGACAGATATCATATGATATACCTGAATTATTGCTCAGTGTGGGGTGGCACACCAAACAAATGAACAAAAATGACATGTATGTGTATTTGTTTCAGTGTCAGTTATTCTGTCATTTGTTTCAGATTTTAAGGTGCCCATGAGTACCCAGCAGCCCCGCAACCGTGAGTAATCTCCTACAGGGTACCATAAGGGAGTTTAGAACTGGTCAGCTTGGGCTATAAGGGGTAGCTAGTGATGTGAGTAATCTCCTACAGGGTACCATAAGAGAGTGTAGAACTGGTCAGCTGGGGCTATAAGGGGTAGCTAGTGATGTGAGTAATCTCCTACCGGGGTACCATAAGGAAGTGACAAACTGGTCAGCTGGAGCTATAAGGGGTAGCTAGTGATGTGAGTAATCTACAGGGGTACCATAAGGAAGTGTAGAACTGGGGTAAAACTGGTCAACTGGGGCTATAACGGGTAGCTAGTGATGTGAGTAATCTCCTACAGGGGTACCATAAGGAAGTGTAGAACTGGTCAACTGGGGCTATAAGGGGTAGCTAGTGATGTGAGTAATCTCCTACAGGGTACCATAAGGAAGTGTAGAACTGGTCAGCTGGGGCTATAAGGGGTAGCTAGTGATGTGAGTAATCTCCTACAGGGGTACCATAAGGAAGTGTAGAACAGGTCAGCTGGGGCTGTAAGGGGTAGCTAGTGATGTGAGTAATCTCGAACCGGGGTACCATAAAGGAGTGTAGAACTGGGGTAGAACTGGTCATCTGGGGCTATACGGGGTAGCTTGTGATGTGAGTAATCTCGTACAGGGGTACCATGAGGAAGTGTAGAACTGGGGAAGAACTGGTCAACTGGGGCTATAACAGGTAGCTAGTGATGTGAGTAATCTTGTACAGGGGTACCATAAGGAAGTGTAGAACTGGGGTAGAACTGGTCAACTGGGGCTATAAGGGGTAACTAGTGATGTGAGTAATCTCCTACCGGGGTACCATAAGGAAGTGTAGAACTGGGGAAGAACTGGTCAACTGGGCCTATAGGGGTAGCTAGTGATGTGAATAATCTCGTACCGGGGTACCATAAGGAAGTGTAGAACTGGGGTAGAACTGGTCAGCTGAGGCTATAAGGGTAGCTAGTGATGTGAGTAATCTCCTGCAGGGGTACCATAAGGAAGTGTAGAACTAGTCAGATGGGGCTATAAGGGGTAGCTAGTGATGTGAGTAATCTCCTACAGGGGTACCATAAGGAAGTATAGAACTGGGGTAGAACTGGTCAGCTGGAGCTATAAGGGGTAGCTAGTGATGTGAGTAATCTCGTACAGGGGTACCATAAGGAAGTGTAGAACTGGGGTAGAACTGGTCAACTGGGGCTATAACGGGTAGCTAGTGATGTGAGTAATCTCCTACCGGGGTACCATAAGGAAGTGTAGAACTGGGGTAGAGCTGGTCAACTGAGGCTATAAGTGTAGCTAGTCATGCGGAATGAAAAACTGTGTTCATTGTTTGTCACATGAAGGAAGTAAGTTCTCTTAGACTCCACCAGCTACAAAGATGGTGATCATTATGAATAGTCAGCAAGTTTTGATGATGAATTAATTTCCTTGAAAAATAAGCATATGGGCATGACATATTGTTATGGTTAAATTCAATGTGATACAACGTTTATTTCATCTGGAATTCATTGTTGGATATAGGTGATAAAGGATAACTTCTTTGAGAGGCATTTAGAACTTGGGGCAGTAAAGAAGGATGACAGTATATAGATGAACAACTTCTCTATTGCTATGAGAGCGATGTTTCAGTGAAGGTTCTAACACTTGCTTGATAACGGTGTTAGAACCTACACCGAAGCAAATGTTGATAACGGTGTTAGAACCTAAGCCGAAATGTTGCTGTCATAGCAATAAAAAGTTGTTCATCCATATATTGTCATCCTTCTTTAGGTGATGAAGGATGTGTAATGCAAATGTAAGAAGACTTCGAAGACATTCCCATTTCTTATTTGAGAAGCTGCTCAGCAGGCAGCCTTGTATTGCACTTAAAATTGATTTTGTGTTAAGTCTAAGTGGATATCTTGGCATGAACAAGTCCGTCTAAGGATCCACAACTGTTTATTCAGCGCTACATGCACGGGTGTAGGCTCAAGATTCTCACATTTTTATACCTATAGTTGGTCATTCTTGGTCCTTTGTTCTTTGTCCTGCCCCTTTCACTCTAATTCACTGTTGGGTCATCCTTAATGATCCTTATTAGGCCCCTCATTAACCTAACTGGCCAAAATGTGCTTTGATCAATGTTGTTAAATTAATTGCTTTGGTTCATTACCAAGATGGGAAATGACTTTAGTGACTTGGCCAAAAGTTCCAGGACCATTGTTCTGCTGGTCAGGGGTTATTGTTTGATCCTTTGGCCAGTACTATATTTAGCAGCCAGCACGTGCATGTTTGGTGAGGGGTGGGCTCGTCATCTATTAGCATTCTGTAACAACAAATCTTACTGACCATGTTTAATTACCCAAAATACTTAATGAGTGAAAGCCTGCTGGACTCCTGATATTGAGTATTTAATAAGCAAATCCACTCAGTGCTTGGCATGCGTGGGGGCCAGCTGGGGTCCTGATATTGTGCCTTGGATACTTGTTTATGGATTATCTCTGGTGATGCTGTCATCATTTTTAGTCTCCTCAGTCTTTCAACAACAATAAGTGATTTTGATGTTAGTAAATTTGTGGTCAGATTAGATACTAAGTATTCCTGTAAATACAGAACATAATTTAATGACAGGTGCTTTTTTAAAGTCTTGAAACAATTGTTTACCAACTATCCATTTAGTTTTGCTCTGATACTTGTTAGGTTCTATGAACAGATTTGATGTACAGTGCTGCACCCTGTGTCATTTGTGTTTTTGCAGCTTTAGTTTGTACCAAAAAATCACAATAAGATTTTAGCTTAGATACTCAAACATCAGATGTCAAACCTAATTTCTGACCATTTAACATCGGTTCAGTCAGGTGCAAATTTCTGTACATACAGATATAGTCATGCATCTCTTGACCTGGTATTTCCATAGTTTCTAAATACATATTGCAACAATCCAGATTTCTTTTATTCCTATTATACAGGTGATGGGGTAACGATCCTAACATAGCTAAAGTACTTGCTCATCATACTCAAAATCCCAGTTTGATACCCCACATGGGTACAATGTGTGAAACCCATTTCTGGTGTCCCATGCCATGATATTACTGGAATGTTGCTAAAAACGTAATAAAACCCTACTGATTCACTCACTAATGTGCGGACATGGTGAAGTAACAGAGGCACATTCCTTGCATACTTGATACACATAAACTTCAGCTTATGGCTGAAATACACTCACGGAAACAAATAAGGGAAGACATGAAAGTACAAGTTATTCTTTTCCATGTTTCTTCAAAAGGTATCTATTGCATTGTTTGTGAAACTTTGTAAATAAGTAAAGGTACACTTGTACTTTCATGTGTTACCTTATTTGTTTCCATGAGTATATATCTGCTTTATACCCTAGGCAATATAACATGTTCCAAATACAAGTTACACTTTACAAACTGTCACAGTGTCCACAATGGTCTGTCATTTGATTTATGGGTGAAATAAACCCTATATCGACCAACACCAACATGAGAGAGCATTATCTAAAGTGGGCGATAAATATGCAACAATGTTGGGATATGTGTTTCCTACTGTGTCCTACTTGGTTATATCCTCATAAACAACTTTTTCCTGAACTTATTTGAGACATTCTTACTTGTGAACATGCACAGTAACAAGAAGAAGCAGACTTTTAATTTTGACATGCAGCAGTGTGCTCAGCTGGCATTGCACCTGGGTCATCACTTCCTGAATAGAAACAAAACAGTTGGTGTTATTTTCTAGCATTAAGATTTTAAAACATAGGCAGGTGACGTTTGTTCAGTGGTTTGTATTATTTCAACAAGTTATTCAAGGCCCCTATTGCAGTCATCAGTTACTGGATGTGATTCATATAAACAGTGATAAAGCTTGAATATCTTGTTGGACTCTAGGAGCTGCATATTCTTGATCAAGACAAGAAGGAATCAAGGTCACATCAATTATTCTTTGATTCATATCAGCTTGTGGAAAAAATTGAACATAATGGAACATTTTTGGTAGAAGGATAAGAATCTATTGATTTTTTATGTCCTTGTACACCATGCATTTCTGATGAAACAAACTGGCTAGTAATGTAACTCATCCAGTGATACACAACTCCAGTGAATATTCTGTTTATTGCCTGGCATGTCTTAGAGACAGTGTTGCACATTGTTCATTGTTCATATTGTGTTTTACAGCTGGAGGCCCTATTATCGAGGCATCCCCAGACCCTGAGGAGTACAACCGTGCCCTCAAGATCATTCTTGGCACTGTTGTTGGCGTGATTGGTATTGTGGGACTTATAGCCTTGTTCTTCCTGTTGTTCAAGTTCTGGCGGAGGCGCCAGGATCCCCAGCATGGTGAGTCCATATAGTCACGTCATCACCATACCCGCTTGTTTATCGATCCATGAACAGTGTTCTTTGGTTACAGGCTTGGATGTTTTAGGAAGCAGTCAGCAGGAGTAGAATGTTTGACATCAGTTAAAAATCTTTTTGATTGGGGAGAAAAGCAACTTTTAACAAGAAAATATATGATGTTAGTAGATGTCTGCTATCATCTCAAACTGGATCACTCACTTTTATCACATTGTCTGCTTGTGTCTACAGTTTGCTTGTTGATTATTTTATGTACAAACACTTGTTTTAGGGACTATTGGGCGTGAACGAGCTGCTAGTCTGCGGTCCATCTCTATTGGTAAGTGTTACATATGAAACATCAGCTAATGACATCAACATGATCTATACGTCAAAGCGAATTCAAATTTGTCAAACTATTCCAATTCCTTTGACTTTGCTAAATGCACAAAACTTGCATCCAACCAAGCTTTACTGCGACATCAAATTTACATACTATATTGATATGACTAATATTCTGATCAAAGTGGCTGCTAACTCAACTCATGATGCAAACAGCCTGTTGTGTACAGATTTGGCCCTACTCTCATATGGTTGCTATGCTGCCAGCACTGGAGTCAAGGCAGACTTGTTAACTGTAATTTGCTAATCAGATTTGTATCTCAAACCGGTGGTTCACTTGTATTGCTGAAGTTATGGTTAACACTAGGGTTCAGTATGCAGAGCCCACATCGCATGGCGACAGTGTAATGCTACCCCATCACTCTGCTTTTTATTGTGTGAGTGAGTGAGTTTAGTTTTACACTACTTTTTAGCAATGTTCCTGCAGTATCGCAGCAGAGGACAAGAGAAATGGGTGTCAGACATTATTCCCATGTGGAGACTGATTCTGTGTTTTTGACATGACAGAGGAACACTTAAACCACTTGGCCATCCCTTTTATTGTATGAAGAATAGAAACATGTTGTTGTCTGTTTCAGATGTCAGCAACAAGCAGCTGCCAGGCGTCCTGGTCCTGTACTCCTACGACTGCCCCATGCATGAGAAGGTTGTCCAGTCACTGGCAGGTTTCCTCATGGAGGTGTGCTGCTGTAATGTTGTGCTTGACCTGTTTGAGGAACAGATAATCCACGAGAGAGGTCTGGATGATTGGTTGATAGAACGGCTACAGGAAGTTGACTACATCATGGTTGTGTGCTCAGTAGGTGCTCGATTAAGATGCTCAAAGAAACGTGTACGATTCAAAAGTGAGACAAGTCGAACGTTGCCAGATTACTTTGCTGTTGCTGTGGATTATGTTGGTGAAAAGATGCGAGTTGAGAGGGGGAAGGGCTTGCCCATGTCAAAATTCATCACAGTATACATGGATTATTCAATGTCCAGTGATATTCCTCCACAACTTGAAACTGGGACCAAGTTCTGTCTCATGAAGGACCTGAATAAATTGTACAACCATTTACATGGCCTGGAACATGATGATAACAAGTTTGAGGCCACCTACCCAGGGGTGTCTGAGAGTAATTACCATAAGTCGGAGGTTGGTGCTGAACTGTATGTGGCAATTGAACAAGCCAAGGATTACTTCCAGAGCAACCCCAACTGGGTTGAGGACCGTTTACAGCAGGCACCACCAACACAGAGTAAGTCAAAATCTCGCCACAGACGCCACAACTCACAAGAACAACCATTACTGGACCCATCCTGCACGGATCATGTAACACCTTCCATTACTAACTGTGTTGATGCAGCAGTTGAGGTGCACACGCTTCCGCGGCGGTCTAGCGGAAAAGATGCAGGACAGGTGAACGTATTTTTGTATAGTCGTCAGAACTCCCTGCCCTCATCACTAAGTAGCCGCCTCACCGTTCATACATCATCGAACCAAGTGAATGTGTCAAAGAGCTATGACAGTTTCCGGAATACAGAGAAGTTCCGTGAGTCAGACTCTGTTGCGTGTGTGCTCTGTGGAAAACACTCCCATCCTGATGGCAGGTTGTCGTGTAAAGGACGCAAGTCTGAGCAGTCAGACATAGAAGTGGATTTCGAATACAACCAGTCAAAGAACAAAAGTAAATCAATGCCGACAGTGTGTGGGAACAGCCTAAATGGCTCCCAGACTGTGTTGCATGCTGAAGTCCACAAGGACTGGGACAATGCTGGTAGAGTGTCTCCTATTTCTGACTTGCAGGAAACTGATTCCAATGGCTCAGACACCTTAGAGAGGGACCTTCGGTCCATCACCATGCCTCCCACCTTTGACAATGTACATTATTCAACTTCAGCATATCTTCTGAGTGAACTTGTTCCCCTGCGAAGTCTGTCGTCCTCTGCTCTTGTGGTGTCCAACTCTGATCATCGTATCCGCCCTGTGCCGACCCTTCAGCCAGTGGAACTAGGACAGAGTGATGAGTCCAGTGGGAATGGGTTCTCACTTGGCCCTGTCTTCAACTTAAACCATGTCTGATTAGGGCAATTTGTGCGTCACTTTGCCAAACTCAGGATTTGACAAATGTATTTTTATCAGATGGCGAGGATGGGAGTGTCAACAGACAGTTCACTTGTTCCATAGAAATGAGAAGGCAACAATAGCGTCTGTCTTTAGTTTAACAGCATTTCTTATCTTTCATATAGTCAACTGTTTTGAAAATATTTTGCTAATAATCAGACCATTCACATGACAGGATAAGCATTCTAAGAATTCCTTTAGGCACCTAAACCACCTGAGTTTGAAATTACTGGTTTGGCCCTGCAATTGTTCTAGGGTATCTAGAAGGCCTTTTTATTCGTTAATTTATATGTAATGTTATGTTCATCATGTTCATCAAAAAGTAAGCTTCTGCCACTTCAAACTCAACCCACTTGAACCTGTAGAGACTGGTGAAGGTGACTATGCTTACAATAGAATAGAAGTTGTAAAGGTGCGACTGGATAGTTCACAACATGATGGTGGTCAGTTTTGTGTAGACAAAACACTGAATGTGTTTGTCATCAGCTCAACAGATATATATATATTTCAAATATATATCACAATCTAGTTATGGTGTTACACAACATGTAAGTCAAATATACAACCTGAAGTGAAAATCTATAATTGTACGCAAAGATTTGATTTTTTTCTATTTTTAAAAGTCTTTTCAGTCAAATACAAATTAAATACAAACTGAACTGAAAATCTATAATTGTACTCAAACACTTGATGTTTTTTTTATTTTGAAAAGTTTTTACAGTCAACCTTAATAACCTCAGCTCAGGAGCGGTGTTAAACAGTAGAGATGGTGTTCCTGCTCTGACTTCAGTGCATATGAAATAGGGCCAGATTGTCATACTTTTGTTTCATGATTCTCCAGAGATTCTGTTTTCCTGTGTGCAATCACTTCATTGAAAATACACACACAACCATCTGTTTTGCTTCCTTTTACCATGTTTCTGTTCCCCAGACCCAGAGTGTTCGGTCAAGTTTGACCTCCTTTCTTTGTATATAAATGTCAGTTGCTTGACCTGTGTTAATATTGGACATAAGAGTGAGTGTCATGTTCCTGGTCAATACAGATTTAGAGGGAGTTCTTGAATATAGGTCATTATTCCCCACCCCCAAGGTTTGTTAGGTGATTTTTTCACACATGTTGGAGCATTGGTGCCATTTGAAATTGTATGTTTTCATTGTCATTATCTTTGCATATCTAAAGACCTAAGATTTAAAAACACTGATGGGTTTGGTTTTAAAATTTTTTACTGAGACTGCTTTCATTTCCTGATATTTTGTATTTCATAGGCCATTCTTTCTGATGCACGAGTGAATTTGTGACTTATAAGCAAAGGAAACATAATCATGTCAACATTATGTCAGGATTTCCATACATTTTGGTCCAAAACATGACCATGAAACATTCCATATACAGTTGGTGCCTTTTCGCCTTTTCAGATTTTTCCCAGTAGTTAAATTTTCCCCCTGACTAGAGACAGAGAAGTTAAGGCTGTGGTTATTGAATGGGTGTGATCATATGCTAGTGATGAAATAATAACACTTGGTATTAAATGAAAAGTAATCATGTTCTTCTGAGCCATGGTCTCCCCCAGAGTTGATAATTTTGCCTCTTTTCCTGGAAGGTTCAGGTCACCATTCGGTCACCAGAGATGTAAAGTCAAAACTTAAGTAGTATCCATTTTCATGTTTATCATGTCCATATGATTACAAATATATATTTTGTCAGTAATTTTGAACATTGCACCCCTTTTTAACCAACATTTTTAATTCAAGTCAAAGGTCACGTTCAAGGTCATCAACAAGCCAGCCATGTTAGGTAACTATTTCATTTTGTAGCAGTAGAGACTTTGTTTCTCAGTGAATTTCATGTAAGAATCATAAGTATAGATTGTCCCATTTCAATCTTTCCTATTTGATTATCTAACTATGAAAGTCGAGGCTTCTGTTTAGAGTAGATTGAATTGGAAATTTTGACACTGATGAGTCATGAATTTTGACTGTAACCATGGTAAGGCAGAAGTAAGAACATGTATGTATGTATGCATACAAAAAACAAGTCATGGTCTAAATATGATTATAATAAGTCAAGTCAAGGAAATGTCAAGTTAAATATAAATTTTTATCACCAGTTATGACTGGTGTTAAACATGAATTTTAGACACTTCTGAAATTTGTTATTCAGGAAATACTGACCTTTTAACCTTCTAATACATAGACTACCCACAAGGATTACTTTTTTATTTCTGTTCAAACATCAGTGATATGTACCGTGTGTTGACAAATGATACTGGTGTTTGAATTATTCTCCTGAGTCTAGTATTGGTTGAGCTTATGTAAAAACAAGAAAACATATTGATTGGGTTTAAGTGAAACAAAGGTGCCTGATGTTGTACAAGAATCTAGTTTTCAAGCCTTCATTATCCAGTGTATCATACCTCCAGCTGTGTAGGCAGAATAACATTAGGCTCAGTATTATATGTTACACTGCTGTATTGAGTCTAACAAACCCTAGTACAAGGTTGTGTCAGCTAACCTTTCAGTGTACTATGACGGTGAAATTAAATGCTTGACTGCCAAACAGATTTAACCTGTCAGGCAGTGTCTACTATTTATGGGTGGGACATACAAAGCATTTCATCTTTAGTTTCTCTTCTCCAGTTGCTCACACTTAAAGAACTTAAAAGGAATATTATTGTTGATTTAAAAAAAAAAATCTTTCCTCTTACCCCCCATAGGTTATCTGAGGACAAAAATCAGTAAATGAAGAAATATACTTGGTGTGGCCTTATAGACTTCTACAAGGTTAAGTGCAGCAATTCAGGCATTTCTCCCACTTCTGTGACTTTGCCATGCAACAAAGATATATTCTCCACGAGAACTTCCCATGTTATATTTCAGTTGGACGTCTCAAACATAGCATGTATATTGTGATGTGGTTTGCCATTTATCTTTACATACTGTAGTTTACAGGTGGTTTTCTTTTGTCTGTGTGTGTCCTTCAGAATATCTCTGTTATCTGTAATTATGTCGTCATCATCATCATCATCATCATCATCATCATCATCATCACCATCATCATCATTGTGCCAGATTGATTCCAGTGTCAGGATTTGAACAACAGAAAATGCTCTTCATTGGAAAAAGAAGTGAACTGATTTTAGGAATGATTTACACTATGTATGAAGAGTCAGATTTCACGCAAGAATAGTTATCATTAGCATATATACCACTCAAAATAAGTATCTGCAATGGAATACACTGGTAAAAACTGCCTGATGTAAATAACGTTCAGACATTTATTTGAGGAAATATGGTACGCATGTTTGTAGTAGTGATGTTCAAACTGAAAACATCCAGTTACTTTGCTGTATGTTAATACCAGTTGCTCTATTTAAACCATTTAACAGCTGACCTGATCAACTTTGGTGAACACTAATTAAGTTAGATTAATGTGTTTTGACATATTCTTCTCAGTGCATGGCTTAAGTAACTTGATTATACTTGAACTTGTACATCACCAATTTACTCTTATTTGATGATAAAAACGAATGGAATATGCAACAAATGGTTTAGTTTGAATTCCTATGCAAAGAAATTTTTTAAATGAAGTATCCCTGGTAACAGGAATATGCACGTGTTAATCTTTAAAGGTCACAAGCAACCAAAACATCAAACATAAGAAAAACACAGTTATCACTTATTCATGATATAAAAAGTGCATTGCTGATTAAAAAAACAAATAAGCAACATTATAGGCGTATAATCGCAAATCCAAAGTGCAATATTTTGTACTTTAGTTAACCTCCCTCAAAATGAAGCAGCCGCGATACGGAACCCAGTCAGAGCTGGTGAGTTTGCGCTCAAGTGTAACGGGACAGTTCCAATGGCCACTGGTTCATTTGTTGATATGCTTGGCCAGCTCTTTGTTTATGACTTATAAGTCTGAAAGGTGTTAATTTCAAGTTGCATGTGATCAATGATTGAAATTGTGGATTGCATATTGTCATTAGTAGACAGGCAGGCAGACATATAGGTGTCAATATAAATCAGACATTCAGTTTTCTTTGTGACAGTCTGCTTATCATTACAATCAACATGCTTTGTTTTCTTTTATGTAACAAGTAGATTATTTACTTGCTTAACCAAGATTAGACTACTGCTCACGACCTCATATTCCAGGCAGGCATACTGTCTCAAGCTCCGCAAACCTATTCACTGCGCATGTGTTATGAGCACAGCACATCATAGCTGTTGAAACCATGTTTTCCCCCAGCGTGGGGGGAAAATTAGTGAATTTCACAAATTGGGAAGGTAATAACCTTCGATAACAGAATACTTGAAAATATTATTCAATGTTCTCTCATTTATTTTGAGTGGCAACTTTATTCTATCTGGACCTTTGACCTAAGCCATCCAGGCATTGACTTAAAAATCACATTCAGGGTTTGTTTAATGTTGAATGTTGAATATTGCATAGAGCTAAGTATGCTAGGTAAGACTATTCCGTTTCAAAGGGGAATAAGGGTGTTGTTTCAACTTATAGGATGTCAGAAAACCATACTTTTGAATAGTTCGATATGTGCACGAGTGGCCTAAAGACAACAGAGAATTATTTTACAGCTGACAACATGGAGAAGTCTGGTTGGTTTGTATCCATGTGATTCCATTTCACATGTTAAGAAACCACTTTTGTTGACCTGGACCCTATTTTGTTTTTATAGTTATCCATATATCCGAGTAAGGACCTTCTATTATGTAGACTTTGTACCTGACTGTGCTATAGTTGTATATAATTGTCCCTATATTGTTTCATATTTATATTTCCTGATATATACATCAGTATATATGTACTTACTAGAGTTTTTTACAAGCATGTTTAAATGAAGTTTGATATTTTCCATTGTATTGTTTGATGAGTATTATTATTCACATTTCAGTGAACAGAATTGTTATTCAGAGTCATAGTGGATTAATTGTTGTTTATATTTTTCATCAAATATAGAATATAGTTGAATATGTTTCACAAAGACTTGCATATCATTCATCTTTTCTTAGCAAAGAAAATCAAACTATATTATTGTTTTAACTTATTTTGTTTCTGAATGATTGATTGTAGCTGCTTCAGAGCTTCAAAACTTTTTTAGTGTTTTTCTTTTCTGATGTCCCCCACAGAGATCAGAAACAGTATGTACAGGGATGCCATGTGTCCCCCATAGAGATCAGAAACGTTATGTACAGGGATGCCATGTGTCCCCCATAGAGATCAGAAACAGTATGTACAGGGATGCCATGTGTCCCCCATAGAGATCAGAAACGGTATGTACAGGGATGCCACGTGTCCCCCATAGAGATCAAAAGCAAACATTGTGGAGATCAAAAACAGTATGTACAGGGACATCACGTGTCCATTGTGGAGATCAGAAACAATATGTATAGTTATGTCTAGTGTGTCCACTGGTGTATGTTATTTCAAACAAAGGGCAACCTCGTCAGCTGAAAGTCCAAGCATACGATGAAGCATTATTTATGTTTTCAAATGATTTGTTTATAATGATACTTCCATATTTTTTATGACCACCAAGGATTTGAGTGACCGATATTTGAGTGTTGAGGAGCATGTCGCAGGGCAAGATTCATTTCTTGACCATGATATTGGAGATACTACTGGCGAACTGACTACTTTCAGTGTGAATGATATATTCTGTATTCAGATAAACAGATGTTTGTATATATATTTTGTCTACCACTTACAGACAGTGTTCTGTTGCAGTTATTGTATTGTGCGGCTTTGTGCAGTATGACAGGATACTGGGAATAAGGATAGAGGACATTAGTAATAGGGGCAGGAGACAGTTAGGAATAAGAACAGAGGACATTAGGATTAAGGACAGAGGACATTGGGGAATAAGAATAGAGGACATTGGGATTAAGGACGGAGGACATGGGAATTAAAGACACAATACCTTAGTAAGAGGGACAGCGGACACAAGAGGACATTGGGGAATAAGGACAGAGGACATTGGTAATAAACACAGATGACATTGGTAAGAGGGACAGTGGACATTGACGATAAGGACCGTCAACAATGAGGACAGAGAATGATATTGATAATAAGGACACAGGACATTGATAATATGGACATACCACAGCACAGATCTTTAGTGATGACACATGTAACCTGATATATAGATATCAGCTAAATACTAAAGATATACTAACTCGACACAGTGATCAATGATATTACTTGTAACTACAGACGTGATAAAATATTTGTATGAACTATGTCTCTTGCATTCTCTTCCCACAGAAGTTACTTGTCACATCTTCCTACGAACCTCTGTTCTAATACGGCTATATTTCGCGGTTCTCATAAAATCCCCTAGCGGCAAAATATGGCAGCAGATTTATTTCCCTTTTTTCTGTCCAATCAGAACACGTGTTACATCGGCCTAGATTCAACTTGACAAATGCAAGCAATGTGGAGAAACAAATATGGCATGACTGAGTTCTGTCCAGAAGAAACATTTGAGTATCGCGCTCTGGAAGAGGTTCTAGTTTTCATGATGCATCCGGAAATTACCGAGATCTTACCACTTTTGAAACAAGGTCGCTGATTGCACTACTAAATCTGATTGCCTCCAATCACGAGTCTTGAACACTTGCACCATGAAAGGGTCGTATTAGAACAGAGGTTACGTAGGAAGATATGACAAGTAACCACTGTGGGAAGAGAATGTGTCTCTTTAGAACATTTAAGAGACCTGTTCTGCCATCCATATCCTGTTACATAACAAAATAACAGTTACGTTTCATCTCATCTGATCATTTCCGACAGATGTTTTGAGAAATTGGTCGAATTCTTCAAGCATTAGTGATCATTGTATCACAAAGGGACAGGCATAGATTGAGAAGAGAAAGTAGTTATGACTTATACACCACCATGCTTTGTGGAGCTACACAAGAAAGGTATATAAACTGGGCAGTATATGAGAATGTATACACTAGACATTAGAGGAGCTATGGAAGATATGCTTACACTTGGAAAAGTATATGATACTTGTATACTGTTACACTTTAAAGGAGAAATGGAATAAAAGGTTCCAGATCATTGATTCAGTTATTAAACAAACACTGCATTTGCAGTACAGTCCAGTGTGTGTACAATGAGCTGTTATTGTGTATATCTATGTTTGCACTTGAGAAGCGTACGTGAATGTTACAGTCCAGATTTCTTCTCCCAAAGCACATGCTAGTGCAGTACATATATGTATATATCTTGTCACAAAGTCAGTCCATGTGCCTTGACATCTGAAGCTCAGTTGTTGTCATAGCTCATTAATGTCATAATGTGACGATTCTTAGAAAACTGTTTGTCGGTGAAATACTTTAGTCCAAAATTATTGTTAAATAGTCTTTGTGCATGATGGAGTAGACGGTTTGTCTGGGCCTGTACAACTGGTCTTTGTTGCAGTTCATGTGTTTGTTCTCGACACATCTAATACAGGACCCCTGGTTCCCCAGCATCAGGATTAGTGTCATGATATATAAGTCAAAACTGTATGTGAATTTATAATATTCACTTTAACTGATTCACTAGTATTGATGAAAAGCCTGGTGGATGTAGCAGTTCTAGATAACATGTGCCATTATACATTGAAGAGTCTTTAGGTCAACTGACATCACTTGGTGTCCCCTGGTTGATAAAAGTATGTTCTATTGTCAGTATATGTATTGAGTATATTCCCCACTACTTGTCTTGCGTTTCTTTGTCCACTTAACTCTGTAAAGTGCTCCTTGGCCAGATTAAGCTGGCTCTATTTGTTATGGATGTCTATGGTTGTGATAATACCCTGTATCCAAACATGTATCTTTGATATGCCAGCCACATTCTCCTTGATTTATTGCCCAATTTATGGACATGACTACCATGATTGACCAATCAAAGCATCTTGTCTCTCACCATCAGCCTGTTTAGTTGCCACTGGTCACACCAAGCCATGCTTTTGCTGGACCATTATATGTTAGTCCGGTCTTTGAAGATGTGTTTTATATTATGCATTAGGCATTAAGCTGATGATTTAAGGTTAGATATAAGGCACTATAGACCTGCTGTGTTAGATTTGTTATGTAGCATAACACACCAGGTATACGCTGTGGGGTGTGTTATGATTCATTATACACAAGGCCTACTGTGCATGGCGTTATGTAGCAGTCGTTACTCACCGAATCTACTTTGTTAGGTGTGTTATACAGCACTATGGTCTACAGTGTAATGCATGTTACGAAGCTCACATATTTCTAGCATTCACCAATATGCTTAGTTGCACTGGGTGCAATGGCACATTCAGATATGAGTTGACCAAATACAGTTTAGTTATCCTAGATATTGGTTGGCTGGTCTATATTTTGTAAAGTGCGTATGTAGGCTGGATGTTAAAGAATTAAAATAAGTCTTCAGCAGAGCCTGATTGACTGAGCCATAGAGTGAATGATTACATGTGTTATGTACATGGTTGAACCCTGATATATATATATATATATATACATGAGTAAATGCAAGTGTGTATAATCACATGTTAATAAATAATTACTTGTGTACCATATTTGTTTCTAATGTTTTCCTTGTGGAGTGAGAAGTTGCCCATCCAGAGGAATGGAGAAAGTGAATGAGACCTTATGGTCCTGCCAGATATGTTTTAGCTGTCTTTTAACCCTAGAAAGTCTGTTCTCTATCAGAAGAGTATTGTAACACTTGTTATATTTGGGATTACTCATTCTTATTAAAGTACAGATCAACCCTGTATAACATATATTTCCTTCCAAATGTTTAGACTTACTTAAAACACTCACGATGTTATGGACATACATGTGGTTACATCAGATACATGTGGTTACATCAAAGATACATGTGGTTACATCAAAGTTACATGTGGTTACATCAAAGATACATGTGGTTACATCAAAGATACATGTGGTTACATCAAAGATACATGTGGTTACATCAAAGATACATGTGGTTACATCAAAGATACATGTGGTTACATCAAAGTTACATGTGGTTACATCAAAGATACATGTGGTTACATCAAAGATACATGTGGTTACATCAAAGATACATGTGGTTACATCAAAGATACATGTGGTTACATCAAAGATACATGTGGTTACATCGAAGTTTGATTTCTCCACTTACTTTGCAGACCTTTGCAGATGAATAGCATGAGGATAATGCATCAAATTGTTGGAAAAGAATGTGCAAATATCATGCATGTAAATAGTTGTGTTTTGGTGTAAAGTTTTGTTAAGAGTTTGCCATTTTTCATAGATTTGTATGATTTTTTGAACACATGACAATAATCTTTTTGACATTACAAATATGTTTCACAATACATCAGTTCATGTGTAAATGCTACCTACAACCAGTATGGAATATTTTGCAAAAGTAAGAGGCTATATTTACGCTAGTGTGTATGTTAAATTTGACCAGTTTCTAAATGGCATTGCGTAATCACAGAAGAGTATTGTAAAATGGTTTATTTGTGTTCAAAGTTTGTAGTTAGTCCTAAATGTTTAATGTGTTGTATTCAGTCTGTAGCAAAATGTAAGTGAACTGAACTTGAACTGAAATGTTCACATATCAATATCCTGGTTTTAAAATGTACTACTGTAAATGACTTGTCTACCCATTGGGTGTATTGTATTCTTAAGTTTCAAAAGTCTACAACCGTTCGTATCTCCATGCTAGAATGGATACACTCCTATTTGTTTGTGTTTTACGTTTAAGGTCATCAAATTGTGGAATCATAGCTTTTTATCCCCCATAGTGGGTCTTGGTAGGAGTATAGTATCAGGCTCAGTCTGTCCGTACTGCATAGGTACATAGTACGAACTGGAATATTGTTAACTAGGTTCTTTTCATACTTGGTACCTAGGTTCATCACTCTATGAGAAAGGTCCCAGTCATGCTTAGTGACCTTGACCTTCATTTCAAGGTCACAAGGGGCCCTTAACGTTGTACCCTTGTCAGCAAGATATCTCAAGAACCGTTCACTGGATTTTCTTCATATTCAATACCAAGCTTTATCTAGGGAATTTTTGTGACCTTCACTTTCTTTTCAAGGTCATGGCAACACTTTGAAGATTTCAGGATGTTAACCTGCATGTAAAGATTGTCAGCGCAATATTTCAAGAAATATTCACTGGACTTTCTTCATATTTGACACCAAGCTTCATCTGGGGAAGGCACAAGGTCCAGTTGATTTTGGTTGCCCTCACGTAATTTTCAGGGTCACAGCTACACTTTGAAGATTTCAACTTGTTTAACTGCAAGTTATGGTGTGATCAAAAAATTATTGGTAATTGAGGGAACATGTTTAATTGGATTTCTAGTATAAACAACCTTGACCAGCTATCAGGTGCTTCGTTTCATGTAAGAGAGACAACTCTGTTAATCCTTTTCATTAGTTTGTGAAGAGTTATCCCCCTTTGTTTACTTGATAGACGACAGTTTCAGTGATCCTCAGTATGGATGATTTAGAGAAGAGAGGGTTGATTTTAGAGTGCTATAACAAGGACATCAGATCAGCTAATGTGATTTCCAGTAGAGGAGGCAGCTTGGTATTCTTGTTTCTAACACAAACGAAGAAGCTTTAAAAAAGCCAAACCTTCAGGCTGGATATGATTGATAAAGGAACCGTGGCAGCCTGTAATGAGACAATTAGAACTGAGCTGCATGCAGTGTGATGATAGAAGAGTCGAGGATGTCCATCACAGATCATGTAACCTGAAAAAAAGGACCGAAGGTTGAACTAGTGCTTACAGCATACAAATTGTAACTGGGGCAGCGTCATTTTCTCAGATGAAGGTTCTGTGTGGCTGTTTCCTAAATACACTGAAATTCTGGTCCAAACAAACTGAAAACCTTTGCACTCGCACCCAAAGTAGAGTCCGAAATTTAACGTGAGGGATGGCATATCTGTGTGAAGGTAATATGAAGGTAATATGAACAGTGAGGGGTACACAGGCATTCTGGAGGGACATTTACTTCAATCTGCTCACGTGTTTATGGACACTTATGGATTTTCCAACAGGACAACGACCCAAAATATCGTTCAAAGCATTCACGGACATGGTGTCGGACCCAAAATATGGCATTATTAGATTGGCCAACCTAAAGCCCTGACCTAAATCCAACGGAAAATGTTTAGGGACTTATAAAGGAAAGTGTCAATAAGAAAAATCTGAAAAATATTGCTGAAATGAAAGAAAGAAGAGATAGTCGGATATTGGGGCGGCATGCCTCTCAGAGATCAGTAGTATGGTCCGCCGCATTGAAGCCTGCATTGCTGCCCATGGTGATTTGACAAAATACTAATCGTGAGTAATGAGTGAAAACATTTTTACAATTTAAATTCTGAAAAATTTCTTGTCATACTATAAGATTGTCAGCGAGATGTCTCAAGAACAGTTCACTGGATTTTCTTCATAAACTTTCAAGACTTCCCGTGAACGTTTTTCAATAAGCAATTTCTTTATTACTATTTTTTAATATTTCGTACACTATGACATCCATGCCAAGATCAAAGTCAGTACTGAAAATATTTGTGCGTTTGAAGAACTACAGAGCAAGATATCAAGAGAGGTTGACTGACTGACCACGTTTGTGTTGACATTGAACTTCATCTTAAATTCCGACTTTCACTTTCATTCCTTTTTAAGTTTGATAATTTGCGGTTGGGTATTATCACATGCGCTTGACTCTGATATATATTTGGAAGTATTACCTAAATATATAAGATATAGATCTTGTATATTTAGGTAATATTTCCAAATATGTACAAGTGTCGAGCGCCTGTGGGTATTATGTTACATCAGCGACAGTGCTTGTTAAAATTTGAAATTGATCCCTTGACAGCAAGTTCTGATTAATGCATTCTAGAAGAGTAATTTTTGACCGCCGCTATATCCCCTACTTGGTACAAGGAAGTACTAGTATTTATAACCGCCCCCTCATGTCACGCATCACTGATTCGATGGCTGCGAAGGGCACGCTGGTGCCATGGTGTTCCGTGATATTATGTTCGTGACAGCCCATGCAGTATTAAAGCTGCAACCCCGCTATCTTAGTTTGATCACCCCTATTTACGCTGGGAAAAGTATGCTTTCTACGTCCTACTGATGAAGAAGATCACCATATGCAACAGGTTGTCCTCTACACTGGGAAGAGAGAACGGCAACATATCCGCTACGCACCCCGCCACACATGGAGACCAGTATCGTGTAGAGAACGCGCACTCCACACGCAGAGGCAAGAATTGTTTGCAGTAACACGGCTTACCCCATTGGAAGAGAGTATGACTTACAAAACGTGATCGAACAGACGCAGACAATAGACTCGTATAACACATATTGTACCATACATACCATTCTGGTCACTATGGTGACAATACCCCTGGAGCGATGGGACTACACCTTCTATGAGCGCTACGTATGTAACATAATATAATATAATGATAAATTATATTAAAACATATGTAATGATAAAATGAAAAGGAATAAAGTCGAGGTATATGAACATATATATCTAAGAGACACTCTTTGTATGCAGATAGTTTTGGACCCAACTTCAAGACAAAGGTGCACCACAATTAGAGACATGCAGGTACACAGTCATAAAACAATGCCAGGAACCAAGCTCTCTCGCGCGGAGATCCGATCGGGTCGTTTGTCCATTCGCGAAGAGAAATACCACATATCGCAAGCCCGAAACACGCGAATTCGGGGCAAGACCGACACTACCGAAGTCTTCGAGACCCTGCTGGAGAAGTGTTTCCACGAGAAACAAATTCTGGATAGATCGGGCCACACACCTTCTATGAGCGCTACTAGCTATAGATCCCTCTAGTACACACCCCAGGAATCCCTCCCGCAGGAGATTCCGGAAGAAATCCCGACTGCATCCAGAGCATGGGGAGCCTGTACAACGAAGCCCATGCTTTCTGGGGCATTCGACACCAACTCCTCCACGACAGATTGGAGGGCAAATGTCCATGCGAGAAGAAAGACTCTTGTACCTTCCGGCAGCTACAGAGGAAAGTAGAACCGTCACAGGGATATCGGAACAGTATTCAGCACACAATGTTAGTTGCCCAACTACGGTGGTCCCAAGGACATGGAAGGGGTAGCCCCTGCGCACAACGGAAAAGCCGCGCACGTTCCAGAAGGAATCTGCACGTGCAAAGACTTTGCCGTAGCCAAATACGAAGGGAAGACCCGACTGTTGCTGCTACAGGATTTGCCAACGACCATTTGAGAAATGAATGAACATGGAGAATAAAACCAGTTGGATTCAGCACGTGAGGTATATATGAATTTGCCTTGAATAATTGTTACATAATTATCAGTACAGGGACGGATCTCGCTCTACCTCACCACCCGCCTCCCGAATTTTCTCTGAGGAGTATTTCCATCTGACCTTGGACTTCATGATTTATGTGGTTCCCCTCTTCTCCAAAATACTGAATTAACACAATCGAAATAACACGTTCATTGCACTTACAAACTGCATTGTAACAAATTCCAATTTGGTGACCATGGGAACCATCATATATATACATAAAACTACGAAAAAGTCTATTTGAACTATCTTGCGGGGCATTTTCGAAGGGACACAACTCTTAAAGGTCTCATTTGGTGTCCAAGTAAAAATAGCAACTGAAAACAGTGTGTACGAGTTGTGGTAAAGTGGGAAAAGGACAAGAAATTCCGTATGTATTAAAACGAAAAATGCCCGATTCTAAAATGTGTCGTTGTGACTGTTCCTTCTCAACTGAAACCAAGTTTCAGTTTACGATGCATCCTGTCCATCAGTCTGTTGAGCACTGCAGTCATTTGTTATAATAAGCAAAACAGTTACATAGTCCATGTGTTCGTCTTATTGGCATTCGTCTGTCCTTGAATAGACTTTTCATAATTATGTGTTGTAAATGTCTAACTACAGCCTTCATACCAGTTCCCTCTCCGGAATCATTGGACATTTCCTTTCCAGAAATATTTTGATTTTTAGAAATTACTTGAAAATCGTGTTTAACAATGAAGGTAGGTTTTCTTTAAGACATATATAAATTTTTGGGTGATAGAACTTGTTGGAAACACGTGGTTTGGTATCAGTAAGTATATTCAATTCGACAACCACGGCTATTATTCACTGAAGCTCTCGTAATATGTTGGCATTTCCATGTTTTAGTATGCTTTGTAGCTCCGCTCTCGGCAACATTCAACGGTATGGGGCTGGTCCTGACAATTCCCTGATTGATATTGTGCCAAGTCAGCGTGTGCCTGACTACATTTTAGTCGTCTCTTACCTTAATATTAAACGTAGCCACAGATAGCTACTCCAGTGTTTCACATAGGTTGTATGTGGCAGTATTAATTCTTGTTAGAAAAACAATCAGAAGAGGTATCTACAGTATTTACTGTGTGACCATTATTTGGTCTAACAAGGAAATTGCATTTTTCACGTGATTCGAAAATGGAAAAAAGTGATGTTTACACTATATTTCACAATGAGTAACTGCACTATGGCTATCATATAAAAGATGTCTGTAATATATTTTAAACAGGTTTTCACGATTACCTAACGCAAATGCCACAACACAAAATCCATTCTACCGTTTTCACGAAGTTACAAGCACGGATGAGATATTATATTTGTATTAAAATAGAAAATCTGAGAAGGACATTCTTGCCTATGGTAATCACATACTGCAAAAGCAGGGCACGTGCTCAGTCTCATTCAGACAATATAAAACCATGACCGAGAACGAAATCTGGAAAACAGGAATATTGTCTACTGGGTGTTTCACATGGAATAATTCAATACTGCCTAATCTGTTTTCTACTTCGTATCTCGATGGATTGAACCGTGGCTTGTCGACCACACCATTCACAATACCATCATGGCAAGTTTAAGTCGCAGCGGCAATGAGCCAATAAATAATCATAGCGAACTCACAAGACGGATTACTTAGAAACACGGCGCTCTTGAAGAGTAATGTTAATCATACCGCTAAATCCTACTACTTATCATGACGCAAGTATCCCTGACGGTCTATTGGCTTTACTTATCATCTGTTCGCAACCGACGTAATACACACTGCTGATTGATATAGCCACTCTGTTACCTTCATGACAGCTCCTATGTTAATGCTGTAACCCCAATGTATTACTTTGATCTCCCACTGTAATCTGGGAACATTATATATTATGTAACTTACTCTAGGTGAAGGGCAGAGTCACATATATAGTGCCCCTCCAAGAACCTGTATGCTGGCATATTTGTAGCACACCGTATGTCATTCTAGTCATTAGAGTGGAGTAGTCTCAGGTCATGCTATAGTCTATAGTCGTTAGAGTGGTGTAATCTGAGATCACATCCGGGTCATTAGTGCAGACCATTGTAATCTGTGGATATACTAGTCATTAGCGCGGAGAAATCTGTAATGCTAGTCCTTGGAGTGAAGTAGTTTTGAGGTCATACTAGTCATTATAGAGGAGTCAGTTGAGGAGAAACATTGTCAGCAGAACTCACTTAGTGAGTGGTCAACTGAGGTCACCAGTGTAATGGGGGTACTGTTTACCCATTGGCTTCCAGGAATCCAGTTACAATAATGGGATCATGTATCAGAGCAGTAACTTCAGAAAGTGAGTGAGTAAGCCAGTGAGTAGTCACCTGAGGTCACCAGTGGATGGCCAGCTGGGATCGTCAGTGCCAACTGAGGTCATCTGTGCCTCTCAACTGAGGCCTCCAGTGTGTGGACACCTGTTGTCAGTGAGTGGTCAACTGAGGTAGTCAGTGCGTGGCCATTTGGGGTCGTCAATACCTGTTAACTGAGGTCACCAGTGTGTGGACAACTGATGTCAGTGCGTGGTCCACTCAGGTCGTCAGTGCGTGGTCCACTGAGGTAGTCGGTGAGTTATCAACTGTCGTCATTAGAGCGTAGTCACTGCTGACATCGTGAATGTCCTGACTGAGCAAGACTTACAAATGAATATCACGACTGTGGGGCAGCAAATAGTTCCTTTGATTATATCTATACAAGCTCTGTGGCCATAGGATCATCTTAGCTGACTGACACTTTTGATTATTACTGTGTTAATGAAGATTGACATGTCTACAATGGACCAAAGACAAGCGAAGACATAATTACCAGTCATGGTTAGTTTCTTCAATGCTTGTCAAACTTCACCTAGTTTGACTGCTAACTCAGGCTTATAACCTCGTTGAACTACCAAAGGACATTACCCGCATTACCTAGCCACAACGAGTGAACATCACACAAGGTGCTAATCTCTTTATCCAGCCTGTGCACCAGCTGACCGCTGAAAGCTGTCATTCATGATTAAACACGGTTACAACGGAGCATTCACAGAACACTTGAACCTTGCAAAACCAATTCAAAGTACAAAGTTGAGGCAATTCGGATAACTAGGACTGGTCTGAATGAGCGAGTGAGTTGCGTTTTACCAATATTCCATCAATATCAGTGGTGAACACCAGAAATGGGCTTCATACACTGCATCCAGTGGGGAATCAAACCCGAGGGTTCGGCGTGACGGGCGCACACTCTAACCTCCCACTGAACGGTAGGACGGTTTATCGAACACCATTTCAATGAACAATTTTTCATGACACATGTAACATGTTTTCATCACCATACCCAACACTTCAAACAACAACTGTACCACCACTTCACAATCTTTATAGTAGGAGCTATTTGGAGAACATACAACCATAGTAACAAATTTAGGCTCTAGAACAGGTAACGCTCTCACACACGTAAGCACTGTTGCTATTATTTTGTCCATTGATACGCATGTCTTCATTGATATCTACATTTTGAAATCACATAAAAACATGTCCCAAAAGAAGAAACATTGCCTGAACTCATGTTCGCATGAACACAATTCTTACCTACTTGTTGCAGATAACTTGACATGTAACGGTCTCCTTGATTAATATACTTTATGTCTGCTTCCAGCCAATGAGTCTCGAATGAATGCGCAGCAAAAACTCATGCAACGGAAGTGGGCAGCTATTTATTCAACTCGTAACCATGACAGCACGTGACAGGCCAAACTTCATTATAGATGAAAACTGCTATTACTCGGACATATACACACTTGTGCTTAAACGGGCTATTTCTCAACATTGGAAGATGTTGTCGTACGGGCTAGTTTAAGCGTACCTTTGTTATTTCTAAATCTACAAATCTCTCTCGGGTTTCACCTGACAGCCTCCATAGTGTAGTAGACAGTGGAAAACAGTTGGCAGTCCGATTCACTGGTGTCGTCACTTACAATAAACGATAGAAGATGGTTCTTCTGAAGGTCATATTCTAACCCTGCCTGTCTGATTGATGGATACAATTTTAGCATTATGAAAAGCGAAAAACATTTTCACGTGTTAAAACTCTGTATTAAAAACAGAATTGCGAAGCACATGTAAGGGAAAAGCCAGCTTCAGTTCAGCCTCAACCTGTCTTCAGCTTTATATGCCTGTAGTTAACATGTTAACATTTTATCATTTCATCTTTTTGTGTTAGGTAAAAACCTTGGAATCACCTCCTGGTGCAGATACCCACAGTGTACAGTATACAACGGACCGTTGGTCAATGACCAGATGATGGCCACATGAATACGTGCAAACACCTACCTTTACGAACAGCAACGTGCAGTAAACTTGGACAAAGTACTGTGACTCTGTGTCCCAGGCCACCCAGCTGTGGAAAAGTACCTTGTAAGGATGAGAAATGAACACTAACCGGGTGTGCCTAGTGGTTACAAGAGTTGTGTGATCCTCAGGGAGTTGAAATTCGCTAAGCCGTTGAGACTGATATCCAATGATCGAGGGAAAAAATACCAGCGCCTTGAGCACGTACTTGTTGCGTGGATATGTGCTGTACTATAATTACATAATAATATTTCCTACTATATAATGGATGTAATAATAGGCCATGCACGCATACTTCACAACAGATACTTTATTACAGACGTCACTTGTGTGTAAACCTACTTCGAAGATCTTTACAAAGACAGCAAATACGTGTGTGAAGGCTAGATTAACACATGCTAGTAAACCGGTGGACACCGATCTGGAGTTTGACGGGCTCTATGAAGTACTTCATATTGGGGTGTACAAGGGATTTCCTTGAGGCATTTCTCCTTTCTGAGAATACTCTTTAAATGTTCATAGCACGATGAAGTATATTCCTCTACTTGTAATTTTGTAGAACACAATTTGAACGTCTATAGCAAAATAGTACAGAACCTATACGTAAATGATCTTTGAAAAGCACACATAAATTAAAGAAGAAATATGTCACACACTCGCATAAGATACTTGTCTTGTACAACAGGCCTCCTGATGCATCTGATTTCACATCATAAAGCTTCTGAAATATCCAATCCGAAAAGAAAGTGAATCTGAAAATGTCTTTGCTCTACACAGACACTTTTCCAAGCGCTTATACCTAAGCAATGGCTGAGATTTCAAACGACGTATTCGCAAATAATAAAAAAAACACAAATTACATTAGAAATACATTAGACACCAAGCTCGATATAACGTAATAATGCTTTTATCTGGATGTACATTCAGAGAAGTAACAAGACTGATATCAAATTGATCTTCCCTAGTTTCATGAATTACCAATATATTCTGTTAAAGACGGTTAATACAATTACCGTGATCAGATAAAGGACTCAAGCAAACATCTATCTACTTGGGACTCCATCCATCAGTTTCCTCCTCAACTACATTGAACAACTAGCTGCTCGCAAAGACATTCTTGTATATTCACCATGCACTGTCTGAACGAAACGCACCATACAGACGAATGATGTATATGATATATACTAATGCATAGTATATGCAGCCTTTGAAAACACTAGCTCTTTGAAATGGGTGTTAAATGGCTCAGTGCGAGGGTTTCTTTCAGCATGTTCAAAACTGTTCAACATTGTAAGTCCAGACTAAGGGAACAGTTGCAAATCTAACCAGTCGAGGAATATGTTCAATAATGATTGTAAGAAAATAATAATAATAATATATGCTTACCTGACGGAGCAAAATCTCCGAGACCAACTTCGGCGGCTAAAACATCTCATGCCCCGTGAGCCAGTTCAAGAAACAACTGGTGCCCGTCAGGAACCTTTGCAAGAGCAAAATGCTCAAGTGGCAGCAGACCCAAAACTTCTTATGGACGTCCGCGTCAACCTCTTTCCTCTTCCTGGTGGAAACTCTTCCGAGAAAGAGCCAACTGGCCCCGAAATTTTGGATCCTCACTCTTCCTCTTCTTCAGTTGCAGACCTTACCGAAAATCCTGTTTATATTTTGTTTGCTTCTATTTATGAGGAAGTTTGTGATTTACCTTTAGAGAAACGGAGGCCAATTAAACAACTAAACGTATTTTTTCCTAAAAATGAAATTCATTTACTTAATGAAATTATCTCTCAAAAACTTTCTGTGGACTGTTCATTACATGAAGTTAATTGCTGCATCTATGCTGCTGCGCGAACTTTGGAGGAACTTCACACAGTTTCCAATGAAACATCACCCAATACTAAGAACAATAAACCAAAGAAAAACCGGTTTCAAGTAAAACTAACAGAAACAAGAAAACATATCTCCTGGATAGAGCTGTGCCTGAAATTAAGATCATCAGGGAATCCCATGTCTAAACGACAAAAGGCAATTTGGAGAAAGACAACAAAAGAAAAGGTACTGCTCCAAATTGTCGATTCCCTTAAGGCAAAAATAAAAGTTTGGACTGAAAGAAAAACAAATGGAAAAAGAAAAACAAATTTATCAAACAAAATATTTTTTTAAAAAATAATGAAATGCAATTCTATAGGCAACTTAAAACAAGTGGTGATGGTGAGCATGACAAACGGCCTTCCATGGCTGCCAATGAAAGGTTCTGGAAACATTTGTGGTCTATACCCGGCGACTGTAACCTGGAGGCACCATGGGTCAGTGATTATGACCATGCAATGCACGAGAAAGTAACTAGGCTTTTCAGATTGCCTGAAAAGTGTCATTAAAAATTCCAAATCTAATACAGCTCCAGGACCTGATGGCATTCGAAACGGGTATTGGAAACTGAGGACGCAGGTGATGTTCCTTCATGGTTCTGCAAAGGTCGCACAATACTCCTTCCCAAAAAAGGAGACTTGACTGATCCCAAAAACTTCCGCCCTATCACATGTCTAAATACTCAATACAAATTATTCACAGGGTGTTTGACAAACCTCGTGTCATCTTACTGCTCTTCCAGTGAGATAATTAACAGAGAGTCCCTCACTCTGTCCCTCACGAATGGATTCTGAAGTCTCCTCAGTGTTTTGACCTCCCTGAGCGACTACTTGATTTACTTACTCAAGTCTTTAATGAGTTGCTGGTCGACTCAACTTGAGATGTACTCGCAAGGAGAGGTGCAGACTTCAGAATCTATTCCAATAAGAAGGGGAATTTTCCAGGGGGACTCCTTTAGTCCTTTGCTTTTTTGTCTGTCTCTAAATCCTTTGCGTTTTCTCCTCAATAGGGAGGAGGGTTACCATCCCGGGTCTCCTCAGCACAAATCCCCAACACCTCTTACTCATCTCCTCTACATGGATGACATCGAGCTCCTTGCCAAAGGAGATACCAATTCGAAACAACAGGTTCTCCTTGTCGAGTCCTTTTCTAGTGATACTGGCATGACATTTAGACTCGACAAATGTAATACTCTCCATTTGAAACGTGGCATGGTAACCAATGATGGATCGGTCAGGTTACAAAGGTGAGGAGTTATTGTGCATCTTGTGTAAGATCAGGCCTACATCTATCTTGGAATGCAAGTTCGAGACAAGCTCCAGAATGCCCAGATTCAAGATAAACTTCGGGCCGAGTATAAATCTCGGTTGAAGAAAATCTGGAGCTCCGAGCTAAATGCTCGAAACAAGGTCAAAGCCACCAATACTTTTGCTGTGCCAGTCCTCTCCTATTCCTTTGGAGTAGTTGATTGGACAAAACAAGACATCCAGAGTCTTGACCGCCTAATCAGAAGGATCATGTCTGATAACATGATCATGGTGATGCATGTGAAGACTCACGATGAAAGCAAGGAATTCCACAGCTATTTTAAGCGTGCCAAGGTTGTTGAACACAACTTGAAAGTTGAGGTTAATTTTGTTATTATATTTGTTGATGGCTATGTACTGCTGGACGGTACAGCGATGGGAGTAAACCAGGTGAAGTCCTTCACCAAGTCTGCTCAGAGTTGGTCCTTTGTGGAGAAGCTGTCTGAGAAGCCATTGCTTCGTGTGTACATGCAGTGTATGGAACCTTCGCCTGGATGAAGTCGGCTGGTCTCAAATGTTCTTGGCGCAGATCAGGAGAGTGCCCGGATTCTCCAACGAGAGCACAGCCCTTCAGACAATCTGGGTAATGCAGAAAGTTGCACTGTTGGGGAACCTTCATATTCTCCGGAAAGTTCTTGGTGGGTTCGACTAGGCAGTGTTTCCTGGAAGTCTCATTCGCTGTCTGGGCTGCGTGTAGAGGGGGCGAGGGCCTTGAGCTGATGATGAGCTTTACCAGCCTGACTGTGCCAGGAACACCCACACCCGCCCCTGCTGCATTTCAGTCTTAATCCGTAAATCATAATAATAATAATACGATATTGCCCATGGAGTGAATTTGCTTTGCGTATACAGATTGCACTGTTACATTATATACATAGTAAAATATACAGTCACAAAGAACACACATTAAAAAAAGCAACAAAAAAAACCCCCAAAAAACCTAAAAAACAAAAAAACAAACAATACAACAAATACAAGCATACTGATACAAACATCACCATTCACACGACACTACATTATTTCACTTATCACAATAAGCAGTCTTCAATAATTAAAAATAATTAAGATAAAAATATTTGAAATACAACGGACACATATTTTATGATTTCAGAATTCGGGATGACTAAAACATAAAACACCCATCCATGAGTCTGTATAGCAAAGACGACTTCATTTTTCGAGTTGTCAACGTATCCCTTATGTCGAACAACAATCCAAAAGTGCCAGTATTTGGTGTCTGTATTTCTCAGTCTTTCTCAATCGAGCGTCCTGCTGCTAGAGAGATATATTCACTTCAAAGCGATTCATAAAACCCAAAAAGTTGTTTCTTGAAGGTGACAAAATACAGATTGTGGTAGATACGTGTGGATATTTCTACTACAACTGACGCACTGGCTATTCTAGATACTGTACAGTCGATATCCGTGCAAAATCGACACAATAAAGGGTGATTTTGAGGACTTCAGGTAATCTGTCAACCGCTTTTGTCGTGAAATCGCTTGAATTATCACACTCTAAGCTGCTTCAGTTGGGACAACATTAAATCTATACTGACCTCCTCCTAAAAGCGAACAAGAAAACGGGATTCATTGTGTTTTTTTTTTTTATGTAACAGGTTGGTGTATACTGTTTAAAGGGCCACTGATGTGGGCGACTATTGTTAATTACGAAACCTAGCTGCAAGTTGGTTTTAGTAAAATATATGAAATTTGACTTACAAGTGTGAAAGAGCGCTCTATGAACATTATTACTGGATACAACAAATCAGAAGCTTAAATACAATAGAAGGTAAATCGTTTAAGATTTCTATTCCAGAAACAAGATATAACAAGTTGGAATACTTAAATATGTCGGTAGGACGTAGATGTAGGAAACAACACTGAGGTTTACGGTGGCCCTTCATAACTAAAGTTATCAGCGGCCAGAATGATTCAACACATACGAATTGAAAAGATTGACATGCCTTCGCGTGTGTTTGTGAAGGGTAACATCGATTGCACTGCACACACTGATTCATTCACCAACACCTGGTAGCATCACTACTGCACAGTGATTCAGTAACATAATATAGACTGGATCGTGCAATGGTAGTTTTTCAGTAGACATTTGTATTTGTTCATGTCAACCGAAATCAATGTAAATAATTTCCATTTACGATCAGTGAAACGTCTCCTGAAAAAGGAAAGGTTGATAATTTAGTTTGTTGATGTTACACTGCTAGCCTTTAGCCTTCAATTAATGTCACTGTACTAGGAGCCTGACTGTACTAAGAAAAGCAGTTGTATAAGAAATGCAAAGGCAAAACGCCGTTTAATCAGGCACATGTTACAATGTGGCTGGGTTTGAGAAGTTCGGTAATGCACATAATAATTACAGCGATCTATAAACCCATGCCAATGATATAGGCTGAATACTGCATTGGTCTGAAAAAAGTAGACACTTGTATTTATTCATGTAAGCAGAAATCAATGCAAATACTTTAACCTGTTGATGTTATACTGCTGGCATTCAGGGTTCAGATAATATGACTGTAGTGAGGTCTTCAGTGTCCAGCTGTACTGGTTTATCAAACCTTAGAGGAACGGTTTCATAAGAGAAGCTTTTTCTCAGGTGCCTTAATGTTACAAGGTGGCCAGATGTGAGAAGTTCGATAATGTTTGAACCATTCTTCAACATCAAAGACATTTACTTTGTGCCATAATGCATGGAAGGGAAAAACACATCCAAGGGCCACTTTTTTTCATGTGTTATCTCAACGAGGCAGTCATCATGCACTACTATTGATATCCCGCCACACGGAGCTACTCTGCACTCTGTCTGTAAACACAGAATCTTTAATTGAAATGGCGTTTTCTGGAAATTGTGCAACGGATATAAAAAGGCCAAACAAAAAAGTCGGTAAGGGCATTACAGCTTAACCAACGTACAATGGACGGTTATACTCTATCTTGATTGCAGAAGAGAATGTTTATGGCACGTCTCAGTAAAGTGCATTCATTCTGTTAGTCTTGGATCTCTGTTATTGTAACGCATGTCAAGGTGACGCTGGTTGTAGCTGTTTAAGGGTTTGGTGTAATCGACAAGCCCTTTCACGACAGCTTTCGTAATTGCTCTTCAAATAGAATAAACGTAGGACCTTATGAAAAACATATATCACAATTTCATCAAAATCAGACACTTTAATTGGAATCGATACCACGCTGAGGACAGCTTCATGGGATGCTACGTTTGGTGAAGCACTGGCGAGATTGAACCGACCAATCTACATAAAAGATGTGTGACTTTTTGAGCCAATCATATTTTAGCGCCCTCGACACATTCAGCTTCATCTGTTTATCCCTAAAATGTCAATTCTAACCATTCCAATTCCCAGTTGTACTATATTGATCCATATTGAGTGTAGATGCATATAGAACACCCTCAATCAAGTAATGATGTTAATTGTATCATTTCAATTCTTTTTCCAACTGATTTTGAGTTCATTGTGAAATCGTATATCCTTGTCCAAAAGCTTTCGAGAATTTACAACCCTAGAAGTTGATGAGCTGATTAGTCAGATAAACACACGTGACCACATATGGAGGTAACTTCAGTTTTTCACACAAGTGTCGTGTCTCCGTAAAATATCTCAGTATGATCATGAAATGAGTCTCTATCTGTATTCATATCCCTTTTATTGTAACACCGAAAGTACGAAACGCTTGTGTTATATGTGAATGTATAAGTGGCTGGGGACTACAAGGTTATACAACCTGTGTATGTGCAGCATATATGATTTATACTTTACTAGCGTCAAAATGTTTTAGTGGTGTAAAAAGACCAAGGCCAACTAATGTTATTTTAGGGAAATGTGGCAGATATTCCCACATTCATACAGTTAAACGTTTTAGTTTTAACTTTTATGTACGACATCTTGTAGTTGCGCATTGAAAACATAGAATGCTAGATAACCTTGAGCAAAATGATAGTGAACTTAGAAACAGTAATAATTAGACCATTCTGTTTAAACTCGCACACTTAACAGAACTGGAGCGGCGACTTAAAACAAACTACATATTTGCACACATATTCCTTATTGAAAAAACTTCTATTACATAAAGATGTTGATATTATCATTTCATACTTTACAAAGGAACTCTACTCACGACCAATATTAAAACACACTCCACTTTAAGGAATCTCTTAACCCCTTGGGCATCAAATGTACTACTGAAATTATTTAGCCATGACAGTGGAAAATTTTCATACAAATTGTAATACAAATTGAAAGCGTCTCAGTAAAGTTCTGTTCTCATTAATAGACATTTGGAAGATGTAATCCTACATGCCAGTCCTGAGAGATCACACAGCTAATCCTGGGAAACTCCTTACAAACCTCTTAAGACAAACACACCTACCGGCACTCAGTGTACAAGAATAAGCACATTACTACACAAGAGCTGAACTGTCGCTATGAAAAATTGTGGAAGCGACAGCATGTCACAGTACAAATACACAACACACACCATAAGAATCATAATATTGTCTTTCTAAAGTCCTATTACAGACCATGTTATTCTCACCACCTGTAACGCGTACGTATTATATGTCTCGAAAACATCTTTGTAAAGGAGTCCCCTTTGAGTTAACAACACTTGTGTCGGAAAAGCAATATGTAGAACCAGATCTGTTTTCTGTCGGTTTCATAATGTCTGGGATGTCCGTTGTGTGTCTGGCTAGCAGTTCACCACAGTGTTCAATGACACGATTTCCCATGGCTTGTTAAAGGTCTCTTGTTGAAGAGTTTTATAACTCAGGTAACATAGACACAGAGAACGAAAAACAACAAACATAAATCATGCATGTCAGATTCCCCCTTTAGTCAAATTGGACGGGGACGTGTCTACACATGAGAGTACTTTCATGTTATGATTCCCTTTCTAAATCCAACATATGTGTCGATATCAAAAATACATTTCCCCGGATAATACGGTATCAGTCCGCTGAGATCGAAGTGTTAGAGAATACAGATCACTTTTAAGGTTACCGTCAACCTACCAGAGTCAAGACAGACGAAGTGTTCAAAATGAACTGTCAAGGATCAATATTAACACCCAACCAGATGCTGGTGACATGGGTTATTTGACACACAAGGGGAGGCATGGCGACTGTACATAAACACTGATCCCCTTGAAGCAGTCAGGATGAATGCCCGCAATATTACCTCATATATAGATCTGTTTCTTTGTAAAATATGACATGATAATATTAGCAGTGGAACGGGGCAAATGATGTTCTCACTCACTATTGTTCTTTGAATAAGGAATATGTGTACAAACAAGTAGTTTGTTCTAAGTCGGAGCTCCAGTTATGCAGGCGTTCCTACCTCGTGTTCAATCCATGTAAAACACGGTTTGCTTATGAAGTGTGATTTAAAAAAGAATGATCTTATTTTTGTTTCTAATTTCACTATCCTTTTGCTCAAGGTTATCTAGCATTTTATATGTTTTCAGTGGGCAGCTACAAGATCAATAGATACAGATAGATAAAATCTAAAACTAAAACGTTTAACTGTATGAATGTGGGAAAAACATGTACATTCACATACAACACAAGCGTTTCATAGTTTCGGTGTTACAATGAAGAGGAAAGAATACAGAAAGACTCATTATACTGAGATATTCTACAGTGACACAACACACCTCTGTGTGAAAAACTGAAGGTACCTCCATATGTGGTCACGTGGGTTTATCTGACTAATCAGCTCATCAACGTCAAGGGTTGTAAATTCTCGAAAGCTTTTGGACAAGGATATATGATTTCACAATGAACTCAAAATCAGATGGAAACATTCGGAACTGAAATGATACAATTAACATCATTACTTGCTTGAGGGTGTTCTATATGCATCTACACTCAATATGGATCAATATAGTACAACTGGGAGTTTGAATGGTTAGAATTGACATTTTACTGATAAACAGATGAAGCTGAATGTGTCGAGGGCGCTAAAATATGATTGGCTCAAAAAGCCGCACATCTTTTATGTAGATTGGTCGGTTCAATCTCGCCAGTGCTTCACCAAACGTAGCATCCCATGAAGCTGTCCTCAGCGTGGTATCGATTCCAATTAAAGTGTCTGATTTTGATGAAATTGTGATATATGTTTTTCATAAGGTCCTACGTTTATTCTATTTGAAGAGCAATTACGAAAGCTGTCGTGAAAGGGCTTGTCGATTACACCAAACCCTTAAACAGCTACAACCAGCGTCACCTTGACATGCGTTACAATAACAGAGATCCAAGACTAACAGAATGAATGCACTTTACTGAGACGTGCCATAAACGTTCTCTTCTGCAATCAACATAGAGTATAACCGTCCATTGTACGTTGGTTAAGCTGTAATGCCCTTACCGACTCTTTTTTGGCCTTTTTATATCCGTTGCACAATTTCCAGAAAACGCCATTTCAATTAAAGATTCTGTGTTTACAGACAGAGTGCGGAGTAGTTCCGTGTGGCGGGATATCAATAGTAGTGCATGATGACTGCCTTGTTGAGATAACACATGGAAGAAAGTGGCCCTTGGATGTGTTTTTCCCTTCCATGCATTATGGCACAAAGTAAATGTCTTTGATGTTGAAGAATGGTTCAAACATTATCGAACTTCTCAAATCTGGCCACATTGTAACATTAAGGCACCTGAGAAAAAGCTTCTCTTATGAAACCGTTCCTCTAAGGTTTGATAAACCAGTACAGCTGGACACTGAAGACCTCACTGCAGTCATATTACCTGAACCCTGAATGCCAGCAGTGTAACATCAACAGGTTAAAGTATCAAGCTTTCCTAGAGACAGGATACGCATCACGGATCTTGAATGGAAATGATTTGCATTGACTTCTGCTTACATGAATAAATACAAGTGTCTACTTTTTTCAGACCAATGCAGTATTCAGCCTACAGCACTGACACGGGGTTATCGATCTCAGTGAAAAAGTGAAGGCATCAGGTGGTGGTGAAAGGATCAGTGCACTCTGTCTTATCCATGTTATCCCTCACAAACACACGCAAGGGCAAGTCAGTCATTTCAGTTTGTGTGACCATGTATTATATTGTTTATGACAACTGATGAACGTAATCTTCACCATTTGTTGTTTGTCACGTCAACGTCCTACCGCCAAGCACATCACCCCTCTCGTATTTAATCTTGCTCAATCTGAAAAGATTAATTTTCCCTTGCATTTCAGATTTACGTTTCTGATTTGTTTTTCTGTAGTACAGTGTTAAAGTTCAGAGCGTTTACCCGCTTGTAAGTCAAATACCTTCCATTTGACTTGACACTATTCACTATAACACTTTGACATTGAAACACTGTGTATGAAACAGAAACATTTTCATTATAACTATTAATTAAACTGTTTTAAACATTAAACTAAAATTTGACATAAAGAAACTTAATGAATCCGCAAGCCACACCCGTCCTCAAAAGAAGGTCCGCAAATATCTACCATTAGTATAACTCATTCACACACCTTACAGTATCATAATGCGAACGATTTCCCTGGAAAAGCATAAGGTGGATTAACTATTTCCCTGAGCTCCACAAAAGCATCTTTTTACAGTTATGTGATTGTGCAGTATCAACAATACGTCAAATTTAGAAATTTCCTCGCAAGTCTACCCGAATCTGTTTGAAAACTTCACCGAGAAGATGTATGTTGTAACTTTCATCAAACATCTTTGGGTTATATGAAACTTTTCAAAATCCTAATAGTAGGGGCATATTCGATTGTTGGTCAAAAACTGATACTCGTAAATATAGATACCAGAGAAAAGTGCTTTGGGATTATTGTTCAACATATTAACATGGTGGAAATGCACAATATTTTATAAAGATTCTATGACAGAATATTTTTTTGAAATATTGAAATACTACTCGTTCCACATCTTCAGTCTGCCAAGGGTCACAATGATAACGAAGGTCCAAGACCAGTATCTTGTAAGTGTTAACAGATAGAGATAGGCTAATCCAATTTATCGTGTACTTCACTCGTGGTCACACTGATATCGAATGTCCAAGACCAATATCTTGTATGTGTCAGCAGATGCAGCATGTCTTTCGCTTGTCAACGCCGTTGTGGTCAAATACGTTATGAAAATCTTTATGTAATTCTGACAGATAGAGTAACTTAACTTCGCAGTATGTACGTTATCGGTAGTCGGATTAGGCAATAGGATTTAGATACAACAACTTATCAGCAATATTATCAGTAAACCCGATTAGCTATGACAACTGGGAAAGGGTATAAAACAGGGACGACCACAGTCACAAATCATCCTGTGACTGTGGCGTAATAAACTCCTTGTTTATTCACTCAGGTTCAATGTTTTCTGTAAAGCATTTTTGCTATCGTGACCACATGTTAAGATCCTTGGCAAGGTCGTTATATTTAGGTGGAACGTGGTCGTTAATATATTGTAGACTGTATTGCTCTCCATTGCTCTGTTCAGGAGCGGCTAGGTACCCTAGTGGTTAGAGCGTTTGTTTGTCAAGCTGAAAGCCCGGGTTCGATTCCCCACGTGGGCACAATGTGTTAAACCATTTCTGGTGTCCTAAGCTATTGCTGAAATATTGTTAAAAGCGCTGTAAAACCCAAATCGCTCCCTGTATTGCTGTTAATGTTTTGTCTGTTTGATAATAGTGGTTTCGTGGCTGTCGTAGAGCTTGTCGTGTATTGTTTAAATTATTGTATTATGAGTAAATACTTTCCCGTGTTGAATGATCCTGGTATAATGTATAGAGTGTGTTCGACACTGTGTATTTCATTATGTAATGCGTAATGTTGTTTTGGATATGCTAGTATTTAATTTATAAGATGTATGAACGAAATTGTGTTGATGTTATGTGTTAGAAATGTATCTTGATTTATGTAGTATGTGTTGTGTACATCGACGTATGATGATTATGTACTTTGTATAGCAGCATGTAATGATAATGTATCTTGGCAACTGATTACCGATTGTCAATATGTTCTAATAATTATTTGTACCTAATTATGTAAAAATTATCCTGTGACTGTGGCGCAATAAACTCCTTGTTTATTTACTCAGGTTCTCGTGTTGTGTGTGGGTTGGTATAGTTACACCTCCTAGCTGCCAAGCGAGCTGATTCCCCAAACTCGCGAGTTAACAAACATAAAGGATACTTTGACTTCTGGAGAGACGAAGACGTCTTCGTTGCCCTACAGACTTGTGGCGTGTTGGAGAATTCGTTTGCTTAGGTAATGAAGTTACTGTGTTTCAAATCTATCCAATCTCATCTCACAATCAGCATTGAACATACTCCTCAATTGTTTACAGCATTGTGTAATAGGCAACATCAACGATTGTTTAAATTCTAAATGTTCCCTTACAGTCAAGACAAGGAAGATATCGGAGACAATTACCATCTAGTTTTCAAAACTGCTTGTTTTTTTATGCTGAGTTGACAACACAGTTATACATATTTCATTCGTACGCATGCTGGTTTATTTTCATTCGTTCAGATTGAGCATGGTGAACGTAGAAGGGTGTCTTTGGGAGCAGCTAGTTGTTGAATGTACTGAGGGGGAAATTGATGGATGGATAATTTGTGAGCCTCAAGTGGATAGATGTTTCCTTGTGTCCCATATTTGGTGGAGATTTGATCACTGAAATCGTATTAATCGTATTAATCAATAGACTGATAATTCATTGGACTAGGAAAGGTGAATTTGATATCATTCTTGTTTATACCGTTTTATCAAGTTCGGCGCTTTATGTATTTGCAAACTATGGATATACCATGGGTTTACACCGTAGTTTGATATCTAAACCAGTGCTTGGGTACAAAAAATAAATTGTGTAGAGCAAAGATAATTGATTTCGTTTCAGATTGGACATTGAAGATGCTTTGTAATGTGAAAGTTGATATACATTAAAAGCCATTTCTAATGGACAAATATCTTCAGACAGTTTGTAATATATATCGTTAATTGTCTTCTTAATTATATGTGTTTTCAACGAGGTAATTTAAGTATATGTTATCCATTATTTAGCTTTAGACGTTCAAACTGTCCGTTGTCTGCAAAATTACAAGTAGGAGAATGAGCCTAGATGTGAACATTTAACGTTCTGCAAACTATAGAAATACTTTCAGAAAAATCGTCACAAAACGCTTCTCTTCCTTATCAGTGCGAAGTGTTTGGTAGAGATTGTGACATCAAAGGACACGTGTCTACCAACACACTTCACGTTTCCCATAAGCCTCAACCTCAAGAGAGACGCGGTTTTCTCTTGCTCAGTATCACGGCTCAGTATTAACACCCAACCAGACGCTGCCGGTCATGGGTTAAGCCTTATCCGACAAACATGGCGACAGTAAACATCTGGTCCTTGACGCACTCGGGATGAGTAGCCGCAGCATTACATGATGTATAAATCATATATACTTCATATCTACAGGTGTCATATCCTTATTGTCCCAAGCCATATGTGGCTACAACGCATACGCACTCGCACAGTTTTGGTATTCAATATAACGGAAATCATAAGGCATATAAAACAAACTAATCCTACTCTGATATGTTATATATCAGATATACTTAAGGTATACACGTCTTACCACGTTGATGTCACTAAGACATTTTGCATGTTCACGTACATGGTTCAAGCACATAGTTCTACAGTGATAGTTGTTGAAATCACGTGATCACATCTTCGCATGCTGTGAAAATAATCGAAGCCAAACACTGAGCATTCAAACACAGGCCAGAATCAGGTGATAAAATGTTGAGGTACAAGGATGAAACGTATTCTTAGTGTGATCTATGTTGTTCTGAGCACCCGTCTCTGGTCTGTTTGAATTAATTCCACAATAAACAATCATTAAAAGGTTGATTTCTCACTTTTGATTATTTCATCTGGAAAATAGACATCATCTAATATATCAGCTGTGACGCCATTGTGAATGATCTAATTGCAACGTAATTATTTCATTCTGCGAAAGATGGTTCAAAAATATTTCCAAAACAGGGACCTTCCAAGTGCCTTCAGCAATGAAACTCAAAGCATAGCGAATTAATAGTGTCAGACACCAACAATAATCAACTCTTGTGTGCGTTTTATGGTAATGGATGGTTTAGTTAATTTAGGAAAATGACAGGAAGGCGGGGAATTAAACCGGGTCGTCGGAGCAACTTTCAGTGGCTGCTTCTTCAAGTGCAGTGGTATCAGAGGGTATAGCCAATGCCCCAAAACCTATTTCCGGTTCCAATATGGCAGACTGTCTCCTTTTCCACTCGCTTTATTACTATTTGTATTCGCCAAATTCCTTCAACGCAATGAATAAGATAATGATTCATGAAATCCTAATATAATTCCATGTAGAAATGAAGCATGGATTAAATCGTGTCAACATATAGGCTGGGGAACCTTTAAGCATCATTAATCAATGGGATTTACGTGAGGAGGGCTCGGTGATACGTGTTATGTTCTAAGTGGACATATTGAAGTTAGTTACATGTTGTATTTATCATGTACTGTAACTATGTTGAGTCTTTCCGCTGGTATTGCCTCAGATGGAAATGAAATTTAGGAAGTCTCTTATTCGGACCACATCATACGTCATGAAACATTCATCCGCTGTGAGAGTTTCGGAAGAAAACTTGGATTCATGCCAGACCACAGTAAAAACTTTAAGACCTTTTCATACAAGGTTTGTGGAAACATAAGATATCAAAAACCGTATTCGGTCGTTAATTCCCCGGATTTGTCGACTGTCGAACCAGCCAGCTGTGGACATCGAACCTATGCGTTACTTGTGTTGTAGTGATTCCTCACATAGATTATGGCAATAAGGGTATGACACCTGTAGGTATGGAGTATATATGATTTATACACCATGTAATGCTGTGTGCATTCATCAAGGATCCGATGTGCGTCAAGGACCAGATGTTTACTGTCGCCATGTTTGTCAGATAAGGCTTAACCCATGTCAGCAACGTCTGGTTGGGTGTGAATATTGAGCCGTGATAGCTGACACAGAAAACTGCGTCTCTCCTGACGCTGGTAGAGTCGACGCTAATGGGAAACGTGAGATGTATTCTGGAGCACTGCGATCCCAGAGCTGCTTGTTGTCTGTTGACACAGTGGAAGTTAGTGAACTAACACGGTCTCACCTCAAGAATCCTTGCTTCTGTCTACGTCAGCAACCCATCTATATTAACAGACAAGAACCTCATCGCTATTTGCCTTGGGCATTCCACGATTCCATATCACGATATTTCCTGGTTTACAATCATATTAACAGTTACGACCTTTCAGACATGTTTGCTTACCATTGATGTTTGTTCTAGTGATTGTCAGACTACACTCAATTACTTTCTTTTGTCATCAGTCTTCCAGGCTTCCAGGAGACACCTCGCATGCGTCCATTAAGTACCAGACACATCGTCCAGTATACTTTGTGCAACTTGACGATTGATATTGGGCAGTGGTCAGAACATATATCTACATGAATGCGTGATGGCGATCGAAATGTCAACAGCTGACTAGTTCTCGTCGCTGTTGCTTCGACAGTCGACAAATCCGGGGAATTAACGACCGAATACGGTTTTTGATATCTTATGTTTCCACAAACCTTGTATGAAAAGGTCTTAAAGTTTTTATTGTGGTCTGGCATGAATCCAAGTTTTCTTCCGAAACTCTCACAGCGGATGAATGTTTCATGACGTATGATGTGGTCCGAATAAGAGACTTCCTAAATTTCATTTCCATCTGAGGCAATACCAGCGGAAAGACTCAACATAGTTACAGTACATGATAAATACAACATGTAACTAACTTCAATATGTCCACTTAGAACATAACACGTATCACCGAGCCGTCCTCACGTAAATCCCATTGATTAATGATGCTTAAAGGTTCCCCAGCCTATATGTTGACACGATTTAATCCATGCTTCATTTCTACATGGAATTATATTAGGATTTCATGAATCATTATCTTATTCATTGCGTTGAAGGAATTTGGCGAATACAAATAGTAATAAAGCGAGTGGAAAAGGAGACAGTCTGCCATATTGGAACCGGAAATAGGTTTTTGGGCATTGGTTATACCCTCTGATACCACTGCACTTGAAGAAGCAGCCACTGAAAGTTGCTCCGACGACCCGGTTTAATTCCCCGCCTTCCTGTCATTTTCCTAAATTGACTAAACCATCCATTACCATAAAACGCACACAAGAGGTGATTATTGTTGGTGTCTGACACTATTAATTCGCTATGCTTTGAGTTTCATTGCTGAAGGCACTTGGAAGGTCCCTGTTTTGGAAATATTTTTGAACCATCTTTCGCAGAATGAAATCATTACGTTGCAATTAGATCATTCACAATGGCGTCACAGCTGATATATTAGATGATGTCTATTTTCCAGATGAAATAATCAAAAGTGAGAAATCAACCTTTTAATGATTGTTTATTGTGGAATTAATTCAAACAGACCAGAGACAGGTGCTCAGAACAACATAGATCACACTAAGAATACGTTTCATCCTTGTACCTCAACATTTTATCACCTGATTCTGGCCTGTGTTTGAATGCTCAGTGTTTGGCTTCGATTATTTTCACAGCATGCGAAGATGTGATCACGTGATTTTAACAACTATCACTGTAGAACTATGTACTTGAACCATGTACGTGAATATGCAAAATGTCTTAGTAACATCAACGTGGTAAGACGTGTATACCTTAAGTATATCTGATATATAACATATCAGAGTAGGATTAGTTTGTTTTATATGCCTTATGATTTCCGTTATATTGAATACCAAAACTGTGCGAGTGCGTATGCGTTGTAGCCACATATGGCTTGGGACAATAAGGATATGACACCTGTAGATATGAAGTATATATGATTTATACATCATGTAATGCTGCGGCTACTCATCCCGAGTGCGTCAAGGACCAGATGTTTACTGTCGCCATGTTTGTCGGATAAGGCTTAACCCATGACCGGCAGCGTCTGGTTGGGTGTTAATACTGAGCCCTGATAGCTGTTAATACTGAGCCGTGATACTGAGCCGCAGAAAACCGCGTCTCTCTTGAGGTTGACGCTTATGGGAAACGTGAAGTGTGTTGGTAGACATGTGTCCTTTGATGTCACAATCTCTATCAAACACATCGCACTGATAAGGAAGAGAAGCGTTTTGTGACGATTTTTCTGAAAGTATTTCTATAGTTTGCAACTGTTTAAAACAGTTTATTTAATATTCATAAAGAAAATGTTTCTGTTTCATACACAGTGTTTCAATGTCAAAGTGTTATAGTGAATAGTGTCAAATGGAAGGTATTTGACTACAAGCGGGTAAACGCTCTGAACTTTAACACTGTACTACAGAAAAACAAATCAGAAACGTAAATCTGAAATGCAAGGGAAAATTAATCTTTTCAGATTGAGCAAGATTAAATACGAGAGGGGTGATGTGCTTGGCGGTAGGACGTTGACGTGACAAACAACAAATGGTGAAGATTACGTTCATCAGTTGTCATAAACAATATAATACATGGTCACACAAACTGAAATGACTGACTTGCCCTTGCGTGTGTTTGTGAGGGATAACATTGATAAGACAGAGTGCACTGATCCTTTCACCACCACCTGATGCCTTCACTTTTTCACTGAGATCGATAACCCCGTGTCAATGCTGTAGGCTGAATACTGCATTGATCTGAAAAAGTAGACACTTGTATTTACTCATGTAAGCAGAAATCAATGCAAATAAGATCCGTGATGCGTATCCTGACTAAAGAAAAGCTTGATACTTTAACCTGTTGATGTTACACTGCTGGCATTCAGGGTTCAGGTAATATAACTGCGGTGAGGTCTTCAGTGTCCAGCTGTACTGGTTTGTCAAATCGTAGAGGAACGGTTTCATAAGAGACAAAAACGTCGTTTTCTCGGGTGCCTTAATGTTACAATGTGGCCGGATTTGAGAAGTTCGAAAATGCCTGAACCATTCTTCAACATCAAAGACATTTACTTTGTGCCAGAATGCATGGAAGGGAAAAACACATCCAAGGGCCACTTTCTTCCATGTGTTATCTCAACAAGGCAGTCTTCATGCACTAGTATTGATATCCCGCCACACGGAACTACTCCGCACTCTGTCTGTAAACACAGAATCTTTAATTGAAATGGTGTTTTGTGGAAATTGTGCAGCGGTTATAAAAAGGCAAAAAAAAGTCGGTAAGGGCATTACAGCTTAACCAACGTACAATGGACGGTCATACTTCATGCTGGTTGCAGAAGAGAACGTTTATGGCATATCTCAGTAAAGTGCATTCATTCTGTTAGTCTTGGATCTCTGTTATTGTAACGCATGTCAAGGTGACGCTGGTTGTAGCTGTTTAAGGGTTTGGTGTAATCGACAAGCCCTTTCACGACAGCTTTCGTAATTCAAATAGAATAAACGTAGGACCTTATGAAAAACATATAAACAGATAAACACACGTGACCATATATGGAGGCAACTTCAGTTTTTCACACAGAGGTGTGTTGTGTCACTGTAGAATATCTCAGTATAATGAGCCATTCTGTATTCTTTCCCCTTTATTGTAACACCGAAACTATGAAACGCTTGTGTTGTATGTGAATGTACAAATTTGCCACTTTCATACAGTTAAACGTTTTAGTTTTAGATTTTATCTATCTGTATCTATTGATCTTGTAGCTGCCCACTGAAAACATATAAATGCTAGATAACCATGAGCAAAAGAAAGTGAAATTAGAAGCAAAAATAGGATCATTCTTTTTTAAATCACACTTCATAAGCAAACCGTGTTTTACATGGATTGGACATGAGGTAGGAACGCCTGCATAACCGAAGCTCCGACTTAAAACAAATATATTTGTGAAAAGTACTTCTATAAAAAAAACCAAAAGTGAGTGAGATCATCATTTGCCCCGTTCCACTGTTGATATTATCATGTCATATTTTACAAAGGAACAGAGTTATATATGAGGTAATATTGCGGGCATTCATCGTGAGTCAGTGGGGTCAGTGTTTATGTACAGTCGCCATGCCTCCCTTGTGTGTCAAATAACCCATGTCACCAGCATCTGGTTGGTTGTTAATATTGATCCATGATAGTTCATTTTGAACACTTCGTCTGTCTTGACGCAGGTAGGTTGACGTTAATCTTAAAAGTGATCTGTATTCTCTAACACTTCGATCTCAGCGGACTGATACCGTATTATCCGGGGAAATGTATTTTTGATATCGACACATATGTTGGATTTAGAAAGGGAATCATAACATGAAAGTACTCTCATGTGTAGACACGTCCCCGTCCAATTTGAGTAAAAGGGGAATCTGACATGCATGATTTATGTTTGTTGTTTTTCGTTCTCTGTGTCTATGTTACCTGAGTTATAAAACTCTTCAACAAGAGACCTTTAACAAGCCATGGGAAATCGTGTCATTGAACACTGTGGTGAACTGCTGGCCAGACACACAACGGACATCATGAACTTTGATGCGGAGGGAACATCAAGAAACTGACAGAAAGTAGATCTGGTTCTGCATGTTGCTTTTCCCACACAAGTGTTGTTGACAGATCCAACTAGAAAAGGACTCCTTAAGAAAGATGTTTTCGAGACATATAATACGTACGCGTTACAGGTGGTGAGAGAACAGTGAAAATAGCATGGTCTGTAATAGGACTTTAGAAAGACAATATTATGATTCTTATGATGTGTGTTGTGTATTTGTACTGTGACATGCTGTCTCTTCCACAATAATCCATAGCGACAGTTCAGCTCTTGTGTAGTTATGCGCTTATTCTTGTACACTGAGTGCCGGTAGGTGTGTTTGTCTAAAGAGGTTTGTAAGGAGTTTCCCAGGATTAGCTGTGTGATCTCTCAGGAGTGGCATGTAGGATTACATCTTCCAAATGTCTATTAATGAGAACAGAACTTTACTGAGACGCTTTCAATGTGAATTACAATTAATACGGTTCTCCCTTGTCATGGCCAAAACATTTCAGTTATGCACTTTAAGCCCTGGTGGTTAAGAGAGTCAATAACTGGTCGAGAGTATCTTATGTTTCCACAAACCTTGTATGAGAACGTCTTGAAGTTGTTATGTAGTCGGGCATGAATCATGTTTCATCACGTATGATGTGGTCCGAAAAAGAGACTGAGGCAATACCAGCGGGAAGACTCAACATAGTTACAGTACATGATAAATACAACATGTAACTAACTTCAATATGTCCACTTAGAACATAACACGTATCACCGAGCCGTCCTCACGTAAATCCCATTGATTAATGATGCTTAAAGGTTCCCCAGCCTATATGTAGACACGATTTAATCCATGCTTCATTTCTACATGGAATTATATTAGGGTTGCATGAATCATTATCTTATTCAAACGAACCAATTTGGCGAATTGAATACAAGTAGTAATAAAGTGAGTGGTAAAGGAGACGGTCTGTCAGACTGGAACCGGAAATGGATTTTTAGGTATTGGTTATATCTTCTGATACCAATGCACTTCAAAAAGCAACTAATCCGTCTGGGCCGTGTTTTAACCCAGTGCTTGAACGTGTATATAAACGTTTATATACAAGTATGTTTTCCAGACGAAATAAACAAAAGTGAGAAATGAACATTTAATGATTTATTTATTCAGGGATTAAATCAGTTGAGCAGAGACTGTGCCACAGAATGACATAAATCACAGGAATGCTTGTCATCCTTGTACTTTATCACCAGATTCTGATATGTGTTTAACTGTTCAATGTTTGGCGTCGATTATTTCACGAGGTGATCACTTGATTTCAACAACTAGCACTGATGGACTTTGCATGTGAAAGTACACAATGTCTCAAAGACATCAATGTGATAGGATGTGTATACCCTGTGTGTTTCTGATATAGAACATATCTGAGTAGGATCAGTTGAACACCGAACTATGCGTTACTTGTGTTGTAGTGATTCCACACATGGCTTGGGACAATAAGGTTATAACGCCTGCAGGTATGAAGTATACATGATCTATAAACCACGTAATGCTGTGGGTATACATCCAGAGTGCGTCATGGACCAAATGTTTACTGTCCCCATGTCAGCAGCGTCTGGTTGGGTGTTAATACTGAGCCGTGATAGCTGACACAGAAAACTGCGTCTCTCCTGACGCCGGTAGGTTGACGCTAATGTGAAAAGTGTATTCTGCAGCACTATGGTCCCAGAGCTGCTTCGTGTCTGTTGACACAGTGGAAGTAAGTGAGCTAACGCTTTGCTATCCAGGGAAATTGAAATGATCGCTTGTTTCATTTACACGCTTTCAGGCTTCAAATTCACATTACCACACGTGCATGCCAGGAACACTGACGGTAGCTACAAACAACCGCAGAGGGTTGTTTATTATAATCTTCAAACTAACCTGGACATATGTGGACTCGATAAGGCTTTTTAACACCATCATCATTTAAACCACTTCATTTCATCGCTTCAGGTATCAATGAAACATCAAGTCTGACCTTTGTGATGGCCGTTGAGATATCATGTGACTTCGTGCGGTGTCTTCTATCGTAATTAAGTGGCTATTAACACACAAACCAAATACATTTTCAGTGGACCTCGATACACATACATCAATGTTCCCGGTACGCATGGTCGTGTTTCTGGTTCTGCTTTCCTTAACGGTCTCACCTCAAGAATCCTTGCTTCTGTCTACGTCAGCAACCCATCTATATTAACAGACAAGAACTTCATCGCTGTTTGCCTTGGGCATTCCACGATTCCATATCACGATATTTCCTGGTTTACAATCATATTAACAGTTACGACCTTTCAGACATGTTTGCTTACCATTGATGTTTGTTCTAGTGATTGTCAGACTACACTCAGTTACATTCTTTTGTCATCAGTCTTCCAGGCTTCCAGGAGACACCTCGCATGCGTCCATTAAGTACCAGACACATCGTCCAGTATACTTAGATCCATTTGTACAACTTGACGGTTGATATTGGGCGGTGATCAGAACATATATCCACATGCATGCGTGATGGCGATCGAAATGTCTGTACGATGGCCGCAGCTGGCTAGTTCTCGTCTCTGTTGCAGCGGTAGTAGACAAATCGTGGGGATTAACGACCAAATACGGTTATTGATATCTTATGTTTCCACAAACCTTGTACGAAAAGGTCCTGAGGTTGTCGTGTGGTCTGGCATGAATCCAAGGTTTCTTCCGAAACTCTCACAGCTGATGAATGTTTTATGATGTGTGATGTGGTCCGAGTAATAGACTTTGTAAATCTCATTTGTAACTGATGCAATTCCGTGTTGTTTTCTTTCGTGACTTGTAGAGTTAGCTAACGGAGTCGGGCTTTCATAATACTGTTCTTGTTGTATACGTATTTTTTGCAGATGAATTTGAAAGGTAAATGCATTGAAGTTCTCTCTTTTCTTACCGTGAAAACCAGCCTTGACAAGCTTTTTTGTCACACAACAGTGAAAACATTTCGTGCGAGCCTTGTGTCACACAACAACGAAAACCTACAGCGTGAATGTCTCGTGAGAATGATGTGTGACGCCTGAAGGAAAGTCTACTGTGTGAATGTACCTTGAGAAACTTGTGTCACACTACAATGAAAACCTACCGTGTGAATGTACCGTGAGAAGCTGTCTTAATATTTGTTTCTGTAAATAGTGATTGGTATTATGAGCAATGTCATGACCACGCTATCCACAGAATCTGACCACGCGACCCATTGAAAGAATGAGCGGTTTCTTATCTCAGGTAGAAATGACCGGGTGCTATAAAAATAGTCTTTGCACAATCATAAAAAGTCCTGGCCAGTTTTATCTTTCTTTATCTGCATTCATTGTGTTTCCGAAACAAAGCTGTTATACAGTCTTACCAAATTGTATAATTTCGTGTGATAAGTTTGATTGTCATTTATGTTTTTTGTACTCTTGTTGGTAAATATCAATACAATATACTGACGGGCTAAGAAGAACACAGCATACAACATGGAAGGTGTGGACACAGTCCAACCAAGGAACTACGGAATAGTGGAATGAAGTGTACAGACCACGGCGGGTGTTACGTGGACAATGGTCAGCAACTCTCTCTGGTGATAATGAGAACGGGTTTTACAAAGATTTCCCCAGTAAGTCTTCAGTTGGCTGCTGTGAGTGTTGAGAAGGGCACCTGAGACCCGGTGTGGAGAACTCATCTCCATCCATCATTAGTAGTAACCCTGTCCAGTCGAATGGGACGAAGATCATGCCATTGATTTTGTATCAGCACCCTGTCCATCAGAGACACACAGATGGATCAAGCCGAGAAGCCAACAGAGTTGGAACGGAAACAGTTGTCAGTATTTCGCATGTCAGTTGAAATACATACACATTATCTACATCAGCGTCTTGAAACCATTTATCTGTCTGCGGAAATTGTGAGGCAGTAGATCGAAGAAAATACACTTCAGTGGAACATTCGGTCCTGGGGTATTTTCCTGTCACTGTCAGTTGCAAACTATGTTACTGCACACCAGGGACAGGTCTGGTTTCCAAATAATAATTACGAAAATAACATCAGATATCGGGATATTTCTGATATCTGAGTTTTGAATAGGTTCAGATTTGTAACTTACATTTGTTTTAGCAGCACTGGTTCAACTGATACACATCAGTAATACACATCAGTAATACATCAGTAATACACATCAGTAATACACATCAGTAATACACATCAGTAATATTGCTCTGGGGACACACGCACTGGTGTCTGAGGTCTTAAATCCAACTTGCAAGAACTACCCACATCTTTCAAATCTCGCAAAAACATGATCTGTTATGGATCACCGTAGAGACTGAACTAAGGCAGATAGTTGGCTTACTGGTCCTTCACACAAGCACTGTTCGCATTGTTCGTCAACTCGAGCTTCCTGATCGAGATCAATATGGCATGTAAAACATTTCTTTCCACATTTTCACGGTAGGAATCAATTACAGTGTTTGAAAATACGCAGTAAATGGACGGCACACAAAAATGCCTCTAAAATATCCCGTAAAACGTTTGACGGTTTAACAATTCAGTTACTTGAACATTCCGATTGAAAACGAAACAAGAGTCAATGCTGACGCGCAGAAAGCAAAGCGCCTGTTTGTGTTATCGCAAATTGTACGATATTATTTTTTTTCACTTTTTGTCCCGTGTGTATTTGTAGTGATGGAAGAGCTGCGATGTATCTGATACACTGTTTACCGACAACGCTTTAACATGCGTTCTTTTAAATCATTCAATACATCGACCAAAACGTGTACGATCCCGAAGATAAAGCCAGAACCTGGATTCGTGCTCACAATGCATAGTGCTAAATTAGCGCAATGTAACCAGAGTAGGGAGTTCGGAAGCCAGTCTTAGAGGTTGTATTTCTTCTTCGTGGGTGTTACGTTGCCATGGTGAACACGTGATCAGTCATATGTGTCAGCTCACTGTGGGATTAATGCAACTTCTCGGAAGATGAGTTTAAATTATTGAGTTAGAAGAACACGTCGTGTTTCCTGTATGCTAATAGATCGATCTGGAGAGTGATGATTATCACGGCAGCCGCTAGGACGATGAGAGGATGTCGTGAGGGACGCCCATTCACCCATAGATCAAATCGAAATACTTAGTGATCCGCTCCTCACTGTTCAGCGTTAGAGCTACACGAGCTGAACAGGAAATTAATTTCATGTCTTTCATGGTTTAAGTCAAATTACAGGTGGGATATTTATAAGAAGTATGTATTCGCAAATAGATCTGGCAATAGTCATTTGCGCTAGTGGCGTCATATGTTAGGGTTTCCATCAAACCAACAGCCACACGCACAAACACCCAGTTGAATCAGAGCTAGTAAACCAGTGATTTCATGTACACACGCTAGAACTGAGCGAGACTAGAGTCGCCATCTTATTACAATACCGGGTAAAAACTGTAGTAAAACTGCGTGTGACCAAGTAATAATGAGTGTTTTAACACTATTTAATCCTGATGTGAACGGTACATAACACTGCGTATGAGTCTGGCGTCAGGGAAACGCTGCAAATGCTACATACGGTGACGTTAAGAAGATGGTGCTGATAGACAGAGGGTGTTAATAAGGTCTGATCCTGGGCTCGAACCTACAAAAGACTCGCCCTGGTCAACCCTGCAGTGTTTCGGGCTCAGATATGCAGTAAACGAGACAATGCAAGCGTCATTCTCACTCAGTTCTGTGTACATAATATATGACGCGTGTTGCTGATTCTTAATTCATATATGTCAGACTGTGTAGGGTTCATGTATTGTCTGTGGTTTGTAAAGAATTTCAGCCATTAGATGCATACATTAGTGAATAAGTTCAGTAAGTATGACTGCAGGCATCTTGCCCGTGGACTGGCCCCTGAACCGCAGTTCCGTGTGCAGAGTTACGCTCCCTAGATGTGTAGTGCCCCTGGTCTATAAGCACGTCCAGAGTTACGCTCCCTAGATGTGTAGTGCCCCTGGTCTATAAGCACGTCCAGAGTTACGCCCCCTAGATGTGTAGTGCCCCTGGTCTATAAGCACGTCCAGAGGTACGCCCCCTAGATGTGCAGTGCCCCTGGTCTATAAGCACGTCCAGAGTTACGCCCCCTAGATGTGCAGTATTCCTGAACTCGGATGCAGCGCTGCACTGGTCGAGGTCTACCTAGGGTGGAGTTCGAACAGTCTCGAACGCAATTATGTAAAAAAACGGATAATGCATATTGGATAGAAATTATGCAGACGCTGGTTTCTGGATACACAATCGAAATATATTTTCAGGTTCTGATGTCCCTTTGGGCGTGAGTGGCGGTTATTGCAACGAAATGTGATGTAGAGAGTTGCGACCCTTAGGCGAATCAGGATCGTATGAGCTGGGGCACGAATCCTTACTAGTAAAGGTCGTTTGTGTTTCAGTTTTCACTTCATTAAGTCCAGATGTGCCATGTGACGGTCACGTGATCTAGCTACAGCATAGTTCCTACCGAACACAACAAAACAACCCAAAATAGTAATCCACCATTTTACTAAAAAGCTAAATAACAACTTTAATGTAGTATTCGTGCACTGTCGTTGATGAATAAATGCTATAAACGGCAAATGTACATGTCGCACTCACCGAGGTCAGTAATAGGGGTTTCACTCAAATGCTGATGTAATGGCTGTGCAGTGATGCTCGCCGCCGACATCTGCACATACTGAGGTATAGACGGGGCAGGGAAGAGTGTCGGGGCAGGGAAGAGAGACGGGGCAGGGAAGAGTGTCGGGGCAGGGAAGAGCGTCGGGGCACGTGACGGGGACCGGCAGATGGTGGCCTAATATCTATGGTGTTGTCTCGTTTGTTTGTGCACGTGAATGAGACTGTGCCATCCACTGAGTGATGTCATGAGCCACGATGCACGGAGTCTGGAGACGACGACGAAGTCAACTAGTCTGAAGTGCCTCATACACAAATATCGGAACTATTCTAAACCGATAACATTGTGTGGCTATTTCTTACAGAAAACATTCGCAGATTTGTTACAACAAATTTATACCTCGTTCTTCTGACGCCAACGATTGTGGTGAAATTGTCCTGGTTGACAAAAATCTTGATTGTATGTGTTGAGACTAATTAGCTAGGTGTTTTTTGTGTTGACACATGGCCGGAGTAGCTATGTGTCTTACTGCATGTAGTGCCACATGGTCCGAACACCTCATAACGTACATCAAATCATTGTGATTTACGATAGTCGGAGACGGGGTCCAGACCGTTGACAAGGGGGTCGCGGCCAACTGTATCGGTCGTGAACACCATGCCTACAATACCACGGAGTCTACAGACCGGTTGGTCTGCTTGTTGCGTGTCCGCTCGTCTATGCGTCGCTGTAGTTGTACAAAGCTACATGCATAATTGATCTAACACTCACACAACTTACAACACATCTTATTGTAATGCACGATAACAGTGACACATTCGAGAACACAAAACGTGACGAGCGATCGTCGTTGGGGAGCGTAATCACATACACGACATGCCAGCCAATATAGTGAAAGATCCATCATAGAAGCTTCTCACAACACAGATTCACAACAACCGGTATAGATATGCGGCCCTGTACATGGGGGCATGGCCTCACGGGACATGACCTTGAGGGGTCACGACCTTGACGGGTCACACAAATGTCTGACTCTCGTGTTCCTGGATATTGCTTAGTCTGCCTGACACAAAGTACTTGTTCTCTATCACTCTCATGCTGGACCCGTCCAATCGCGGCATTGACTCTGGGTCACTTGATCTGCAGCAACAGTAACAGCAGCAGCAGCACATGTCTCGGAACCCGCGTCTAACATCGGGGAGGATGAGCCACAGAAGAGGCGTGATGGCGGAGTTTGCGTAGGCCACCCACAGCATAAGGTTGAAGGAAGGATGACTGCCTAGGTTCAGACTTGACAAGAACTGTGTGACACCATACGGCGCCCACATAAGAACAAACACCACGGAGATCACACACGACGCTGTTGTCTGCTGTCGCACCGTCTTACGCCGTTCCTGAGAATGTATGATTGCCGCCGGAGGTCGCTGTAGGAACAACATGATTATTATAACAAGCGCGAGACACAACACCACAGCGGCTGGAACTATGAACGTGACAAGTGGAATGACGAACTCCAGATCGGAAAACTGTGCCCTGCAGTCAGGTATATTGCTGAAGTCAGCCCGCAACAGGAAGAATGGTATGATAAACGCTGCTCCAATGATCCATGGTCCGGCGATAAGTACAGCCCACAGAGGCAATGTTGACCCTGGACTGAGGTCTGGGATCGCTAAGTCAACAGATCCTTCCGCAACCAGCACCAACACAATGAGAATGGACACCGTCGTGAGGAGCTTGTCGATCATGAGCCAGAACTGGCAGATCTCCGCGCCGAAGTTCCATTCATCATTTACAAACATGTCCACCTTCACCGGAAGTACAGTGCAGCCAAACAGGAAGTCGGTCATGGCGAGGTTGATGATGTGGAAGTTGTAGGTGTTGTTGCGACGGTCCTTTCGTTTGAGCAGCCCCAGGACCAGGAGTCCGTTCATCAGGATGATCCAGATGGTGAAGGCGATGAGGAGGTTAACCTGCAACAAGACATACTGTTGTTATAGCGATACATTCATACACTTTGTTCTGTAACTTGGGTGCGTACGTCACGTGGGTGTGTGGATGAATGAGCAGGGTTTCATCGTGCCTTTTGTGACAGGCATCACTCGAATTACACCGCTCAAGCAGTTTCCACATTAAACACGGCTTTCAGCGTAACGGGCACACACGTCAACACATCGATTAAACCCTCCTCCCGGTAGTACGTATAAAATATAATATAAATATTATAAATAAACCAACATGACTCTTAACCATTACTGTGTTCCCAAATGAGAAAGATCCCCAGCACCCCCTTACGAATAAGCCCAGGTTGGAGATCGCTAGTTCTAAGTCCGCTGATCCATTCCACATTTTCATAGGTAGTGTGGGGCTACAGGCCCAGGGTACAGATCAGTATTAGGAGAGCCACTGTTAACAACACGTCGTGTTATTGAGGTGGTGTATTGTCATTTGAGCAGACGATGAGCGATCAGCGCCTTTGGGGACAATGTCAGGTATTAAAGCCACATTGTGTGACTACAATTACTACACAGAGTTACAGTGGGGCATATTCTGCCTTTAACAACCATGGAGAGGATCAACCTTTAAATACCAGATGTGAATGGAGAGTCATAGTAACACAATCTCGATGATGTCTCACCTTCCACACCACATCCGCAGGGAACATATTTCCAGACTCCGAGAGCACCACCTCTTCATGCGGGGGACTGTCAAGCGAGCGCGGGGGATTGTCAAGCGAGGACATTCTATCTTACTTCATGTCCTGAAAAATAGACCATGTTAACACGGTACGAAACTGGCACTATTTGATGTATTGCAACACACCATTCCTGCAGTTTAGGCTGAATTTACCGCATGATCAGGGTTTTAGGTTCAAACACAATACACATGACGGGATTCGAACCCAGGTCGTGTGTGATCTGACTGCACCGGTTGATTCCACAGCCCAGCCTAAAAACAGGCGTAATGGGTAATAGGATGAAACTAAGCACTGCTTAAAGATGGGCAGGTTGAAATCGTAACCGACTGAAATAATTAACAGACTTAAAAGATCTCAAAGTGTAAACTCAGCTTACTACTCACAGATAAATAATAACATCGCACTCGTTATATATAACTTGTAATTTTTTTTCAAAGAAAGTTTTACCGTTTAAGTGGCGTATATAACGTAACTGATAAACTTTCTAACAGTTTCACCTGGATGATAATACACGAGAAATATCACAGGACATGCATACAGCATATCCCCAGGCAATCTATTACATGAAGCGTAACTTCCGCTTCATTAACCTGTAACACCACCTGCTGGAAGTAATTACACGAAGTGTATATTCGCTGTTAGTGCGAACTAACGTCATTTCAGAAAACCATCTCCTGTAGGAAGCTCCTTTACCAAGACTGACAGTCTGCTAGTTAAAATCCTTTCTCAATATTTATCTGCCAATATAAGCTGCTCCCATAACTTATAGTACATCCTGCTTGCACAGCCCCTGCATGTAGTTCTGTCAATATGCCCTGCAGCAATAGGCAGCTAGTACGCCTGCATGTAAATATGTCAATATGCCCTGCAGCAATAGGCAGCTAGTACGCTGACATGTAAATCTGTCAATATGCCCTGCAGCAATAGGCAGCTAGTACGCCGACATGTAAATCTGTCAATATGCCCTGCAGCAATAGGCAGCTAGTACGCCGACATGTAAATCTGTCAATATGCCCTGCAGCAATAGGCAGCTAGTACGCCGACATGTAAATCTGTCGATATGCCCTGCAGCAATAGGCAGCTAGTACGCCGACATGTAAATCTGTCAATATGCCCTGCAGCAATAGGCAGCTAGTACGCTTGCATGTAAATCTGTCAATATGCCCTGCAGCAATAGGCAGCTAGTACGCCGGCATGTAAATCTGTCAATATGCCCTGCAGCAATAGGCAGCCGGTAGACCCTACCAGTAAATCTACCCAGAGGCTCTGCATGTTTAACTGCCAATACGCACTGCATGTATTGCTGCCAGCACGCCCTGCGTGTATAACTGTATAACGCCTCTACTTGTTCATGTTTTCGTGACCTTGACCTTACTCAATATTTGTGACTTGTTTGAAGATGTTATGACGATCAGGTGATCCTAAATATAAGTTATGCTGCAGCAAGAGTGATTAATTATATACTTCAGGCCACACGAAGCGTTGCTCTGGCATAATCAGCACGCCACTCAAACATTGAGAAACTCTCACCACAATCCTCCGACTGCTCCTCTTGCAGTAACTGCCTCAAGAAATAATTATTCCATGAAGAAACAATAAAAAAAACTGCCATCCCTTTCAAGTGCATTTTAGAGGAGAAAACGTGCACAATAAAGCAAGAAATACCATATCCCATCGTTTACATGTTGCGTTGTTACATAAAGACACTTCCGTCAAAGTCGGACGTCGTCATGATACAGCTGCTGATACCACTCCATCATTCTGTCTGAAACATGCACCTGTGCCCAGTTTCCAGGACAATGTCACCCTTTGGTGCTTTGGGTCAACGCTCACTGACGTGGGCACTGGAACTTACGTTTGACCGATACTCGAATATTCGTCTGTTGGTGATCATTATGTAGATGGGCGGCATTTTAGGCTGACTGACAAGCCGTGGGACCACACTATCTTGTAATTTGTCAGAGCACAGGTTGGAAGTTAACCGTCAGCTGATGGTCTGCTGTTTAGTTGCCTTGGTAACACCTACAGTGTTGAACAAACTCGTCAGAATAAGGATCTGCGTTTCCTGACATGGCTAAGGGAGGTAATTCAGCAAAGTGAATAGGGGTGGAATACACAAATGGGCAGCGCGATATAATGAAGGTTCGGCTTACGGTTAAAAGTTGAAAGGAAGATTTAAGCAAACTGGTATCCAAATGAACCAAAAGTTTGCGTTTCATGGGAAACTTTGCGAACATAATGAAATTCTAGCTCTTTTTTACGCATTCTCTAATCTGAGCCAGTGAGTCATTACTCATTTCAAAGGACTTTCAATAGAACAAAGAAATATCCTGAACATACTCAACCTTACACTAATAACTATTAATGATCATCGTGAAAAAACCTCCAACCGGGATTGTCTGTAATCTGGAGACAGTGCAGGAGGGTCGAGCTCATCTCGAACCCCAGCCAGTTTACTCCTCCCACTTAACTGCGTGTAGCCGGGGGCGCGGCCGACGCACGGGAGGGGGTCGAACTCATCAGAATTTCCACTGAAGGACTTTGATCCCAGTAAGGTTGCTACCGGCGGTCTTCCGTAATCACCATAGCCTCGTTCACATCAGTCGGTGTTTGAGGCACTATTAAAAATCAGCTGTTTTCCTACACAGTTGAGTGGGTCATAGTTGGAGATAAAATGAAAATGACGGCGTTACGCTGGCACAACTCCATGAGGTTTTCTTTCCAGGAAAGTAAGAACCACGCAACATAATGCTGCCGCTGTGTAAGCGTGAGCGGAGCGAGCAAAATGATCGTAATTTATAGATACACGGAAGACAGTGTTGTCTCTTGTTCGTTCCATGGGCAAAGGAAATACGGTTAAGGCTCGTCTCAGTGCTAACTGAACACACACAATATGGATGTTGTTGTATCTTGACTCGGCCGTACCAGTACATCTAAAATTCCATTTCCTTACAACTGAAAACAAATATATATTATAGCAAGAAAATTGGATTAATTATGGATTAATCTTGTAAAAACTACTTTAAAATAGATCAATTAACATTATTTCGGAAATTATGTAGATGAGATTTTACCACTTGCATGACATTTTATGAAAGCCCCAAATCCGTAATTACCAATTTACAGGATGTGAACTTTGGTTAATCTAATTTTCATTTTAGCATAAAAAAGTATCTGAAAGTAAAGTATTCAGGATGGGATTGGTATGCTGAGTTAAAATATATTATATTTTGGAACTAATATGAGAGGAACAAAATGTTCTGTGAATCTTTCATTATTTTCAGCAATTCCCTTCCGAAAGGAAGATCTGTAGATCCAGTAGGGCCACTGATATTTACTCGAAGAACAGACAAAGAGATCGGTACCTCCAGACAAAATAATGCACCGCACTATCCTTGTCTTTTTCAGTATTAACCACTGGCACCCAGAGTTACAGCAGACTTCATGCCTGAAAAATAGATTTGACCTCAACATTTCAGAGAACATGTTCAAAATTGTACTTGGAAATATCACCGAACACTACTTCAGACCCAAACTACAGCTTTGATATCCGTAACAAAAGCGGCCCGGCAAAATAACCATTTCGCGTTCGTTTCATTTCCAGCCCTTAAGATACACAAATGTGTACCTCTCTTTTGTCCGTCTGTATAGTTTGAACGTCACAGAGCTTCAAAGTGTGGCACGAACGTCAACGGCGAACCACCGTTATTATATTTTGTTGTAATCACTGAGGTTATTCGTCATAAAGAATTCCTAACATAATCATTAAGTATTCGGGGTAATAACGCCGCGTTTGAATTGCTGCACATTGACAGAATTCAATGAAACAAGTAAACATGCACAGGTTTGAAATCAAATACACGTGTGTTGAATCACCCTAGCAGCTATTGCTCCGCAGATTCACATGTTTAACCGCGAAACGGCTTCAAAGAGAGACAAGCAATTACAGCCAGCTTTTGATTAAACCTCGGCATATCTCGAACGTCAAATATCACCGACTGATCTTGTAGGAGTGGAATATAATTATTTATCCCCTGACTTCAAGGTAGGAGCGTAAGATTGTTGTTAATCAATGTAGTCCTCAACCCTGATAAACCTATCCCGACTTACTGGACCGAAAGTATTGATTATATGACAAGGTATATCTTGTGTACTTCATGTAATCTCAGACGCTATACATCGGGACGATATGACTGACTTTAACGACTCTCGCCACAAGTAGGCCATGAAAGAGTGGCTGAGTTTGATTTCAAACCACTCATGGTTAACGCCAATATACTCACTGCCGTTATATTGCTGGAGCGTTACTATACTCACTGCCGTTATATTGCTGGAATATTGCTGTGTAACCAACCAACCAATGTGCTCATGCATGTGACCATGTCTGGTGTCCACTGCCGTGATGTTGCTGGACTAGTGCTAAAAGCGCAGTAAAGCCATACTCACTCACTCCATGCCTTTGACAGTGTCCTTATATAGTTTTACTGGTATTACATAGTTTAGCATGAATGCCAAAGTATTACCATAGAGTGCCATAATGAAGTGCTTATCTGAGGTAAGAAGGTGTTGGGAATTTACAGCGCATATTCAGTGAAGGATTTGACTAACAAATATTTTGTAGTGTAGAGTTTCCGCACTGATTCTTTGGATAAATACCATCCAAAACGCGTGGCGTCGATGTTCCCCATGCCGATACAGGCGTGGCGTCGATGTTCCCCATGTCGATACAGGCGTGTCGTCGATGTTCCCCATGTCGATACAGGCGTGGCGTCGATGTTCCCCATGTCGATACAGGCGTGGCGTCGATGTTCCCCAAGTCGATACAGGCGTGGCGTCGATGTTCCCCATGTCGATACAGGCGTGGCGTCGATGTTCCCCAAGTCGATACAGGCGTGGCGTCGATGTTCCCCATGTCGATACAGGCGTGGCGTAGATGTTCCCCATGTCGATACAGGCGTGGTGTCGATGTTCCCGATGTCGATGAAGTCCAGTGCTATTCGTTACAAATGTTATTAAAAAGGGTAGCACCTATTGACTTTTAATTTGTAGTGACAGATGTCAGCTTGTGAGTGTTCAAAGAAGAGATAACATTTAACACTGGAATATCTAATTACTGAGAAGTTACAGTCACCAAACAGTTGACAGAGTTAAATTACCTCTATAGCACTGGAACCGAGAAAACATTGAAACAGTATACGCAGTTGTTATGTGTCTGGTGGCGACTGTAACATAGTTCCTGGAGAAAATATATTCTGTCAGTAGTTTATAATTACCGGTAATCAGGGGGTGAGATGAGAAGCTTCTGACCCCTTAACCAAAGTAAGGGGTCCATGAGCCAGGCCATGAGATTAAATACTTCAGATTACAATGATGTAGTTTCACTGTGTTAAGAGGTCAGTGAGAAAGAATCACACTTCTCTTGGTACTATTCCCGCAATGCCATAGCAAGGGACACAGAGACATGGGTTCGAGGATGTGGGAAATCGAAACCGGGCTCTCGCCATGTGTCATCTGAGATCGGACCGGTAACGCCATTAGTTTCATGGGAATCGTCAGTCAGACAGTGTTCTGCAGTTGGTCAGCATTGTCTCGGTATCGGGTACGACAAAGCAGTGGTTGATATGATGCACAAAGATCACACACATGCTTTATGTCTGGAGCGAATGTGTCCTCGGCGTCAGACTCCAGGTCAATGTCAGATACATCTTGTCTTCAGGGAGAGACCTTAAATGTCAGGGAACGATTGTCTTCAAGAAGTAGAAGTAATAGTAGTAGTAGTAGTAGTAGTAGTAGTAGTAGTAGTAGTAGTAGTAGTAGTAGTAGTAGCAGTAGCAGCAGCAGCGGCAGTAGTAACAGTAGCTATTGTCTAAAGTCACGTTCTTTGTCATCCGAACAACCTTTTCGGAGATTCAAGGTAGTGCTTGGTGTTGATCTAGGTGTTTGTGGCAAACGAAACAAACATGGACTTGGTTTTCCTATCATACTTGAAGTTTAAATGACATGTAGTTAAAATATATTCAGTTGTATTCTTGCCATCGGTTTAGATATGTTTGTAAAACACGTTGACCGAGACCAGTGACAGGCGGCCGATGAAGAGGTAGATGTAGGGGCGGTCGCCAATAGCACAGTATAATACATCTCCTTGAACGGCTTCAACAAATTACAAAACTCATTATCTGCAAAACTGGTGATCAATAGTTTGCAGTGTTTCCTTCGTTTCTATGGATGCAAATACCGATATTTCCTTTGAATTCAATACTCTGCAAGAAGATTTAATGTATAAATTTTAATGAAACAATATCATGAAGAGAATTGTTCTTTCAACATTAAAGACAACAGTGTAGCGACCAAGCAAGACTTTAAAAAATCCATTATCGTATCTTCAGTCACAAATGCGGGAAGGAAAAACTCCGATATTCGCACAAAAAAACGTAATTGTACAATTTAGCAATATTGATTACATTGTTAAGATGGAAACCCCTTTTAAGACAGTTTCTATTTCGGATCTCAGCTGAGGTGCATTTAGTGCTTCCTCCTCAAAGGAACCATTCCTTCATTATATATTTAAACCTGGTAATAAAGTCGAAACTCGCGGTCTGTCAACTTTGTTCAAATAACGGTCTTGATGTCGACGTGTCCGTAATGTCAACCTGACAAGACTACCTCCCAGCATCCAGTGGGAGGGAAATATACACACATACCTGTAAGAGTTTTACGGCTTTGTAAATGTACCATTTTTACGATTAACTCCCTTGGGCTTATTTCATTGCTAAGGGAGGGATTAAGTGGTTGAGTTTAGTTTTAATCAGCAATATTCCAGATATAAAGCTAAAATTCAGATCTGGGAAAATAATGTTTCGAAACTAAAATAATTCAGCGTCAAGGAGACTTTTCAAAAGCCTCTTTGATATGAATTAAAATTTCAGATTAGACCTTCTCTTTCAGTAAGCTGGCACACAAATTCGAAATGTCCAAAGAGCGTTGGACATTGATGTAGAGTGTATTTAAATGAAGAGAAGTACATATGTTTGATGTCGTTAGATCTTGAAGACAAAGATCTTAAAGATGATATTTCCCTATTGAAACAATTATATATTAGGAGGACATCGGAACACTTTATTACTGGCGGTGATAGGTCATGCCTTGGCTGCTTTGGTGATGCTTTCTCGTCGAAATGCTAATTCGCCTTTCCGTTTTGTGGATTTGCAGTCAGATGTGATACAGTGACTGGGAAAGTTGGTTTCAAGGAATATCTGCAAGGTTCAGGCGGTGCCTGTTGGTAATGACCGATCAAGTCCAGGGTATTGCCTGATCCATACCTTATCATTGAACTAAACACTTCTGAGAGCACCGAATCACTTCAGAAACAGAAGTATTTCAAGAGTGACATGATCTGAGACAACACAACCTCCTTGGAGAATTCCAACGACGCATTTATAGATCATGCCATTCAGGATACCCTTTTCTCCCACTGAGGTTTTCTGTATCTTGTTTCGAGTTTGTTTAGCCATATACTTATGGCTTCCCAGTGAATCCGTCAACAAGGGATGAGTTCGACCCTTGAACTTCAATGGCTGGCCATTTGGGTGTTGACGAAGTAACCTATAATGAGATTAGAGGCATTTTTCCTGCCCAGTTCGCATCAGGATGTGCCAAACGTTTGTAAGACTTGTTGTGCATGCCGTGTGATAAACAAACCTAGCCAGGAAATTGCACCTGCCTCCATGAAATATATACAAGAGTTTGAGGGGCATTCAGTTTGGTAACTATTTTTTATGATGATCCCTTGCCTCAAACTAAGTTTGGTAATAAGTATTTGTTGACACCCATGTATAAGATTCCCAGAAGTCATTTCTAAGAGAAAATGTGCATTCTGCAATATTCTAGCTGTATGGTGGCGGTCTGTAAATAATCAAAGTCTGAACGATCCACTGATCAATAACATGAGCACCGATTTACACAGTTGGGATACGATGACATGTGTCAACAAAGTCAGCAAGCCTGACCACCTCGATCTCGTTTGTCACCTCTTACGCCTCTTAGGACAAGCATGGGTTACTTAAGATCAATTCTAAGGGGGTCTTCGAGGGTCAAAGAGGAAAGGCATTCTTAAAGGTCACATGCAACGTAAAACACAACTTTGCAGATTCTGGTACCTTTCGGTATGCACTTACCGAAACAAGTCATAAAAAATGCCAATTCAACCTATAAAGTTGAAACAAACGCGATGAAAAAAAGCCCGCGAAATCGGAGTTCAAACGTTTCACTAAATTCCCCCCAGCGCTGGGGGAAAAACTGGTTTCAACAGCTGTGCTGCGCTGCGTCCATAACGCATGCACAGTGAATAGGTTCGCGGAGCTTGAAACAGTATGCATGCCCAGCGTCTGAGGTCGTGAGCAGTAGTCTAATCTTGGTTGTGTACACAAACAAGTAAATAATCTACTCGTTACGTAAAAAAAACTTGTTGACTGTAGTAAGCAGTTTCTGTCACAGAGAAAGCTCAGTGTCTGGTTTATTCACATCTATATGTCTGCCTGCCTGTCTGCTAAAGACAACATGCAGTACACAGCTTCAATCATTGACCACGTGCAGTTTGAACTTAACACCTATCAGACTATATGACATAGAGAAAATAAGTTGATTTATGACTCGTGCACCCCAGTCCCGTGTCTGCCACATTATGTAATTAGGCAGGTGTGATACACATGATATGTTTTATGTCTGTGGGTTGCAAACAACCTACATTCATTTTTTTCGGATGACTGGATCTGACGGAAACTGGTGCAAACTCTTGTCAGTTTCAAGTACTGCTTTGTACTTGGACGAATGACAGATTCCAGCCACGCAGTAGTTTACCATCTCTGCTGACATGATTTTTGATTGGATCGAGCGCAAATTCAGAGAACATGTATTTTCCAAACCCAACATCTCTATATACATTCCTCGTGGATAACGACTTCTTTTAGTGTATATGATTTTGTTTGACAACAGTATATGAATCCATACTGAAACGACGTATCAAGTACACAAAAAGAAGTTGTTATCCATAAAGAATCTTACTTTCTTGTGACTGGCTATACTTCTAAAATGCCCATCAAACAGATCATCTTTCTGTACACACAATGAACCCTCAGCATATCAGCAAATGAAACAGCCAATCGGAAGCCGTCGTTACACTTGAGTGCATATCCACCCGCTTTGACTGGGTTCGGTCTCCCGAGGGCTTCGTTTCGGTGGAAGTAAGCCCAAGTACAAAATATTGCACTTTTGAATCGCGATTGTACGCTTATAATTTTGTTTATTTGTTTTTGTAAAAGCAGCAATGTATATTACATATCATGAATAAGTGATAAATGTGTTTTAATTATGTTTGATGTTTTGGTTGCATGTGACCTTTAAGCATTTGTTTTGGGATTTTAAACGTGGTTGGCTAACCCAAGTACTTCAGTGTGACCATTGTGTAAAATCCAGATCAAATCAATGCGTATCACTATACGTCACAGTGGTCCTTTGAATGTTTCCATTGCACTTTTAAAATATTATTAAGAAATCGAGAAGTGGGAGGAAGACATTCAATTACTGGAAGATAGAAAGTTCAGTAATTTGTAGGGGATTATTAGATCCCATTGACTGAAACCTCAAACCAAATTTTTACTCTTGATTCGCCGGCTGGATATTGTCAGTACCAGGTTATACAGTCTGGGCTGTACAGTGCTAACCACCTGTCAGTACCAGGTTATACAGTCTGGGCTGTACAGTGCTAACCACCTGTCAGTACCAGGTTATACAGTCTGGGTTGTGCAATGCTAACCACCTGTCAGTACCAGGTTATACAATCTGGGTTGTGCAATGCTAACCACCTGTCAGTACCAGGTTATACAGTCTGGGCTGTACAGTGCTAAACACCTGTCAGTACCAGGTTATACAGTCTGGGTTGTACAATGCTAACCACCTGTCAGTACCAGGTTATACAGTCTGGGTTGTGCAATGCTAACCACCTGTCAGCACCAGGTTATACAGTCTGGGCTGTACAATGCTAACCACCTGTCAGTATTTCAACAATGGCATCACAGCAGACCTTCACTCTATACACAAGACACTTCAAGTCTTTCAGTACAGTTTTAGACGGGCATTTGGAGAAGTTTCTTTCGAAAACAATCCATGGCAAAATTGCCTGTAAGCATTGCAAAACGTGAACCTGCTCGAGCACAAGTTGGTCGGTCAGTGCCTGGTATAACCGAACCAAGTATAAACTGAAGCTGGTGTAAATTTCCAACTTCCAGTAAACACAACTTGATCTGAAGGAGAGGTGCTTCTTACCAAAAACAAAATTACAATTCTCTTTGGAATACCTGTTGACATACAGCTTTAGAAAAACAAAAACACACACACCAAGTCTTAAAAGCAACAGATTTGAGAAAACATTTAAACTCGCTATTGATGCAAATCGCATTGGTGACGCTGGTGTTTGGTTACTGCAACATGCAAACGCCATCGATCAGCGGAGGCTTTGCTTTTCAAAGACATTTGTACAGCACTGGAAAAAATACTTCACATTTGAGACAAAAACATGCCTCCATATTGACACTGCAACCTTTTGAGGTGTATTCGGGCAGTACAAAGTATCCCATTGAAGTGCACCCTGATAACAATCCGCTGCCTGAACGACATCAGTAACTGACGAGGGAGAGTCTGTCATTGCAACAGATTAATCATGAGATCAAGCATATCAAGGGCAAAGACGGATGTTCTTTTCAGAGTCGGTTGATTGGATCAGTACACAAATGCTGTTTTGCTAATCATTCGGGAAGCATGTACTTAACGTTTCTTTAATTGAGGATCTTATGTACGTTTTCCTCCTTGAAGTTATCCATTCAAAAGAACGGGGTTTTTTTCATTGCATTCACGATTACGTGTCTTGTTTGTGTACGCAACGGAAGAGATGGATGAAACAGTTCAGGGTATATTTGGTTGTTGCAAGTACAACGGTGCCAGGTGCTGTCGTGGCTGCATTTGACCCGCTATAAGAGAAAGCGAATAGAATGTCCCCAAACGATCTTGTATTAGTAGTATTAGAGTGATCTGTTCTTGCTGTACGCGAGTACAGGCGTGATCTTTCGAGAAGTTTCCGAATGGGCACTTTTTATCTTGCCGGCCACCTGTGCCTATCTATTAGAGACAGTTTTTCTTCCTGACTTTACGAAATGTTTCTGTTAGACGCACCAAATATGAACACACTTGGAAATACTGAATTAGTGCCAGCTTCCGAGTCCGGATTCAAGGCTGAAGACAGGCTTAAAGACATTCAACTGTGACAGTATTCCGAATATTCCGATATATTTCTGTCAGCACAATATTTTGCGACAGGTATTTGACCTATTGTCTGCCTACTATTAACCGAGACCGTGTGTTTAAGTATGACCTATTGATCACGTATGGCTGTCAGTCAGTCAGCCGGGAAACAACAACGACTTTGTATACCTGTCAGTATTGGGATACTCGATGGAGAGCGAAGCATGAAACGAGCGTACACTGGTCCATCGATCGGGAAAACATGAGCAGCGCTTGAGAATATATACCTGTGTGCTGTGTGGCCTATTGTTAATAGTAGTTGTGATATTGTTAGTATAGACGTCGTAGTAGCAGAAGTAGTAGTAGTAGTAGTAGTAGCAGTAGCAGTAGTAGTAGTAGTAGTAGTAGTAGCAGTAGTAGTAGCAGTAGCAGTAGCAGTAGTAGTAGTAGTAGTAGTAGTAGTAGTAGTAGTAGTAGTAGTAGTAGTAGTAGTAGTAGTAGTAGCAGTAGTAGTAGTAGCAACAGCAGCAGTGGTATACTTGCAATAAACGGCGACTATGCTTATCGTAAGAGGCGACTAACGGGATCGGGATCAGGCAGTCAGGCTCCCTGATTTGGGGGACACGTTACCAATTGTAGTGGTAGTAGTGGGGAATTCAACAACATTTAAACTGACTAAACCTGTAGATCCTTTAACGTGTTTATACTTCATATTAATGGTAAACAGCTTCACTACTTAATTTGTTCATTGAAGAGTATGATATTATGAAACTGATTTCATTTTTGAAATAAATTTTCCAACATTCATAGAAGGCGACTTTGCAGAGGGGAACAAACAGTTTGTTGCTGAAAACATCCCGCACAAGAACTGTAGTGCGCATGGGAGTCAGCGTATTTCATGACGTGGTTATTTTCTTGGAGATGTTTTATTGCTTGTGTGAACGAGGTAAAGCGGTTGCCGCATACGGCTCACGGGCACGTGTAAACTGCAGCGTCAGCAGCGGTAATTCCACCACCCTCCCCTATCTTACCGCTGCGGCCTCAGATCTCGACAATTGTACTCAAGTCCCGTCTTACCACAGCGTGTGCATACTGGAGGTCAAGGTCAGAATGTGCGCGCATGAATGTGCACGCAGGTTCAAGTCAGTTCCTTACAAGTACATCCATTTCACGTAACGATTATCAAAGATGACTAATAATTTCCAACTATCAGTCGACACTATTGAACTATCATATACTGAATTTAGACAGCTACATAAGTAGAGCTGTTATGCATATTCAAATCGATGTTTTTGTTCGACATGTCTAATAATATTACAATTAAATATTTGTACACATGAAAACAGCTGAGAACTCCTCTGGTTGGAAAGTCCATTAGCAAGCACGAGAGGTATTTGTAGCGCCGACCATCTGTCAGGAGGGAATACCTGAGCCCCCCTTACACACACCTGGAGGTGGAGGGGGGAGTGATTCCACACACCTGGGAGGATGATGCATTCCATACTCAGGGTTTTGCAGCGAAGCCAAACTTCCCTCGTTAGACAGTATCTCGTCCATGTCGCTCCCCCTATGATACGGAATACTTTACGAAACTATTAACTGGGCGGGGAGGAATTCAGATTTCATTATAACGAAGCTTGCTATAATGGGCTATGTATGTTCACTTTTACGGCACATATACAGGATGTGTATTATATGTGTTGGATGGTGAAACATAATGTCAGTTTTGAACTGACAACGTAATGATATTTTGGAACAAGCATTTCCAGCGTTAAAGGTATCCTGTGCTGTGACATTATGTCCTGCACACATGCCAATAACGTGTGGTGCCGATATTGTGCTCGATTTGGAACCTGTATTAACGTCGGTGGGCGAGGAGATATCTATGACAATACACTACATAAACCACGATAACGCTGACACCGGTGATGCTTTTCATAGGTAGTGACGTCGATCTGAGAAACACGTTGGAACAGATGTTCGTGCGGCCGGATATTTGCGCTACGCAAAAGAATGATTTGCTATCTGATACACTATTTACATTACACGAAGGTCAAATCTGTGTTCGCTACGCAGTATATAGCGCTATACTCTTTTTTAAAAAAAACTACATTAACACGTGCCAGTGTAATACATTTGACAGTTTGTTGACATACTCGCAAACACAAACAATGTACTCGTAGTATTATTTCATATATAATTTACCAAGCCACTGAAACTCCCAACCTTGAACCTTATATAGGTATCCACTCATGGAAAACACTACTCAAACGGTCTGAATGAAACATGGTTTTTTTTATAGATAACTCATGCCAAGAACTGACATGTGATCATGCAAGGCCATGCACCCCGTGATCTAGGGCGTAGCTGCTTCGTCACACTACTCACCCCCGAGACGTTGTAAGTATCCACATGTAGCCTGGAGTAGCACCGGACGCTGTTTACCTGTTCATGTGCATTGTTGGTCTAGGGGAAAGTTGGCATCGCAGCAGGCACCGACCAAGGTAACTTATTCCGTCGCTGCCACTGACACAGCACACGCTAGTTTTGCAAGAAGTGTAATCTGTCTATTTTAAAACAGCACAGGCATTCCAGTATAGCAGCGCGGAGAGGACCAGTGTAGGTTTCCTGGCGTGTTTTCTTGCTGGCTCTAGCATCTCTTAGCTTCTTTTAACAGTAGTGTTGGTGAGATCGCGCGGCGGCTCATCTCTCCTACTTCCGTGTAACGTGCAAGCGGCGTCCATTGATCGGCACTAGCAGGAGGTACCGCGAGATGCGGACACTATAGCACTAACTTGTAATTACGTGCAAAGTGGCGACTCGAGGGACAACCAACTTCGTCCTCCCTCAATTTTCTGAAGCAATTTGAACATGAATTGGCGGGTTGAGTTAGCTTTGTGTTTAGAAGACTGAGCTGCCGAAGCTCAATTACTGCTCATTAATAATCCACAACGCCTGGGCTAGATACAGCATGTGACTCAGTAGCAAGGTTGTACTGTGTACAGAGTCCGAGTGAGTGATTGTGTGAGTGTAGTTTTACGCCGCACTCAGCAACTTCCCAGCTGTATGACGGCGGTCTATGGGTAGTGGAGTCTGTACCAGATAACCCAGTGATCAACGCAGTGTCCGATATATTGAGGGTATCGTAACATATCGGCACCGAACATGGGTCCTAAGAGGACCTTTTATGCTTACTGGAATATCTCCAACAACGGCGAAACCATAATGCACTCAGTGCTGAATCGCTCACTGGAAAGAGCTTGTAACGCGAAGTTGATTAACGAAATATAGTATAAAGTGTTTTAAGTGAGCGGGTCAGGGAGTTTAACTCAACTTGTTATCGTATGAGTATGTGAGAGTGGGTCTAGTTTTACCCCGCACTCAGCAATATTCCAGTTATATGCCGGCGGTCTGTAAATAATTGAATCTGGACCAGACAATCCAGTGATCAACAGACTGAGCACAGATGTGCACAAGAGGGATACGATGACATGTGTCAACCAAGTCAGCGAGTGATAGTGTGCATGAGTCTGGGAGTGATTGATAGGGTGAGTGGATATGTGACAACGTACGTGATTGAGAGATAGTGTGTATGAGTCTGGGAGTGCTTGACACGGTCACCAAATAACTTCACAAACAGGCAATAAGTTTCAGGCACTAAAAGCAATTGAAGGGTGATAAGACTGGGCGTGGTTTTGTAATACCCATCTCCCTCCCGACTTGAATATTCTTTCAGACGGTGGGTTACAAAGGTCCCTATCTCAGTTTTACCCTCCGTTGTAGATATTCATGTCCTGATGTGTTGAAAATAAACAATTATGTGCTTTCACACGATATGTTTGCACGGTGAAAAAACTCATTGTTCGTCTACACAAAGTAAAAACCACCAACTCACCCTCTATCAGGGAGTGGCTTGTACCAAGTGATCTGAATGTTAAACATTTCTTAAAATGATTACACAACTTGTGAAACACACTTTTTCTATAAATGTCTTGGTCGTTTAGTTCGAGATGAAAAACAGATAAAAAGATACGGATGGCCTAACCACCTCTCTAAAACTACAACAGAACAGCGGTCGTCTCGATAACTGTCTTATCCATCTACCCCTGCTCTATCGCCTGTCGACTATCCACTTCCAGCAGCCGCGAGTCACACACCCCTTACAAGACAAGCTGAGCCTTCGTCGCACCAGGAACGTTCAGCCTCTTATGGTGAAATCCAACGGGGAAATAACTGTCAGTAAGCGATTCCTAATTGATTCTGTATATAAAAGGCTTTTTCAAAGTATCGAGGTCGATATGAGGCGGTTGCAGCGTTGACAACTACGTCTATGCGAGTACACGAAAGACACACTACGTCAATCCCCACAATGACCAAATGACCAGATCTGAATTGACTAAAGGGGCATTGATTAGGGTCTTAAAGGCCCCTGGCCTATAGTTCCCCAGCAAACGAAAATCTCCGATAATTCTAGTGTTTACTCTCGTGTGAATACGCTAACATCATTAAGACCAACTGATCTCTGAAATGGCAGTGTTTAATTCGTTACCACAGGACGTTGCTGAGTAAACGGCTGAGCTTTTGTGAGAGTATTTTTGTGTAAATAAATATATGTTGAGACATTTCACAAATGCACTATTGTAATTGTCCTTGACACTGTCTGCCAAAAACACCGACACTGCACAGCAATCGATACCACAGTGATATTAAAGCAGCATCATTTCCAAAACGTTTATGAATAACTGTTTGTCTGTCGTTTGTTTGAATGACACAGATTACATGCTGTTCTCCTTTATCAAATATCTATGTTGTGTGTTTTAAATGATGTCGTCAAGAACCAAGTATGATGTAACATGCGTACATCACAAAGGCTATTGTGCCAATCTGTAAGATGACGTCAATAGTTTGTCAATTTCCCTCGATGCCGAGGTGTAAGAGCCGTTTTCTATCCGGACGTACCCTACGACCTTGTACCTTGTGTTGCACCCTTTGGTGATCCAGGTTGCAATCGTTCGTCATCTGTTGCTTGTTGTAAGACGCCATAAACAGGATCTGGAGGTCTGTTCTCTGAATTGATTGCTCGTGTTATCATATTTCAACGATATTTATGCTCATGATTGCTGTCAATTGATTATCCAAACTAGTTTATTTTCTGACCAATAACATAACTGGAACATTGCTGAGTTCGGCATTAAACAACAGCCACAGTAAAGTGGTTCGTCACATCAGTCTCTCGTTTGTCAGATTATTACAGAAATGTCACTACGTCTTTCCGTCTCCCACTCTCCCAGTCTGACTGTAGCCATACTCCATCACTCAGAGTACCAAGGAGATTATACCATCTGTGCCATGTTACTCTCTTTACGTAAAATACAAGGGATATCATCGTGTCCGTTCAGTCTGATTGACAAAGCATTCGTTGAAGACCTTCTCAAACCGGATCAGTTACAGATATATCAAAACATAAATATCAACAGTGAAATATACGTTCTACGTGCCATTCAGGATTTCAGCTTAGCGCTGTTGATAATGAACTGTAATACCTTGAAACATCCATGTAGTCAGCAAATCAATTTCAGCAAGAGGACAATCTTCAATATCCCCAGCAATGGTACAACACACTTTCTGAATAAGTCCACTAGTTATGGCTATGTCAAATGTTACACTCTTCTTCACATTGGTCTAACGAAAAGGAACAAATACACGCTATATTCATATACCAGCATGCTTGTATCGACAACAGACTGTTTGTGTGCTTTCACGGTTTGATCTTCGTCAGTAATGCTGATACTGGATATAGAGTGGTGATTTTGATTTATGTCATTAGGTTCTTGAATACCCACAAAGTGGGATGAGAATACCGAAAGGTTGTAAGGTTGTGCTCTGGAAAGGAGCACTGCCAGTAGTTAAAGTAGAAACATAACTTGTTGTTTTCTAAACTTTTGTTCAGAAATCCAAAACTAACACAAGAAACCAGTTCTCCACCAGACCTATGTATATGCCCAGTTTGGTGAAGAAATATTTAGTGCTTTCATATATTGCCAAGTCCCGGGGGATAAATATAATGGGGCTACATGTTTTTAGAAGAACTCACCGACGAAGATCAAGTGTTTGCAGATGTGTGCTTCCCTTCCTGATTCACATCTGAATAAAGACAGATCGATGGCACCATACAATAGCCTACATTGTTTCTAAAAGCTGTAAACATTCCCCCTGTAATGGCATTGTACAAGACGCACAAGTCATGTAGCGATAAGAGTTTCACAAGTGTCGGCAGGTAATGTGAATTAGTGTGCTACAGTCAGACTCTTCTCGGCGTGGGACGTGAACAGCGAGGCCATGTTGTCGAATCACCGGGTTCACCGACCAAGCTCAAACAGATATAGAAATCCAGAAAGGTTCCATCGTCTGTATGAATAATATAAGCATTGGGAAATAGAAACCAGACATGGATTCTGTGCTTAGTACTGTTAACATTTTAATCGATGTTAAATGTCATATGATCTTCGATCGTTCTAAACCAGCATGGCACCAGACACATTTAAAGATCAGTCCCCATTGTGAAACATCTGCTGGTGTTGAAACATCATCGCAGTCGTCATCTTTGTTGTTGTTTTATTTACAGATGAAAATAGATGCAGCAAAGGGGGTTTGGGCTAGCTGGGCCGATTAAGAACCTTTCAGAGACACTACAGCCTCCTTCGATACCAGAGGCGACGTTTCGCTTTGTAAATGTGTAAATGGAACCAAACCGCCACCTTTCCCATGTCAGTCAAAAGATTGGGAGATTCCAAGCCTGAGACACCAAGAACAATGAGAAGGCAGACCACGTGGTAAAACGTGGGATGCCAACGTGACATTTCTTGAGAGGTCCGATTTCCTGCCATGTACCTTTCGAATCGTGTCAATCACATTTGTGTTAAATAATAAGTGAGAACGACCTTGTCGCTAAAGAGCATGTCTGTGCCAAAGCCAGGTAGTCACTGACAAGGTGTTGGACAGTCTCGTTAAATTGATTACATCGTATACATTTCGTATTTATGTTTTGAACCAAAGCCATACATCAATTGACGGTTACAAAGCACATTTAAGGCCAGTCGACTCGGCATGGCACACGAGAGGGTCATTCTGCAAAAAGATTAACATTATTTCACGAAAAGCCTCCACTTTTATCAAATCACACTGAATTATTTCTTTCGTGCATTCAAAAACACCCAAATTATGTGATAGAACGGGCACGGCATACGTGACTATTCGTGGCTTTGACATAATGGATCTCAACTAAAAGTTCTACATTTGTATTCTACAAGGAGTTTTTCTGTATATTGGCTCTTTGTCTCTAATCTGACTCTAAGTATTTTTTAACCTGTCCTCCGTCGAGAGTAATGTACGGATACCCATTCCCCTATCCTTTCAAATCGCAGCATGTTATCACCCAACGGGCATGTATAAGGAATAGACTGAACAATATTTGTTTTAGTGTTTGATCTCCATGAGAAGGATGTCCGTAAGAGGTGACTGACAAGATTCGAGAGGAACATGGCAGAAATGAGAACCTGTCTGGAAATTTCAAGTTGTCTAGGATAACAACCTTCCTCCTTTCACAGCAAAACGAACGTAAAGGATTGAATCACAAAGAGAAGAAGAAAGAACTAAACGAATAGTTTCGTCAATAGAAACGGGCTCTAAAGTTAGCACCTCCCTATGCAAATGTTTCTCAGGTCCGGCAACATCCATAAAGACTTAAGTAAAACAATATTCACTCAGACAGGTCAGTACAGTCCAGTGTCTTCAACATTTTCGTAGTGAACCAAACACTTTGAAAGCTGTTGTCCGACGTTGGTAACGTTTTGTTTCTTCAGTGTTTCTTTCAATGTTGTTTTTAACCAACAACTGATCCTTTCAAACCATCGACCTTTTCTGCTCCATACAAGTGACCTCATGTAAGTGTCGTGAGATGATACAAGATGCGAGAGTCAGCATGTAAAGTTTCCATACGTCTGTTCAGACACATAGCAGGACGGAAGTTTTTCGAGTCGCCTGTCTTTTCAAGTAGTGTTGTCGTTGCACAACCAAGACGGAAATGCCGTGTATCCAGGAGAGAATCTAGACAATGATGTAATGGCCTTTGGACACGAGGGAACAGTTTCCAATACTACTTTCGGACGCTGTCGGGCCCTGGCGTCAGATTTTGATGTTTTAATGACTTTTTCAGGCAGTTTGTTGTAATGAAAAACATTTTAATATACTCCTCAACCCATGTGTCCTGTTGCTGGATTGAGACCACACCTACTTCCAAACCCGTTCACTATCATAATTAATGGTAGTTCTTTTCTCGTGATGGGATTATATTGCCTGTACAATCGTTTTTCATCAGTTTGAAATAGGGTATTGAATTATATTTTCCTGTTCTACTTTCCTTTTATTTCTCTCCAAACCTTTAACCTTCAAGAATCAACAATAGTATTTAGATTTGTTTCTCTTTATGATTCTGTTGAAATGATTTTTTATTTCTAAGCTGGCATCAATTGATACATCAGTTTATTTTTGAATGAAATGAACAAAATATACACGGGGTCATAAAAAAAGATCAGTAACAGGAGAGAAATCGGATTCAGAGGGAAACTCAAAATCGTGGTCAACATCAGGGATTTGTGAGTATAAGCGTAGGCTGTCGGCGACAAGGGAATGAATTGATATCGGAAGAACAATGCGAACGTTCATTTGCAGCGTCGGGTCTGGTGCTACTGGAACTGAGGGTTCTTACAAAGGTGTTTGACAGCTGTCAGTTACCTCACTTTGCGTCCACAACTTCTGTCGCCGGAACAGGTCAAGGTTATTCTGCTGTCAGATATGTACATGTGTGTACAAGGACATGGATACGTCCCGGTGCTGCTTCAGTGATTTGCCATCAGTAGTGAGGAATTTGTGTCCATCTTGTTGCTTTAGATCAACATAACATAGACAATTATTGTCTGTAAATTTTCAGGACGGTTAATGGTTTCTACTCATGTGGATAACTATATGTTTATTCATGATACTCGTGTCCCATGTCCCAGGCGACGTTGCTAGTGTATTTCACAAACAAGCTGAGATCTGCATCACTTCCGGCTTTTTCACCCACCTCAAGTTGATATGACCGATAACACCTCAGACTCACCCGTCCATTCCCATACTGAAGGACATGATGTTGTTTGAGTGAGTGAGTGAGTGAGTGAGTCCAGTTTTACGCCGTTTTTAGCAATATTCCACCAGTGTCATGGCGGGGCACCAGAAATGGGGTTCGCACAATGTACCCATGTGAGGAATCGAACCCCGGGTCTGCCATAGCCTCTGGTCGGGACAGTCTTGTATCACCAAAATGTCGTCACCTATATGCCGGCACATCATTCAGATTCTTTCAATGTTTAGCGATGCCAAGATCAGCTGCTTTGCTTCCTTACACTTTTACGCAAGATTGGAAATTATTCACCTCGTATCACTTGTATCGCATCAATATTTTACATCCGGGTCAATATGCTCCTAAGGTCAACAGGTCGGCTGTATGCTCCTAAGGTCAGCAGGTCGGTTAAGTAGCTACATTAAACCATGAATTGACAACAGGAGGCTGTAGATGGGCAGAATTGGTATGAGTATGTATACCACGGTCGTCTTTGCGGTCTCGCCACGAAAGGTATACCCGGCATAAGGCCAATAGCGGTCGTGCAAGGAGCTATCGATCTATGTGTCGCCGACCGATCAACACAGTGCTCCCGCAAGTTTAATGATTTTCATAAAACACCAATAAAAGGGATTTCTTTGAATGAATAGCTTCCATGATCACATTTTAAGGATCATTAAAGCAAGAGTGATTTTTAAAAAAAATAAAATCTTTAATGAAAGCAACAAAGCTAACTGATATAAAATTGTATTTAATTGCCCAGCGCAGCCATGGTGACGTGACAGTTACCGCCCAGGAATAACTCACTTGCCAACTGCAACCTTCAGTTCTGAGCATTGCTTCTTATTTATTGATTCGTTCACTGGCTAGCAGACATTGTTGTTTTTGTCTTCGACTTCTTCTAGTAAAACCAATTATTCTACAGGATATAGCAGCAAAATTGGACTAATATTCCCCCATAAAATATTCAAACCGATTGACTTTTTCTCGCGGGTTCAGCATGCGGTACAAACTAAATGTCGGAGTATAATTACGCTTCGGACGAATGTCATGTTCTGCTTCGAAAATCCTCTGCTTTTCATTCTGTTTCTCATAAGACGTGTTGACTTCGATAAGGTTTCTGCAAATGAGGTGGAGCCGTGGCGACAGGTGTTGACTTCAGTCTAATTGCATGCTGAAGACGCGTCTCTTACATTTAACTCCATTCAACCTCCTCTCAAGACACTAAAACAGCATGTGCCCTTTACATAAAGTTCCCCCTCATTACTAAGACGTCGGCGTCCGTTGCATATAAAGCTCCCCTCATTACTAAGATATTGGCGTTAGATATATTAAGCTCACCTCAAAAAGACGTTGGTGTCTGTTATATTTAGTTCTCCTCAATACTAAGATGCCAGTGGCCGTTATATTTAGCTTTCCTCATAACTAAGATGTCTGTGAATCAAGAGAAGGTGTTCTTAGTTAACAGTCAGTCAAAAGTACTTAACTGCTGGTTAAAAGATACCCCGAGTTTTGAACAACCTGGCCACGGTAACAAAAGGCCGAGTCAAGATGGTAGGTCGGGCCGCCATTGCCATCTCTTTGCCATTCCCATACACTAACGTCCTCAGCAACACAGTGTTCTGACTAGTTCCGGAGCCCAGGAACAGTAACAAAATGTACCTTTCAACGTCTCTTGGTATGACGCGGTCGGGAATCGATTTACCAACCTGGGGCCTTGATGGCTAACATGCGATATTGTATACATCCATTACAGGCGAATAAAGATTCCATATCTACTGAGGCTGATCGATATGTTCTGAGCTTTACATATCAGAAACAACAGCAATATATGACATAGAGGTATATCACAAAAATAGGTGAATTGTGTAACATGTGTCACTGTGACAAGGCAGTGAATGGCGGTGTTATGGACATTTGGAATCAGGACACACGAGGGGAACTTGCAATTATCATGATCATATATTTACTGAAAAAGGCATATACTCCAACAATCATCCCTGGAGATATGAGTACATCTCTAAATGTGGCACGGCAGGACCAACGACACCCCCGTTCTTGAAGACTTGTGGCGTCATCGTCACCATCCAGGTCATGGCGTATCGCTCAGTGCAATATACGTAGTTCATTTCTTCTAGGTCTTTCTCAGTACATTCTATTACCACAGAGACATTGGTGGTGAGCAAGTCATGCCCAAGATCTGTGGCATTACCAGTACCAGTGAAGCAAACACCTCAAACCTTCCTATCAGCTTCGTGTCCTGCATGCCGAGGGTGTCATCACAGTAGACCTTCTTGGAAAAGACTAGATGACAGACTAAACATGCTTACTTTCATTTCGGAGGTATTATGGGGCGACATTCATACTTAGAGACACGGGGAGCTCAAGCACCTTGCCATATAAATCAGGAATCTACACATCAATCGTTCCCATGACGACAGTCAGTGGGTATGGCTTTAAGCTCCTTCAGTTACAACCATGTTCCTCTGAACTCCTTGCAGCTCCGACTGGAACCATTTTGAATCAAATGCGACTGCGGCGACACCTATGTTGGCCAAATCTCCAGACCCCTCATCCAAGACTCAAGGAACACCAGACCTCAGTTAGAAAACAGGATTCCAAATCAGCCATTGCCGACCACATCAGAGACCACCCAAACCACACCATCAACTGGAACATCAAAATCTCAGAAAAGAACCAATCAGACTACAAAATCCGCAAGCTATTAGAGACACTCCACATCATGAAGATTGAACCAACGATCAACAGAGGTGAGGGCTACCAAACTCCACTCGCATATCATCACTTGTTAAAATAATTCTGTACTTCAACCCACTTTTATATAACAACACTTTACTGGCTTCCAATCTCCTATACCATACTCCTTACTATACCATACTTTTGGCTTCCCATCAGTTTGTGTATATCAACCCCATTAATTGTATAAACAACTCATCTTCTTCTTATTTATTGTAACAACAATTCATGTATACATGTATATTCACTCCACAAATTTATTACTCTGTACCATTTGCTTGACAACGACATTATTATCTATGTCGAAACGTCGCAATCATTGAATAAAAGAAGTTGTATATCCATAAATCAGAATAGTCCTCATTTGTCATCTACTCAACTTCTAGAATGCCTAGCAAAGATGAGAGTATGTTTTCTGTAAATTGTATTATTAAGTAAGTAATAATTATTATTGGGACACAACGTTTTGTGTTTTGAGTGATAGCTATTACGGGTCACATTTCGCATCATAAATGTTCAGTGCTTCTAGTATTTTGGCTGCAGGCGTTTAAGGAAGTGCTCTAGAAGTGCTCTAGGGTTGCCTCCCATGATTAATTGTTGGCCGAGAAAATTCTACGTTGATGGTCGTTTCTGCTCGAATATTCACGAATCGGTGACTGTGTATATAACGGCTGGTTGTCGTGTCGACAGGGACACACACAAAGATTAACTGGAATATATATCTGTCTGTCTCTCCGCCAACGCTTGGCCTAATATAGTCGCTGCCTGACCACCCTCTGTGTTACATTCAGTAAAACTGTTTCTCACTTTCACACCAAAACTTTGGTGAGTTGACATTCTATTTGTGACCCATTACTTTACATTTGACTCAGTTGTATTGTACATGAAACCTCTCTCGTGAATTTTTGCATCTTGGTCTTGTTTGCTGAATGCAAATTATTCAAAATGTCAGATTCTTCAGCGTTACATTTTGCTGGCTCTGAGGGGATTTCCTACACCTTTTCTCAAGACAATTTTTAACCGTAACAATGTCGAAAAGCGGATCTTGAAAGCAACCAGAGTTACTTACATTTGTCGTTTCTAAATTAGCTAAAATCTGGATAGTATCTTCATGTAGCATTTTAAACGAATTTAGTCTCATATATTTTTTTTCAGTTTGAGTGTTTGGGGGTGGGTGGGGGTGGGTTTGTCCTCAAATGCTTAACTATTGTAAGTTGTTTTGTATAGCGTGAGAAAACGGCTGCATGGTGAATGGTATGTGCATGGGTTTGCTCACATCTGTCACAAACATGCCTGCCACGAAGTGCAACTGAAGCGATGGTAACGAAGGTGTCTCCCTGGGGTAAAATGTGAGTGGTGGGTTGTGTCCCCACCCAGAACATCTCTGTGTTAGCTGCACAAAGTGCGACTCAAGCGTTTACGAAAGGCAATCAAATGTATATTTATTTAATTTCAATATTCTGTGGGCGCACAGAGAAAATTTAAATAGGTTATGTATGTCACGTTTACAAGTAACTGTTTAACCATTTGGTTAGATAAACACGTATATTTAACACTTAGCCAAGAGAGATGTAACCGACTGTTATTATTGAGTTTTACTGTGTTTTTATTGGCTATATCCGATAGAAGGGACATTTACCAGAAGACTTCAACAACATGTCACTACTCCTTGAACAACGCATGTAGCTTTATAGCGTTGTGTTGCCACCCTGTGCAGGCAGAGATATTACTTGTGTGCAGAAGAGGACTCAACCACACTGTAACAACTTGTCATACAAACACTGACATCGAAACGATGCAGTTTCTGAATAAACGAATTGTCAATACATGGTTGTGACAAAATATCCAAACGTTATGTCGAAAGTACGAGTGGTCCAGCTGTCAATATATTGTCGCAATATGCTATGTCGAGTTACACCCTTCCCCCAATCCAGGATCCGCTGCTGGTGGAATGCCATAGAGGATGTTATCATCCTCAGTCTGTCAGCGCCATACTCACCTGTCGATGGTTCACCAAAGTTGGTGTACAACCTGCATTACTCTGCATTCTCCTCCTGTTTACAGTTTAAAAGCCATGATGTACTTGGCGTACCAGCGTCATTCATTTACCGTGTTACACTTGGATGCCAGGTCCTGCAGGGATCCCCAGTGGTGGTTCATACAATCACATCAATCATTCTTTGGAAACAGTGTGACTTGGCATTGTTAAGATCCAGTATTGTCAATACCCAGCATTGTTAACATCCAGCATTGTTAACATCCAGCATTGTTAACATCCAGCATTGTTAACATCCAGCATTGTTAATATTCAGCATTGTTAACACCCAGCATTGTTAACACCCAGCATTGTTAATATTCAGCATTGTTAACACCCAGCATTGTTAACACCCAGCATTGTTAATATTCAGCATTGTTAACACCCAGCATTGTTAACACCCAGCATTGTTAATATTCAGCATTGTTAACACCCAGCATTGTTAATACCCAGCATTGTTAATATTCAGCATTGTTAACACCCAGCATTGTTAATACCCAGCATTGTTAATATTCAGCATTGTTAACACCCAGCATTGTTAACACCCAGCATTGTTAACACCCAGCATTGTTAATATTCAGCATTGTTAACACCCAGCATTGTTAACACCCAGCATTGTTAATATTCAGCATTGTTAACACCCAGCATTGTTAACACCCAGTAGCTGGAGCGGGGTGAGTTGGTTGTACACCATACATGGGCTGCCAACATGGTACACAATGTGAGGAATCGAAATCGCGTCTTCAGTGTGACCAATGAACGCTTAAACCACATAACTACCAGGAATGTATTACAAGGTAGACTGTTCTCCGGACCGTTCTCCGGACTGTTCTCCGGACTGTTCTACCTGTGAGTGTGTTGTAGAATTTTTCAATTCAAGGTATTGCCTCTTGTCTCATATTGTGTCTCATGCCACAAAAAACTAGTACAGCGTGGTGATAATTATACACTTACTGCTCTCTATTTGATCCTTTCGACCATGTTGGATGGCTGTGCTGAGAGGAAGACACTAGCAATATTGTCTGCTGACCGGAATCAGGTGGTCAGACTTGACTGACGCATATCATCTACTCCCAAGTGTGTAAATCGATGTTCGTACTGTTGATCACCGGATTGTCCGGTCTAAACTCGATTACTTACAGGCCGCCAACCCATGGCTGGAATATTGATGAATGCGGTGTTCAACACAATGAAATCCAAGACCAGATCCACTATTGTCTATGTTGCTGTCACAACTTAGGTATTATAATACCTTATAATTTGTATAACCAACTGTGTGTACTGCCAAACTGATACTTGAGTAGCGATTTTTGAGCAAGCCTGATTTTAGATAACTGTAGATTATTAAAACATCACAAAGCTTTGTGGTTTGTTTGTTTTACCCCTAGTTCCTTTCAGTTGAGGTTAATTTCAGTAACAGCTTTGGAATCAACATGCAACAACGCAGAATTTGGTTTTCAAAGCACGCACATCATGATGTAGTGTTTTCGTACGGATCATGTCAAAGAGAGTGGGTAGCGGTTGATTAATACCGTAGCTATAACGTCAGCCTTGAAACAAGTAGGTCCATAGCAAACAAACCAAAATCAACAACGACCCTATGGTGACACCCGATCCGTCAAGTAGCAGATCCTGACCTAATGATCCCACTGTAGTCGGTAATGACGCCAAACATTAGGATTATAACGTTCCTGACACTCTCCCTTCTCCACAGTCCTCTACATGAACATCATCCCTGGTTTATATCGAACTGAACGTGCGGAAACACTATCCCGTCCATTATCGCATTCAAACAACGTATCGTGGTCAGGTGGGATGCCGGAGCGTTTTTCACGCGTTGTAGAGATGCATTGATATAAAACGCTAATACACGTCTTTACGCACTAACGGAACATGTTTAAACTCCAATTTCGCTAATAGAGTAAATAATCATTCAAGCTAAATTGTAAATCCCACTTGGGTAGCCATTATCGTGCTAAAAAATATAAATTGAGGGAAAATAGATTCCCACAATGATTGTCAGAGATTGTGTCACGCGGGATGAAGTCGTGCAGCGATCAAGCCATGATCTCTACTGAAATTGTCTTTTAAAGAGAGTATCTTCGCCAACAACGCCAAGCTGCTGTGTAACTAGTGAGACGTTTCCATATCTCACACATCTAAAGACGATTGAAATACAGAAGTAACTGATTGATGCTATAGAGAAAATTGACACTATCAGTATGAATGTTTAATCCACGTGGGAAAGAAGACAGAAACTCGTGGCGGTGCTGTGGTTTGATGAGCGCTGTAGGGAGATCGACCCTTGTTTTACTTGTAGCGGACAAGCGTACATTGCGGTAATGGATTGAGTGACAGTCCTATCATTTCGACCGCCGCACTAATACCCTGCAGCGATGTCATCAAGTGTGACCCTCATCTGGGTGTATTCATGATTGAGTTGGAATGGATAACAGATTCTGATCGTAGACAAATGGCCTGTCCCTTGACGGGGACTTACATGATGGCCTTTATTAGTCGTCTCAGCAGTGACGGAGGCTGGATTGGAAGTGGTGTGTGTGCGTGCGTGCGTGCGCGCGCGCGTATGTATGTATGTAGGTAAGTAGGTAGGTAGGTAGGTAGGTAGGTAGGTAGGTAGGTAGGTTTTATCTTATGAGTGGGTAGGGTTGTACACCACTTTTTAGAAATATTCTAATAATATGAATGCGAGGGACACCAGAAACCTTCTTCACACATTGTATCCAGGAGGGGAACTGAACTCTGGTCATCTGGTCATTGAACGCTACTGTTTAACCAGTAGGCTGTCCCCTTATGTTGAGTGTGTTGTAGTCTGACCTGTGGACGGTTTGTACATGTGTTTATATGCAGATTGTATATTGAGTGTGTGGTAGTCTGACCTGTGGACGGTGTGTACATGTGTTTATATGCAGATTGTATATTGAGTGTGTGGTAGTCTGACCTGTGGACGGTTTGTACATGTGTTTATATGCAGATTGTATATTGAGTGTGTGGTAGTCTGACCTGTGAACGGTGTGTACATGTGTTTATATGCAGATTGTATATTGAGTGTGTGGTAGTCTGACCTGTGAACGGTTTGTACATGTGTTTATATGCAGGTTGTATATTGAGTGTGTGGTAGTCTGACCTGTGAACGGTGTGTACATGTGTTTATATGCAGGTTGTATATTGAGTGTGTGGTAGTCTGACCTGTGGACGGTTTGTACATGTGTTTATATGCAGATTGTATATTGAGTGTGTGGTAGTCTGACCTGTGGACGGTTTGTACATGTGTTTATATGCAGATTGTATATTGAGTGTGTGGTAGTCTGACCTGTGAACGGTGTGTACATGTGTTTATATGCAGGTTGTATATTGAGTGTGTGGTAGTCTGACCTGTGAACGGTGTGTACATGTGTTTATATGCAGGTTGTATATTGAGTGTGTGGTAGTCTGACCTGTGAACGGTTTGTACATGTGTTTATATGCAGGTTGTATATTGAGTGTGTGGTAGTCTGACCTGTGGACGGTTTGTACATGTGTTTATATGCAGATTGTATATTGAGTGTGTGGTAGTCTGACCTGTGGACGGTTTGTACATGTGTTTATATGCAGGTTGTATATTGAGTGTGTGGTAGTCTGACCTGTGGACGGTTTGTACATGTGTTTATATGCAGATTGTATATTGAGTGTGTGGTAGTCTGACCTCTGAACGGTTTGTACATGTGTTTATATGCAGGTTGTATATTGAGTGTGTGGTAGTCTGACCTGTGAACGGTGTGTACATGTGTTTATATGCAGGTTGTATATTGAGTGTGTGGTAGTCTGACCTGTGAACGGTTTGTACATGTGTTTATATGCAGATTGTATATTGAGTGTGTGGTAGTCTGACCTGTGGACGGTTTGTACATGTGTTTATATGCAGATTGTATATTGAGTGTGTGGTAGTCTGACCTGTGAACGGTTTGTACATGTGTTTATATGCAGATTGTATATTGAGTGTGTGGTAGTCTGACCTGTGAACGCTTTGTACATGTGTTTATATGCAGATTGTATATTGAGTGTGTGGTAGTCTGACCTGTGAACGGTTTGTACATGTGTTTATATGCAGGTTGTATATTGAGTGTGTGGTAGTCTGACCTGTGGACGGTTTGTACATGTGTTTATATGCAGGTTGTATATTGAGTGTGTGGTAGTCTGACCTGTGAACGGTTTGTACATGTGTTTATATGCAGGTTGTATATTGAGTGTGTGGTAGTCTGACCTGTGAACGGTTTGTACATGTGTTTATATGCAGGTTGTATATTGAGTGTGTGGTAGTCTGACCTGTGAACGGTGTGTACATGTGTTTATATGCAGGTTGTATATTGAGTGTGTGGTAGTCTGACCTGTGGACGGTTTGTACATGTGTTTATATGCAGGTTGTATATTGAGTGTGTGGTAGTCTGACCTGTGAACGGTGTGTACATGTGTTTATATGCAGATTGTATATTGAGTGTGTGGTAGTCTGACCTGTGAACGGTGTGTACATGTGTTTATATGCAGATTGTATATTGAGTGTGTGGTAGTCTGACCTGTGGACGGTTTGTACATGTGTTTATATGAAGGTTGTATATTGAGTGTGTGGTAGTCTGACCTGTGGACGGTTTGTACATGTGTTTATATGCAGGTTGTATATTGAGTGTGTGGTAGTCTGACCTGTGGACGGTTTGTACATGTGTTTATATGCAGATTGTATATTGAGTGTGTGGTAGTCTGACCTGTGGACGGTTTGTACATGTGTTTATATGCAGGTTGTATATTGAGTGTGTGGTAGTCTGACCTGTGGACGGTTTGTACATGTGTTTATATGCAGATTGTATATTGAGTGTGTGGTAGTCTGACCTGTGGACGGTTTGTACATGTGTTTATATGCAGGTTGTATATTGAGTGTGTGGTAGTCTGACCTGTGGACGGTTTGTACATGTGTTTATATGCAGATTGTATATTGAGTGTGTGGTAGTCTGACCTGTGGACGGTGTGTACATGTGTTTATATGCAGATTGTATATTGAGTGTGTGGTAGTCTGACCTGTGGACGGTTTGTACATGTGTTTATATGCAGGTTGTATATTGAGTGTGTGGTAGTCTGACCTGTGAACGGTGTGTACATGTGTTTATATGCAGGTTGTATATTGAGTGTGTGGTAGTCTGACCTGTGAACGGTTTGTACATGTGTTTATATGCAGATTGTATATTGAGTGTGTGGTAGTCTGACCTGTGGACGGTTTGTACATGTGTTTATATGCAGATTGTATATTGAGTGTGTGGTAGTCTGACCTGTGGACGGTTTGTACATGTGTTTATATGCAGATTGTATATTGAGTGTGTGGTAGTCTGACCTGTGAACGCTTTGTACATGTGTTTATATGCAGATTGTATATTGAGTGTGTGGTAGTCTGACCTGTGAACGGTGTGTACATGTGTTTATATGCAGGTTGTATATTGAGTGTGTGGTAGTCTGACCTGTGGACGGTTTGTACATGTGTTTATATGCAGGTTGTATATTGAGTGTGTGGTAGTCTGACCTGTGAACGGTTTGTACATGTGTTTATATGCAGGTTGTATATTGAGTGTGTGGTAGTCTGACCTGTGAACGGTTTGTACATGTGTTTATATGCAGGTTGTATATTGAGTGTGTGGTAGTCTGACCTGTGAACGGTGTGTACATGTGTTTATATGCAGGTTGTATATTGAGTGTGTGGTAGTCTGACCTGTGGACGGTTTGTACATGTGTTTATATGCAGGTTGTATATTGAGTGTGTGGTAGTCTGACCTGTGAACGGTGTGTACATGTGTTTATATGCAGGTTGTATATTGAGTGTGTGGTAGTCTGACCTGTGGACGGTTTGTACATGTGTTTATATGCAGGTTGTATATTGAGTGTGTGGTAGTCTGACCTGTGGACGGTTTGTACATGTGTTTATATGCAGGTTGTATATTGAGTGTGTGGTAGTCTGACCTGTGGACGGTTTGTACATGTGTTTATATGCAGATTGTATATTGAGTGTGTGGTAGTCTGACCTGTGGACGGTTTGTACATGTGTTTATATGCAGGTTGTATATTGAGTGTGTGGTAGTCTGACCTGTGGACGGTTTGTACATGTGTTTATATGCAGATTGTATATTGAGTGTGTGGTAGTCTGACCTGTGGACGGTGTGTACATGTGTTTATATGCAGATTGTATATTGAGTGTGTGGTAGTCTGACCTGTGGACGGTTTGTACATGTGTTTATATGCAGGTTGTATATTGAGTGTGTGGTAGTCTGACCTGTGGACGGTTTGTACATGTGTTTATATGCAGATTGTATATTGAGTGTGTGGTAGTCTGACCTGTGAACGGTGTGTACATGTGTTTATATGCAGGTTGTATATTGAGTGTGTGATAGTCTGACCTGTGAACGGTTTGTACATGTGTTTATATGCAGGTTGTATATTGAGTGTGTGGTAGTCTGACCTGTGAACGGTTTGTACATGTGTTTATATGCAGGTTGTATATTGAGTGTGTGGTAGTCTGACCTGTGAACGGTTTGTACATGTGTTTATATGCAGATTGTATATTGAGTGTGTGGTAGTCTGACCTGTGAACGGTTTGTACGTGTGTTTATATGCAGGTTGTATATTGAGTGTGTGGTAGTCTGACCTGTGAACGGTGTGTACATGTGTTTATATGCAGGTTGTATGCGTGTTGCCTTGGTGTAGTATCTGTATTGTCAGCATGTGTGAGTGAGTTAGTAACACGACACTGGTATGGTACCTGTAAGGACATGGTCGGGGTGTGTCGGATTCGAATCCTCAATCATGTGATTCTGGTTCTTCACGTGTTTTGGTGATTCAGTTCACGCGATGTCCGCATATTGACATCATAGTGTAGTTTTGACAGGTCGTTTCGATACCAACGCTTTGTGGATCGGGACCCGGGAGGTTATGCTCTTTGCTCGTTGGTGGCTAAAACTAAAAAGTACCAGAGGCTTATTCTGGGTTCATGTATTTCATAATGCTGATCATTATGATCACTGTCTTTGAGTAATTATTTTTTTTCTGTCTGGTGATGATTAGTTACCCAGTACTGACGCGGAATATACGAGAGTATGTCAAATAACAGACGGCGTTCAGGAGTCGGATTCCTGTTTTATTCAGGTTGACGTGTGACATGGGAGGTAACTCCTTCACACTACATGATTTGACGTTACAGATGCGTACATAAAATAGAATCAATATGTACGAATTATTGAGTTGTATGTTTGTATTATGACGCACATGCTTGTGGCGAGATGGCGAATTTAGCAAACTGATTACTTTGTTGCTGACATTTGATGTGTATTTTAATCGGAATGTGCACAAATGACTACGTTAATATCAGACCGATGATCAGTTTAGTTCAGTTCGTTAAACCCGTTGTTGGTTGTAGTTCAAATGGAATACACTCTATATCCGGAGTTAACAGGTACATTCACGTCCTGTAGCAAATATTTGGGAATCTCTCGCCTTTTCCGCCTTCATTTGGATTTTGTATCACTGACCGCGCCTGTTCGAACACTACAGTATCCTTTGAGTGAACGAACCAGTGAGTTTAGTTTTACGCCGTTTTGACATTTACCACCATCGCAAGGAGATTGTTGCTGACAAATTAAAAAGAAAACATAATCAGACCACGCGTGTCACGTACGTCTCCTGGTCAAGGGTCTGTGACACCCTACACAGACGTAGAGCAAACTGGTACCGTGAAAAGTTTTGAAAACACTAATGTTCCTGTTATTCAGTTCACTTAATTCCACGACTGTAGTGTGTCACCTTCATGTATGATACTGATTACAATGTCTAGACACAGATTGTGGAGTTTGTCTTTAATCATCACAGGTGTCCTTTTGGCTCTGGTCATATCAACACCAGTCTTAAAAGGAACGTACGTCCAGAGAGATGTTTATGAAAGATGACATTTTCACTGTCAGTGATTATTGTCACTCCGATTCCATCGCTTGGATTCCTCTGTTGCATTCGTTTCAGGTCGTCTCATTCTACCTCACTGACTGACATTAATAATCTTATTATTTCTATTTCTGGTTGTATTGCTAAATCATTTGCAGTGTAAATAATATGTTGGTGGTTAGTCTGATATTTATTGCTGTACGTAGAAATCTATAATTTATTTATGTTCTCCATGATGTCCATAGCGAATGTAAAAGATGACGAAGTTACTAGACATTTGTGGAAGATAACGAGTGACTCAGCAATATTCCAGCTATATGGCGGCGATCTGGACCTGGCAATCCAGTGATCGACAGCATGAGCATCGATCTGCGCAAATGGGAAACGATGACATAAGTCAACCAAGTCTGACCACCCGATCCGTTAGTCGCATCTTACGACAAGCATAGTCGCGGTAGATAACGAAACAGCCCGGAAATATTACGTCTGATATTAGAAAATGTCCAGTGACTTGCGAATGCGTCATTTCACATGAAGGGTACAAAATGCTGGGTTTTTTTCGTTGTTTAACGCTATACTCAGCAATATACAGGCTATATGACGCGAAAGAATCGCGTGTCTGGACCTAACTATCCAGTGATCAACAGCATGAGCATCTGCGCAAATGGGATATGATGACCACCAGATCATGTTAGTTGCCTCCTGCGACAAGCAAGGGTTGCTGAAGGTCAATTCAAATCCGGATCTGTGCCGGTTACAAAATACTGCCTGATCAGATGCACAATACAGGTGAAGTGAGTGAGTTTAGTTTTACGCCGCACTCAGCAATATTCCAGCTTTATGGCGGCGGTCTCTACATAATCGAGTCGGGACCAGACAATCCAGTGATCAACAACATGAGCATCGATCTGCGCAATTCGGAACCGATGACGTGTGTCAAGCAAGTCAGCGAGCCTGACCACCCGATCCCGTTAGTCGCCTCATACGACAAGCACAGTCGCCTTTGTGGCAAGCATGGGTTGCTGAAGGTATATTCTACCTCGGGACCTTCAGGGGTCCAATAAAGGCAAAGGGTAATAAAACAAAACATAATTGAAAAGAAAACACAACATTAACATACATTCGAACTAAATGGGAATCTGTCACCTTGTGGTTCGATGTCACTTCTGTATCTGAATTGCTGCACACGCATTTTTACAGTCTGATCGTTGTGGTCAGTTCATTCGTAAAGCACGTTCTTTAATGGTAACTTTTCGTTTGTTTTGCTCACTGGGGCAAATGACGATAGCCTTGGTGAGACCAAGGGGCCGTAACATACCCTTCAACAAGCAACAAGTAAATGTTACTCCTCTGTTTGTCAAAACATACTATGTACATATATACTTCTCATCAACTGGTTGTTTTCACTCTTAGTTTGATAACGATGTAAGAACCTACATGGAAACATCGCTCGATGCAATAAATAAGAAGCTGCCATCCATAAAGTTATATGTTTCATTGTTAAGGGGTGACGAACGGGTCAGGTCCAAGTGTCGCTGACATGTTTGAGACATCCCATGATATCCTAATTGTGTAGGTCGGTGCTCATCGGATTGTCTGGTCCTGTGCGGCGTACAACTGTAAAATGTTAATGTTATGTTAGACGCTGAATTTTTACAGCTTAGGAAATGATTTGGATAGATATATAGCAGTGCATATATAAACCAATTTAACCATCAGTTATCTATAAACGATATCAAAGTAGAAGCATAAGATTTATAACACCTCTAAATTTAATTTAAAAATGAACGCGTATATATAGTCTGGTTCATAATTATTGAGAATTTTTCTTCTTACTTTGAGCTATCCTAACACCTCAACTGATTCACTGATACTTAAAACTAAGTAATGGTATAAGGGAGGTAACTCATCTTGGCCTACTGAGTAAAGTACAATTAGAGTTACCTCCCCTAAATTTGTAGCAGACGTCATTTTCCTCAGCACTGTCAACAATGTCTGCTGAAGATAAAAGAAGGTTGATTTTTGAGTTGTGTAATCAAGGAATTGATGATGTAAATGCATTGGCAGAGAGAACAGGAACTCCTCTTTCTACTCCTCTTTTCTTTCTCAGATCGCGTCCGGCTGGGAATTTTAGCGTCTAAAAAGCAAAGGGCAAGCATCTCCAACATCAGGTATGAAATGATAGAAAGGGGATCAACAGTTGTATCAAAATGGGTATATCCCAATAATGTGAAAATATGGACAAAGTCTGCGTCAGCACCGTTGTATCGACGACCTAAATACAGCCCAAAGATTCATGTATGGGGAGGGATATCCTTATTAGGAACGACCCCGCTGTGTGTGTTTGAGGGAAATCTGACAAGTCAACGCTACACTAACATATTAGATAATTTTCTCCTTCCAAGTGCACATGTGTTTTATGGAAATGACTGGATTTTGCAGCAAGATAATGATCCTAAACACACCGCAAAACATGCCAAGCAGTGGTTTCAGGAGAAAAATGTGACTGCATTACCATTTCCTGCATATAGTCCTGACTTAAATCCCATTGAGAACATTTGGGGGATGATGAAGGAATGTGTGAATCGAAAGGGGTTGACAAAAATTGAAGACATGAAGAGAGAAGTGGTCCGATACTGGGACAGCATAACTCACGAGACACTAACCTCTCTGATAGGAAGTATGCCTACCCGTCTTAGACTGTGCCGTTAAGCTCATGGAGACTTGATAAAATATCAAATTGTTACCTACACAACATGAAAAGGTCAGTTCACTTTCACAATACATTCAATTTTATCTGATATGTTCTCGTTTAATAATATGAAATGCTTTAGCTATTCTCAATAATTTTGAACCATACTGTACTTCTACGAGGAACCTTACTATTACCAAAGCTGCTGCTACTACTGCTACTACTACTACTACTACTACTACTGCTGCTGCTGCTGCTGCTGCTACTACTACTACTACTACTACTGCTACTACTAAAATAATGGGCAAAAGAAGGTGAACACCCTTATTAATGATCGATGATGCAAAACATGCAGTCATCATGGGTCATGGTGAATCGACTGTCGTCTGTGAAATCCACTCACTACTGTTACATCACTACTACTACTACTACTACTACTACTACTACAGCATTTGGACACCAGTGAAGAGCTCTACAATTTACCATGATCATGTACCTCCATCGGGTCAGTATTTAAACAGGCAGCATAGTTCCCATGGGAACCTATTAAAGTCTGTAGATGGAGCGTGTGTCGATAACGCCAAGATTACAAAGTTGATCGATGTACATGATAGCAATCAAGCATGTTTAAGGCAGATTACGATCTCGGTGCTTTGGTCCAGCTATTCTGATTACACACAAAGCACCGAGTATGAAAACAAACGTTTATCCAGTTTAAATTACCCAGCAACAGTATAGTATCACTTTCCAGATCGGTAACTGCACGCACGTGGTGTTTTTGTTTTGTTGTTGTCGTTGTTGTTTTGTTGTTGTTTTTGGGGTGTGTGTGGTGGGGGTGCTTTAGTTGAACAAACATGAATACATCAGATGTTTATGGAGAACAACTTCTTTTCATTCTTTACACGACGTTTTCGGAATAAATCTTACTCCCACATTAGGTGAACGCTGAGCCAGTACTTCCATGTATGCAGATGTACAAGATAGTTACGAGAATGTGCCAAGACAACAATGTAATTTCGAAGCCAGTGACATTGGATTAATATACGAAGAAATAATGCATTATAAAGACAAAGCCAACAAGAGCGGGATGGGGGGGGGGAGGTTTGAAAGACAAAGAGAACGTCATATTGGAAGCCAATTAGATAGCATTAATGTACAAAGATAACAAAGTAGTGTAAAACAAAGCCGATGATCACAGGACAATAGAGTATACACTAGGCCTAGGAAGGTAAATGCATGGTATCTCGTACACACCTCCTCTTGGGTTTGGGTTGGACTCAGTGGGACCTTTCTCATCAGCATGTAGCATGTTCTTTAATGTGGTGCCTGAGGCGAAAGTGACATCTGCTTTGGCTGTTCTGGTATGGAGCCAGCAGAGCGGTAGGGTGTTAGTTGGTTGGGTTCTATACATATCGTCGAAACAATAATAGAACATTGTACCCAGTTATGGATTTGGGCCTAGAGGTAGGGGCTTGTATTACACCGTCTGATGAATACCGTGGCTACCGTCTGCGATAACGCGTAACCATTGTTACTGTCTGTCATCGTATCCTAACCTGTCGCTAGAAGTCGATGTTCATCGTTTCAACCACAACTGTTGAAATATCGCGGAAAGAGAACTAAGCACAGATTAAATCACCAACACCTCACTCAATTATGTGATGACCGATCTTCGTATAAGATGTATTTTCAAGTGCGTTTCCACCTTTCTCGGTGAACTGCAAGACCTCGATTGTACACGTCGCCTAGAGACGGCCAAGTGAACTACCTTGTCAAGTGACAAAGAGGGAATGATCCCTTCCAAGGAGGAAGTCCGATCACATGTGAGATTTTGCTATGAGAAACTGAGGGAGGACATTACAGCTTTTAGCTCTAAAAAATAGTCTGTGCCATCCGCATTACATATGAATCCTGACTCTACTCTTATCAGATAACATATCTGCAAGAGAAGTGAGGACATTAATACTGCATGCCTTGTCAGCCTTATCGCCACAGGAAAAACCCAGAGCAATGTCTGACGGTAAATCAGAGAACTATGTGTCTGTTTTCGTAAACAAACAATGGACCCCGATGACCTTTGTCCGTCCTATGCAAAGGTAATATCAGGTGCGTGGTGACCCCGAGGCAGCTACCTGTCTGTGTGTTTACAAGCCTTCCCTTACTTCCCTCTCCCTGTCCACCGTCTCTCCCCCTCCCACTCCACTGTTTATGCTGAGGACACGGTAACTCCGGGTCAGACACGGCTGTGTTTGAGCGATCCGCTTCGCACTCTTGCTTTGCTATGGGGAACACGTACGTGGTACTTCGTAGTGTTGGTTACACCACACTCCTGATCATCTAGTTCAGCAAGAAGACAATCTCTCAACAGAAACCACAACATAATTATTTAAGAAGTAAACAGCCAACGTTGCAACTAATTTAACACGGCACTGGAATGATATTTTCAGATGCGGCAAATTTCGATCGTTGCACCAAAATACCTTCAAGTTATATATATGAGATCTTCCCAACCGGACCACAGGTAGATCCGAGAGAGAATTGCAAACAAAGTAAGTCAACAGAGGCGTGCATCTGCGCATGTGTCGTGCATCGTTACTGATGCCAGGGGGCACCACGGATAATCTCTATATAGGCTCCCTGCTTATACTCACGACAGTGATCTTCAGTGATAATCTCTATATAGGCTCCCTGCTTATACTCACGACAGTGATAACCTCTATATACGCTCCCAGCTTATACTCACGACAGTGGTCGTCAGTGATAATCTACTGATGAGGACAGTTCGTCTGGATATCTATAGCCACTGGTCTGAGACCCTCCCAGACAATGGACATTCTCATGTTCTTTTTTTGTAACAGGGAATTTCTGCAGTCTGAAAGAAGACGATTTCTAGGGGTTTCACTTTTTTCAGAAAAAATTCAAACATTTTGAAGTGGGTTGATTTTGTTGAAGTTCGCGTGTTCTTTTGTCCTGAAAACAAATCAACAAAACATCCGAGTGTCACAAGGCCAAGGTGGTATTGATGCACAGTAGCACAATGCATTTCAGGTCCAGATATTTAGTACTGTGTGAGATGAAATGTATCTGATAGCATCAATATTGCCTATACTAAATGAAGCAGCGTTAGGGAATTGAGCGTCTATATTTCGGTATGAAGATTGTTATCTTACATGTCCTTTTTGGCAAGGCCGCAAGCTAGATTTACACACACAAAAAAGTTATTCGCCGTGATCCAGTTTGTACAACGTTTCTAGTTTCGAAAGCATTCGACAAAACGCAACATTGCATTCAACAGGTTACGAAGCTCCCGTCGTTGTGGGATGAGTATGTATTCACAGATCGATGTAACCTTAGGTCACCGCCGGTATTATTGACATCTATAACCCTGCTGTAACACAGTTCCGCTTCAGTGACCAGATCAGTCAACCGGGAACGCTTCAACACAACCCCTTCCTGGCCAACATCTGTCTGCCACTAGACGCGGCCTGGCTCGCTGCGACACACTCTCTCGTACCTGTATCTTCACTACATGTAACGCAGGTGAGTAGATATTTGATACGGTATTGTCAGGTGTAGGTTATCTATATTCAGGTGTGTATGTCTAAGGAAGGCGACGTGAAGTTAGGTCGATGAGGTGTCCAACTCCCCGCTATATGGACGTGCGGAGTGACATGTTTAGAAGCCCTCTACAGCTGATATATATATATAGGTGTATATATAAGTCTTACAATGTATATAGTTGTATTGTGTAGATATGTAGTTATACATACGCAAAAGCTCCGCGGAGCGTTATAATCGCTGAACCATTTAGCCGTGAGGGGTGTTTAGTTGATACCTGGAAATTAATTTGTGTACAAATCACATTTGTTATAGCCTGAAAACGTGTTATTTTACACTAGGTATATACATGCAAATACACACACTCACACGTTCATACACTAGGTGTATACATGCAAATACGCACACTCACACGTTCATACACTAGGTATATACATGCAAATACACACACTCACACGTTCATACACTAGGTATATACATGCAAATACACACACTCAAACGTTCATACACTAGGTATATACATGCAAATACACACACTCACACGTTCATACACTAGGTATATACATGCAGATACACACACTCACACGTTCATACACTAGGTATATACATGCAAATACACACACTCACACGTTCATACAGATGCATTGCATCATTTACCTGTGCAGATAACTGTCGAGTACTTTTATTGAATACTTTTATTGAAATTGTACGTTCGTTTATTTTGTTGCTACATATTTGTATACATGGTTGTATATGTTGATGACGCGGTATATATGTCAGGTAAATACGAACTTGTGGGTCGATTTCGTTTCAGTCTAAGTACTGCAGTGTTTGTACAGTGGGTTTAGGTCCAAGGAAGTCTGATCGCTGTTTTATATCAGTCTTTTAAAACTTCGTATTTAACAAGATCTAATTAACTGACTTTATAATGATTCTTGAGTTGGGTATTTGAAAGGGACGCTTGAACAGATATCCCTCCCGACTGTGTATATCCATTGACAACGTGCAACCGCGAACTGACTGAATATTTTTGAACGCTGCTTTGTACTGTGTCAAATGGAGCGTGGTGTTTCCTAAAACTGCGATCCCGATGCATACAAAGCTCCGTTATTGTGTGTGCTTTTTAACAAAAGCTCCACAGAGACTTACCATTGTCGTAACGCGTGCTGTCAGAACGTAATGTAAAACCTCTTTAATCACGAGAGTTCATTTCCAGGCAAAACAGTCCGGATTATCATTTCTTCGGATTAACAAACGATACGGAGTAGTTTTCCCATAGAATCGAAGCAGATGTTAAGAACAGGATAGATCAGAGGCGATGTAGACTTAAATATTATCATTGGACACTGTCAGGCCCCTCTAAGTAATTGAAGGAATTACAGCAAATTTGAAGGAATTGCATCTCAAATGTAAACAAACGCAGCCCACTCGCGAAACAATTGCAGCGATATCGGTAGTTTAGCGGTAATAACAGAAATACATCGGCCCTATCGGAAGCAATGTCGGTAATACTGGAAACACGATCGGCCATCTTCGGAGATTTTTCGGTCGCGAGCGGAAACTCACGCAGCAAAACATGGCGTCGCTGGAAGAAGCACCCGTCTCGGTGAGATTTGTTTTTAGTTTCTACTGTTGCATTTTTATACTTATCCATCTTTGACCACCCGTGTTGAATGCGTTTAGGTATGAGGTGTTGTCGGGGCAATAGCTTATGTTTCTAGGAAAAGATAGTCACTCTAGGAGAGCGTCACAAGTCATGCCCCAGTAGTTTGTTTACATCTGAACATCGAAGTCGTGTCGATGATTACGAACGTGCGCCAGATATAACATCATTTTTTTTGTAAAATGTGTTTAAATTTGTCAAGTGCACTTCGTAGCAAGAAAAATTATGGCTCATAAACTTCTTCATGGCGCACGTTCATGATGTTCGTAATCATCGGCACGACTTCGATGTTCAGATGTAAACAATCTCCAGGGGCATGACTTGTGACACTCTTCTGCAGTGACAATCTTTTCCTAAAAACATATGCTATTGTCCCGACAACACCTCATACCTAAACGCATTCAACACGGGTGGTCAAAGATGGATAAGTATGAAAATGTAATAGTAGGAACTAAAAACAAATCTCACCGAGACGGGTGCTTCTTCCAACGACGCCATGTTTTGCTGCGTGAGTTTCCGCTCGCGACCGAAAAATCTCCGAAGATGGCCGATCGTGTTTCCAGTATTACCGACATTGCTTCCGATATGGCCGATGTGTTTCTGTTATTACCGCTAAACTACCGATATCGCTGCAATTGTTTCGCGAGTGGGCTGCGTTTGTTTACATTTGAGATGCAATTCCTTCAAATTTGCTGTAATTCCTTCAATTACTTAGGGGGGCCTGACTGTTATACAAATAGAACCGGGATGGTTTGCCCTGTACAGACTGCCCCGAGGCCCAGGAAGTACTGTCATATATAGGAACAGCGCGTGGGGGTGAGATTAACTTTAACTGAGAAGCCAATAGATAGATACACAGATATTCTTGCGCTCGCCGTCCCCAAATTCCCCGACCTCCATTTAGATTATCTAATTATTGTTGAAATTTATAATTGAAGCAAACGCAAACCGTTATTCCACTCTGAGCCCCTGGCTATGTAAAGAAGTCGGTGGATTGCTTGTGGTACACAGTGAGATGTTTACAACTATTCCAGCTTTGTGTAATGATGAGCTCTAACTGGGCTGTTTGATACCGTTCACACCGTTATGAATTGCTGGCACATTGTTGGTATCGCGGGCATCCCGGCCTAACGCCAAATGTCCGAATTGATCGTCAAATATTTGAAGTGTTTGGAATTAGGCCAGGTGTGGGTGATGTAATGTCCCTGATTGATGTAATGTGTCCTGGTGATGTGCACGTTATGTAATGTGTCACGATGATCTTTAGGCGCTGGGGGTTGCTGTTCAGGGTGATGTATGTACATTTAAGGAGCTGCTGATAAAAGCGTCACCACACCGCCACAGACAGACCAGGTCAATTCTGGCGGGGTTTGAAGTCTGAATGAATGTTATTTCCATGACAACTTGGTCGCAGGTGGTGTCAGTCGAGTGTTAACTGTAGTCACAGCAGCAACAATGGGGATTAACAGGCCACTTTAATTCTGTTCATGAATTAGTCCGGAAGAGTAAGCCAATTCACCTGAATGATGGAAGAGCGGATATCGCGTAGTTGATCTACAGTGATGAACAATATTTATGAATAGCAATACTATATGGTATTTCCGCCAGATCAGGTTCTCAATGAACGCACGTGGGTGTATCTAATATTCGGTGTATATGTTAGACCATGGTGAAATGTACCACGGGTGTTTTCTGTTCATTTGAGGGTATATATGTGTTTGTGTGAATGTATATTTGAGTTAGTATTGATTCATTCGTTAGGAAGATTCATAGTGTGAGTGCTAAAATCATATACAGTACTTCCGTAAAGATATTATATTCGTGACCTAAACTGGGGCCCGATCCGTAAATCGTTCGTGGCACTAAGACATTCGTAACCTATGATAAAGTATAGAGTTACCACAGGTCGTAATGTTACGAACGCTTAGTGGATCTGGTCCCAGGTCTGTGTGATATATGTTATGGAGTTACCACTTTTGGTGAAACCCACGGCTCGAGGTATGGTACTGATAAATCAAGAAACATTTGTTGGCGAATCGGGATTCGAACTCAAGATTATAGGTTTCAGGTATTCCTAGGAGACATAACGCGGTGTTTTGCTGCACCTTGGACGGCTCTGACTTTAGTACTGCTGAAATATTTCTATATTAGGTGAGATTTTGTTGTTGCAAAAACGCGTGTCATTTCAGTTATGTGGAGGGAGAAAGTGTAAATGTCACTTCAGTATTGTTTGCGCAAAGCAGCGTAAAGCGACGTAGAAGACTTAACGGGATGCCCACCCAATCATATATAACCGGGAGAGTTAAGTCGTGGAAACAAGTGTTGGTTTGCCATATTTACCTGAAGAACTATTCCAAGCGTGTTTCCGTTAAAGAACGAAATAAGTTTAGATTATGATTATGAAATAAGTTTATTTTTGTACTTCATTAGCCATTACATACATATGAACTACTTGAGATTAGTCTTAAGCGGAACACCAAATTCATTCTTTAAGAAGCGTGTGGTCAGTTAATACCGAGCGATTAAAAAAAGGTGCAAAAGGTTGTCTGCTTCTCTCAAGCTCGCCAAAGAAACCTCTGACACGTTATGTAACCAGAGCACTTCACTTAATGTGAGGATGGATTTTTCATTTTGGTGTATATAAAACTTGTATCAAACTCACATTGTTTGTGACCTTCATATAATTTTCAAAGTCACGGCGACACTTTGAAGATTTCAGCATGTTAAACTGCATGTTGAGATTGTGAGCGATATATCTCAAGAACAGTTCACTGGATTTTCTTCATAGACTTTCAAAACTTCCCCCGAGTGCATTACAATACGCAATTTCTCTGTTACCTTTTATGCATATTTCGTACACTATGGCATTCATGCCAAGGCCAAAGTCTTGAAAATATTTGTGCGTTTGAAGATATCAAGAGAGGTTGACTGGTGATGTTTTGACTGACATCTAACTTCATCTTAAATCAACACCCTGACTTTCATTCTTTTCCAGTTTGACAAAACCGATAATTAAAACAAGTTGTAACACGGACACTAGGCAAATCAGGTGACCAGTTGAATGACAGTAGATTATGAAAACACAAAGCTTTCAACTGTAACGATTTCAGGGTTACATAAAGCTGCAAAGAAGCTAATTTACCCCGGAAATGTTCATGAATACTACAGCGGCCCACATAGGCATATCTCACATTACCACATGGAGACGCGCCCAATTTGCCCACCCCGCCCCCATTAAGTTAAACTCACTTTATAATAATTACAATACTATAATACTGGGTAAAGTAGTACTCGCTGACAACAACTGTAATCATCTCAGTACTGCTACATATGACGTTTACGTATTGCGGCACATTACCAGGGACGTTCGATGCCCATGACAAACAGCACCGTCAGTCTAGTAGCATAAATAAGACGAGTATTGACTTTATGTTATGCATATGAAATAACGTATACCTTTTACGATGGGAAGTGGTGCTGGTTTTCCGAATCCGGCGCCATATGTTATAATGAATGTATTAAAATCGAACTTCTCATAATTACATCAACGGAGTCTTGTCATAATAGATAATCCATGAGAACCCCCAAATAGTGAACATAATGTTTTCCGAATACATCACCAAAACGTAGCCCTGCTGTTTTGTCATACAACTATTTTTAAAGCAGTATTTTTTCCCGAAATCTGTTCCACGTTGTCTTGCTTCTATTTGGATTTTGTTAAAATCGTTTTTGAGTCGATTTCATTCTTTGTCATACGGGATTGTGTCGCTTTCATTTTAACTATATTGTTCCCATTTTTCGTTATATCAGGTTCAAATGATGGGTTTGCGTGACCCGAATCACGTTGACGTACCGCAGTAGAGCTTGTGTGCGCTGGAAGTAATGTGTTTGTAAACACGGTCATGTTTACCAGGTCGCGGTGACCCGTCCTCTCCGCTGTAAACACGACTGACTCAAGGCCAGAGCAGGGCAGCACGATCTTGTATCGTTGCCCAGTACTGGAAGCTATTTTAGGATTTTTACATGTTTAAGGATGACATGATTCAGATGTATGTTTCTAAATAGCGGTGTGCGGTTTATAGCTGTAGTGAAGTTCCCTGTCAGTTTTAAGTCAAGAAATATGAAATGTTATTTAAATATAACGTTAGTTTTCGACTGAGCCGGATGTGGTTGCACCTTCTACTCGCTCAGTTCTCAGTCTTGTTATCTGGTTTAGATGGCGTTGGAATGCCTCTTCACACATACACACACACACGCACGCACGCACGCACGCACACGCACCGCACTCAAACACAAACAAAACAAAAAAAAACAAAAAAAAACCCAAACTGTTCAAAACGTGCACACACCGCTCAACAGGAGTTCGATTCATGTATCAGGTGAACTTCAGCAAGAAAGTGTTACGTATTTTCACGAATATGGCACATCTGAAAACTCATCATTGTTAAGGTTCGAACATGTACAATCCTATACGTTGCTATATTGCTAAGATTTGCATAATAAAAATGAAATGCAATGAGAATAGTGAAACATCTGCATTGGAAGAGAGTCAAGTCTTAAATACGATCATCGAGTGACGCTGGGTGGCTAGCAGACCTGATGCAACACGTGACCTGGCTGGGTTATCCTCATCCTATATAACTGAGCATTACAGCATCCTGAACACACATATCTTGTAAACAAGGAGTAATTACACAGACATTATATTGCCATGGGTGTTATCACACAACGTCGATACCCATACAGTTAGTGAAATATATATCCATTGGAAGTGGTTTTGAAAGAAGCAGTCTGTGATCGATTATAACGTACGTAGACACTGACCATCTGGCTGCTTACTGTGATCGCTGTTTATAGAGATGCCGGTGAAATGCTAGTGACGTGTTGGGGAGATCTGATACACTTGTGTGGAGACTTGTGTGCAGATGTCGCGATACATAAAGTGTCTGATGAATGGAACGTCGCTGGAAGAGATAGCCTTTAGATGAAAAACGGTGGTGTTGGTGTGGACCGTTCATTGCAGCCATGAGGTGTCCTTAGTACGGACGTATAAAAAACTATCTCTGATGTGAGTAAGTCAAAGTATAGCGACAGGTGGTGGTGGGGTTTTACACAACGTGCTGAACGCTTGTGTGCTCAGCTAGTCTCCCCCATAACAACGACACTGTAGACCTCGCCGGGATGACGTGCCCGATGATGGGTCTGCTATCAAACCTCAAGGTAACCTTCTTACATTGAAATCACTTTCCACGTATCTATGGAATGATGGATAAGACAACGGGCTTGGCGCGGGGGCGCTGACAATGCCTACATCTTTGTGACCGGTTCAAGGTCTGTTTCTGTTTGGCCAGCACAGTGGTATGTGTGGATATATATATCCGCGTATGTGGGTGTTCTGGATAGGTGAGGGTAGGTTTTATGAAGTGAAGTGGTCGGTTGATAAGTGAAGGTAAGGTTTTGCAGAGTGTAGTGTTTGGTTGAGAGGTGAGGGTTGGTTATGTAGAGTGAAGTGGTTTGTAGATATGTGACGTTAGCTTTATATGACCACGTTTTGTGGCCAAGCGGTATTTGGTTTTTCTCATCTCCCTGTGAGTGGTCATATGAAACCTGGTTATTGGTGCAGATCAGCGTAACGAGCATGTGGTTGGTGTGTAGTTCTGGTTTATGTGTCCTTGAATTGTTTTATCCACGATGGACATCGATCAGACCTTCAGTGGATGTTCCGCTTGACTCTGTACTCTGTAATGTGTGTGTTTGGGACCTTTTCCACAAACTTGAGTTGTGATATATACGTGGATTATTTGATCGCTGTTACACCATGTTAACAGCCGGAAGTCTCCCGTAGTTGTTTACCCTTCTAGGTAATGGAGCCTGAGACTTGCACACTAGCAAAGGAAGCTTTAGAGTGGTTCTGTAGCACTTTGGTTATTGGAGCTTTAGACTAGTTCTGTAGCACTTTGGTTATGGGAGCTTTAGAGTAGTTCTGCAGCACTTTGGTTAAGGGGGCTTTAGACTAGTTCTGCAGCACTTTGGTTATGGGAGCTTTAGACTAGTTCTGAAGCACTTTGGTTAAGGGAGCTTAAGAGTAGTTCTGTAGCACTTTGGTTAAGGGAGCTTTAGACTAGTTCTGTAGCACTTTGGTTAAGGGAGCTTTAGACTAGTTCTGTAACACTTTGGTTAAGGGAGCTTTAGACTAGCTCTGTAGCACTTTCGTTAAGGAAGCTTTACACTTGTTCTGCAGCACTTTGGTTAAGGGAGCTTTAGACTAGTTCTGTAGCACTTTGGTTAAGGGAACTTTAGACTAGTTCTGTAGCACTTTGGTTAAGGGAGATTTAGACTAGTTCTGTAGCACTTTGGTAAAGGGAGCTTTAGACTAGTTCTGCAGCACTTTGGTTAAGGGAGCTTTGCACTTCTTCTGCGGCACTTTGACTAAGGAAGCCTTAGAGTAGTTCTGTAGCACTTTGGTTAAGGGAGCTTTGCACTTGTTCTCCAGCACTTTGGTTAAGGGAGCTTTAGACTAGTTCTGTAGCACTTTGGTTAAGGGAGCTTTAGACTAGTTCTGTAGCACTTTGGTTAAGGAAGCTTTAGACTAGTTCTGTAGCATTTTGGTTAAGGGAGCTTTAAACTAGTTCTGAAGCACTTTGGTTAAGGGAGATTTAGACTAGTTCTGTAGCACTTTGGTTAAGGAAGCTTTAGACTAGTTCTGAAGCACTTTGGTTAAGGGACCTTTAGAGTAGTTCTGTAGCACTTTGGTTATGGGAGCTTTGCACTTGTTCTGCAGCACTTTGGTTATGGGAGCTTTAGACTAGTTCTGTAGCACTTTGGTTAAGGGAGCTTTAGACTAGTTCTGTAGCACTTTGGTTAAGGGAGCTTTACACTTGTTCTGTAGCATTTTGGTTAAGGGAGCTTTAGACTAGTTCTGTAGCACTTTGGTTAAGGGAGCTTTAGACTAGTTCTGCAGCACTTTGATTAAGGAAGCTTTAGAGTAGTTCTGTAGCATTTTGGTTAAGGGAGCTTTGCACTTGTTCTGTAGCACTTTGATTATGGAAGCTTTAGAGTAGTTCTGTAGCACTTTGGTTATGGAAGCTTTACACTTGTTCTGCAGCACTTTGGTTAAGCGGAGCTTTAGACTAGTTCTGTAGCACTTTGGTTAAGGGAGCTTTAGACTAGTTCTGCTGCACTTTAGTTAAGGGAGCTTTAGACTAGTTCTGTAACACTTTGGTTAAGGAAGCTTTGCACTTGTTCTGCAGCACTTTGGTTAAGGGAGCTTTAGACTAGTTCTGCTGCACTTTGGTTAAGGGAGCTTTAGACTACTTCTGTAGCACTTTGGTTAAGGGAGCTTAAGACTAGTTCTGTAGCACTTTGGTTAAGGGAGCTTTGCACTTGTTCTGCAGCACTTTGGTTAAGGGAGCTTTAGACTAGTTCTGTAGCACTTTGGTTAAGGGAGCTTTAGACTAGTTCTGTAGCACTTTGGTTAAGGGAGCTTAAGACTAGTTCTGTAGCATTTTGGTTAAGGGAACTTTAGACTAGTTCTGTAGCACTTTGGTTAAGGGAGCTTTAGACTAGTTCTGTAGCACTTTGGTTAAGGAAGCTTTAGACTAGTTCTGTAGCACTTTGGTTAAGGGAGCTTTAGACTAGTTCTGTAGCACTTTGGTTATGGGACCTTTAGACTAGTTCTGAAGCACTTTGGTTAAGGGAGCTTTAGACTAGTTCTGTACCACTTTGGTTATGGGAGCTTTGCACTTGTTCTGCAGCACTTTGGTTATGGGAGCTTTAGACTAGTTCTGTAGCACTTTGGTTAAGGGAGCTTTACACTAGTTCTGTAACACTTTGGTTAAGGGAGCTTTAGACTAGTTCTGCAGCACTTTGGTTAAGGGAGCTTTAGACTAGTTCTGTAGCACTTTGGTTAAGGGAGCTTTAGACTAGTTCTGTAGCACTTTGGTTAAGGAAGCTTTAGACTAGTTCTGTAGCACTTTGGTTAAGGAAGCTTTACACTTGTTCTGTGGCACTTTGGTTAAGGGAGCTTAAGACTAGTTCTGTAGCACTTTGGTTAAGGGAGCTTTGCACTTGTTCTGCAGCACTTTGGTTAAGGGAGCTTTAGACTAGTTCTGTAGCACTTTGGTTAAGGGAGCTTTAGACTAGTTCTGTAGCATTTTGGTTAAGGGAGCTTTAGACTAGTTCTGTAGCACTTTGGTTAAGGGAGCTTTACACTTGTTCTGAAGCACTTTGGTTAAGGGAGCTTTAGACTAGTTCTGTAGCACTTTGGTAAAGGGAGCTTTAGACTAGTTCTGTAGCACTTTGGTTAAGGGAGCTTAAGACTAGTTCTGTAGCACTTTGGTTAAGGGAGCTTTGCACTTGTTCTGCAGCACTTTGGTTAAGGGAGCTTTAGACTAGTTCTGTAGCACTTTGGTTAAGGGAGCTTTAGACTAGTTCTGTAGCACTTTGGTTAAGGGAGCTTAAGACTAGTTCTGTAGCACTTTGGTTAAGGGAGCTTTGCACTTGTTCTGCAGCACTTTGGTTAAGGGAGCTTTAGACTAGTTCTGAAGCACTTTGGTTAAGGGAGCTTTAGACTAGTTCTGTAGCACTTTGGTTATGGGACCTTTAGACTAGTTCTGAAGCACTTTGGTTAAGGGAGCTTTAGACTAGTTCTGTACCACTTTGGTTATGGGAGCTTTGCACTTGTTCTGCAGCACTTTGGTTATGGGAGCTTTAGACTAGTTCTGTAGCATTTTGGTTAAGGGAGCTTTAGACTAGTTCTGTAGCACTTTGGTTAAGGGAGCTTTAGACTAGTTCTGTAGCACTTTGGTTAAGGGAGCTTTAGACTAGTTCTGTAGCACTTTGGTTAAGGGAGCTTTACACTTGTTCTGCAGCACTTTGGTTATGGGAGCTTTAGACTAGTTCTGTAGCACTTTGGTTAAGGGAGCTTTAGACTAGTTCTGCAGCACTTTGGTTAAGGGAGCTTTAGACTAGTTCTGTAGCACTTTGGTTAAGGGAGCTTTAGACTAGTTCTGTAGCACTTTGGTTAAGGAAGCTTTAGACTAGTTCTGTAGCACTTTGGTTAAGGAAGCTTTACACTTGTTCTGTGGCACTTTGGTTAAGGGAGCTTAAGACTAGTTCTGTAGCACTTTGGTTAAGGGAGCTTTGCACTTGTTCTGCAGCACTTTGGTTAAGGGAGCTTTAGACTAGTTCTGTAGCACTTTGGTTAAGGGAGCTTTAGACTAGTTCTGTAGCATTTTGGTTAAGGGAGCTTTAGACTAGTTCTGTAGCACTTTGGTTAAGGGAGCTTTACACTTGTTCTGAAGCACTTTGGTTAAGGGAGCTTTAGACTAGTTCTGTAGCACTTTGGTAAAGGGAGCTTTAGACTAGTTCTGTAGCACTTTGGTTAAGGGAGCTTAAGACTAGTTCTGTAGCACTTTGGTTAAGGGAGCTTTGCACTTGTTCTGCAGCACTTTGGTTAAGGGAGCTTTAGACTAGTTCTGTAGCACTTTGGTTAAGGGAGCTTTAGACTAGTTCTGTAGCACTTTGGTTAAGGGAGCTTAAGACTAGTTCTGTAGCACTTTGGTTAAGGGAGCTTTGCACTTGTTCTGCAGCACTTTGGTTAAGGGAGCTTTAGACTAGTTCTGTAGCACTTTGGTTAAGGGAGCTTTAAACTAGTTCTGTAGCACTTTGGTTATGGGACCTTTAGACTAGTTCTGAAGCACTTTGGTTAAGGGAGCTTTAGACTAGTTCTGTACCACTTTGGTTATGGGAGCTTTGCACTTGTTCTGCAGCACTTTGGTTATGGGAGCTTTAGACTAGTTCTGTAGCATTTTGGTTAAGGGAGCTTTAGACTAGTTCTGTAGCACTTTGGTTAAGGGAGCTTTAGACTAGTTCTGTAGCACTTTGGTTAAGGGAGCTTTAGACTAGTTCTGTAGCACTTTGGTTAAGGGAGCTTTACACTTGTTCTGTAGCATTTTGGTTAAGGGAGCTTTAGACTAGTTCTGTAGCACTTTGGTTAAGGGAGCTTTAGACTAGTTCTGTAGCACTTTGGTTATGAGAGCTTTAGACTAGTTCTGTAGCACTTTGGTTATGGGAGCTTTAGAGTAGTTCTGTAGCACTTTGGTTATGGGAGCTTTGCACTTGTTCTGCAGCATTTTGGTTATGGGAGCTTTAGAGTAGTTCTGTAGCACTTTGGTTAAGGCAGCTTTAGACTAGTTCTGTAGCACTTTGGTTAAGGGAGCTTTAGACTAGTTCTGTAGCACTTTGGTTAAGGGAGCTTTAGACTAGTTCTGTAGCACTTTGGTTAAGGGAGCTTTACACTTGTTCTGCAGCACTTTGGTTAAGGGAGCTTTACACTTGTTCTGTAGCACTTTGGTTAAGGGAGCTTAAGACTAGTTCTGTAGCACTTTGGTTAAGGGAGCTTTGCACTTGTTCTGCAGCACTTTGGTTAAGGGAGCTTTAGACTAGTTCTGTAGCACTTTGGTTAAGGGAGCTTTAGACTAGTTCTGTAGCACTTTGGTTAAGGGAGCTTTAGACTAGTTCTGTAGCATTTTGGTTAAGGGAGCTTTAGACTAGTTCTGTAGCACTTTGGTTAAGGGAGCTTTACACTTGTTCTGAAGCACTTTGGTTAAGGGAGCTTTAGACTAGTTCTGTAGCACTTTGGTAAAGGGAGCTTTAGACTAGTTCTGTAGCACTTTGGTTAAGGGAGCTTTAGACTAGTTCTGTAGCACTTTGGTTAAGGGAGCTTTGCACTTGTTCTGCAGCACTTTGGTTAGGGAGCTTTAGACTAGTTCTGTAGCACTTTGGTTAAGGGAGCTTTAGACTAGTTCTGTAGCACTTTGGTTAAGGGAGCTTTACACTTGTTCTGAAGCACTTTGGTTAAGGGAGCTTTAGACTAGTTCTGTAGCACTTTGGTAAAGGGAGCTTTAGACTAGTTCTGTAGCACTTTGGTTAAGGGAGCTTTACACTTGTTCTGCAGCACTTTGGTTAAGGGAGCTTTAGACTAGTTCTGTAGCACTTTGGTTAAGGGAGCTTTAGACTAGTTCTGAAGCACTTTTTTTAAGGGAGCTTTAGACTAGTTCTGTAGCACTTTGGTTAAGGGAGCTTTAGACTAGTTCTGTAGCACTTTGGTTAAGGAAGCTTTAGACTAGTTCTGTAGCACTTTGGTTAAGGGAGCTTTACACTTGTTCTGTAGCACTTTGGTTAAGGGAGCTGAAGACTAGTTCTGTAGCACTTTGGTTAAGGGAGCTTTGCACTTGTTCTGTAGCACTTTGGTTAAGGGAGCTTTAGACTAGTTCTGTAGCACTTTGGTTAAGGGAGCTTTAGACTAGTTCTGTAGCACTTTGGTTATGGGAGCTTTAGACTAGTTCTGTAGCATTTTGGTTAAGGAGCTTTAGACTAGTTCTGTAGCACTTTGGTTAAGGGAGCTTTACACTTGTTCTGAAGCACTTTGGTTAAGGGAGCTTTAGACTAGTTCTGTAGCACTTTGGTAAAGGGAGCTTTAGACTAGTTCTGTAGCACTTTGGTTAAGGGAGCTTTAGACTAGTTCTGTAGCACTTTGGTTAAGGGAGCTTTGCACTTGTTCTGAAGCACTTTGGTTAAGGGAGCTTTAGACTAGTTCTGTAGCACTTTGGTTAAGGGAGCTTTAGACTAGTTCTGTAGCATTTTGGTTAAGGGAGCTTTAGACTAGTTCTGCAGCACTTTGGTTAAGGGAGCTTTGACTAGGTTTCTGTAAGGAAGACGTTAACTAGTTCTGTAGTTCTTAAGTTAAGAAGCCTTTGACAATTTCTGTAGCACTTTAGCTAAGGATGCCCTGGACTAGTTCTGTAGCTCTTTATTTAAGGGAGCCACAGACTATTTAGTTCTGGAGCAATTTTGTGTGAAAGAGCTTTGGGCTAGTTCTGCAGCACTTTAGTGTGTATGAGCCGCAAGGTAGTTCTGCAGCACTTTAGTGTGTACGAGCCCCAGGCTAGTTCTGCAGCACTTTAGTGTGTACGAGTCCCAGGCTAGTTCTGCAGCACTTTAGTGTGTACGAGTCCCAGGCTAGTTCTGCAGCACTTTAGTGTGTACGAGCCCCAGGCTAGTTCTGCAGCACTTTAGTGTGTACGAGTCCCAGGCTAGTTCTGCAACACTTTAGTGTGTATGAATCCCAGGCTAGTTCTGCAACACTTTAGTGTGTATGAGCCCCAGGCTAGTTCTGCAGCACTTTAGTGTGTACGAGTCCCAGACTATTTCTGCAGTACTTTTCTGTGTATGACGGAAACAAAACAATAACATTCCTGCAAAGTTGATAGATGCTGTTATCACAGTACTCCCGTGGACGACCATGTAGGTTTACACACCGCCATATATAACTAGTATTGATGATGGTAGCTGCCAACGGTATCACACTGACCCTGCAGCCTACAGCATCCCTCTGTCATCAGCGTTCCTGTCTGAGGACATTTCCATTAAAGGCCCTGACCGCCCCGTCTCATGAAGAGCGCACGTACCAATCGGTTGTTGGCTTTCTAATCTGATTCGGCTTCAGTGTTCGTATTGTTTGTACCGTATTGTATTCGTACAAAACCGACACAGGCAGAAACAGATTGAAGGTATTTGACTGACAGAAAAATTATGTATCTGAAACAATTTATGATGTTGACACTTTACGATTTACTCTCAAAATGTGCCTGATTGTTTTTTTTTTTCTATGATGAATGTTTTTTACAAGATGTGATATATACCGTATTATTGACTGTGTATTCACAATAGCCTCACGAATTTGTTATGACGGTATAATAAGTGTCTTAAGAGTCTAACATATACACCACATTGTTTCAGGTGAGACAAGATGGTTGCAGTGGGCACGTTGCCTGACAACGGCACAATGGCAGACGACTCAAGCAGCATAGGCGTGGGGGTGTTCGGTGTCATCCTCACCATATGGATCATCGTCTGTAACTCCGCCCTCATCATCAGCATCCTCATGGACGACATCAGACGTCGCAGCATCTTCTGCCTCCACATCGTAAACCTCGCAGTTGCTGACCTTCTTGTGGGTGTAATAGTGGTTCCCATCATGGCTGACTATCTACTGGGAGGCTCGTGGGACCTGGGTGAAGACGTGTGCCAGTTCTGGCTCATCTCCGACGTCCTGCTCTGCACTGTGTCTATAATCGCTCTGGTTATGATCAGCTGTGACCGCTTCATGTATCTCACATGTCCTCGCATGTTCCTGGAAAACAGCCGCTACATCCTGTGTTGTCTTATGATCATGTTGCCATGGATTATCGGCATGGCGCTCGTCCTGCCGCTATGGATCATGGGTAAAAGGGAAATAATCAACCCAGACAACGATTGCATGCTCCTTCTGAGACAAGATTATAAAATATCGTCGTTGTTTGTCAGTTTCTTTGTGCCAGCGTTCTTGGCAATCGGAGTCAACATTGCCATTCTCCTGATGCTGTTTATGTTAAGGCACAGACTGGATGATCTTCCTCTCAAGAGGAAGAACGAAAACCCAAAGAGACAGATCTTTTGCGTGTGCATCGTCAGCGTGGTGTTCACAGTAATGTGGGCGCCCTTCTTTGTGGTCTCTCTTCTAATGGCGGTAGCTGAATACCACCCATCTAGGGCCATCATCACACTCACTATCTGGATGGGGTACTGTAACTCGGGGATCAACCCCCTTCTGTGGCTGGTGTTTCCCCCAATACGGGATGGGTACCAGGCGTTGTTGTGCTGTTGCAGACAGAAGGAGGAAGAGGAGGAGGATGATTCAGACGAGGCTGATGAGGATGAGGCGAGAAGGTCAATGATGGATGATAACGATGAGGTGTTTGAACTTAAAGATACGGAAACATGATCAGGTAGACGGGGGTGATAGCAGCGCCCTCTACGCGTTCCAGAGTATATGGCGTTCCAGAGCTTCTTCGTCCGTATTGTTTCTAGGTTTGTCAGATGAATTTCGTGGTCGTGGATTTCACCAAAGATGAACTTCTTAAACATGTGTCCCTTTGGACTTCCATTCTGCATCAAGCTGCATCGCTGTGGCCATGATATTGCAAGCCAAAGTCACTCACTCTCACATTGTGTGGGTAAAGGATGACATGTTCCTGTTCCTTCGAAACTAGACTTCCTGACCTGTTGACGGAGAGTCATTTACTTATGATGTGTGCACGAGGCAGGATGACAAAAGGAAGATACACAGAAGCATGTCAAAGGATCCGAAGACTGTTCAAACACGTGGGAGTGGGGGGAGTCGTTCGGAACCATGGATATTCTTTGGTGAGAAGGAAAGTGTTGATAATGAATATCATGAATGTATGAGTGAATGAAGTTTTCTATCGCACTGAAAATTATAGATATCTGCATATCGCTTCGGAAAATGATGTCATTGAGTATTTGGAGTTTCTTATTCGAATTACAGTTTATAAAAGGGAAAGTGTGGAACCCACTGCTTGTTTGTGTCAGCCAGTCCTTGTACTTGACTAGGAACCTTGAACGTCTTGGTTCCAAACCAGCCTTGTATCTGTGTATAAATACATTGTATAGCTTTATTTGTTGGATGATGTGTTGTATGTCACCCGACAAGATTGTATTGGTTGGGCAGTGTTACTCCAGAAAATCTTTGCGTTGACAGAGATTATGGAGGAGACAAGATGGTGGTATCAGTCTGGATATGTCCAATACGATGGCGTTGTGCGGCCCTAGTTCATAACTTGACAACATAAGACTACGCCATTTAAGTTTGGAAACAGGGACTTATTTGGCCCCGACATACAATCTCGAGACGGACACATATAGTGGTAATCATGGATTCAAAGATGGATCCACAAGCAGGTTTGTGATGTGCACGTTTTCTTGCACTCAGTTCGACTGATTGCATCCGTATCGATAACTACAGACGTAAAGGGAACACTTCCAAATACATAAACAAGAAACCATTCGGGAACCTCGGCTCTGTTAGGGGAATCTATGTGCGTAGAAGAAATTTAATCAAAATCTTTATGCTAAATCTTCCGTGTATGAATTCTCATAATGTAATTAAAAATGACTGTATATTGTTTGGTGTTAAGACACCCTTTTTATTAAGAAGACCTACTGAATACTATGTATCTGTTATTACTGATACTGGCATGCAGTCACGGTTTTGATACTGAGAAGTACAACAGGCTTGACGACCAATTCTCATCATAAGTATGATGGCAGCCATACCTTGACAGAAGACACCTCATGAAAACTGACCCTTTGTACCTCACTCTCGTGCATTCAGTCCTTTCTCAGCCCATCCATCGTGCATCGCAGGGCAAGCGAGCACCCTCCATTTTGTTTCTTGTCACGAAAGGCATCTGCCAGCTGAACAAGTACTCTCTGTTTTTACTGCCAGTATTTACCTGACTTTGATAATAAAGTCTTGAATATCCGTGTGGCTTGTGTTCTAGCAGGTATCGCCCGTCCTGACCAAAATGCAGTAAATGATTAACTATTTTTACGTTGAAGCCAGACATGTGTTGACAGATGGTCAAATGGGAACACTGAAGAATGATTGAGTGTGTAATTTGGAGTTCACGTATATTTGAAACCTGTGACAGTTTGTTGGATGGTGGGTAAATGATGAGAAGAGAAAATTCAAGGCAGTTTATTGATTGTCGCCACCGTTTACAATGTCAGACATGATAATAAGTCAAAGAGTGTTTTAAATTACAGTCTTTTGCTTTCTTTTGAAATGGTACAGCATTTGTACGACTATTATTACAAGTATGACTACAGTTTGGGATTGTCGAGTTTTCTCCCGTTTACCCCATCTAAAATGATTCCAAACAAGTATATCAATTCCGCCATGTCAAACACGGGATCAGGTGACATTAACCCCAAGGTAACTGACATGTGGAAAATATATCAAGTCCGCCAAGTCAAACACGGGATCAGGTGACATTAACCCCAAGGTAACTGACATGTGGAAAATATATCAAGTCCGCCAAGTCAAACACGGGATCAGGTGACATTAACCCCAAGGTAACTGACATGTGGAAAATATATCAAGTCCGCCAAGTCAAACACGGGATCAGGTGACATTAACCCCAAGGTAACTGACATGTGGAAAATATATCAAGTCCGCCAAGTCAAACACGGGATCAGGTGACATTAACCCCAAGGTAACTGACAGGTGGAAAATATATCAAGTCCGCCAAGTCAAACACGGGATCAGGTGACATTAACCCCAAGGTAACTGACATGTGGAAAATATATCAAGTCCGCCAAGTCAAACACGGGATCAGGTGACATTAACCCCAAGGTAACTGACAGGTGGAAAATATATCAAGTCCGCCATGTCAAACACGGGATCAGGTGACATTAACCCCAAGGTAACTGACATGTGGAAAATATATCAAGTCCGCCATGTCAAACACGGGATCAGGTGACATTAACCCCAAGGTAACTGACATGTGGAAAATATATCAAGTCCGCCATGTCAAACACGGGATCAGGTGACATTAACCCCAAGGTAACTGACAGGTGGAAAATATATCAAGTCCGCCAAGTCAAACACGGGATCAGGTGACATTAACCCCAAGGTAACTGACATGTGGAAAATATATCAAGTCCGCCAAGTCAAACACGGGATCAGGTGACATTAACCCCAAGGTAACTGACATGTGGAAAATATATCAAGTCCGCCAAGTCAAACACGGGATCAGGTGACATTAACCCCAAGGTAACTGACAGGTGGAAAATATATCAAGTCCGCCATGTCAAACACGGGATCAGGTGACATTAACCCCAAGGTAACTGACAGGTGGAAAATATATCAAGTCCGCCATGTCAAACACGGGATCAGGTGACATTAACCCCAAGGTAACTGACAGGTGGAAAATATATCAAGTCCGCCAAGTCAAACACGGGATCAGGTGACATTAAACCCAAGGTAACTGACAGGTGGAAAATATATCAAGTCCGCCATGTCAAACACGGGATCAGGTGACATTAACCCCAAGGTAACTGACATGTGGAAAATATATCAAGTCCGCCAAGTCAAACACGGGATCAGGTGACATTAACCCCAAGGTAACTGACAGGTGGAAAATATATCAAGTCCGCCATGTCAAACACGGGATCAGGTGACATTAACCCCAAAGTAATTGACAGGTGGAAAATATTATATCAATTCCGCCATGTCAAACACGGGATTAGGTGACATTAACCCCAAGGTAATTGACAGGTGGAAAACATCAATTCCGCCATGTCAAACACGGGATTAGGTGACATTAACCCCAAGGTAACTGACATGTGGAAAATATATGAATTCCGCCATGTCAAACACGGGATCAGGTGACATTAACCCCAAGGTAACTGACATGTGGAAAATATATGAATTCCGCCATGTCAAACACGGGATCAGGTGACATTAACCCCAAGGTAACTGACAGGTGGAAAATATATCAAGTCCGCCATGTCAAACACGGGATCAGGTGACATTAACCCCAAGGTAACTGACAGGTGGAAAACATCAATTCTGCCATGTCAAACACGGGATTAGGTGACATTAACCCCAAGGTAACTGACAGGTGGAAAACATCAATTCTGCCATGTCAAACACGGGATCAGGTGACATTAACCCCAAGGTAACTGACAGGGGGAAAATATATGAATTCCGCCATGTCAAACACGGGATCAGGTGACATTAACCCCAAGGTAACTGACAGGTGGAAAATATATCAAGTCCGCCATGTCAAACACGGGATCAGGTGACATTAACCCCAAGGTAACTGACAGGGGGAAAATATATGAATTCCGCCATGTCAAACACGGGATCAGGTGACATTAACCCCAAGGTAACTGACAGGTGGAAAATATATCAAGTCCGCCATGTCAAACACGGGATCAGGTGACATTAACCCCAAGGTAACTGACAGGTGGAAAATATATCAAGTCCGCCATGTCAAACACGGGATCAGGTGACATTAACCCCAAGGTAACTGACAGGTGGAAAATATATCAAGTCCGCCATGTCAAACACGGGATCAGGTGACATTAACCCCAAGGTAACTGACAGGTGGAAAATATATCAATTCCGCCATGTCAAACACGGGATCAGGTGACATTAACCCCAAGGTAACTGACATGTGGAAAATATATCAAGTCCGCCAAGTCAAACACGGGATCAGGTGACATTAACCCCAAGGTAACTGACATGTGGAAAATATATCAAGTCCGCCAAGTCAAACACGGGATCAGGTGACATTAACCCCAAGGTAACTGACAGGTGGAAAATATATCAAGTCCGCCAAGTCAAACACGGGATCAGGTGACATTAACCCCAAGGTAACTGACATGTGGAAAATATATCAAGTCCGCCAAGTCAAACACGGGATCAGGTGACATTAACCCCAAGGTAACTGACAGGTGGAAAATATATCAAGTCCGCCATGTCAAACACGGGATCAGGTGACATTAACCCCAAGGTAACTGACATGTGGAAAATATATCAAGTCCGCCATGTCAAACACGGGATCAGGTGACATTAACCCCAAGGTAACTGACATGTGGAAAATATATCAAGTCCGCCATGTCAAACACGGGATCAGGTGACATTAACCCCAAGGTAACTGACAGGTGGAAAATATATCAAGTCCGCCAAGTCAAACACGGGATCAGGTGACATTAACCCCAAGGTAACTGACATGTGGAAAATATATCAAGTCCGCCAAGTCAAACACGGGATCAGGTGACATTAACCCCAAGGTAACTGACATGTGGAAAATATATCAAGTCCGCCAAGTCAAACACGGGATCAGGTGACATTAACCCCAAGGTAACTGACAGGTGGAAAATATATCAAGTCCGCCATGTCAAACACGGGATCAGGTGACATTAACCCCAAGGTAACTGACAGGTGGAAAATATATCAAGTCCGCCATGTCAAACACGGGATCAGGTGACATTAACCCCAAGGTAACTGACAGGTGGAAAATATATCAAGTCCGCCAAGTCAAACACGGGATCAGGTGACATTAAACCCAAGGTAACTGACAGGTGGAAAATATATCAAGTCCGCCATGTCAAACACGGGATCAGGTGACATTAACCCCAAGGTAACTGACATGTGGAAAATATATCAAGTCCGCCAAGTCAAACACGGGATCAGGTGACATTAACCCCAAGGTAACTGACAGGTGGAAAATATATCAAGTCCGCCATGTCAAACACGGGATCAGGTGACATTAACCCCAAAGTAATTGACAGGTGGAAAATATTATATCAATTCCGCCATGTCAAACACGGGATTAGGTGACATTAACCCCAAGGTAATTGACAGGTGGAAAACATCAATTCCGCCATGTCAAACACGGGATTAGGTGACATTAACCCCAAGGTAACTGACATGTGGAAAATATATGAATTCCGCCATGTCAAACACGGGATCAGGTGACATTAACCCCAAGGTAACTGACATGTGGAAAATATATGAATTCCGCCATGTCAAACACGGGATCAGGTGACATTAACCCCAAGGTAACTGACAGGTGGAAAATATATCAAGTCCGCCATGTCAAACACGGGATCAGGTGACATTAACCCCAAGGTAACTGACAGGTGGAAAACATCAATTCTGCCATGTCAAACACGGGATTAGGTGACATTAACCCCAAGGTAACTGACAGGTGGAAAACATCAATTCTGCCATGTCAAACACGGGATCAGGTGACATTAACCCCAAGGTAACTGACAGGGGGAAAATATATGAATTCCGCCATGTCAAACACGGGATCAGGTGACATTAACCCCAAGGTAACTGACAGGTGGAAAATATATCAAGTCCGCCATGTCAAACACGGGATCAGGTGACATTAACCCCAAGGTAACTGACAGGGGGAAAATATATCAAGTCCGCCATGTCAAACACGGGATCAGGTGACATTAACCCCAAGGTAACTGACAGGTGGAAAATATATCAAGTCCGCCATGTCAAACACGGGATCAGGTGACATTAACCCCAAGGTAACTGACAGGTGGAAAATATATCAAGTCCGCCATGTCAAACACGGGATCAGGTGACATTAACCCCAAGGTAACTGACAGGTGGAAAATATATCAAGTCCGCCATGTCAAACACGGGATCAGGTGACATTAACCCCAAGGTAACTGACAGGTGGAAAATATATCAAGTCCGCCATGTCAAACACGGGATCAGGTGACATTAACCCCAAGGTAACTGACAGGTGGAAAATATATCAAGTCCGCCATGTCAAACACGGGATCAGGTGACATTAACCCCAAGGTAACTGACAGGTGGAAAATATATCAAGTCCGCCATGTCAAACACGGGATCAGGTGACATTAACCCCAAGGTAACTGACAGGTGGAAAATATATCAAGTCCGCCATGTCAAACACGGGATCAGGTGACATTAACCCCAAGGTAACTGACAGGTGGAAAATATATCAAGTCCGCCATGTCAAACACGGGATCAGGTGACATCAACCCCAAGGTAACTGACAGGTGGAAAATATATCAAGTCCGCCATGTCAAACACGGGATCAGGTGACATTAACCCCAAGGTAACTGACAGGTGGAAAATATATCAAGTCCGCCATGTCAAACACGGGATCAGGTGACATTAACCCCAAGGTAACTGACAGGTGGAAAATATATCAAGTCCGCCAAGTCAAACACGGGATCAGGTGACATTAACCCCAAGGTAACTGACAGGTGGAAAATATATCAAGTCAGCCAAGTCAAACACGGGATCAGGTGACATTAACCCCAAGGTAACTGACAGGTGGAAAATATATCAAGTCCGCCAAGTCAAACACGGGATCAGGTGACATTAACCCCAAGGTAACTGACAGGTGGAAAATATATCAACTCCGCCATGTCAAACACGGGATCAGGTGACATTAACCCCAAGGTAACTGACAGGTGGAAAATATATCAAGTCCGCCATGTCAAACACGGGATCAGGTGACATTAACCCCAAGGTAACTGACAGGTGGAAAATATATCAAGTCCGCCAAGTCAAACACGGGATCAGGTGACATTAACCCCAAGGTAACTGACAGGTGGAAAATATATCAAGTCCGCCATGTCAAACACGGGATCAGGTGACATTAACCCCAAGGTAACTGACAGGTGGAAAATATATCAAGTCCGCCAAGTCAAACACGGGATCAGGTGACATTAACCCCAAGGTAACTGACAGGTGGAAAATATATCAAGTCCGCCATGTCAAACACGGGATCAGGTGACATTAACCCCAAGGTAACTGACAGGTGGAAAATATATCAAGTCCGCCAAGTCAAACACGGGATCAGGTGACATTAACCCCAAAGTAATTGACAGGTGGAAAATATTATATCAATTCCGCCATGTCAAACACGGGATTAGGTGACATTAACCCCAAAGTAACTATCATGTGGAAAATATATCAATTCCGCCAAGTCAAACACGGGATCAGGTGACATTAACCCCAAGGTAACTGACAGGTGGAAAATATATCAAGTCCGCCATGTCAAACACGGGATCAGGTGACATTAACCCCAAGGTAATTGACAGGTGGAAAACATCAATTCCGCCATGTCAAACACGGGATTAGGTGACATTAACCCCAAGGTAACTGACATGTGGAAAATATATGAATTCCGCCATGTCAAACACGGGATCAGGTGACATTAACCCCAAGGTAACTGACAGGTGGAAAATATATCAAGTCCGCCATGTCAAACACGGGATCAGGTGACATTAACCCCAAGGTAACTGACAGGGGGAAAATATATGAATTTCGCCATGTCAAACACGGGATCAGGTGACATTAACCCCAAGGTAACTGACAGGTGGAAAATATATCAAGTCCGCCATGTCAAACACGGGATCAGGTGACATTAACCCCAAGGTAGCTGACAGGTGGAAAATATATCAAGTCCGCCATGTCAAACACGGGATCAGGTGACATTAACCCCAAGGTAACTGACAGGTGGAAAATATATCAAGTCCGCCATGTCAAACACGGGATCAGGTGACATTAACCCCAAGGTAACTGACAGGTGGAAAATATATCAAGTCCGCCATGTCAAACACGGGATCAGGTGACATTAACCCCAAGGTAACTGACAGGTGGAAAATATATCAAGTCCGCCATGTCAAACACGGGATCAGGTGACATTAACCCCAAGGTAACTGACAGGTGGAAAATATATCAAGTCCGCCATGTCAAACACGGGATCAGGTGACATTAACCCCAAGGTAACTGACAGGTGGAAAATATATCAAGTCCGCCATGTCAAACACGGGATCAGGTGACATTAACCCCAAGGTAACTGACAGGTGGAAAATATATCAAGTCCGCCATGTCAAACACGGGATCAGGTGACATCAACCCCAAGGTAACTGACAGGTGGAAAATATATCAAGTCCGCCATGTCAAACACGGGATCAGGTGACATTAACCCCAAGGTAACTGACAGGTGGAAAATATATCAAGTCCGCCATGTCAAACACGGGATCAGGTGACATTAACCCCAAGGTAACTGACAGGTGGAAAATATATCAAGTCCGCCAAGTCAAACACGGGATCAGGTGACATTAACCCCAAGGTAACTGACAGGTGGAAAATATATCAAGTCCGCCAAGTCAAACACGGGATCAGGTGACATTAACCCCAAGGTAACTGACAGGTGGAAAATATATCAAGTCCGCCATGTCAAACACGGGATCAGGTGACATTAACCCCAAGGTAACTGACAGGTGGAAAATATATCAACTCCGCCATGTCAAACACGGGATCAGGTGACATTAACCCCAAGGTAACTGACAGGTGGAAAATATATCAAGTCCGCCATGTCAAACACGGGATCAGGTGACATTAACCCCAAGGTAACTGACAGGTGGAAAATATATCAAGTCCGCCAAGTCAAACACGGGATCAGGTGACATTAACCCCAAGGTAACTGACAGGTGGAAAATATATCAAGTCCGCCATGTCAAACACGGGATCAGGTGACATTAACCCCAAGGTAACTGACAGGTGGAAAATATATCAAGTCCGCCATGTCAAACACGGGATCAGGTGACATTAACCCCAAGGTAACTGACAGGTGGAAAATATATCAAGTCCGCCATGTCAAACACGGGATCAGGTGACATTAACCCCAAGGTAACTGACAGGTGGAAAATATATCAAGTCCGCCAAGTCAAACACGGGATCAGGTGACATTAACCCCAAGGTAACTGACAGGTGGAAAATATATCAAGTCCGCCATGTCAAACACGGGATCAGGTGACATTAACCCCAAAGTAATTGACAGGTGGAAAATATTATATCAATTCCGCCATGTCAAACACGGGATTAGGTGACATTAACCCCAAAGTAACTATCATGTGGAAAATATATCAATTCCGCCAAGTCAAACACGGGATCAGGTGACATTAACCCCAAGATAACTGACAGGTGGAAAATATATGAATTCCGCCATGTCAAACACGGGATCAGGTGACATTAACCCCAAAGTAATTGACAGGTGGAAAATATTATATCAATTCCGCCAAGTCAAACACGGGATCAGGTGACATTAACCCCAAAGTAACTATCATGTGGAAAATATATCAATTCCGCCAAGTCAAACACGGGATCAGGTGACATTAACCCCAAGATAACTGACAGGTGGAAAATATATGAATTCCGCCATGTCAAACACGGGATCAGGTGAAATTAACCCCAAGGTAACTGACATGTGGAAAATATATGAATTCCGCCATGTCAAACACGAGATTAGGTGACATTAACCCCAAGGTAATTGACAGGTGGAAAACATCAATTCCGCCATGTCAAACACGGGATCAGGTGACATTAACCCCAAGGTAACTGACATGTGGAAAATATATGAATTCCGCCATGTCAAACACGGGATCAGGTGACATTAACCCCAAGATAACTGACAGGTGGAAAATATATGAATTCCGCCATGTCAAACACGGGATCAGGTGAAATTAACCCCAAGGTAACTGACATGTGGAAAATATATGAATTCCGCCATGTCAAACACGAGATTAGGTGACATTAACCCCAAGGTAATTGACAGGTGGAAAACATCAATTCCGCCATGTCAAACACGGGATCAGGTGACATTAACCCCAAGGTAACTGACATGTGGAAAATATATGAATTCCGCCATGTCAAACACGGGATTAGGTGACATTAACCCCAAGGTAACTGACATGTGGAAAATATATGAATTCCGCCATGTCAAACACGGGATCAGGTGACATTAACCCCAAAGTAACTGTCATGCTATCAATGCTGACAGAGGAAGTCCCTGAATAGTTTTAGTCCGCACGCATACGCAAAAAACGTACGCACGCACATACATATTCATGCACGTCACTCATTATGATCAATAATCTTTCGCGTGACGATAGAGCCCCATTTGACCCGGTGTCTTACCGCCTGTTTCTTACGAGGAATGACCAATCCTCTTGGAGCTGATCATATTGTTAGACTATTGATGGTCGGTTATAAATAGATACACACTGCCGTTTGGAAAACGGTCAGATGTAAAAATGTTACATTAGGGATAACATTGTCTTAGTACAGTACATATTCTGGGATTTTATGGTCTGAATTTGTGATCCGAATCCATGCTTTCAGTTTGGTCATCCCCAGAGTGAGTTCATATAGCAAGTACAAAATATTTGCCTTGGTGACGAAGAGTCTACTACCGACTTAGGTGACAACACCTTTCAGACACTATCGTGAGTATTAGTTGTGGTTGTACACTTCGAAATGTTATTTACTGGATGTGCTCAATACTTTCTGGGGTGTTCCCATGGAGATACAGTTTAGAATTGATCTTCAGAAACCCATGGTTGTCGTGAAATTCGTCTAATGGGATCGGGTGTTAAAGCTTGCCGACTTAGTTGACGTGTATCATCGCATCCCAAATGTGTAGATTGATGTTGATGCTGATGATCACTGGATTGCCTGGTTTAGACACAATTATCAACAGCTGGAAGAAAAATGTTGATTCCGTCGAAAAAAATGCATACGATGTATACTCACTGACTTTTGGAGGCGAGCTGGGGCTGGATACTGCAGATCTGAATGTCACCGAAACGTTTGACATCTCAGTATTTCAAGATGTAGGGATAAGTGCCCTCATTAAAGGAAACTGCCCGAATTAGCCCACAACCACGACTATATCGTCAGTTAGCATTGCAAGCAACTCGGTGTATCAACTCGGATCAGAAGAGAGACAGTGTTTGGCTGACTTCAAGTTCTGTAAACATTGCAAGCAACTGGGTGTATCAATTCTGTTCGGAGACGAGAAAGTAGCCGACTCTGAGCTTCCTTAGCATTGCAAGCAGTTGGGTGTAGCAACACTGGTTACAGGAGAGATAGTGTTCTACAGTTCCAATTTGTCTTTCTCTTCAGGTACGTTTATATTCTCGATTTCTGAAAGTTTGTAATGTAATCATTGATGAATCACGAATGTTGGAATATTTCCATTAGAAAATGACAAATGGTTCTCCTCAATTGAAGATCATTCTACATTGTACTGACTTTGCTTTTTCTATGTGTGAATTTGTGTGTTTTGTTTTTTGGGTTTTTGGGTGTTTTTTCTGTTGTTTTTTGTGAATTAATGAGTTGACTAGCGAACAAGACTGATTCGTGTTTGTAGTGTTTTAAAGTTTCTCAACTTCCACCAAAGGGTCCGCAGTAACAAACGACACTAGTTAAAACAGCATCCTGTGTATAGAAAATGGGGACGTAACTATAACAACGCCAATACAATTACACTGGAACGACCCTAATTTGACAGCAATGTGGCCTTTTCATACAATTTACAGCAACGTGATTAGCGTTCCTCTGTTTGCTACATATATAGACGTCCTAAACTCTGCAGCGTAAATGTATGGAGTGTCAAATATTCTGTTGCTGTTTTCGCTTTTCCATTTTAGAAGGGAATTCTTAAGTTTGTAATTAGCAAAAATTTGTTCCTTTATTCCTGAGTAAGTGACTGAGGTTTTAACTCGATTTTAGCAATAATATATTATGTTTCGGGAGAGAGTACAGAATAGACATTACAACTATATACGGAATCGAATCGAATCGGTTTGAAATTCGAAAGCTTCAACCACTAGGCTACCCAAGCCATACTTAATGACAGTTCATGTAACGAGTATATTGCCATTGTGTAGTGTCGGGAGTTTATAGTTACAGCCGACAAGATATAACAGGAGGTAAACGACAACAGATTGGATATTTCAACCTATTCTAATGTTATCTCATTCTAGCTTCGCCATGGAATCAATGGCTTCGAACAAGACCAACAGTTACGTCTCGAATACGGTAGACTTCAGTGATAGATTTATTGGTACTTTTGGCGTCACCCTCGCCATTTGGGTCACTATCTCCAATGTCACCTTCATCATCAGCATCGTCAGGGACGGCGTCAGACGCCGCAATCTCTTCTGGCTTCTCATCACTAACCTTTCTGTCGCTGACGCACTGGTAGGTGTTGGGGTTGCACCATATGCTGCTCTCTACTACTACAAAGGGTTCTGGATATTTGGAGAAAGCTTTTGTCACGTTTGGGTCACGTCCGACTGGATGCTTGGCATTGTTTCTATCGTGACTCTTATAATCATCAGTTCTGAACGCTTGGTGAATATTAAACAAGGCAGTCAGACGACGACTGGGACGACCAAGTGCGTCATCGTCTGTCTGATGATGGTGTTGCCGTGGGCGATAGGTGCAGCTATCGCCATATGCATAACTATCGTCCTAAATGAAGTTGAGAAGTACCAAAACCAATGCTATTTCATAGCTGAACCGCCCCAAGAAATATTATCTCCAGTGATAACTTTCTTTATTCCGATCATTGTATGCATCGGCGTCGATATTGGCATCCTGTTGAAATGGCGAAAGTTGACTCAAGAACAGGACGAATACTCCAGGAAACGGATTGTGGGAGTTCTCTTGGTCTGTGCTGCCTATGTATTGATGCGAACACCTTTATATGTTATATTCCCCCTAAGCGCATTTGGTGTGTATGCCCCTCACAAGGCAGTTTCTGTATCCAACTGGCTGGCATATGCCAACTCAGGAGTGAACCCCCTTCTGTGGCTGGTGTCCCCCGAAGTAAGAGAGGCATACCGGTCGTTCGTATGCTGTCGAGGAAGAGGACAGCAGAGGAGGGCAGAGAAAAGTGACGAGGTTATAATGTCGCCTGTGATTTGAAATAGTCGTCAGAGAGCCAGGAATGAATGCCCCAATGTTAACGAAAGTCTTGAAAATGTGTACCACGTTTGTTACCAAATGAGAATGGTAAGTTGCAAAATATCTCAAAATCGGGAATAACCGTGTCAGTGCGGTAGACGACAATGAAAACCGCAAACCCATATGTGAAAGCACTTCCATTTTAACATAATTCTGCTTCTACAGTCAAGAACATAATGTCTTGGGGCCCAAATCTTGTAATATCAGACCAAAACCTCCCTAGGAACATCTTGAAAGCCCATCACAGGAACAGTCGTTTAAGAAACTAATGGTGTCTTAATGATGGCGGACTAACTAATGACTTAACTAATGATGGCGGACGGTACACAACGGGAGCAGTAACTGCAAACACGTGCTTCGTAATACATGTCATCGCTATTTGTGACAAACGGACTCTAGCTCCTTGGGAGACGTTTAACACAAAATAAGAGAACTTTTCATGTCTTTGCCCTTTATTTATTTAAACCATGATAATATGTTATTGGTATTATTGTTGCTCACATGGACATGTTCATACTTTCATTTTCACATAGGCCTGCTGAGGGTGTCGTCTTGGAAGACAAACTTCGAAACGTGCAAAATTACTGCATATATGTATGAAATTATCAGGCGAATGAAACTGAAAAGATGTGCCCTCTGCCATCAAGACAATGCGCATGTCTACAAATTGGGTCTTGTCCTGGCTTCAGTCTACGAGTCTGGATTCGAATGTCTGTAGCATCCAACTGATTCGTATGCGCTGGCTCCAAGTGTTCACATACGTGAAGAAATCTGCAGCCGGAACCCATATCGAGTTAAACGATTACGTCTCCACAGATCCCTTTTTGGACAGCCGAAAGAAAAGACTTCTACAAAACTCGGAAAACAAGGTCAAGTCTTGCTGAATGAAGTTCAGATAATAAATAGTATTATACCTCAGGCTCAGACAGAATAGTTCCTTGTATCTTGTGTTTCTTACATGATACCTTTTGCATTGTAATTTATACAAGATCATTTTGACAGTTATTTGACACCTGTGACCTGCTTGACCTATCAATTACCGTAAATAAACACTTTCTGGTGTATAAGACTTCGGCCTCTTTCAATGTTGACAGATGTTCACCGTTCCTATACCTGCATGCTAACATTAGAAAGTTATGCCATAAACTGGACTATTGATTTTAGAAGATAATAACATATTGGCGGATAGACTGCGTGAGGCAGTGCAATGTTATTATAGGCACATTTGATATGTTTCAAACGTATCGGAGGAAGAATCTACCTTTGATAGTCATACTTGAAATGGCGTCTGTTATAGATGTACTTCGGATTGCCAATTTCGCTAAATTCAACATGTGAAATATACCGACAACAGCAGCATTGACTATCCATCCATCTATCCACCTGCTATCCTTAACCCAAAATACTGTATACTTATGTCCAAAGCTACTTTTCTTCTTTCTTATACCGAGTTAGCAGCGGTTTCCCCGTAATGGTACAAGAATGGACATTGGGAGGAGGAAGAGAAAGTGTGAGGTGTGAAATTTAACACAACACGGTACACGTTGATGGTATCATACAGTTTATTCAAGATGTGGCAAAGTGACAATGTCAGTGGCAAGACACTTATTATTCTGTTGGTTGTGAAGTAGAGTCTCTCAAAGTTAGAGAGTGTTCCGCAGCATGCTGTGTCAGCTTAAACTAAGCAAATGTCAGTTTAGTGCCACCATGAGTACAACTGCAGCGGGGTAGTTCAGTGGTGATGATTAAGCTGAACCCGGGGAACCCAGAACCAATGAAACCAAGCAGGCTACGAGAACATTTAAGAGTTCCACCGCCCTAAACATGGGGATCAGCAGTTCCCGTGTTCATATGGATGATCAAGAATGCTGCTTTGACGGGTGATATTGGCTTGGTGGATAGGTTCAACTAATCTTGTTGTAGTTAAAGAGCTTACCAAAGTTGTACTTGAAGGTTAAAGACTTAGTGTAAAGATGACAATTCACAAAAGCAACAACCGGGATCACCTTTCAAAGACATATACACTCATAAGATACTTGATATTTGATATTACGCCATTGCCAAGATATTATATGTCAAAACGTGATGGTCAGCATCGACAGTTATATTCCCGATTCTAGCGACGAAATGACGTGATACCCTGATAAATAAAATATACACGAATACAAAAGTGACCTCTTCAATGATTAAATGAGGTGCAGACGAAGACCAATGATTGGGAACAGAACCGAGAACCATCGATAGACGAGGTGAGTGAGTGAGTGAAGCGTCCACCGTGAACACTGTCGGGAACAGCCGCATGGTTGACGGTGTTAGTGAGTATGGTGTCACATGAACCGTGTTGGGGAAGGTGAGAATGGGGTGTCCACCGTGAGGTCTGTGGGGATAGAACTGTGGCGGACGAGGTGAGAGTGGGGTGTCCACCGTGAAGTCTGTTGGGGATAGAAATGTGGTTGGGAGGGTGAGAGTGGGGTGTCCACCGTGAAGTCTGTTGGGGATAGTACCGTGGTTGGGGAGGTGACAGTAGGGTGTCCACCGTGAAGTCTGTGGGGATGGAGCCATGGTTGCGGAAGTGAGAGTGGGGCTCCTTTATTGCACGTACTCGTAATACAAACAATGGCACGTGTGGTTTCCGGGTGAGGTCAATAGCTGGTGGATGTCTTTGCACGTGAGGTGAATAACGTGTTAGTATCTATGCAATAATACTAGTCAATCATTAGCAGGTAACTACCAAATGTCAGAGACATTTCAATCAAAACGTTTTGAGCCTCACATACGTTATACTGATATATTGTCACAAGCTTTAACCCCAAAGAAACTGACAGGTGGAAAACATATCAAGTCCGCCATGTTAAACACGGGATCAGGTGACATTAACCTCAAAGTAACTGACAGGTGGAAAATATATAAAGTCCGCCATGTCAAACACGGGATCAGGTGACATTAACCCCAAAGTAACTGTCATGCTATCAATGCTGTCAGAGGAAGTCCCTGAATAGTTTTAGTCCGCACGCATACGCAAAAACGTACGCACGCACATACATATTCATGCACGTCACTCATTATGATCATAACGTTACGTCATTATGACGATAGAGCTCCATTTGACCCGGTGTCCTACCGCCTGTTTCTTACGAGGAATGACCAATCCTCTTGGAGCTGCTCATATTGTTAGACTATTGATGGTCGGTTATAAATAGATACACACTGCCGTTTGGAAAACGGTCAGATGTAAAAATGTTACATTAGGGATAACATTGTCTTAGTACAGTACATATTCTGGGATTTTATGGTCTGAATTGCATTTGGGATCCGAACCCATGCTTTCAGTTTGGTCATCCCCAGTGTGAGTTCAAATGGCAAGTACAAAATATTAGCTTCGGTGACGAAGAGTCTACTACTGACTTAGGTGACAACACCTTTCAGACACTATCGTGAGTATTAGTTGTGGTTGTACACTTTCGAAATGTTATTTACTGGATGTGCTCAATATTTTCTTGGGTGTTCCCATGGAGATACAGGTTAGAATTGATCTTCAGAAACCCATGGTTGTCGTGAAATTCGTCTAATGGGATCGGGTGATAAAGCTCGCCGACTTAGTTGACGTGTATCATCGCATCCCAAATGTGTAGATTGATGATGATGCTGATGATCACTGGATTGCCTGGTTTAGACACAGTTATCTACAACTGGAAGAAAAATGTTGATTCCATCGAAAAAAATGCATACGACGTATACTCACTGACTTTTGGAGGCGAGCTGGGGCTGGATACTGCAGATCTGAATGTCACCGAAACGTTTGACACCAATACAAGATGTAGGGATAAGTGCTCTCATTAAAGGAAACTGCCCGAGTTAGCCCACAAGCAGCGTTGTTGGACAGAGTTTGCACGACTGTATGGTTAGCATTGCAAGCAACTCGGTGTATCAACTCGGATCAGAAGGGAGACAGTGTTTGGCTGACTTCAAGTTCTGTAAACATTGCAAGCAACTGGGTGTATCAATTCTGTTCGGAGACGAGAAAGTAGCCGACTCTAAGGTCCCTTAGGATTGCAAGCAGTTGGGTGTTGCAACTCTGGTTGCAGGAGAGATAGTGTTCGGCCGCTTCTACAGTTACCAATTTGTCTTTCTCTACAGGTACGTTTATATTCTCGATTTCTGAAAGTTTGTGATGTAATCATTGATGAATCACGAATAATGGAATATTTCCATTAGAAAACGATAACTGGTTCTTCTCAGTTGAAGATCATTGTACATTGTACTGACTTTGTTTTTTGTGTGAATTAATGAGTTGACTAGCGAACAAGACAGATCCATGTTTGTAGTGTTTTAAAGTTTCTCAACTTCCACACACCAAAGAGTCCGCAGTAACAAACGACACTAGTTACAACAGCATCATGTCTACAGAAAATAGGGACGTAACTATGACAACGCCAATACACTTACACTTCAACAACCCTAATTTGACAGCAATATGACCTTTTCATACAATTTACAGCAACGTGATTAGCGTTCCTCTGTTTGATACTTACATGGACGTCCTACACCGTGCAGCGTAAATGTATGGAGTGTCAAATATTATGTTGCTGTTTTCGCTTTTCCATTTTAGAAGGGAATTCTTAAAGGGAATTCTTAAGTTTTAATGAGCAAAAATTTCTTTCTGAGTAAGTGACCGAGGTTTTCCCTCGATGTTTCGGGAGGGAGTACAGAATAGACATTACTACTATATACGGAATCGAACTCGGGTTTCGGTTTGAAATTCGAAAGCTTCAACCAATAGGCTGCCCAAGCCATACTTCATGACAGTTCATGTAACGAGTATATTGCCATTATGTAGTGTCAAGAGTTTATAGTTACAGCCGACATGATATAACAGGAGGTAAACGACAACAGATTGGATGTTTCAACCTGTTCTAATGTTATCTGTTTCCAGTTTTGCCATGAAAACAATGGCTTCGAACAAGACCAACAGTTACGTTTCGGATACGGTAGACTTCAGTGATAGATTTATTGGTATTTTTGGCGTCATCCTCGCCATTTGGGTCACTGTCTCCAATGTCACCTTCATCATCAGCATCGTCAGGGACGGCGTCAGACGCCGCAGTCTCTTCTGGCTTCTCATCACTAACCTTTCTGTCGCTGACGCACTGGTAGGTGTTGGGGTTGCACCTTATGCCGCTCTCTACTACTACAAAGGGTTCTGGATATTTGGAGAAAGCTTTTGTCACGTTTGGGTCACGTTCGACTGGATGCTTGGCATTGTTTCTATCGTGACTCTTATAATCATCAGTACTGAACGCTTGGTGAATATTAAACAAGGCAGTCAGACGACGACTGGGACGACCAAGTGCGTCATCGTCTGTCTGATGATGGTGTTCCCGTGGGCGATAGGTGCAGCTATCGCCATATTCATAACTATCGTCCTAAATGAAGTTGAGAAGTACCAAAACCAATGCTATTTCATAGTTGAACCGATCCAAGAAATATTATCTACAGTGATAACTTTCTTTATTCCGATCATTGTATGCATCGGCGTCGATATTGGCATCCTGTTGAAATGGCGAAAGTTGACACAAGGACAGGACGAATACTCCAGGAAACGGATTGTGGGAGTTCTCTTGGTCTGTGCTGCCTATATATTGATGCGAACACCTTTCCATGTTATATTCCCCCTAAGCGCATTTGGTGTGTATGCCCCTCACAAGGCAGTTTCTGTATCCTACTGGCTGGCATATGCCCACTCAGGAGTGAACCCTCTTCTGTGGCTGGTGTCCCCCGAAGTAAGAGAGGCATACCGGTCGTTCGTATGCTGTCGAGGAAGAGGACAGCAGAGGAGGGCAGAGAAAAGTGACGAGGTTACAATGTTGCCTGTGAGTTGAATTAGTCGTCAGAGAGCCAGGGAATGAATACCCCAATGTTAACGAAAGTCTTGAAAATGTGTACCACGTTTGTTACCAAATGAGAATGATAAGTTGCAAAATATCTCAAAATCGGGAATAACCGTGTCAGTGCGGTAGACGACAGTGAAAACCCCAAACTCATACATGAAAGCACTTCCATTTTAACATAATTCTGCTTCTGCAGTCAAGAAAATTATGTCTTGGGGCCCAAATCTTCTAATATCTCACCAAAACCGCCCTAGGAACATCTTGAAAGCCCATCACAGTAACAGTTGTTTAAGAAACTAATGGTGTCTTAATGATGGCGGACTAACTAATGACTTAACTAATGATTGCGGACGGTACACAACGGGAGCAGTAACTGCAAACACTTGCTTCATAGTACATGCCATCGTTATTTGTGATAAACGGACTCTAGCTTCTTGGGACACGTTTAAGACAAAATCGCAGAGAACTTTTCATGAACCTTGCCCTTTATTTATTTAAACCACGATAATAAGTTATTGGTATTATTGTTGCTCACATGGACATGTTCATACTTTCATTTTCACATAAGCCTGCTGAGGGTGTCGTCTTGGAAGACAAACTTCGAAACGTGCAAAGTTACTGCATATATGTATGAAATTATCAGGCGTATGAAACTGAAAAGATGTGTCCTCTGCCATCAAGACAATGCGCAAGTCTACAAATTGGGTCTTGTCCTGGTTTCAGTCTACGAGTCTGGATTCGAATGTCTGCAGCATCCAACTGATTCGTATGCGCTGGCTCCAAGTGTTTACATACGTGAAGAAATCTGCAGCCGGAACCCATTGATTTTAGAAGATAATAACATATTGGCGGATAGACTGCGTGAGGCAGTGCAATGTTATTATAGGCACATTTGATATGTTTCAAACGTATCGGAGGAAGAATATACTTTCGAAAGTCAAACTTGAAACGGCGTCTGCTATAGATGTACTTTGGATTGCCAATTTCGCTAAATTCAACATGTGAAACATACCGACAACAGCAGCATTGACCATCCATCCATCTATCCACCTGCTATCCTTAACCCAAAATACTGTATACTTATGTCCAAAGCTACTTTTCTTCTTTCTTATACCGAGTTAGCAGCGGTTTCCCCGTAATGGTACAAGAATGGACATTGGGAGGAGGAAGAGAAAGTGTGAGGTGTGAAATTTAACACAACACAGCACACATTGATGTTATCATCCAGTTTATTCAAGATTTGGCAAAGTGACAATGTCAGTGGCAAGACACTTATTATTCTGTTGGCTGTGAAGTAGAGTCTCTCAAAGTTAGAGAGTGTTCCGCAGCATGCTGTGTCAGTTTAACTAAGCAAATGTCAGTTTAGTGCCACCATGAGTACAACTGCAGCGGGGTAGTTCAGTGGTAATGATTAAGCTGAACCCGGGGAACCCAGAACCAATGAAACCAAGCAGGCTACGAGAACATTTAAGAGTTCCACCGCCCTAAACATGGGGATCAGCAGTTCCCGTGTTCATATGGATGATCAAGAATGCTGCTTTGACGGGTGATATTGGCTTGGTGGATAGGTTCAACTAATCTTGTTGTAGTTAAAGAGCTTACCAAAGTTGTACTTGAAGGTTAAAGACTTAGTGTAAAGATGACAATTCACAAAAGCAACAGCCGGGATCACCTTTGAAAAACATATACACTCATAAGATACTTGATATTTGATATTACGCCATTACCAAGATATATGTTAAAACGTGATGGTCAGCATCGACAGTTATATTCCCGATTCTAGCGACGAGATGACGTGATACCCTGATAAATAAAATATACATGAATACAAAAGTGACGTGTTCAATGATTAAATGAGATGCAGACGGAGACCTATGATTGGGAACAGAACCGAGAACCATCGATAGACGAGGTGAGTGAGTGAAGTGTCCACCGTGAACACTGTCGGGAACTGACGCATGGTTGACGGTGTTAGTGAGTATGGTGTCACATAAACCGTGTTGGGGAAGGTGAGAATGGGGTGTCCACCGTGAGGTCTGTGGGGATAGAACTGTGGCGGACGAGGTGAGAGTTGAGCGTCCACCGTGAAGACTGTGTGGATAGAACTGTGGCGGACGAGGTGAGAGTGGGGTGTCTATCGTGAAGTCTGTTGGGGATAGTACCGTGGTTGGGGAGGTGAGAGTGGGGTGTCCACCGTGAAGACTGTGGGGATAGAACCGTGGTTGGGGAGGTGAGAGTGGGGTGTCCACCGTGAAGTCTGTTGGGGATAGTACAGTGGTTGGGGAGGTGAGAGTGGGGTGTCCACCCTGAAGTCTGTGGGGATGGAACCATGGTTGCGGAAGTGAGAGTGGGGCTCCCTTATTGCTCGTACTCGTAATACAAACAATGGCACGTGTGGTTTCCAGGTGAGGTCAATAGCTGGTGGATGTCTTTGCACGTGAGGTGAATAACGTGTTGGTATCAATGCAATAATACTAGTCAGTCATACGCAGGTAACTACCAAATGTCAGAGACATTTCAATCAAAACGTTTCACATACATTATACTGAAATATTGTCACAAGCTTTAACCATCGTACACATTAACCCCAAAGAAACTGACAGGTGGAAAATATATCAAGTCCGCCATGTTAAACACGGGATCAGGTGACATTAACCCCAAAGTAACTGTCATGCTATCACTGCTGACAGAGGAAGTCCCTGAATAGTTTTAGTGCGCACGATTACGCAAAAACGTACGCACATACATACATATTTATGCACGTCACTCATTGTGATCAATAATATTTCGCGTGACGATAGAGCCCCATTTGACCCCGGTGTCTTACAGCCTGTTTCTTACGAAGAATGCCCAATCCTCTTGGAGCTGCTCATATTGTTAGACTATTGATGGTCGGTTATAAATAGATACACACTGCCCTTTGGAAAACGGTCAGAAGTAAAAATGTTACATTAGGGATGACACTGTTTTAGTACAGTAGAAATTCTGGGATTTTATGGTCTGAATTGCATTTGGGATCCGAACCCATGCTTTCAGTATGGCCGTTCTCAGAGTGAGTTCCTATGGCAAGCACAAACTATTTGCTTTGGTGACGAAGAGTCTACTACTGACTTAGGTGACAACACCTTTCAGACACTATCGTGAGTATTAGTTGTGGTTGTACACTTTCGAAATGTTATTTACTGGATGTGCTCAATACTTTCTGGTGTGTTCCCATGGAGATACAGGTTAGAATTGATCTTCAGAAACCCATGGTTGTCGTGAAAGGCGTCTAATGGGATCGGGTGATAAAGCTCGCTGACTTAGTTGACGTGTATCATCGCATCCCAAATGTGTAGATTGATGATGATGCTGATGATCACTGGATTGCCTGGTTTAGACACAATTATCTACAACTGGAAGAAAAATGTTGATTCCGTCGAAAAAAATGCATACGACGTATACTCACTGACTTTTGAAGGCGAGCTGGGGCTGGATACTGCAGATCTGAATGTCACCGAAACGTTTGACACCAATACAAGATGTAGGGATAAGTGCTCCATTAAAGGAAACTGCCCGAATTAGCCCACAACCAGCGCTGTTGGACAGAGTTTGGACAACTGTATGGTTAGCATTGCAAGCAACTCGGTGTATCAACTCGGATCAGAAGGGAGACAGTGCTTGGCTGACTTCAAGTTCTGTAAACATTGCAAGCAACTGGGTGTATCAGTTCTGTTCGGAGACGAGAAAGTAGCCGACTCTAAGGTCCCTTAGGATTGCAAGCAGTTGGGTGTTGCAACTCTGGTTACAGGAAAGATAGTGTTCGGCCGCTTCTACAGTTACCAATTTGTCTTTCTCTAAAGGTACGTTTATATTCTCGATTTCTGAAAGTTTGTGATGTAATCATTGATGAATCACGAATGTTGGAATATTTCCATTAGAAAACAATAACTGGTTCTTCTCAGTTGAAGATCATTGTACATATTACTGACTTTGTTTTTTGTGTGAATTAATGAGTTGACTAGCGAACAAGACAGATCCATGTTTGTAGTGTTTTAAAGTTTCTCAACTTCCACACACCAAAGAGTCCGCAGTAACAAACGACACTAGTTACAACAGCATCATGTCTACAGAAAATGGGGGCGTAACTATAAAAACGCCAATACACTTACACTTCAACAACCCTAATTTGACAGCAATATGACCTTTTCATACAATTTACAGCAACGTGATTAGCGTTCCTCTGTTTGCTACTTCTATAGATGTCCTACACCGTGCAGCAATGTGTGTATGTATGTATGTGTGTATGTATGTGTGTGTGTATGTATGTGTGTGTGTGTGTATGTATGTATGTATGTATGTGTGTATGTATGTATGTATGTATGTATGTATGTATGTATGTATGTATGTATGTATGTATGTATGTATATATGTATGTATGTATGTATGTATGTATATATGTATGTATGTATGTATGTATGTGTTTATGTATTTATGTATGTTTTGTTGCTGTTTTCGCTTTTCCATTTTAGAAGGGAATTCTTAAGTTTGTAATTAGGCAATATTTGTTCCTTTATTCCTGAGTAAGTGACTGAGGTTTTACCTCGATGTTTCGGGGGAGAGTACAGAATAGACATTAGAACTATATACGGAATCGAACTCGGGTTTCGGTTTGAAATTCGAAAGCGTCAACCACTAGGCTACCCAAGCCATACTTCATGACAGTTCATGTAACGAGTATATTGCCATTGTGTAGTGTCAAGAGTTTATAGTTACAACCAACAAGATATAACAGGAGGTAAACGACAACAGATTGGATATTTCAACCTATTCTAATGTTATCTGTTTCCAGCTTCGCCATGGAATCATTGGTTTGGAACAAGACCGACAGTTACGTATCGAATACGGTAGACTTCAGTGATAGATTTATTGGTATTTTTGGCGTCATCCTCGCCATTTGGGTCACTGTCTCCAATGTCACCTTCATCATCAGCATCGTCAGGGACGGCGTCAGACGCCGCAGTCTCTTCTGGCTTCTCATCACTAACCTTTCTGTCGCTGACGCACTGGTAGGTGTTGGGGTTGCACCATATGCTGCTCTCTACTACTACAAAGGGTTCTGGATATTTGGAGAAAGCTTTTGTCACGTTTGGGTCACGTCCGACTGGATGCTTGGCATTGTTTCTATCGTGACTCTTATAATCATCAGTTCTGAACGCTCGGTGAATATTAAACAAGGCAGTCAGACGACGACTGGGACGACCAAGTGCGTCATCGTCTGTCTGATGATGGTGTTCCCGTGGGCGATAGGTGCAGCTATCGCCATATTCATAACTATCGTCCTAAATGAAGTTGAGAAGTACCAAAACCAATGCTATTTCATAGTTGAACCGCCCCAAAAAATATTATCTCCAGTGATAACTTTCTTTATTCCGATATTTGTGTGCATCGGCGTCGATATTGGCATCCTGTTGAAATGGCGAAAGTTGACTCAAGAACAGGACGAATACTCCAGGAAACGGATTGTGGGAGTTCTCTTGGTCTGTGCTGCCTATATGTTGATGCGAACACCTTTCTATGTTATATTCCCCCTAAGCGCATTTGGTGTGTATGCCCCTCACAAGGCAGTTTCTGTATCCCACTGGCTGGCATATGCCAACTCAGGAGTGAACCCCCTTTTGTGGCTGGTGTCCCCCGAAGTACGGGAGGGATATTGGTCGTTCGTATGCTGTCGAGGAAGAGGACAGCAGAGGAGGGCAGAGAAAAGTGACGAGGTTACAATGTCGCCTGTGAGTTGAAATAGTCGTCAGAGAACCAGGGAATGAATGCCCCAATGTTAACGAAAGTCTTGAAAATGTGTACCACGTTTGTTACCAAATGAGAATGATAAGTTGTAAAATATCTCAAAATCGGGAATAACCGTGTCAGTGCGGTAGACGACAGTGAAAACCCCAAACTCATACATGAAAGCACTTCCATTTTCACATAATTCTGCTTCTGCAGTCAAGAAAATTATGTCTTGGGGCCCAAATCTGCTAATATCTGACCAAAACCTTCCTAGGAACATCTTGAAAGCCCATCACAGTAACAGTCGTTTAAGAAACTAATGGTGTCTTAATGATGGGGGACTAACTAATGACACAACGGGAGCAGTAACTGCAAACACGTGCTTCATAGTACATGTCATCGTTATTTGGTGACAAACGGACCCGCAGACAACTTTTCATGCCCTTGCCCTTTATCAATTTAAACCACGATAATATGTTTTGGTATTATTGTTGCTTCACATGGACATGTTCATACTTTCATGTTCACACAGGCTTTTGCTGTTAAGAAAGGTTCATGTCCTTAGGGCCTAAAGCTTCTGATGTCAGATTCAAAACCTCCAGGCACATCTTATGATAATCTAGCTCTGACCCAGAGAGGTTCTATAGGGAACATTTACATGTGGATAAAACCTAGGTTCATTACTATAAGGACGGGTAAAAACAAACATATGGAGCATGTAACATCAGCACTGGAAAGCGAAGGTTGTATCACCTGGAACGTTTATGCCTGCTGAGGGTGTCGTCTTGAGAGACAATCCTCCAAACGTGGAAATTAACTACATATATGTATGGAATTATTTGGTGTATGAAACTGAAAAGATGTGCCCTCTGCCATCAAGACAATGCGCAAGTCTACAAATTGGGTCTTGTCCTGGCTTCAGTCTACCAGTCTGGCTTCGAATGTCCGTAGCATCCAACTGATTCGTATGCGTTGGCTCCACGAAATCTGCAGCCGGAACCCATATCGAGTTAAACGATTACGTCTCCACAGATACCTCTTTGGACAGCCGAGAGAAAAGTCTTCTACAAAACTCGGAAAACAAGGTCAAGTCTTGCTGAATGAAGTTCAGATAACAAATAGTATTATACCTCAGGCTCAGACAGAATAGTTCCTTGTATCTTGTGTTTCTTACATGATACCTTTTGCATTGTAATTTATACAAGATCATTTTGACAGTTATTTGACACCTGCGACCTGCTTGACCTATCAATTACCGTAAATAAACACTTTCTGGTGTATAAGACTTCGGCCTCTTTCAATGTTGACAGATGTTCACCGTTCCTATACCTGCATGCTAACATTAGAAAGTTATGCCATAAACTGGACTATTGATTTTAGAAGATAATAACATACTGGCGGATAGACTGCGTGAGGCAGTGCAATGTTATTATAGGCACATTTGATATGTTTCAAACGTATCGGAGGAAGAATCTACCTTTGAAAGTCATACTTGAAATGGCGTTTGCTATAGATGTACTTCGGATTGCCAATTTCGCTAAATTCAACATGTGAAATATACCGACAACAGCAGCATTGACTATCCATCCATCTATCCACCTACTATCCTTAACCCAAAATACTGACAATGTATACTTATGTCCAAAGCTACTTTTCTTCTTTCTTATACCGAGTTAGCAGCGGTTTCCCCGTAATGGTACAAGAATGGAAATTGGGAGGTGGAAGAGAAAGTGTGAGGTGTGAAATTTAACACAACACAGCACACGTTGATGTTATCATACAGTTTATTCAAGATTTGGCAAAGTGACAATGTCAGTGGCAAGACACTTATTATTCTGTTGGTTGTGAAGTAGAGTCTCTCAAAGTTAGAGAGTGTTCCGCAGCATGCTGTGTCAGCTTAAACTAAGCAAATGTCAGTTTGAATGCTGCTTTGGCGAGTGATATTGGCTTGGTGGATAGGTTCAACTAATCTTGTTGTAGTTAAAGAGATTACCAAAGTTGTACTTGAAGGTTAAAGACTTAGTGTAAAGATGACAATTCACAAAAGCAACACCCGGGATCACCTTTGAAAGACATATACACTTATAAGATACTTGATATTTGATATTACGCCATTACCAAGATATTATATGTCAAAACGTGATGGTCAGCATCGACAGTTATATTCCCGAGTCTAGCGACGAGATGACGTAATACTCTGATAAATAAAATATACACGAATACAAAAGTGACCTGTTCAATGATTAAATGAGATGCAGACGGAGACCTATGATTGGGAACAGAACCGAGAACCATCGATAGACGAGGTGAGTGAGTGAAGTGTCCACCGTGAACACTGTCGGGAACAGACGCATGGTTGACGGGGTTGGTGTCACATGAACCGTGTTGGGGAAGGTGAGAATGGGGTGTCCACCGTGAGGTCTGTGGGCATAGAACTGTGGCGGACGAGGTGAGAGTGAGTGTCTATCGTGAAGTCTGTGGGGATAGAACCGTGGTTGGGGAGGTGAGAGAGGGGTGTCCACCGTGAAGTCTTTGGGGATACAACCGTGGTGGGGGAGGTGAGAGTGGGGCTTCCACCGTGAAGTCTGATGGGGATAATACCGTTGTGGGGAGGTGAGAGTGGGGTGTCCACCGTGAAGTCTGTGGGGATAGAACTGTGGCGGACGAGGTGAGAGTGGGGTGTCCACCGTGAGGTCTGTTGGGATAGAACTGTGGTTGGGAAGGTGCGAGTGGGGTGTCCACCGTGACGTCTGTTGGGGATAGTACCGTGGTTGGGGAGGTGACAGTAGGGTGTCCACCGTGAAGTTTGTGGGGATGGAGCCATGGTTCCGGAAGTGAGAGTGGGGCTCCTTTATTGCACATACCCGTAATATAGACAATGGCACGTGTGGTTTCCAGGTGAGGTCAATAGCTGGTGGATGTCTTTGCACGTGAGGTGAATAACGTGTTAGTATCTATGCAATAATACTAGTCAGTAATACGCAAGTATGTTTAGAGGTGAGGTCAGTATCGAAACGTGTCTCACTGGCGAGCTATCAAATGTCAGAGACATTTGAATGAAAACGTTTTGAGCCTACGTTATACTGAAATATTGTCACACCCTTTAACCGTCGTAGATAGTGTCCCTATCGGATAGCAGTAATCAAGATGAGATACCAGCTTTTTGATATTAGCTCGAACATTCAGCATCACTCTACATGGACTGGATTCTTTCAAAAAGTAATTAGTGAAGTGATGGAACTAGCTTGAACATCGGCTGGCAGTGGAAATATTGGGTTTGTATTTTCTATGACATCCAGCTGTACTGTTTACGTTAGGTTTGTAAGCACTGAGAAACATACAGAACTGTCTGCTCCAGCTGTTGTCAAGGTTAAGATAACTATGTCAGAGAGCTATGACAAACACATGCGACGTTCAGTGATGTAAACATTACTGAGCGTAATTTGTCAAATGAAAACCGATTTAGACACCAAGTAAAATGGACACGAGGATTACTATTGCTGAACTATTATTAAATATTATGTTTGATTGTCAACATGCATTACCGATTACCTTATAGGAAATTACTTCAAGAAAATATATGTCCAGTCCTGTGCTCTGTTTTTACTCAGTTAGCCCTTAAACTCTAACTGGAGTTTCGTCGCCAGATTCGCACTGGTTTCGTCACATTGATGGTCCCGGTACCCAAACACGGACTTGTTTCAAAGTCTGGTATGGCCTAGGTGTGATCTGTTCATATATTCGGGATCACATTGGGAGCACAACCTTTCGTTATCGAATTCGTGAGCACAGTAGCCTTCCGTTTTGTGCATGAAACAACAATATGTATTTACACATGTATGATGTAGAAATAGACATCTGTAAAATATATGGTCTAGCCCTTTCTGATCACAGACTTATACGATAATGAATTAGTCACTAAGAAGACAGATCTGTCAAGCATCTGAACCTAACGCTGTTTCCTTGTCTCCTGTCTTAGCGGTGTATTGCTTGCTCAGTTGATCTGCATGTAAGAAGTGAATCCTCTCTTCACGTGACCCGGAAGTCATAAACAGCTGTTCCACTTCTTCAAGACTTTTGTCTTTAGTCTCTGGGAGGAATATGACAACGAAGATAAACCCTACCACGCACATGCCTCCGTACAGCCAAAAGGTTCCTGTAAGACGTCAAAGAAAGTCTTATATTCATCATTTACGTAAATGACCACGCAATCCATGATTATATACTACCAATCAGTCAGCAGCTCGATCTCCACCTACACCACGATGTGTTTACACCACGACGTGTTTACACCACGATGTGTTTACACCACGACGTGTTTACACCACGACGTGTTTACACTTCAACGTATATTCGTTATTGTTTTCGGTGTCATGATTTGCTAATGATATGGCAAGAATACATAATGATTCATGACCGAGTTGCGTTTAACGACCATGATTTATTTCTGAAAGCACGTAACCTTAAGGTCATGATACTAAATCCTACAGACTGTCTCTGGTGAGAACAGTTGAGAGTACCCTTACTACGTTAAACAATATTTCACTCCGCCATACAAAAGTAGGATACAACACTTGTAATGACGTCACACAACTGCAGACTCAATTGGATCCGAATATTCTTTGCCGTATAGACGATGACACTTTCTGTCTGGAAATTGCCTTATCCCACTACATGGCAATGCAGACATTTTACTCACCATACTTTGTAATGGCCTCTGTGAGGGTCAAGAACGTGAGGGAGATGAGCAGATTGAATGTCCAGTTTGTGGCTCCTGCTATGGCCGTGCACGTGCCACGTGCCCACAGGGGGTATATCTCCGCATTTACTGTCCAAGGTATTGGTCCAAGGCCTTGAAAACGTAACCAGCCATGGTCAAAATAGTTGTCTTATATAGGACGTGTGGTCATATAGGACAAAATCTCAGGTCATACTAGTGGAAGATTTAACTGATTTTTATGAAAAGAAATCAAAATGTCTTTATGATTTAAAATCATATATTAGTATCAAAAGAATGCAAAACATTTGGCTCCTAAAATTCATCTAATATTGTTTATTCTTGGGGCAGTTGAGACTACACAGGCAGAATAGTAAAGCCATACTTCGATAACACCAAACACAAAATCATATTTGTTTGTTTAACTCCGTGCTCAGCAATAATCCAGCCACAAAGTGGCAGCAGTGTCGAGTCAGATTCTACATGATTATATCAATATATGGAATGTTTAATATATGACACATTCCATCCGACACAACATTTTTCAGAAAATTATATTATTGCGTTCCATGAACATTTTGGTTCTTACCTGGTGCAAATGAGAACACAAATAGCACCATCCCGAGGACAGGCATCCATGAATAGTTGTTAGGACAATATCCGTAGGCGAACGTGAAGCTGGACCCCGATTGGTCACTTGCATTACACCGCCCAACCAATGAGCGACCATTGTCGTTAGAATCGACAGGTAGACAGGAACCATCTGTGGAGACGTCGTAGCAAAAGCCGCAGTCGGTGTTCGTAGTGCACTGATTGCAGTTGCTGAGGATATGAAACAGACGCTATAGACTGTGCTGTTATATTCCAGCAATATCACGGTATCGAACTCGGGTCTGCAGTGTAACGAGCAAACGCTTTATCCACTCGGCTACCCGCCCCCCACCAATCTTTCAGATTGCCACAACCCCTATCTCGAAGAGACATCTGAGATACATCTTTACACAGACACTATAGGCGTTTACATCTAACAGAGAGAGTGAGTGGATTATGAATTATGCAACATCGATTTTTTTCAGCGATTATCAATTACAGTATTGTTTGGGGTTGAACTGAGTGAGGATTACCTGTACAGTTTGTTACAAGCGCCGGTATACGTTTCATTGTTGAATGTCTCCGTCACGTTGATTGGTGGAGATTTAATGGCGGCGAGTTGAAAGCCGGTGGCCAGGATGCCAAGAGAGATGAATACACCTGAAACATGTTCATCATGGTATATTGGACCCTTATTAACCCACGTCTCAAAACAGTCATAATTTACATGTGTATTTACAAACAAGAGTTTGATATGTGTGAGATATCTCTGCCCCTCTATGCTTATTCCTCCCTGTGATTAACCCCCTTTATGCCTAGTGCCGTCTATTCTTAACTCACTCTGCGATGAATCCCCTGTTTGCTCAAACATCTATGTGATGAATCCTCTCTATCCCCAACCTTCTCTGTGATAAACTCCCTCTATGCTCAACCCTCTCTGTACTCAGTCCCCTCTATGCTCAACCCTCTCTGTACTCAGCCCCCTCTATGCTCAATCCTCTCTGTGCTCAGCTCCATGCTCAACCTCTCTGTACTCAACCCCCTCTATGCTCAATCCTCTCTATACTCAGCTCTATGCTCAACCTCTCTGTGATGCACCCTTCTATGCTGAACCCTCTCTCTGCTCTGCCTCCTCTGTGCTCAACCTCTCTGTGCTCGACACTCTCGGTGAACAACCCATTCTATGCTCAATTCTCCCTGTGATTAACCCCCTTTATGTTCAGCCCTTTCTGTGCTCAAACCCACTGGGCCCAAAGTGATTTGTATTCAGTCTCATCACTGTTTCACCGTCCCATCTTTTCTTCACCTCTCTAGGTTCCTGCCCGTCAGTCACCCATCCCCTCTGTAACCACCGCCAAACTACTCGTCCACCTACCCACAAGGCTACATAGAAGCAACACCTTCCTGCCCAGTTTGTCGATGAGGTACATGCCGATGAAGGTGGCGAGGAAGTTGACTGCGTTGGGCGCCACAACTAGCCAGATAGCATGTCGTACAGAGAAACCCGCCATCACCATGATGGTCGCGCTGTAGTAACTGGAACAGACGCCAACCAGTGATGATTATACACCTTGTATATGATCTTCCTCTGTGCTGACATATGCATTACACAACCGACATCATCCAATTGTGAAACAAATGTTTTAGCAAAAGCTTATAGCGTTTGGCCCCGACAGAAATACCGTATTTTGACGCTTTTTAAAGCAACTGGCATAATGTGCAAATTTTTATTTGTCTTCCTCATCTGAACGTAGTCCTATTACAAAAGATGTTCTGTTACGTTTTGAGGTCATCCGGCATGTCAAACGCTCCGCCGACCCCCAATACCCCCAGTAGTATTGTAAGTAGTATGATGAAGCCGAATGCCCACGGGGATGGATGAAGCCATTGATGACTGTACGTACATAACGGTGTTAATGCCGCACACTTGCTGGAAGAACTGAAGCCCGGCACCGACAAACAGACTCCGCCTGACGTGGGGGGTGGTGAGCACCTGGCTCAGGGTACATCCGTTTTCTGAAACGATGTGCAGGAGCGGATACAGCTTTCTTGAGGGTGCACACTACTGAGAAAAGGCAAGGTGGGGTGCACGCTTGATTTTCACCCGAGTTTCAACGGTCATTTAACAAAATTACAAGACCAAAGTGGGGTGCGCACCCTTGCAACCCTACTCTGGTTCGGCCTGTGGCATGGGGTGAATATCTCGTGTATGGTGCTACAGTCGGGCCACTTATCTGCAAACTCTATACACATTCACGGCCTGGGAATGAATCCGTTCCTAAAAACTCAACTTTCAACATATCCTTTCTCCCGACTAGCTATTAAGATACCCCCTTTTATTGTGAAATGGCCTTTCTGTTAAAGCAGGAAGAAAACCTTTGACGAGTTTACCTTTCAAAAATTAAAGTCACGTAGATGTAACATCTGCCGTTGTGTGGTCTTAGTGTTTTCGTTTTTCAGAAGTTCTCAGTAACTATGAGCTCACGCGCACTGGTACGCCCGTCAAAGGAACATTTGTTAGTTGGGTTTCAGTGTATATGACTGTACTTCTTCAATCAACTGTTTCATTTCCGCCTTTGAATAACGAACGCACTGCAAACGTTAGTCTGCCAGCAGCTAATACTGTGTTTCAGACATATATACTGTAGACTTAAATGGGTTGATTTCATCAAGAAAAGACAAAACTGTTAACTACCACAGATGTCTGCATTTGCACAAGCTAAGTTATCAAATGTTGATATACTAACAGGAGTTAAAGAGTGTTCATGTGTGCTCCTAATACCATATGAGTCATATGAAAGTAAAACTCAAACGATAAATTCACCTTTCGAAAAACAGACTTGATTACAAAGTCATGATATCAGAAAACACTTGAAATAACGTTGACGGCGTCCATCAAGAGTCACAAACGCCATGGACATTAATAACCTACATGTAATGCTAATTGTGTAGAAATTGACATTTCCTTGACATTAAACCTCTCTTTTGAGTCACGGCTTTGTATCTCTTTCATAAATATGGTGTGTATATGTTTTTTCATTTGGATGCATAATTTTTGAGATCTTACTGAACGAAGAGGCTTTCCTGGACTCCTCCAGTTTCTGTTCAATGGCCGCCATTTCTTCCTCCACATCTGTTGTTCCGCGAATCTGCACGAGAATTTCACGAGCTTTGTTCTGGTTCCCTGAATCGAGCATCCATCGAGGGCTCTCCGGGAGGAAGAGGAACCCCAGAAACTGCACAATACCGGGTACGGCAGCTAGTCCCAGCATGTACCTTGTGAAATATGAAAACACCTCGTTATAATGCCTAGTTCAAGCGCATGTTTTATCACATCGCTATATCACCTTGTTATAGCATCTGGTTTTGAGGATTAACGCGATTTATAGCAAGATAACTGCAGTGTACGACAAATATGAGAGTTAAAAAGTTTGTAACGGATGTTTTGGCGCGACCAGCTCAGCTCATGTGTTTATAAGTCAGGAAAGTCATGTCTGTCAGATAATAGCTGATATCGGATCACAGGCTCACAGCCGGATCACATGTTCACAATTATAGATCACGTTATGACCTTTTCTTAATAATTCCACGCTGCATGTTACATGAATTATACATAGGGAACGATTACAGTTATTCTTGCCAACATGACGCCCTACAGAAGTAATGGTGTACACTGAACAAACTAGTACACTCGGCTCCAGAGGAAACGTGTAGTTTGTCCCTGACTATTTGAAGCTGTACAAGTAATATGCTGTAAACAGTGTCGTAAACCTTTTTCGGCGCTTGGTCTGTCAGAAGTACGACGACGCAGTGCCAGCTCTGAGCTTAATACCGATAGTCATTAAAAGTACAGATTGTAGTAATTTGGGAGTTGAAGCATAATCGGGATTCGAAAACACAATTTCAATGTGAGGCACCGTATCGCTATCACGTAAAACGACAACGCCCCTAAAACATTTTTCGCGTTTCTTTCAGAGTTCAGTGTAATGCTAGCCTTGATAAAGAATCCAGTACCAGCGTGATTGCCTGACTTCAAGTCTTCGTCATTATCAGAGTTACAGCAGTTAATGCTACCTATTCGCTGACTCGTTCTGCATATCTGTTTAACGCGGAATTTAACTGCACAGCCCACTGCTTTGGGGCGTGAACTGCTACACAGCATGACAAGGTCGACAGCATTGCGAGGGCGCCCAAACGTGAATGATCTTTTACAGGACGTATAGGCTCAACACGATCGCTACAATGCACCATTGTTAACAGCATCGCTACAATGCGCCATTGTTAACAGCTTGGCTACAGATATTCTAATGCGTAAACACCATTGTTAAGGTGAGCCATCATATTTCATGATGCAATATTGTTACATGACGTCACAAAGTAAAATGGACATTCATACATAAGAGTGTCAATATCATTGCTACAGGGCGTCATAGATTGTTTCAGAAAGTCAAAACTTTAACAGCATTGTTAAATGGCGTCACGTCAACAGCCTTGGTACAGGGCGTCACGTCAACAGCCTTGGTACAGGGCGTCATGTCAACAACCTTGGTACAGGGTGTCACAGTATCGACGACATTGATATATAAATGCATGTGGACCCGTTTTCGTTTTTTTTCATCCAATGATCCAATCGATCCATCACTGTGCAGTGAACAGGTAACTATCATGAACTGCACGTGCATTTACCTTTCTGACCCAACGCTGCCGCTGTTACGGGTCATTGGCTGACTCGCTCTGCAAGCAGGGTGGATTTTGCTCTGTATTTTGTTGACAGTTACACAGACAGATTCTTTTCATACAAATCCATAAAATCGGTGATTTACAATGTGATTTGGTTGTCTGACAAAACACCCACTTGTAAAGTTTGAGATAGATGGGATCACTGGATGAAGAGATATTTACAAAACAAACGGGTCCACATGCATTTCCTACCAAAATATAGAGGGTGTCGTCTACAGCATTTGCTGCAGCGCGTCACAACATCACTGACATTGAGACACAACGTGAAAACTTACAGCATCTTTCTAATAGGGCGCCATAGCAGAATTGTTCCAGGATTGTGTCAATAACAGTCCTACAGAACCTCAGAGCACCAACACCAGTTATATAAGGAGTCACAGTACTAACGACATTGTCTTTCACAAAGGTGCGACAACAGCGTCAACGATGATCAGCTAATGACGGGAGAAGTTGGGAGTCTGAGAGGTCTGTTTCTAGCTAAGGTATCAAAGGTTACAATGTTGAAAGAGACAAAAGGCTCAAAAGGTGTTTTCAAGCTCTAATATTCAAATTTCTATAATTCTAATCACCTCCACCCCGTGTCTCGAAGTTCGCTGAAGGCGCCGGCGATGATGGAGGAGACGAGGATGCCGATGGTGATGAAGAGCTGGTTCAAGGTCACCAGCGTCCCTCGAATGTTCTTGGGGGCCACTTCCGCTACGTACACTGGGACTGTCACTGAGGCAAACCCTGATAAACAGACATCTTGTAAATTCTAACTGTCTCATCTCAAACGAATTGGACATAGGGCGAGCACCTGATGCACCGCGACAAGCTGTCAAGAGTTATTCCCCTTGCTAATCGTCTTTGCAAATATCCTCAAGGCAAGAGACCTACATTACAATGCCTAATCTGTATTATGAAAAAGACAGTACTGTTAAAATATGTAGCGAATGCGGCAGCTAGTTTCTATGTTTTTTCTTTTTGTTTAACAAAACGCTTGTGATCTTGTGGATAGAACGACTGATCAGATACTGTCTGTTAGTCGTTAAATGTACACACAGGCAGGCAGGCACGCACACACGCACACACGCACACACGCACGCACGCACACAACTTACATTAACTAATCTGAAACGAGTTAAATACTCCTCATATCAGCCAACATAAAGTGATCTCTGGGAACTGTGCTTGCTGCAACATCTGCATGATTCGCTCACTTCAACTGCATTATATGTGCGTGTGCGTGGACACGTCATGTGTTTATGGTGAGTGCTATCGTCCGGACAACGTGTATAAGTTTGGAGAATTTATTTCATGAAAGAGATGAATGCATCACTTTTCCAAATTCCGATCTATCCGTCTAGTGCCTTGCGATGTGTGGCTTTATCGACACACTTGTGCGTTTTTTTTGGTGATAATATCCCTTATCGGTTCTGATAAGAAATACTGCCAACCCACATCCTACAGGCATATCTTTAACTGGTTAATATGTACCGCGAGTACAATGACACCTTAGGATCACGGCCCTTGTCACTTGTCAAGTTCGTTTCAACCCCTTCAAACAGTGTGACGGCACCGTGGTTCACCTTTGTATATAGTTAACGATTGACGGTACCGTAAAAAACAGTCACTTAGCAAAGGCGTTGATATTCAAAGTGTCTTCTGCATTATTACTTAATATATTGACAGCAATAGCATCTTCTCTATCTTCGAAAAACTACAAAATTCAAAAGCATGGAGTAAAATGTATTGAAAACATCAAAATCTCAACTGAATCAACATTTTAAATCAACGTGACACGTTAAAGGTGGGTGGGTACCTGTCAACGTAATGGACGATGGACGCACACTTCATAAAATCACTGTATGAAAATAGAAACACAGAGAACAGAAAACATGGGCCTGCATAAATATTTCGGTAGTACAGATGATTTGATCAGAACTAGGTAAATACATTCAGGAGGGACAATTTCAAGAAAAGAACACCTGAAGTGCATTGATTTCGTCGGGATATTTATAGTGAGTTAAATGCACGAATTAATGGGAGAATTAAGAAGCACGTGGCAGTGAAAGATAAAAATGTGTAAACAAAGAATGTCAAAAAAAACCATAAATTATTCTCGAACATGTGATATATCCAATTTTCAAAAATTCATACAACTAATTTCATTTCATTTCCTAAGTATATGCCTCGGCAAACGTAGAAACATATCACATTTCTTTACTGTCGAAGTTACCAAGGTCATATAGAAAATTGACTGATCGCAGAACAATGCCCTACTGCTAACATAATACATTACATTTCATATTAAATGTCACGTGAGAGGAAAATAACCGAGTCATCATGGCAATAGACTGAGTGTTCATAATGAGTGGATAATGAAGTTATTTATACGAACGGTATACAGTGTCCTTGATTAAATATATATCACTCAATACACCCTTAAAAGGGCCAGGAAACTGTGACTGCGGCCTGCGACAATAGAATACTTTATCTATATGATAAATATATATATATCGATATTTACACAAACTATATCACGGTGGAGATGTGTGAACATAGGAAAGTGACGTCAGACAGCACACATATAAGCCATCTCACTACTAAAGTAGACTTTTACAAGACGCCTTTGATATCAAGGCTTTGGAAGTAACAAGAGGATGGAAATGGATGCTCATTCACTGAACCTATCTTTCCTAGCCTTTTTGTGCAGTGTTATATATATATTCAGAGACATAGGTATAGATCTGAAAAGGGTCTGCGTAGTGTTTTTGGAGAGTGAGCTTGTTGTTAGTTAATGTTGTCTAGAGAAACTTCTAAATGTAGAGTTAATATCATTGAAAGGTACTTTACAGACACTTCCTTTTAGGCAAAGTAAGTAACTGTTAAGCTTGTAGAAGCCTAGTCGCGGGCATGATTTCCGGAGATTTCAGATGCCACCTGTGTATAATTATGTGTAATCTCCACACTCATAAACGGTACTGTTTTATGTAAAGACATTATACAAAATAATATTTTTAAAATTCACACAAAGTTTAAAACGCCAAGAATTCCTAATTCTGTTATTTATGTAAGGGTGAGCTACACAGCATACCTATCCCGATTCCTACGATGATTCTCCCAACCAGTAGAAGCTCCTTATCCGGAGCAGCACCCATGACCAGAGCGCCGATAGTGAACACGACACTGGCCGCCATGATAGCTCTCCTTCTTCCAACATAATCTGCCAGGTATCCTCCACATAACGAGAAGATGGCCGCCGAGGCAACCGTCCCACTTACTATCACCTCCGTCCATATTGTATCCAACTTGAAATATGGCCTAATTAGGAGCATAGACCCGGAAACGATCCCAGTGTCATAGCCGAAAAGAAAGCCGCCGAGCGTAGCAAATGACGACACCACGTAAACAAACTTGGAGTTAGCACTCCGCCCTGCCTCACTCTCTTCTCGTCCCTTATATTCACCACCAGTGTTATCACTATCTTCCCTCATCACGACAGGTTACTGCTGTATTGCCTGGTCCCGTGACAGACTCATGACTGACAGGACAAGTGAGATCCCGGAGGTTAAAGGTTGTGTATTCACGTTTCATAGAAGTATGCTATATCGCTATGTATTGATTTCCTTGTAGCCATATTCCGCTCTCATGTGCCTCCTCAGGCGTGTAACAGATGTGCGTTTTCAACCATACAGCTGTATGTTTTGATATTTCTTTCATACGCCTCGTGGTAGATTGACGTGATTACATCAGTTCGTGTTCGTTATAACTGCATTTCATTACAGGCACTGCTACCAAAATGTGCAGTGGGAGGGGGTCATAGTTCGTTATAACCGAGTTCGTTACAAACGTAGTTTTCTGTGTCTTGCATCACTGAAACACGCACATATAATGGCACAAAACCGTTATCATTATTCAAACATGCAAAGAAGGAAAAATAACTATTTTATTTGCATGTATCTGAGCTGGCGTATTAACATATCAAGCTGCAAGCGCATACATATCCACGCAATTACATTATTTCCGTATTTCCTCATGCATTGTCAGTAACACACAGGAATCATGAATAGGACAGTTTTATTTGCCTTCAATCCAGCTATTTATACTGGATGACAGTGGCTCATGTCGATAAATGGACATTGCTGTCCACCTCAATATTCGAGCAATATCACTGCAAGACAAGCAAAGAAAATGTCCTCGGACACGTCTCCGGTGTTAAGGAGAGGAATCGGATCTTTGACGTAAACATAAAGTAATTTGAGTTTTTAACTCGAAATGTCTTAATTCGTGTCACAGATAATTTTCTATATTTGCAAGTATTGTTAATGATATAGTCATGTGATGTTGTTCAGCAGACACAGGGCACATACGGGTATAGTATTAACAACCCTAGGGTGATAATCACAGTGCATCTTGGAATTCGAACTCGCGATCAAGGGAGGCAACCTCTGCACTGCGAATGTCTACCCCACTGTCTTGTCTGTCGATGCATACGATTAGTACTGTAGTTAAAAACAGTTTAGTCGGTTTTGAATTCTCAGGGCAACATGTTAGTCATCCTCCTCTCCCTTTGACAAGCCTCTGTGGACTTTCTGTTCCTGTGACATGAACAGTTCTTCCACCTCCTCAAGGGTCTTGTCCTTCGTCTCAGGGAGGAAGATGTAGATAAAGATGAGGCCAAGCACCGAGACACCGCTGAACATCCAAAATGTACCTGAGGGCAACAGACAATATATCAGAAACATACTATGAAAAACGGACACGCATAGACGAGAAATCTGTTGCGAAAATGTTGTATTTTCAAACATGTATAATTCGTTCACAAATAGACTTTCATGAAATTTTACACCAGTTTAGAAGAAGGTAATATCTATGCAAACAAGTGGATACTTTTAGATAACAGAGACTTTATGCGCAATGGTGACGACGTAGCACGACCCCGACGTTGGGTTTCCTAGCTCTCAGAGCAATCTCTTTCAACCCGTTCCCAACAGTTTGACCGGATATGCTCCGAAGTCCAGGCACCCTGACTGCCGTGCTCTCGCCTGTGGCAATACGATCACGCGACTGTAGTATCGAGATGTACCGATCTTGGGATGCAGTGGTAACTGGAGGGTCTGCCTGTACGGGGACGGTCATTTGTTATACCTGTTTGGTTGCAAGGAACTGCAAGGAGCTGCAAGCATGCAGTAACCAAAAAACCTACACGAATGTGTCACGACTTACGCAAGCGCAACGAGACAGAGCGATCGGTCTGGCCAATATGTGGACTTTAGACCTTTCTGCCGACAGCAAAGTGGCAAGCCGCTTCCAGCAAACAGTCCAGGCCTAAGAGTAAGACCACCCAGACTGGGAAGACAGAGGGTCACGACACCAGCCGGAGACATACGGCACATCCGCCACCGGAACAGATTCACAACAGGTACGTCTACATTTGCAGATGAATAGTTCTTCGACGACTTGGTATGGGTTGTATACGATCCCTCGTCCCTTCCGTTTTCGACGTCGAGGAGCGCGACTGGCGCCAATCAGAGTTCAAGATGGAGAAGGCGTCATGGTATAGGGCGGATTTGGGGTCAGAAAACAACAAGACTGGTAATCATCCGAGAAAATCTGAATACCCGGTGATACAGGGAAGAAGTTTTAAGATCTTTTTTGGTGCCCTTTATTCGTCAGCAGTCAACACGAGTTATTTTGCAGCATGACAACGCAATTCACTCCGCCATAATTGTTCGAGAATACCCGCACAACGTTTACGTCCACGTTCTGCCTTGTCAACGCGCTCTACAGACATGAATACCATTGAACTTGCCTGGGATCATTTTGAACGTCGTCAGAGGCAGCATGAACCATCGCCAGCCAACAGACGGAGACTTGAACTCATTGACTAATGGAATAAGATTCTTGCTGACGTCATCCGCCGAATGACGATGTCAGTGTGTTGGCGTGTAGGGCTGCCTAGGGTGAAGTGAAGTCGGTGATACCGGTAGGTTATAAATACCAAATAGCTGTCAACGTCTCACAATGTAAGTTGAGAGAATTGTCGTGGACGTGTACTTCATATGCATGCAAGACGTGTTCATAAATATATAAAGCGTAATATCAAAATTATGCTGATTAACAGGCAATATGAATATGAAATATGACCGTAACACACTCCAGCTTGCACCAGTACAGCATTACGTCCGTCGCGCAATGCTGTTTCAGCATGTGTAGTGAGGGATGTGATGAGCGGAACTAACCATGCTTGGTGATGATTTCTGTGAAGGTGAGGAATGTCATAGATACGACGAAATTACATATCCACACAGTTGCCGTGGTGACCGAGTTGCACGTGCTTCTGGCCCACAGTGGGTATATCTCTGAGTTGACTGTCCAAGGCATTGGTCCCAGGCCTGTATATGGAAATATAGATCATGTCATTAGGTTAATATATGCAAACATCTGTCATATGGCAGTTGGCGTGGCATGAAGTTAATGGTCTGTGAAGGGAACTCAACGATACGATAAAATTTGAGAATAGCATATCTGTATTTTCTGTACATTTCAATAAATATAATGATTAAATTTTGTCGCTATAGTTCCATCAATATCCCTTCTTGGGGTGGGGTGGATGGACAGCAGGGAGGGGCTTCACACAACATACGCATGTGGTGCCCTTCCCCGGATACCCGAAACAGAAAATTATTGCCACTACATTTCATGTTCTTGCTAAGAGGAACCAAGCTATAATGTACAAACTATTTTTTACAAACAGGTCTGATTATTGTTCACAGGCTGATACTGACATCGTGGCGAGAGCAGAGACGCGTATATGATACATCGATAATGTTACGTGTAATGAAGAGAGAACATGCTCACGTATATCAGTGATCAACCGTGATACAGGTTTCTGACATTCACCACTTGGGTAAAACCCAGTCACCAAAGCAAGGACAAGTTTTATTTCTAGTCCCTACCTAATATAACCCACCGAGTCCGGCTTTTGATTTTCGGTATGTTTAAACAAGGACAGATAACTCTAACTTGCTTTCACCTAACTCCCCTTGATTCACACCTTTCATGGCTATGCCTGCATGTATGCTTGGGTTGTGACTATTCCACCGTATTGTATTTAATGAATCAGCGCCAAAAGGTATTTCATCACCAGAGATTGAGTTTTACTTTGCAAATAAACACTAGGACCCTAAATCACATTGGCGTTCTTGCAAAGCCAAATACATGAAATCATACATTTCTTCCTACACAACTTGACAAAAAGCACCTGCTGTATCTTCAACGACTGGGCCCCCAATAGTTAGAGAAGGAGACGGATATTCTGATATTATCCCCTCAGTACCGGGTGTGAACAAAAGCCATTTGGAGAAGACAAATTACCCGGCGCAAATGCAAGCACAAACATGGTCATGCCCACTACCGATATCCAGGTGTAGTCATTTGGACAGTAGCCATAGGCCCATTTGAATCCTGTGATCCCAGCGCTGGTTGAATTACACGGACCAATCACAGAGGCTGTTTCATCTCTGGCCGGGAGACAGATCGCAGGCTCCGTGACGCCTTGACAGAAGCCACACTCCTTGTGGTGGATGCATTCTTCACATGTCCTGTATGAGATACAAGTATTGACACACACCATTCGCGTTACACATGCACTACAAGAGCCATAGTTAGGTATGAGAAAAAACTGTTTATCTGTTTATGACTCACTTCAAGGGCCAACGATGTTAGAAAACACTGCACACGTCAAACGAGTCAAGAGGCATAGTGTAGATAAACACTGTTATAAAATGTATTAGTGTCTTCCATGTTCTGAAAAAATCCAACTCAAACTTTCAAGTAGATTTCAGGTTTGACACCGAAAACATAGGTAGGGCTACAATAAAACACTGATATATTTTGGGGTATGGATGAGGGACAGTGTATCTGTTACAATTCACACTGTTCAAGACTTCGTGTTCATGGGAACAGTATGTCTAAGCACGATTCTGGGCAGTAGACGGGGACTACAGTCGTTGAAATGCTGATGGTACAATGTTCAACTTGGCTTCAACATTTTCTATCATGACGCTAGACGTCCTTCTGGACGTTTCGGTTCCAACAACTTTAGTATTTTCCGACGAGGGAGGCGAACGTTGGAGAACGGAAGATGGACAGATCTGACATATTCGTCTGTCACAAGGATCTGACCATATAGGTACTCTGAGTGGTTCGAAGTGACAGCTTCCATTGACGACAGTGTACCACTGACTTAATCTCGGTACACACGACACACAATGAATCAACTAACACAATGTAGTCCATGCGGCGCCCTCTATAAGGTCGACATACTGATATTCCTGATTCACTACAGTTAGACGCAGGAGGATCAAAACTGATTCAGTGGAACAACTTATTTAGCTGTGTGTGTGAATTTAACGTTTGAGTAAATGGCCATGCTTGTCATATAGCGCCGGAGTGGGTGAGTAAGTGAGCTTTGCACCACTTGTAGCAATAATCCATCACTAACACAAGGGAGCACCAGAAATGTTCTTCACACATTGTACCCCGTGTGTGGAATCGTATCTTCGACATGATGAGCGACCGTTTTATCCATTTGGCTACCCCACTGCGCCATATAGTGAACGAAGAATGGCAACAATACATGTGTCCAGAAACACCAGTATATGAGGAATCTCCTCCTAAAACCGTTTTATCCATTTGGCTACCCCACTGCGCCATATAGTGAACGAAGAATGGCAACAATACATTGTGTTCAGAAACACCAGTATATGAGGAATCTCCTCCTAAAACCGTTTTAGGAACCGCACCACCCATGCACTCATGGCTTCCATATATCGGTTTTAAAAATATTTTATGCTAGGTGAAGTCATTTGCACATTTTCAATTGATCATGTAGGAAGTTTGTCGGATGGGCATGTCGCATCGGGATCACCATTAACCATATGATAATGTGAGGCCAAATTCAATATAACATGACCGACATCTCCTGTCACGTGACACCTGCATCGATTAGTCTCGTGTAGATGGCGTGGATGTACATGATGGCAACACTTACCTGTACGGCTGCATGCAGAGGTGCTGCATGGTGATGTTGGTGTCGCCGAATGCTGTCAATGTAGAATTCGTAGCCCCGTAGTTGAGTGGAGGGGAGTAAACGTATGCCAGCTGGAAGCCGATCGCAAGCGTCGCCAAGGATATAATCACACCTGTTGAAGAGCGATTAACACTGGTTTTGTAATATATTTACATCACTGCGCTGGAGCTTGCTGGGGAGGAAAACCCGAAGTAATGCATGTCTTAGACATAGACACTTTACTGAAATATTATACTTTACTGAAAACACTACCACACTGATGACAAGTCTGAAAATATAATCAAGGCATATTTTGAATTTGAAACTAAACGGATCTAACGTACAGGGGAGATAATTGCGAATAGCAGCGGCTTAGACGACTGGAACCTTCGACCACCAAACACCACCAACACCAACACACACAGGTATGCTCGCATACGTGCTCACGCACACACAATGCCCATCCAGTAAATGACACCTGTAAGCGATGAACAGTAATACGCAAGGCGGAAAATTGTGAGCAGTTCAGTGCGGAGGGCAATGTTAGAAAAGGATTGCTCCATGTCAGTAGTATTCATTGTTATGTACCTATACATTCACCTTGTCATAATATTTGCTGTCTGGTTGAAGAACAATTCTCTATTTTGTGAGACTGGTGTGGTTGTTGATCTCATGTTTGTTACGAATATGCGAAATGACAGCTGTTACTCAGCACTGTTTATAGCATTCAAAGGTAAGTGAATTATTCTAACAGTTTTGTGGCAGACAACTGAAGCGGAATTACTTATTTGTCCTATTTTGACTTACGTCATGTTTCCTTTTTACAGGTGTGTAATATGGTTTGCCTGTACATGTGTTTGTGACTGGTGTCTTCGATACGCTTATCTTATCACGTATTCGGCGTTGTCATAGTGACTCATGGATCATGCTGTGGATTTTTTTGTAGTTTGGAAACGGTTTCGTCACTAATACAAATGTGTGAACTTCACTTAAACAGCGTCACAAGCAGCGGTTGACCTACAGTGATCAACAGTTAAGTTTGTGTTCAATCCTCTTACCGAATACACTGATGAGTAGAAGTCGTCGTCTGCCCAGCCTCTCCACTAGCCACAAGCCAATGAACGTAGCCAGGAAGTTGACGACGTTGGGCACAACAACCAACCAGATAGCGTGCTTCACCGGAAACCCCGCCATCTTGAGGATCGTGCCACTGTAGTATCTGCAAGGGACCATAAGTTAATCTTTGTGCAAGAGTTTCGTGGAAACTTTACGGTAACAATTCCACAAAATCCTGGTCCCAATTCCTGCCTAGTTTCAAATATCAGTAAAAGCAGTGGCGTTTAAAGGACTTTGCTCAATATTGATGCAACTTCAGATTCTTCAGCTTCAGCCAGTTCCGCAATAACTGATCAATTATTCCAAAACAACTTCAACATATACCGCCAACGACATCTGATCAGCGAAAAGAAAGATTCCATCCTTTATTCATGTTGGCGGTGCATAAAACAGACAAGGGAGGGTTTTGTGAAGGTGAGGTATCTGATAAGGGTCCCACATTTGTTTTGCTGACCTTATGTTTACAGTGTTGAGACTGATTTGGCAACATTTGTATGGTTCGTCGGCCCAATACAATTTCAAGTGAAAACTTCTGTTGCCTGATAGTTTACGTAATAAAGACACAACAGGCTGCAACACGTTGTACGAATACATGGTATTTGTAACTGGGGTGAATGCAGTCAAGCCGGGAGGGAACAAAAACTTGGGTGTATTTTAAGTTCAAGAATTAATACGTATTACACTAATGTGTGTTTTGGTAACAATCTTTCTACATTAAACCACTTGTCAACATTTTAAAATTACTCACCGGTACCTTTCAAAATCATTTCATGCCAAGGACATTTCAGGTGGAAACATCGGGTTATTTTGGTCACAACCTTTATAAACTGCCATCTGATTTGTTCTTTGAGTCCCTGATCTTTCCACCTGATGTCTATGAATAATAAATCCACCATCATTACTATTGCTGATTGTCGCGGACAATATAGATTATATTTCCTTAACAAATCTCTCACAAACAGCTCACACTAAATGATCATCACGGAAAACACTTACACCTCATTACAATGTTGAAATGCACCTTTAAAGCGTATTACCCAAAGCTGCTTGCCTTTTATTTGGCATGGGCTCAATTCTTTAAGATAACTATTTTCACCTTGAAGGTACGAAGAACTGACCAAATACACAGCCACAAAACCGTACTTTGAATGCTCAAAATTTGCAAATGTGCTGTTGGCACTCCATTGATGAGCCTCATGCCTCAAGCTGAACCAAACTTCAGTCAGTGGTGCCAAAACATTCAGTAATCTGTTCTTCCTATGCCGGGTACCCGATCCTTGTCGTGTCTTTACGTCATAATGAAGTGACAATCTTTAATTTGGCATGACAAGGGGTACAAATACTGTATATTCGTATCTCATTATGTACGAACACATTCAGGCAAATTAAACTGTTACCTAAAACAAGTTTAACGAACTGTATAACTGAGCTGGTGGGCTTGCTAAAAACGACAACACAGATCATACCTAATCAGAGGTTTGTGTCTGCAGACAAATGGTGCCTGCAGCTAGTTGTGTATCTGGTTCACTGTGCATGAATTTATTGATCTTATTTTACGAAACTGTTCAGGGCTTACTGTCACAGTTAGATTCCGCAGTGTTCAGAGTTTACGTGATAGTTAGGCTCCGCAGTCTTCAGAGTTGACTGTCACATTATCCTCCGCAGTCCTCATAGTTTACTGTTACAGTTAGACTCCGCAATGTTCAGAGTTTATGTCTTAGTCCAGCCAACACTCGCACCTGTATGCACTATCGTCAGTTTCATACACACAAGCAGGGAATTTTGACACCGAATTGAACGCCATTCTCGTGGCCGTATTATTGGAAAGATTAAATACAAAATGCACATGCAATTCAACATATACTGAACAGCGAAAGAAACGCGTCTCTGGATTTTTGTCAAGTTTTTAAATAGAAGATATAAACAGAAACGCTTCCTTTTATGAGATTGCATTTTTCGAAACTTGCATTTCTTTTCCTGTTCAGTATATATTCCGATGCCTCATGCCTTGTGATTGTTTGTAGTACCTAAGTTCAAACGATATTGTTCAGTTTACAAAACAAAATTCTGACGAAATAAAACGAAAGATGATGGCACAAACGATATTCAAGCATTTGACGAAAAGTGTATTGATGAGAAGAACGCACATGACAGTATTTATACCACACAGTTGCTGAAAGACTGACAAACCCCCGCCAATCAGTAGGGCCTTCCGCACGTGAGGGGTTGACAGTACTCGGAGAATCACCGGTCGGGCGCCTGGAAGGTAGATTGTACAATACATTGGAACCAGGGTGGTGCTGAAACCTTCTGGAACAGTGGCGTGTGCATACCTAAAACAAAGGTGTTTTTCTCTAACCAGAACTGGTATTTCTGATGATGGGGCTTTGAAAACATTTTCGCCTGGATTAATGTGGACCCAGTCTTGAAAGCTTGACCCTGCACCGTGCACATTTAGATGCCCGCACCCCTGCTGTACTAACCGCATTCATCGTGTAATTATCATTTTGCCATTCAGAAAACTGAAATGTTACAACAACACTTGGAAAACATTATTATTCAGAGCTACTGGTCTTAGTCCTGGAACATGACTGGAATGTCTGCGTTAGTATCACCAATGGTGAAATTATTTCTCATAAAGATGCGGGTTAGAATTGGTCTTCGGCAACCCATGCTTGTCGAAGGAGGCGACTAACTTAATCACGCCGTCAGGCTCGCTGAGTTGGACGACACATGTCATAATCCATAGATCTGCGTACATCGATGATCATGCTCATCACAGGATTGTTTAGTCCACAACATTTACAGCCCGTCGCCATACAACTGGAATTGTGGCGTTACAAAACAACCAAACCAACATAATTAATTCGCATGTTGCAGGCTAATCTCCATGATCACACATTAGCCATGTGCAGTTGGCAATATGAAAACTAGACACGATTATTTTAACTTATGAGTCACCTTACCTTTTGTGCTACTGCTTGCGTCATTTACTGACGAACGGATGTCTGCTAGTTCTGCCGATATGTCTTCCCCACCTCGGATACGTGTGAGAACTGCGCGTGCTAAATCACCACGCCCTCTGTTCACAAGCCATCTTGGACTCTCCGGAAGAAAGAAGAATCCAATGAGCTGGAAGATGGCGAACACTCCCGCCAGTGCTAACATGTACCTGTTGTACATTCAGAAATATAGTGATGGAGAAGGTGAATACACACCCGCAAGAAATAACATGAACATATTCATAAACAGCAGCAAAACAGGTGACGAGGACGAAGGGCACCTCAACCAGCGCTAATAAGTAAAACATTCAACAAAACAGGTGACGAGGACGAAGGGCACCTCAACCAGCGCTAATAAGTAAAACATTCAACAAAACAGGTGACGAGGACGAAGGGCACCTCAACCAGCGCTAATAAGTAAAACATTCAACAAAACAGGTGACGAGGACGAAGGGCACCTCAACCAGCGCTAATAAGTAAAACATTCAACAAAACAGGTGACGAGGACGAAGGGCGCCTCAACCAGCGCTAATAAGTAAAACATTCAACAAAACAGAAGATGAAAAAGGTGAACACCTCGAAGTCACCCCCACCTTCACCCCCACCTTCACCCTAACCTTCACGTCTGTCCACAGGTTAATAACCTTTAGGAACACTGTGTCTACCAACCCTCATGCTTCTTCAGTTCTGGTTAACTACCAACACAGGGGATAAAGATAACAACATTTTCAGCAAGAGCCCTTCCCATTCATATCAAAATTTTAGACTCACGAGGGTAAATGTAGTCACTTACATATATTCTAAATATATTCTAAATATTCTAAATATGATTTTGCAAAGTTTTCAGTTCTGTCTAATGATACTGTTTACACATGCATTATGAAACATATTCGTAAGATTGAAAAGATTATTGTCATGAACACACTTCTCAGCACTTTGAGGCTTGATTCTCGAGCAATATCTGCATAAGGTTTGCAAACGGCTCCTCCAAATCAGTGGAGAAATTCATGTTGGATGTAACCATATATATAGACTAAACATAACGTACAGTGAGTGCTTTAAGTGAGTCTGAACCATTTATGGATAGTATATAATCTTATGATAATGGTGAGGGATGCCGAAGGTAAGCAACACTAAAGATCTTTCTACTATACCCACATGTACCCATCCATCCCGTCCATCGGAGTTTATGTGTGTCCCAGGATGGCTCACTGACATCAGTACACCATTCACCCATGACTCTGCCACACCCGCTTCACACAAGCTCCGAGCATGGCTCCCAACCAGCCTAATTCATTCCATTAGTGCTCACCTCCACCCCGTCTCCTGGAGTTCGCTGAATGCGCCGGCGACGATGGAGGAAATGAGGATACCGATGGTGATGAAGAGCTGGTTCAAGGTCACCAGACGTCCCCGGATGTGTTTCGGGGCTGCTTCTGCCACGTACACCGGCACCGCCACAGATGCCAGACCTGACACGGAGTAAATGTCAAGGTTTCAAAGTTGTGAACCCAGATACTGATACCACTGACTCAACATCGTCTACATCCATTGCTTTACAAGGAAACGGAAACGCAACAACCCCATGCTACCTTAAATTTGTAAATTTATTTATTCCAACTGTATGACGGTGGTCTGAAAATAAATGAGTCTGAACCAGAAATCGAAGTGATCAACATCATGATTATCGATCAAGGCAACTGGGATGCGATGACATGTGTCGGTCTAGGCCGCTGGTCGCCTCTTGTAACAAGCATACCTTGCTCACAATAGATTATAGTGAGTGAGTTTAGTGTTACGGCGCTTTTGCCAATATTCAAACCATATATATCACTCCGTGGACACCAGAATAGGCTTCACAGTAGTTCGATTCTAAACCGCATTAGTTCGAATTTTAAAGCAAGACGTCCCCTTAGTTACAATAATTGGACAATTATCACACAAACCCTGTGTTCCAAGTTATAAGCAAGTATGCATTCATTAAGCTTGATGATGATCTTTAACGTAACATAGATGCATTATGAAATATACCAACATACCTACTCCAACCCCGACAACAATCCTCCCTGCCAACAACATCTGTTTCGATGACGCTGCTCCCATTACCACGGACCCCAACACGAAGACAACACTAGCTGACATTATCGTCTTTTTGCGCCCAAGCAAGTCAGCCATGACGCCGGCTACGAGGGCAAACACTACCGCCGCAATGATCGTACCGCTGACAACCAGCTCCTGCCACAGTGTCGACAGTTGGAAGTATGGTTGAATAAGCAGCATCGACCCCGACACTATCCCGATGTCATATCCGAACAGAAGACCTCCAAGTGTTGCAAATGACGTCAGAACATAGACGAAACATGTATTTGTTGGTGGTCGACCCTTTTCAACGAACGGCGATACTGCGTCCCCATCCATTGTGGCTGAAGGCTCATGGGAAAATGCGTATTGTGATGAAGGGTATTCATTGTAAGGAACCCGATATCTTAAAGGGAACAGGTGTATTAGGGCTACTCGTATACACGGAAGTCGTCATTCATTCAGTGTTAACGAGTAGGGACCACGTGTTGATAGATCAACGTTGTGGATAAAACTGTCGTGGAGAATGCATCTCAGTGTGCTCACAAGTCTGGGGATATAAAGAGCAAGGTGACATTCACTCACCCACTTATTCACACATGTAACTTGTGATTAGTTCATAACAGAGTTTGTGTGTTGAAAACTAGGTCGGTTCTGAGAATATGCGGATTGTGTGCTACAAAGCTCTATATCGGCTTCATCACTGGCACCTTGTCTGGCTTGGCCCCTGACAGGGTCTTGATGTGTCCCATTTTCACGATATCTGTCACATGGCAGTGGGGCAACGTACCAGTTGAAAACGAGATCACTCGAAGGTCTGAGTTCGGTGCCCATTATGGATACAATTGAAAACTGCTTATGATGACAAAGTATCCTTGCGTGATATAAATACAACTTGGCTAAAAGCGTCGAAAAAATATTTTACCACACTCCTTGATTTCAGTCACAGTTTGTCCTCGATATATGAATTTAGGGCATTTACTTCAAGTGAACTACAGTGCGTACCACTATTTGAATTTCAAATGGACAGAACAGAGCAATTTCAAACATCTGATAATAATGCAGGAATTCATGTATACATCAGTGATGAAGAGACAGTTCATCTATCCAAAGTGTGATATACGTATACTTGTTCATTTGGAACAGCTGATGTGAATATAACACAATTACCAGCATATGTATATCCAGCCTAACGCTTATTAATAACTTATTGTTCCATGTGGGATTGTTTAGAAAATACATATAATTAAACTGGATTCGGTCATTAAATTGGAACTTTTGGTTTTAAAAAGAACTTGAGATAGGAGCACTTCCATCTGAATTCTTTTCTCGTTTCACTTACAATTACTGATAACATTCATGTATTACTTATGAGTTGAAGTTTCTCATACTAATTTACTTGTACAATAAATTCAGATGAGAGAATAAACATCGTGGCATTCTGAGGGAATGGAGGTAGGAATTTGGAGTTACTCGATTATAAAGGGAATTGGTTTGGGGTTTTGGGGTTTTGGGGTTTTTTTATTTAAATTTTTCTTCAGTCATCGAATTCGTGAACCAAATAACTACCCTACTCTGTGGCACTACTAACTCCACGTCACCATTCACTGACCTGACACGGAATATATTTCGATCATATGTTTGGAAGAAACAACCAGTCCCTCAAATGTTTTCGCTAGTTCTGCATCGACCCCTGAAGTAAACTCGCTATGTATTTAAATCACAAACACTGTAAACTTTGAAATAATGTATAGTTGGTAGTGTAGCTCAGCATATTAACCGACTAATTTGCACTGAACCAAGGAGTGCCCGAATACTCTGCTCTGGTGTATTCATATGAACTGGCTGGTATAGATACCTTCATGAGTACCTAGACAGGAGAAGGTACGTCGTTTTAAAAAACTTCCCAGTGCAGGATACAGCTTTTTGAGAAAAGGTTGAATCCATGCCTGGTGTTTAAATCACGAACTGTGTAATTTAACTGGATAGCTGCCTCGAGCTTGCAGGCTATCATACCGGGTCCGAAACATACTTCAGATGGTGAATATATCAAGGTAAATATCATATGACAGTTGAAGAGGGATACATTTCAGAATCATGGAGCTCCAACTGTGACGTCATATCATGATGATGGCATGTGATTTCTATATTCCGATTGGTCGATGAGGGATTGAAACAACACAATGCTAAACTAAATCATTTAGAGGGGGTCATATCAAATATCTAAATCATTATTACGTTCACTCTGTTCCTGTTAGACTGTATTGAAATCCCACAATAGGCAATTGAGATACGACTCTCTGAATTTAGAAACCTCGACGACGATATTTATGGAGCCCTAGAAGGGACATTGTCGCGTTGTTGAACTGTAGTGCTTTGATTAATTATGCCCCTTTCCCCTTGTTTTTGAGAGGACGACAACGCGACAATGTTCCTGTTTGGATTCCATAGATGTTGCTTTGACGCGACAAGGAGGTATGTACAGGCTTCTTGCAGCGACCTATCTGGTTTTAACCAGACAATGCAATGTGCGAAATAGCCACTGGTCCGCGAGTAAGTGGTCAGTAAAAATCAAGTCGGGCCAGTAAAATTCCAGAGTCACTGGACCGTGACTGACACTGGCACTACTTTAGGCATGACACCAGGAGCCATTTTGGCACCGTAAACGATATATGATAATTGTGATTGTTACTATAATCATTGTTCTTGCATTATATTGATTTGTACTGCCATACAATGCTGTGTTGCCAGAGTGATATCTTTATATTGTTTGTTTCTGGACTTGTGAGCTTACTCCATTCATTATCTACAATTCTTTGTTAAACCACATCTCTTTGTTGTTTGTTGGCGACACTTACTTCTCACACCGACTGATTCCTGGTTCCACTATTTAATTTCAACACGGAATCAACACCTAACAGTTGCAAAATGCTGTGAATGTATGCTTTTCACAAGCGATTTGTTTATATCATCTTAAATTGGGTACATGATGACGGTAGCGCACTGACGGTGTTCCATTGCGGCAGATGTCAATGCACTGATGTATATGAAATAGTGTTTAAAGCGTCGTTTGACTAAACACAACTAATCACCTCAATACGTATTGAAGGAACTTATTCTCGTATAGTGGGATGTCACCTCAAACTAAACCCCAATCTGAATGTGCTTAACCCAATGATAGTTGACTCCTGAGCATTGTTCAGGCAGCGAGTGACTTAGTGTTACGCCGCTTTTTAGCAATATTCCAGCAATATCACTGCAGGGGACACCAGAGAACGGGCCTCACACATTGCGCCCATATGGGGAATCGAACCTGGGTCTTCGGCGTGACAAGCGAACGCTTTAACCACCAGGCTACCCAACCGCCACTGTTCAGTTAGTCAATGCCATTGCCTTCCTTAGTTCAAGCAGTCTATGACCATCAAACGGACGTGTGCACCAGAAGCATCACCTCATTGATTTCCAAGCAGTTGCTGCCCATTTTCAAACAGAAGCGTCGATAACATGTCGCGCTTATACACTGACAACTGCAACTGCGGCTGATATATCTCTATTCATATTCCAGGCGTGTTCTTAATTATGAACTATAGCTGGGCCAGGCAGATTTGACCTAGTTTCAATGTCAAACACACGTTTGTCTTAAATAATAAAAAGGGCATTTATTCATACATTCATTTACAGGACTGATATCCCACCAGATAGCGTCCCATGAAGCACGCATAAATATTTCACTGACTGGCGCCTTGCAAACATCTGTGAAAAACTACCATACAGGCAGGCAGATATACTGTTCTGGTGTCCTGGGAAACACCTTCAACACACAGGCAGATATACTGTTCTGGTGGCCTGGGAAACACCTCCATCAGATATTACTATACTGTTCTGGTGTCCTGGGAAACACCTTCATCACATAAGCAGATAAACTGTTCTGATGACCTGGGAAACACCTTCAACACACAGGCAGATATACTGTTCTGGTGGCCTGGGAAACACCTTCAACACACAGGCAGATATACTGTTCTGGTGGCCTGGGAAACACCTCCATCAGATACTACTATACTGTTCTGGTGTCCTGGGAAACACCTTCAACACACAGGCAGATATACTGTTCTGGTGGCCTGGGAAACACCTTCAACACACAGACAGATATACTGTTCTGGTGTGCTGGGAAACACCTTCAACACACAGACAGATATACTGTTCTGTGTCCTGGGAAACACCTTCAACACACAAGCAGATATACTGTTCTGGTGTCCTGGGAAACACCTTCAACACACAGACAGATATACTGTTCTGTGTCCTGGGAAACACCTTCAACACACAAGCAGATATACTGTTCTGTGTCCTGGGAAACACCTTCAACACACAAGCAGATATACTGTTCTGGTGTCCTGGGAAACACCTTCAACACACAGACAGATATACTGTTCTGTGTCCTGGGAAACACCTTCAACACACAGACAGATATACTGTTCTGTGTCCTGGGAAACACCTTCAACACACAAGCAGATATACGGCTCTGTTCTCCTGGGAAACACCTTCAACACACAAGCAGATATACTGTTCTGTGTCCTGGGAAACACCTTCAACACACAAGCAGATATACTGTTCTGGTGTCCTGGGAAACACCTTCAACACACAGACAGATATACTGTTCTGTGTCCTGGGAAACACCTTCAACACACAGACAGATATACGGCTCTGTTCTCCTGGGAAACACCTTCAACACACAGACAGATATACTGTTCTGTGTCCTGGGAAACACCTTCAACACACAGACAGATATACAGCTCTGTTCTCCTGGGAAACACCTTCAACACACAAGCAGATATACGGCTCTGTTCTCCTGGGAAACACCTTCAACACACAAGCAGATATACGGCTCTGTTCTCCTGGGAAACACCTTCAACACACAAGCAGATATACGGCTCTGTTCTCCTGGGAAACACCTTCAACACACAAGCAGATATACGGCTCTGTTCTCCTGGGAAACACCTTCAACACACAAGCAGATATACGGCTCTGTTCTCCTGGGAAACACCTTCAACACACAGACAGATATACTGTTCTGGTGTCCTGGGAAACACCTTCAACACACAAGCAGATATACGGCTCTGTTCTCCTGGGAAACACCTTCAACACACAAGCAGATATACGGCTCTGTTCTCCTGGGAAACACCTTCAACACACAAGCAGATATACGGCTCTGTTCTCCTGGGAAACACCTTCAACACACAAGCAGATATACTGTTCTGTGTCCTGGGAAACACCTTCAACACACAAGCAGATATACGGCTCTGTTCTCCTGGGAAACACCTTCAACACACAAGCAGATATACTGTTCTGTGTCCTGGGAAACACCTTCAACACACAAGCAGATATACGGCTCTGTTCTCCTGGGAAACACCTTCAACACACAGACAGATATACTGTTCTGGTGTCCTGGGAAACACCTTCAACACACAAGCAGATATACGGCTCTGTTCTCCTGGGAAACACCTTCAACACACAAGCAGATATACGGCTCTGTTCTCCTGGGAAACACCTTCAACACACAAGCAGATATACGGCTCTGTTCTCCTGGGAAACACCTTCAACACACAAGCAGATATACTGTTCTGTGTCCTGGGAAACACCTTCAACACACAAGCAGATATACGGCTCTGTTCTCCTGGGAAACACCTTCAACACACAAGCAGATATACTGTTCTGTGTCCTGGGAAACACCTTCAACACACAAGCAGATATACGGCTCTGTTCTCCTGGGAAACACCTTCAACACACAGACAGATATACTGTTCTGGTGTCCTGGGAAACACCTTCAACACACAAGCAGATATACGGCTCTGTTCTCCTGGGAAACACCTTCAACACACAAGCAGATATACGGCTCTGTTCTCCTGGGAAACACCTTCAACACACAGATATACTGTTCTGGTGTCCTGGGAAACACCTTCAACACACAAGCAGATATACGGCTCTGTTCTCCTGGGAAACACCTTCAACACACAAGCAGATATACGGCTCTGTTCTCCTGGGAAACACCTTCAACACACAAGCAGACATACGGCTCTGTTCTCCTGGGAAACACCTTCATGCATCAACACAACAATAGATGACATAACCACCACAAATCCCTACTATTGTACAGCTGTTTCATGGCGCTAAAGATGATCACTGCTATCATACTCAGTAAAATATATTCTCTAGGTTCCATATTCATCACAAAAGGCTGGTCCATGTCCATTTTTGGTTGACACTGCCCTGACAGTCTGCAGAAGTGAGCGAGATCTTGTCAGCTCCAACAGCTAAGCACTTTCTGCTATGCCACCGGAGATTCTGGTCCTGCCAACAAGGAAACACACAACATCCATTCATCACAATGTGCAACCAGGACGTAATGGAGTGTAAGCTAATTCAAACGATGGGACCCACCAATTTCAATTGTCAGGTTGTCATTTTATGATGTTTTGTTATTTGTGCGCTTCTTGACAGGAGGAAATACTCCATAACATGTGATCTACGAAACGAAGTTTAGCCACACTGAAAACGAGACATAATGGCCGGTTCTTCTTGATACATCATAAATGCCCCCTTCGACAATTTGTGTTATAACACATTCATCGCTCTTAAAGTAAGGCCTGTGTTAGGTTGACCGTCCAGTTCATAATGCCAAGGACGCCTCCCCCCCCCCCCCCCCCCATCCCCCCTCCCATTAGTGACTCAAGTAGGCCACAATAATGTGCTGTTAAAGTAACATGAGAACAGGTCACCGTGCACTGTCCCACAATATACGCCCACAGTGACTGCATGTCCCAATGTATTGCATATGTGTCCATCGTTATGTCCCTCCTGGGCTGGGGCGGGGACTCCGTTACACGAGTCCCGGTCGGGTACAGGTGGAATCGAGTTCTGTTTGATGGAATCGAGTTCCCGGAAAGGGACCGAACTCTGTAAGGTCAAGGGCATGTTATTCTAACCACAAACAAAATGGACGATACGCGGGCTAATTTGAGTTTTGGGGCTCATTTTGAACTTGATAAAAATGACAAGAGGACAAAATGCCGATTCTGTGGCAACATGCTATGTATTGCGGAAGCAGCAGAACATCAATGCACACACATCTTGCACTAAAACACACCGTAAAACAAAAACCTGTCCTTTACAATGTGTAGCTGTTCGTTGCTTATTACGGTAGATCCTTAAAATGTTTAAGATTACTTTGAAACTTGTCTTTAGTTTATATTTTATTTCATTTTCATGAGACACATCCTTCACTTTTCGTCAAATCTGAATACATTAATTTCACTATAAAGATATTGCAATCACTGACTGTAATAGTATATCAGTTCAAACTAATGAATTAAAAATAGAACGAACGTTTTCTGAAAAAGACACATTCTTATTTGCAAATATTGCTCGATTGGTTGTCATTACAATAAGAATAAAGGTGATCGGAAATACAAGCACATACTCACTTAACTCACAAATAACATCATTCCGTAAGATGATATTGTTTAACAGATGATAGTCAGCATTCAGGTATTCCAGTGAAGATAAGCAAGTTTTACTTAGATACAGATTTAGAATTATATTGAAATAAGTAACGGGCCGGGAGAACGGGAAGTTTCTTTTTTCATATGTATATATCGTTTAGAATTTTCCAGTCAGTAAATACATCAACCACATTATATTCCATGTCAGTTTACATGACGCGTGTCTGTAAGATATCACAGGTTCTGTTAGAATATCAGGAGAAATTGTTGTCCACAAGTTGAATAAATAACTTTTTCATTCACACATTTACCTCTTGGTATTGTGGGTTTAACGGAGGTTATTACTAACGATATATTTATCGCAGTGAGGAGTCAGTTCTCAGTAAAAAAGGGAACTAACAGTTCTGTGTTTTACTGAGGAATGTAAGTAATGGTGCTACCCTTTATATTAGTTGACAGGTGTATATTAAATAGCCAAGACCAGTTTCAATGTCGTATTGTCATCTTTTCAAGATTTTTGCACTAATATCTGCCGAATTGTGATTGAATATTCAAAAAGTTGACAGAAGCGCTGTATTCACGCTGTGCCGTGTGCTTGATTCTGATTCGGGTTCTCGATTCCATTTTTGTCCTACCCGCCCCAACCCCAGTAGTCTATTGTATCGCCTAGCACAGCCCCGAGCTGCTTCCTGGTGCAAACATTATGTACACTTTTCAGTACGGAGCATCTGTCAAACACATCATGCTAAGCCCAAGGTTGCATTTTGTTCAGTGACGTACCTTGTACAGAAATACCTGCCTGCCACGCCCTCCCCTGCCCGCACACTGCTGAAGGGTGATGTTGTCGTTCACATGATCAACACAGAACGCACCTGTCATCACCTCGTTCAGATCGGTGTAGTTCCAAACCTGTTAAAACACATCAAGTCTGTACATGGCTGTCATGTCATGAGAGCAAATGCCTTCACCAGAGTGTAACTTCCCATCAGTGTCACGAGCCCCAGTGAATATTGTTTTCCGGAAAATCAAACCTGTAGTTAACGTTGTTACACACTCTGGTCCATCCGTCCCATGTCAAGCATGGATAGATGGATATTACTTTCTTCATCTAGGCATCGATAATGTATCTAGGCATGGATAAATTATTCCTGCCGTCCCCTGGGCGATGTGGGCACGCAAGACAGCAGAACAACATGAATGAATATAAATTGCATTTTATGTGTTTCAGACGGTTTTATTCATGCTTAGTTTGACAACATGATTCGCTAACTCCGCAACGATAGGCATCACTGGTAGCTTAACAACAAATCTGTGAGTTGATAATGACATGGTTTGAGAGTTCATGAGAGCATGTGTGATTTTTTTTGTTTTTTGTTTTTGTTTTTTCAGGGGTTTTGTTGAGTTTTTTTGTCTGTTTTTTTTTGGGGGGGTGGGCGTGGGGTGGGGGGGTGGGTGGGCGTGGGCGTGGGTGTGTGATGGGGTGGAGGGTTGTTGCAGGCTCACATCCTGGTCATTGCTACGTGTCCTAGTAATGATTCTTTAGTATGGTCTCGACAGAATTGTTCTGTAAGCAGAGGTCCCGGTGCATCGAAGTCCAAGATATACTGAACATCATTGAAAACGCACCACCCCTAAAATTGTGGATTTCTAAGAGCAGAAGTGAGCAATCTATGTAAATTTTACATATTTGTGTAGACCAATGTTTGATAAAGAAAAGAAGCAAAAAACAATCAAGCAAAACAGTGAAGATTTAATGCAGCTGACAATGAAATAAAGATAGGGTCAAAATGGAAAGTCCGTAGCGTGTATGACCCCCGTTAGCAGCAACACAAGCTGTGCAACGTCTCCTCATTGAACGGATAAGTCTCTGAATAAAGTCCTGAGGCACTGCATTCCACTCTTGCTGCAAGGCATTGTCGAGTTCCCCAAGGTTGTTGATCTGCGGACGACGTGCGAGGCGTTGGCCGATGTAATCCCACAAGTGTTCGATGGGTGACAAATCTGGTGACAATGCAGGCCAATGAAGTAGAGGAATGTTGTTGTTAGCCAGATACTGTATCCAAACACGTGCAGTGTGGGCTCGTGCATTGTCATGTTGAAATGTGTGCAGATCTTGATGCTGGTGAAAGAAGGGAACGGCGTTGTTCTGAAGAATGTTGTCACGGGAGTAAACGGCATTCACTCTGTCACGACAAACAATCAGAGCGGTTCTGTGGTGATAACTTATCCCTCCCCACACCATAATGCTGCCTCCGCCCCACCGATCGGTTTGCACAACACAATCCTGATGATAACGTTCACCCCGTCGACGCCATACCCGTAGACGCCCGTCAGCATTTCGCAAGTGAAAACGCGACTCGTCGGAGAACACCACACCATGCCAACGTCGTAACAACCACACACGATGCTGTTCAGCCCATTGTCGGCGTTCACGGCGATGCCTGTCAGTCAGGATGGGTCCAACGTAAGGGCGTCGACAACGTAACCCTGCCGCACGGAGACGGCGTCGGACGGTGGAAGCGCTGATCTAACCACGTCGACCCTGGACAGCGTTGGCGGTTCTGGCAGCGGGCAAGGTTCGATCCCGAATATGGCGCCGTACAATGTCTCGATCTTGACGAGGGGTGGTAACACGTGCCTGACCTGGGCGTTGCCGGTCCCTGCTGGTTCCTGTTTGTTGGTATCTGTTAGCAAGCCTCAGAATGGTCGAATGATGACACCCAAATCGTCGTGCAATGTTTCTGCTTGAAGCGCCGACCTGCAACATACCCAAGGCCTGTTCTCGTTCCTCTGGTGACAATCTTGGCATGGCGAAAAAACTTTACTTATGAAAGTACTGCGAAAATGAGAACGGTTTTGTGCCGAAGGTCATTTATACCCCTGAACAGCATGCTTTCTGCATGCAATTTGTGCCCTTCGTGTGTGATGTGCATGAATTTTGTTGTTTTCATGTGATGTGTTCGATGATGTGTTCGAACGATCCGTTTTTTACTGTAGAGCGTTATTTACGATCTAGTGTGTTATTATCAAAATTCCCACCATTAATTTTCCATTTCCAAAAGATTCTATTGCCTTATTTCAAAATTTACAGGTGGTGCGTTTTCAATGATGTTCAGTATATTACAGACTGACCTGTTTCGCTCTCTTGGCCTCACATGGCCCCATGTACAGCCGGGGTGTATCGTCTTTGATAGATGCGGTGAGACAAGCATTAGGGGCACCGACACTTTTCAGCTGAAAATAGTAAAACTTTGCTACAAATACAGCATATTTATCCCGAACAACTGATGTTAACGACCTGTATATATAGATTTATAAGTCGGAATATATCGTGGGTTTGGATACAATTTTACAATCTGATCTCATTTTGCCGTGACCCTTCTGAATAGACAGACATACAGGGACAAAGTACGGCTACTACTTTCCTAGACGCCCCTTTAATCACCATGGCATATTCTTGATCAGTCAGTGGAAGACGCCAGTGTGTTGAGCGGAGGAGGATGTAGGCTAATGTTTGGGATCTGCTAATGTACCTTCTTGATAGAAACACGCATCAACCAGAGCCCACATGCCGATGTAATGAGTGAGTGAGTTTAATTCTACGTCGCTTTTGTAATATTGTAAAATGACGGCGGCGGACACCATAAATGGGCTCCCATACGTTGTACCCATACAGGGAATAGAACCCGGGTCTTCGGGCGCCGAGCGAACGCTTTCACCACTAAGCTACACCATTGCCCCTGTGTCGGTTTTAAGTCACTATAGCAACGTTAATGATATAATGACCGTGACGTGAGAATAATAGCAGAAACCGCTGGGAGGAAGGTGAAATGGTTCAGCGCCTGTGACTGCGTCAGTGAATAGGGTTTTGCGACGTCTTTACCAATATTCGAGCAATATCACCGCGGGTACACCATATATAGGCTTCACACACTGTACCGACGGGGGCAATCGAACACGGGCATTCGGCGTGACGAGCGAACCACTAGGCCACCCCTACCGCCCCTCAGTGCAGGTGACACATGAAAGATGTTGTTTTACGTTTCTTAGTGGATTAGAGCTACCTGTCCAGTGAGTAGAGGCTTGATGCTGATGTTGTACTCCGGGTAGATGTTTTCTATGTACCAGCTGAACGGTTGACACTGAAGACGCTCCCTGAGACGCCGCCGTTCCGAGACGTCGCCAGGGTCCTTTGTTATGAAAGAGGAGAGCATGCAGTTTGCTGTTTAAAAACATCTTGTCATATCTTCCTCATGATACCCTCAGCAGACTGAAACATTCGCCTCATGGGCTGTGGGATAGCATAATCTGTGTAAGTCAAATGTCTATGTCCAATACTCTTGACCACCACCTCACCTGAGCTCATACTTACATATATTCGGGGGTTATGCTTTATTCTGAACTTTTCATAATATCGCCTGAAGTCATCCATCCAGACCTCGGCAACACGGGCGTAGTTCCGAATTGTGGCACTGACGCCTTTGCTGACGGGGTAGTTGCTGTGGGTGTGGAAGACGTGACCAATATGGGAACATGGGGCTACCTCAATCCTCCCCCCACACATCCACACCTGGAACACAAATATAGGGTCATGACTGCCAGGGCCGGTGATCGAGCCGTCAGACCTACACCTTAGTTCTATTTAAATATTGAATGTGCTTACTAATTATATAATTCTTAGAGTTTTGAATCCTGCGTATATTTGCCCGGATTACCCTAATGGCATCGACCCGTGAAGGTCCTTGATAGAATAGGCCTCGGCCATCCATGGTTGACTTTAAAAAGCGACTTTGCTTGCCGTAATTCATATGCATGCCTCGATGCTCGCAGACCGTTGAAGATCCGGGATAGACTAGGTCTTCAGCACACTGTGCTTGCCACAAAACTCGATTATGCTTGTCGTAAGAGGCGACTAATGGGATCGGGTGGTCAGTCTCGCTGACTTGGCTAACACATTTCATCGGTTCCAAATTGATCGATGCTCATAATGTTGATCACTGGATTGTCTGGTCCAGACTCGATTACTTACACACCGCCTGAGTGCGTCGGAAAACTAAACTCTACCATTCACTCACTAATGGCGTCAATAGATTTTTCCACAAAAACGATTTTAGGACTTTAAGGAAGTACATCCAATAATTTGAATATAGAAGTGATCAGACTTGTATTTTTATACGAATAACGTGTATCATGCTATATTTGACTAGAAATAATAACAGACTAACGGTTACATAATATAGAAGAGTGAGTGAGTGTGTTGGGTTTTGTGCCGCTTGTACCAGTATACCGTCAATATCATCACTGGACACCGGAAGTAGGTTTCGCACATTGTACCCATGTGGGGAACTGAACGACTCGCTCCCTACATGCCATGCCATCTAACATCATTATTACGAATCACATGTTCTACTTTCTAGCTGTTATTTTCGCCTTTCAGATCTCTAACAAGCAAATAAGAGGAGAACGTGATTCAAACTTATTGGCATTTTCCTCATCCAATTTTGTATAAAAGAGTCAATAAAGGCGTTCGGGTTCATATATCCTGCATACAATTTTACGATAATAGCGATAGCTAGCTGAAACCAAATATCTACAGCTATTGAACACTGACTTTGTGTCGCTGTTTTGATTTCATTTTTTAATCTTCGTGTCCACAAACAAAGTGTTATTCTCACTAAAAGCAACATTTGGTATAATTCTTGCAACGTATACATGTACTTTGTAATGGTGTTGATTAACACAGACTAGCCACCCTTTACTGAGTTTTCAGTGAAGCCATATGGCGTGTCTGCCAAATGTAGAAAATCCTTGGCGTTTAGAAAATATACACACAGAGTTGAAGATTTATGGATATCAAGTTTTACACAATGAAGGACGTCGTGCTGAGGGAATTACTATACAAAAGTTGACATGATACATTTCCCAGCCTGGGGCCAAGAAGACGCTGCAACTGTGTGGTCATTCCGTTGCCCTGCCTATCCGCGGAACCAGGCTGAATGTCTAGACAAATGTCTGGGGTGATCCCAGTCTACCCAGGTCCACATTACTAGGCGTTTGAGGGATATTGACGTGTGATGCTTACCTTGAAGGACATCTCAATGTTTTCTCCTCCCCACCCCGACATTCCAGGATCGAAGCCTCCCAGTCGGATGAAGAAGTCTTTGGAGATAGAGAAGAGCCCGCCAGCCATCCCGGGGCTCCTGAGAGAGACAAAGAACAATGGTGTACGTTACATACACCGACACACAACACTGCACATGGAACCATGGAGGATATCAACCAACTGCGTTTTTAACCAGAAAGGATAGTCTGTAAAACTGAAAGCATGGCGTAGTTTCATTAAATTATATCACCGTTTGACAAACATCGTATACTTATCTCAAGTCCGCTATGAGCAATTTAAATTCCGTACAGCGAGTCACAGTCACTGTGAGTAATCTTATATATTTATATGTAACTCAAATTACCAAGAAAGGCGCCCCTAATGTTCTTTCTGTAATGTGTGGTGATTGCATTTTCCATTATAACGTATGGTGTTTTGTGACACGTTCAGAGTGATGTCGCATAACTGTTTTAATAGTAACGGGGATAAAAACGCAAAGTGACGCAATACACGTATTTGATTAGAGTGACGTATTACAGTTAATAACTGACGTCGTAAAGTATTAGAAAGACCTAATGCAAGTATTTGAGGATGTACTAAAGTTACTTAGTGACTTAATAAACGTATTTTAGATACGTGACTCCAATATAAAATTATTAGAGTGACGCACTAAACGCATTAGAGAGACGTATTAAAATTATTAGAATGACGTCAAGCAACTGTTGGCTCAATATCACAACCTGATGGTGTCGGTCGCCCGCTTCCTCCTTCTCCGCTCCCTGTCCGGAATGTAGGAAGCTCCGGCCGTCAGGCTGCCCAGATGGAAGAAGTACAGCTGGATCTCACCTACAGACAGGCTGAAGTCCTCTTTGTTGATGTAGTCGATGACCGGTGCCATCACGACGCTGCCGTCAGCCACAATCGGAGCCAGAAGGGGCTCCAGCCATCCTGAAGAAAAAAAACGTCAAACAAGTGACCATTTCTGCAGAGATCGATATCTCGTCCAGCAGTTATCATCAGTGAATGATCCTTGGACATTTACCTTACCAACCAGTCTCTTTCTCTTATACTGAATAGTACTGATACTACCAGTATGACTCTTCACGATTTGGTTGAAATCACTCACTCACTCACTCACTGACTACCAGTATGAGATGAGACGTCCACGAGACTGACCACCCGATCCCATTAGTCGCTTCTTACAACAAGCATGGCTTCTGAAAATCATGTAAGATAATATTTACATCATTTATCATGGCGAACTGTAAAATGTTGTCATGCAAAGTAAGATGACGAGATACCTGGCGTACACTCGGTGTGGGAGTCCAGGAAGGTGACGATTGGTGCAGTGGCGTTGTGGAAGCCAGTCATCCGGGCGTGCATTAGGCCCTTCCTGACGTCGGAACGTAAGATGCGTATTTTGGAGTTTGACTTGAAATATTCCTCGAGTGGCTTTCCCAAAAATTCTGTACAGACGTAATTTAAAAAATGCCCCTGATTAAGTTTAATAGCATCCTTCGTAAAAGCACAAGCTGGCGCACAGATGGTGACTTTAACCAAAAATTAACCAGGACTAAGGTATTATGTTATATAATATTAATCTTTCCAAGTTATCCTGATATAAGGATAGTATCAAACATTATTTAGTTGGCCAAGGATCGTAGTTTTTTTCTCTTTTTTTTCTTGATACAGCCTAACCACAACACCTTCATCCGTGCTCGCGAGTTACGACAAAGATGCAAAGACTGCATTATCATGTTTCCAGTTTATCTAAACTCGTACCTTTTCAGCAAAGACGTAAAATGAGACTCATTCACACTAACCCCATTCTGAGTGGTCGTCAACCAGGATGACTTCTTTCACCAGATGGGGTGGGGCGTTGTCGAGCGCACTATGGATTGTCCTTAGCAACGTAGACCACGCCTCATTCAGGAAGCAAATAACGATACTGGTCTGAGGAAGGTTTCGGTCTGTATAACGCTCGCTGCAGCTGGAGGATACAGCAGGCCTGGATTTTATGCTTAGATTCTGGAGTGTGTGGATGGGTATGTTGAAGCATGTCATCCCAACAATTTGCACCGAAGCTCATGATGTCAAACACTTCATTGTCTGGTCTTTAAAGATCTGGATGTAATATTGTCAGCGTCCACATTGTCATGACCACATGACAAGGTTGACACAGTCAACGTATAAGTATATTTATTCATATCCGTGTCTAGGACATAGAATCAACAAAATGGTTAACATGTCATGGAATACTGCAATATTCACACCAGATTTAAGTGAATATTATTCGTTGTTATACACTGGGGAAAATCAGTATATCATAATATCTGCTGGGATCATCATCTTGGAATATTCAAGTCAAATGCTTCGCTAAAATTATAATAAATGTATATATAAAATTATAAATGTATATTATAATTACCCGTTGGGCCTGACGTCAGGCAGCTGTCTGTGGACCGGAATCAGGTTACTGACGTACTCGTTCATGGAATGCCTCTTGAATGCATTGTGGAATTTAGTTTTCTCCTCCTTAGGCAACAGACTGGCATTGATAGTCAAGGGTCGACCCAGTCGTCCTGAACAAGAAAGAACATTATATTTGCTGCTGCTGTGTATATTGGTGTTGGCGTAAATGCCTGTATATGAGAGTGCGGTATGTCTTTCTTTCAAGTCAGGTAGACCTGTGAAGATCAGGAGTAGAATAGGTCTTCAGCAACCCATGCTTGCCATAAAAATCGACTATGCTTGTCGTAAGATGCGACTAACGGGATCGGGTGGTCAGGCTCGCTGACGTGCTTGACACATGTCATCGGTTCCCATTTGAGCAGATCGATGTTCATGTTGTTGATCACTTGACTGCCTGGTCCAGTACTCGATTATTTATAAACCGACGCCTATAATATTGCTGAGTACGGCGTAAAACTAAATTCACTCATTCATTCAGGTCAGGTAGATATATAGCTACACATCCATAAAACCAAGTGTATAGTGCTCAGTGTTCCCATGTGAAACATTTAATCTAGATTTAATGTGTGAAGATCGACATCTTAAACACATATCACAGAGCTACCTTACTTCCAAATGCATATTGTAATTAGAGTAAATTGAAAGAACAAACCTGCGTGACTGAGGTCACACAATTGGGACACAATGGTGATATTGGGCAGAAATAGGCTTGATGGATGAGGCCATGTCGAGAGCAGCTTATTCACGGCAGCCTCGTTCCCGTGCCGGACACCTTGACCATGACCTTGTTTCCCAGACTGTCTGTGTTGTGGAGGTTGGAATGTAGGGGTGACTCTGTGACTCAGGACATCTGAGGGTTTAGGGGTGGTGTCTCTGTGAGGAAGGCGGGGTGGTGATGATTGTTTGTCGTCCCTGGCAGAATGTGTAGGTCTAAGAGTGGCCTCTCTGGGATGAATGGGGCCAAGTATAGATGAAGGATCTCTGAGAGGCAGATTCGCGTGGTGATTGAAAGGATCATGAAATGAGTAGACGAGAAAGGTCCATGACACGACAGCCCATACGAACAGAAATCCAATGCATACATCTGAACTAAAGCACAGCTGTACTCTTCTCGAAGCACACATCACGAATCTTTCCAAGTTCCAGTCTATGGGAAATTCAGATACCCTATCATCCCGTGTACTATCCTGTGAAGTATAAGCGCCACATGTTTCAGTTACATGTACGCGACTGTTGGAGACGCTAGCAGTCTCAACCGCCAGCTGTTGGTGCAGCCCTTCGATTTGCTTGTTGTAGTTTCATTGTTCACAACATGATCGAACCTTTCCTCGATATGTCGGTATGATATGGTATGCAAACTGAGTTATCTCCCTTTACCACTTCGCGCCATTAGCTGAGAGGATGGACTGTTTGCATGAACGAAAACTGAAGTACTTATGTTGTCCGTTCAATTGACGTTGTTTGTTGAACGCTGATTGCAGTGTACACTACGCCTGTGCTCTATCAGTTACTATCATACAATGGAGAGTGTTATCGATGCAATAAACCCATCTAATAAATTTGATATCCAAATCTAATAAATATGCAAATTAGGTTAAAAAAAACGAGAACTACTTTCACAAAACACCATACAATGTCATGCGAATCCCAAAACGTAAACTTTGAATAATGACGTCGTCGGGAGTTTTTGAGGGGTTTTTTTCCATTGCGTGGGCGAGTTTGTAAACAAACATGGGTGCCCCCCAAGTTCAATATTGGTGATTCTGTCAGAGTTATCAATAAAGGTGCTGGAGTTATTACTGCAGTGATTTTGGAAAAGATGAACCGGAATACTTTGTTCAAATAGAAGGTAAAGAACATGTGGCTCGGATGAAATCATAATCTCGGCATGTTCTGAACATAGACGGGTATTTTTCGAACGTTGACTTCCTCTTGATATATGAACTTGCTGTCAAACACACTACTGTTTGTTTGTGAACCAAGAACCTATTTCTTACTTATTACACACTTTCTCTTGAATGTTATCTTGTTTTGTTGTTCTTTCAAGGCGAAAAAGTCATTCTAGGTTCATATTCAGATTTGGACTATATGTGAGACTGGTCACAACCATATGCCGCCGTTGCGAAAGGTCACGGACCTTGACCTCGCTTCAATGCTATGTATTCATACGCAACTATTTTTAAGCATCACATTACATGATAAAGAGATTATTGACCGAACGTGTTTCCGTATCATTAATATCATATTATTAGGGATAAAAAATATGTATTATGTATTTTGCGCGCCAAAGGCTCGCATAATACAACTTTTATCACCAGTGATGTTAGGCAAGTGAAGCAGCTGCAAACCAAGACACGGGGTGCTATGAGTTTAGTCTAGGATGCTGTACCACGTGATGACAACTCCCATGCAGTGGTAGTAACGTCAGTACAGTGTGACGTCATTCACAAACATGTTCTATAGTACACAGCTGTTCCTCAGCTTCTTTATGAAACCGGTTTCAGATTTAAACCATAAAAATAACAAAAGTACGCTATTTTATCAATTTAATGCACGTTAGACGTGTTAGGTAATAAGTAAAATACCACACTCGGTCTCATCACATACCAATTATAAGGAACTCTTGACCTTTCGCTCGGTCAGACACCATAGGAAGGACACTCGGGTCGTATAATTCGTTTGTTATGAGACCTCTTATATTGTCTTCTATTTACGACACAGATACTGCTCTGTGTAGTATGACATAATGGGGAGTAACGAGTTAGACGACTTCACATAGCAACTGTAAGACATTGCGAGAAACGGAAATATTACAAATCCCAGAAACGTTAACTTTGATCTCCGTGTTCTTCGCACAGTCTCCAGGTCTTCAGCCAGGACGACGTCCAGTTTCATTAATTCGTAATATAAGAATTACAATGAAAAAAGTAGGTTGTATGTCGATTAGTTTAGGCTTCGCCTATATATTTCCGTATCGGATCGAGGGTAACGTATGCTGTTCGACCACAACTAACGCAGAGCTCAAAGGGGCGCAACTCCTGGAATGTCCCCCAAATGGATACATCCTCACTTGGCTGCAACATTGGGCCCAACATCCTACACGGGTCAGTCCAAAGGGCTATGTTAGAGTCAGTTATTGCATCAGGCAAATATGAGATAATCAAAGCGTATGTCGTGCACTAGAAACATTAAGCCAAATATATGTATTGCTTTAAAAATTTAATCGTTTTATCATTTCTTTTTCAGTTTGATTTTCTGTTTTTTTCTTTGAACAAGCATAATATTTTTGTGTGTTTGGAGGTTGAGGTGGTGGTCCAAAACAACAATTGGTTGTTTGATGTTTTAATACATATCATTAATCAGAAGAAATATATAAAATATTTAGATAGTGAATACATTTGCAGCAGACGTACTTATAATTATGACAGTTCAACTTCAATTAATGTGACGCAAATTGACCTTTTTTTCTTCTGGTCCAAGTCGCCCTAAAGCTATGTCACCACCACCACCACCCATATGGATTATTATGCATGCCTGCTTTATAACTCCTCATCTGTTTACCTGTCTTCATAAATTAATTATCCAAGCAAATCAAAGAGAAAAGGAATTACAATGTTCGGTTACAAGCTGATTAGTCTATTACTACTCGCAGATCTGCTCCTTTTCGTCTTCCGTAAATGATTTACATACATAGATAGATGAGCCTGAAACCTAACACATACTATACTTGGCAATTACACTCTCTTAGTCAAGTACAGATTCTATTGCTTTCGTTAAGCTGAGTTCCGGATTCGAACCCTCAGATTCAGGCACCTAATCACCACGACACAAAGTCAGACGCCTAACCCGTTCAGCCACAAGCGCAGATTTACTTGCCGCTCCCTTTGAGGGGGCTGTTGTTCGTTCTGCATTGCCCCTCTCGTTCATACCTGTGTTTCAAGACGTCGGGAGAGATCGCCACATCAGATCAGCGAACAGGTGTGCTCTTGCAATAATTCTGATCTTCATAACGGAACAGGTATGCAGTTAACGTTATGATGCACTGTTTTAGGTTATCGTGCCATCTTGTAAATGTACTGAGTTTCTACACTTTCTCACGGGTCCTGATCGTCCTGCACTTGAGACGATGGGCGGGGCTTAAAAACAGTTAAAATCGGTTAGCTTGTTCCGGGTTTATTATTTTAAGCATTGAGATATCAGGAATAATATTCCATTATGCAGAGATAATGACGTTGTTTAATCTACAGTTTCAGAAGCGCGCTTCTTTTCGTTTGGTTACATATAGTTTGTTTACATAATGCGTTGTATCGGAGCTGTATGTCCATCTGTATGTATGAAATACACCCTTTCGCTTAGTCGTACTCACTGTTCACTGTCCCGTTACTGCCTTGGTGGCCCCTATGTCTGTATTGCTATTGCTGATCGTTTATGACCAAGTTGCCCTTAGCAAATATTTTATTGCCATATTTCTGTGAGGTCACATTCACTCATTTCATTATGTAACACCCGTAAACTTTCATAAACTGGGTCGTGTTCGACACAACAATATTCAGCGGTATGTCTTGCTTGGAGTAGTGTGGACAGGCTACATTCACTACTTTAACAGCATGTCGGCATGGAGAGTATTCAGGGGGAACAAGAACCTAACACAAAGGCTCCTTCACAGTACGTCCAGACACAGACCCGCCACTGTACACCCCTCACTATAACTGGGTGATTAACATACTGGGAGCTTCACTGCCCTGGACGGGGATGTGACAGTACAAATGATGCATAGTGGAGGGAGTTTGTGGCGTTTATTGACGTGATTTTTTAAAACAAATTAATTTTGTTTATCTGTATGCATGTTTGAGAATGTGGTGAACTAACGGTGGGCCGACATATTTCCTACACATACGCATGAAGGAGATTGTTACTTTCTGTTCAAGTCTATGTGTCACTGAAGCATCACACTAACGTGAACATACATATCAAGAAACACAATGGTGTGTGTACATAGTGAACAAACTCACGCAACAGCTCCATGTTTTATGTTCATTGTGCGTGTTGTGTGTAATGATACTGAAGATGATCTGATGATGTGCACGAATCTTAGCCGTTGTTAGACACATTTGTTGTAGTGGCACGGTGCTAAAGTGTAATATGTTTGTTACACTTGTACTGTACGTGTGGTAAGTTTTCACTGTAAGGTATATGCCTGTTTGTTGGGAGCGTATTCCACTCCGTGCGGAAACTGGGCAATGTAAACAAGTGGACATATGGAGATATGGTCAATATTTATAAAGCCGATATAGACCAAACATTGTAGCTTTTATACTACCGTAAGACCTACTTCGCCTGAATCTAACATATCAAATATCGTTTACCTCGAAAATATTCGAAGGGGTATTGTAAAACTGACACAAGTATTTTTGATATTTATACATTGCCTACCCACCTCCAATACAATAAGACCGTGACATTACCGTGACATTTCACTGTCAACATTGCCTCAGCGACCAGCACAGTCAAGAGATCACAGTTAAGATAGTGTCGACTCCAGATATGTTATTGTTGTTGTAGTATCGAACAGGTAGGAGATAAATTTCTTGAATGGATGCATAATTTTAAACCCTTTCAGTGGGTTCAGCATCTTTTGCGTTTGACCTCAATACATTAATTAACGCAGGCAGCAACATATACCTCCTAGCAATACAATATCTCATGTAGAGGTGGCCTGATTCAACAACAGTGAGTGGAGCTTTCAGAATACATTTGTATGTAGAGTATAGTCGAGTTTTTTCACCGTGGTTATTTACTTGAGCCACTGGTTTGATTCTTCGAGAAGCTTCTGAACGTTTAACGAACAAACAAAATTCGTTCTTGGTAGCATTGAGTGGAAATTGGCTTAAAACAAACGTATTCCTAATAATTGTTAAGGTGACTATAGACATGTGAATTATATATCACTGGAATATTTCACATTTCATGCTTTAATGGTGTATGACCTTATTGTCAAACCTATGCACAGCTACATTGTATAATTGTAATGTCTCATCAAAGATAGAGCTACATTGTGTATATATATGTAATGTCTCATCATAGATAGAGCTACATTGTATATATATATATATTGTAATGTCTCATCATAGATAGAGCTACATTGTGTATATATATGTAATGTCTCATCATAGCTAGAGCTACATTGTATATATATATTTTGTAATGTCTCATCATAGATAGAGCTACATTGTTTTGCTTTCATCACTCATACAGAGACACGTTGAATATGGCATCAATATCGCATCACGTGTATATCTGTAGTATCACATGGGATATCGACAAAACATCTACATTTACAGAGTAAACCATTGTACGTAGCTGACGTCTAGTCATCTCTATCATCATCCAATGACATCATTAAGTAGGTAGTAATACATGTCATTGGTATATCTAATTAACACCTAATCATCTTTGTAGTGCTTCATTGTACCTATAATATCTCTCCAGTTATAGACATACAAGCGTACACACACAGACGAGCACACACACACATGTACACACACAGGATGTAATGTATATCGTCTTAACGTGTAATAACTATGTAGTGGTATTTTATCGTATTGTCATCAACTCTATAGCAATCCAACGCATTTGGAGAAACATTCCATCACCTAAGCACTTGTATATTCCATATCACTATAATATACCACCATTCATTCGGGTTCAACATGTAAATGGTACACCACTGTATTGTCGGTAGATGGCCGTAATATCTCACCACTCACACAAGTAATGCAACTTACAATATGTAGTGATAAAACAATCGTACACTGTATACTGATATAACATATCTTATCACGTGTGTTATTGCATATATCTTGACGTGCTATGTATGTTCTTTAAAGATACAGCAACAATGGCCTACAACAGTGAGTCGAGATTGACGTCGGCTGACATCGGCGTCGTCGTCGGTTACTTCGTCCTTGTCATCGGCGTGGGCATCTTTGTAAGTGACACCATTGAATTATCAAAGATGATCATTCCACGTCTGAGCTGACCGTTCCTGCACGTGACTGGGACAAGACGCGCATCTCAGTGACAAGTCAAATAATGAAGCAAATGCAAAGCATAGTTAGTACATGACGTACAGCTCAGTGACAAGTCAAATAATGAAACAAATGCAAAGCATAGTTAGTACATGACGTACAGCTCAGTGACAAGTCAAATAATGAAACAAATGCAAAGCATAGTTAGTACATGACGTACAGCTCAGTGACAAGTCAAATAATGAAACAAATGCAAAGGATAGTTAGTACATGACGTACAGCTCAGTGACAAGTCAAATAATGAAACAAATGCAAAGCATAGTTAGTACATGACGTACAGCTCAGTGACAAGTCAAATAATGAAACAAATGCAAAGCATAGTTAGTACATGACGTACAGCTCAGTGACAAGTCAAATAATGAAACAAATGCAAAGCATAGTTAGTACATGACGTACAGCTCAGTGACAAGTCAAATAATGAAACAAATGCAAAGCATAGTTAGTACATGACGTACAGCTCAGTGACAAGTCAAATAATGAAACAAATGCAAAGCATAGTTAGTACATGACGTACAGCTCAGTGACAAGTCAAATAATGAAACAAATGCAAAGCATAGTTAGTACATGACGTACAGCTCAGTGACAAGTCAAATAATGAAACAAATGCAAAGCATAGTTAGTACATGACGTACAGCTCAGTGACAAGTCAAATAATGAAACAAATGCAAAGCATAGTTAGTACATGACGTACAGCTCAGTGACAAGTCAAATAATGAAGCAAATGCAAAGCATAGTTAGTACATGACGTACAGCTCAGTGACAAGTCAAATAATGAAACAAATGCAAAGCATAGTTAGTACATGACGTACAGCTCAGTGACAAGTCAAATAATGAAACAAATGCAAAGCATAGTTAGTACATGACGTACAGCTCAGTGACAAGTCAAATAATGAAGCAAATGCAAAGCATAGTTAGTACATGACGTACAGCTCAGTGACAAGTCAAATAATGAAACAAATGCAAAGCATAGTTAGTACATGACGTACAGCTCAGTGACAAGTCAAATAATGAAACAAATGCAAAGCATAGTTAGTACATGACGTACAGCTCAGTGACAAGTCAAATAATGAAACAAATGCAAAGCATAGTTAGTACATGACGTACAGCTCAGTGACAAGTCAAATAATGAAACAAATGCAAAGCATAGTTAGTACATGACGTACAGCTCAGTGACAAGTCAAATAATGAAACAAATGCAAAGCATAGTTAGTACATGACGTACAGCTCAGTGACAAGTCAAATAATGAAACAAATGCAAAGCATAGTTAGTACATGACGTACAGCTCAGTGACAAGTCAAATAATGAAACAAATGCAAAGCATAGTTAGTACATGACGTACAGCTCAGTGACAAGTCAAATAATGAAGCAAATGCAAAGCATAGTTAGTACATGACGTACAGCTCAGTGACAAGTCAAATAATGAAACAAATGCAAAGCATAGTTAGTACATGACGTACAGCTCAGTGACAAGTCAAATAATGAAACAAATGCAAAGCATAGTTAGTACATGACGTACAGCTCAGTGACAAGTCAAATAATGAAACAAATGCAAAGCATAGTTAGTACATGACGTACAGCTCAGTGACAAGTCAAATAATGAAACAAATGCAAAGCATAGTTAGTACATGACGTACAGCTCAGTGACAAGTCAAATAATGAAACAAATGCAAAGCATAGTTAGTACATGACGTACAGCTCAGTGACAAGTCAAATAATGAAACAAATGCAAAGCATAGTTAGTACATGACGTACAGCTCAGTGACAAGTCAAATAATGAAACAAATGCAAAGCATAGTTAGTACATGACGTACAGCTCAGTGACAAGTCAAATAATGAAACAAATGCAAAGCATAGTTAGTACATGACGTACAGCTCAGTGACAAGTCAAATAATGAAACAAATGCAAAGCATAGTTAGTACATGACGTACAGCTCAGTGACAAGTCAAATAATGAAACAAATGCAAAGGATAGTTAGTACATGACGTACAGCTCAGTGACAAGTCAAATAATGAAACAAATGCAAAGCATAGTTAGTACATGACGTACAGCTCAGTGACAAGTCAAATAATGAAACAAATGCAAAGCATAGTTAGTACATGACGTACAGCTCAGTGACAAGTCAAATAATGAAACAAATGCAAAGCATAGTTAGTACATGACGTACAGCTCAGTGACAAGTCAAATAATGAAACAAATGCAAAGCATAGTTAGTACATGACGTACAGCTCAGTGACAAGTCAAATAATGAAACAAATGCAAAGCATAGTTAGTACATGACGTACAGCTCAGTGACAAGTCAAATAATGAAACAAATGCAAAGCATAGTTAGTACATGACGTACAGCTCAGTGACAAGTCAAATAATGAAACAAATGCAAAGCATAGTTAGTACATGACGTACAGCTCAGTGACAAGTCAAATAATGAAGCAAATGCAAAGCATAGTTAGTACATGACGTACAGCTCAGTGACAAGTCAAATAATGAAGCAAATGCAAAGCACAGTTAGTACATGACGTACAGCTCAGTGACAAGTCAAATAATGAAGCAAATGCAAAGCATAGTTAGTACATGACGTACAGCTCAGTGACAAGTCAAATAATGAAACAAATGCAAAGCATAGTTAGTACATGACGTACAGCTCAGTGACAAGTCAAATAATGAAACAAATGCAAAGCATAGTTAGTACATGACGTACAGCTCAGTGACAAGTCAAATAATGAAACAAATGCAAAGCATAGTTAGTACATGACGTACAGCTCAGTGACAAGTCAAATAATGAAACAAATGCAAAGCATAGTTAGTACATGACGTACAGCTCAGTGACAAGTCAAATAATGAAACAAATGCAAAGCATAGTTAGTACATGACGTACAGCTCAGTGACAAGTCAAATAATGAAACAAATGCAAAGCATAGTTAGTACATGACGTACAGCTCAGTGACAAGTCAAATAATGAAACAAATGCAAAGCATAGTTAGTACATGACGTACAGCTCAGTGACAAGTCAAATAATGAAACAAATGCAAAGCATAGTTAGTACATGACGTACAGCTCAGTGACAAGTCAAATAATGAAACAAATGCAAAGCATAGTTAGTACATGACGTACAGCTCAGTGACAAGTCAAATAATGAAACAAATGCAAAGCATAGTTAGTACATGACGTACAGCTCAGTGCACCAGATGGGCAACATAGTACATTACGACCCAGCAAAATACAGTATAGTACAATATAGAACACTGTAGTATAGGATGGTATAAAGAAGAGCTATAGCACATAACAGTGTGCCGATATGTAGTGATAAAACAGTGCTCCTGATGGAAAGTTGCAACTTACCTCGCTGAATGTTACGGTAAGGTATGGTACAGAGTGCTGTATATCACAGGACAATATAGTACAGTATAGAGCAGCAAATTACAGTCCGGAACAGTGTAGTATGTTATCGTAGCATATACTATATAGAAGTACAGAATTGTGTAGGGAGGTATAAGATGGTGAAGTGTAATATTATGCAGTCTTGCGTAGCATATTATCATTCCTTGTGCTATCCAGTCAATCATATGACTTTTCGTTCTGACCCCTTGCAGGCGATGTATCGTGCCAAGAGGAACACAGTCAGTGGCTACTTTCTGGCTGGGAGGTCAATGTCTTTTGTAACGGTAAGGTTGTGCATGGCGTTGTTGGTCGATATTGTCTGTACCTTGTAAGTTGTGTATGCCGTTGTGGGTCCCTATTGTCAGTACATTGGACGTTGTGGGTCCACACTATCTGTATTTTTTAAGTCGTGTATACAGTTGTTGGTCCATAAGTTGTGTATACCGTTGTTGGTCCATAAGTTGTGTATGGCGTTGCTGGTCCATAAGTTGTGTATACCGTTGTTGGTCCATAAGTTGTGTATACCGTTGTTGGTCCATAAGTTGTGTATACCGCTGTTGGTCCATAAGTTGTGTATACCGTTGTTGGTCCATAAGTTGTGTATAGCGTTGCTGGTCTATGTGGTATGTACCTGCTCCGTTATACATGTCGTATTTGGGGTTTTCGACTGCTCAGTGAACATTGTATTTTCCGTTCGCATTCTATATCATGTGAAAAATAGAGAGAGAAAAAACAAGCTCCGAAAGTGAAAACAATTCGGTGGTGGTTTCTGTCAGGACTTGTGACGGCGTAATGAAACATCAATATGCCATCAGGCCATCTATTCATATAACATCTGTCATTATTTGGCCTTTTTCGTCAGATGGAATCTTTTTCAGCCGATAACAGAGACTGGTTACTGTCTGGCGTTGACAAATTATATGTACAGAGCTATGCTTTCAGATCGGAGCCTCCCTGTTTGTCAGCAACATTGGCACCGAGCACTTCATCGGCCTGGCAGGCTCTGGAGCTGGGAATGGCATCAGCGTTGGGGCGTGGGAGCTTAATGTGAGTACACGGGGACACAGAGTCGGGACTGTGTGGCACAAAGATCATTAAACAGCAAGACGTTGTTATGCTTTTCTGTAATAATTTTTGATGATTACACTTAGTCTATATCTACGATGAAAATCTGATATGTACAAAACAATTTTTGTGCTACAGTTATTGTAAAACTTTGAGGTCTTGACATTTAGCTTTGGCTCCACTCGTCATTCACACGCACAAGGCGATTGTAGGCGAAGACAGTTTGGAACTAGAAATGCTATGGGTTTGTGGAACCTGCTGTCCACGGTATTTTTGAAAATGTCTGCTCTGGTACTGACTTCATATCAGAGTGAGTGAGCGAGTATACTCCATTTCCGAGTGAATGAGAGAGCAATATTACGGTGGGAAAGACCAGAAATGAGCTTCACAAAATATGTACCCCTGTACAACCCCAGTCCTCATTTTGACGATCGAACGTATTCACCAGTACGGTAAACCGGCATCTCCATATCACATTGACATACACACGAATAGGAATCACGTTGCTTTCTTGAGTAGGTTACTGCCGACATCCACAGTAGACCGTACTCACTCACTCACTCATTCCTCATTCACTCATTCCTCACTCACTCTTCCTCACAGGCCCTGATGCTTCTGCAGCTCCTGGGGTGGATCTTCGTACCCGTGTATATTGCATGTGGGGTAAGTGGGAGTGCTAGCCACGACCAAGAATGAAGGTTCTATGAATTTTAGGACATCATTATGATCGATTAATTTAAACAACTATCAGAGAATGCATCTGCATAATTATCTGAGGCTTTTCTAAATTTGTTCTTTTTCCAACACCGTGCTTTCCCTGAACTTCCCAGTGTGAAATGATATAAAGTTGTGTTTCTCCGATCGCTGGGGATTTACCCTGACGTGACAACAAATACAAGTCATCACACTAGTATTGCGTGTACTGTTATCACACAAGTATCATGTGTAGTGCTATTACATAAGTACTGTTATCGCACAATACTGTTATTATCACACAAGTACTGTTATCACACAGGTATTGTGTGTACTGTTATCACACAAGTAGTGAGTGCACTGTTATCACATGCGTAATGTTATCGCACAATACTGTTATCACACACTCACGCTCATAAACACAGGTCAGCGTGACCCTTCTCCATATACATTAAAACGTGTCCCGGTTAAATTGCTTCATTTCATATTAGTTTAAGTGTTTTTCTAAAAGTTGGTGGTGCAGAGATGACAAACTTCATGGGTGATCAACATCTGTATTTTTGACAATGGCAACGTTTGGGTATAGATTCTTATAGCGTTTTCAAGCATGAGAACGTTTTTCTTTCTTAACAAAACTTGAACTTACAAAATGTGTACAATGTCCACTAAAGCCCCCTGTCTCTTCTCCACAGACCTATACCATGCCGGAGTATCTCTCCAAGAGATTCGGGGGAACCAGGATGAGAGTGTACTTCGCCTTTCTCTCCCTCATCCTGTATATCTTCACCAAATGCTCAGTAAGTACCGGGTTGAAGGTTTGTAATATACGTTATTACTCTGCAGCTTTGGTTCAGTCAGCCTGCTCCTGTCATTAGGCTGCTCCTGTCATTAGGCTGCTCCTGTCATTAGCCTGCTCCTGTCATTAGCCTGCTCCTGTCATTAGCCTGCTCCTGTCATTAGGCTGCTCCTGTCATTAGGCTGCTCCTGTCATTAGCCTGCTCCTGTCATTAGCCTGCTCCTGTCATTAGGCTGCTCCTGTCATTAGGCTGCTCCTGTCATTAGCCTGCTCCTGTCATTAGCCTGCTCCTGTCATTAGCCTGCTTCTGTCATTAGCCTGCTGGTCCGGGTTCCATGCTGAGCGTGAAGCGCTAAGAGAAAATGCAGTGAGTTAAGAGGTGAGTGAATACAAGAGTCAAGAGATTATGGAAGGTTGTTTATTTGTTTGCTTGGTGTATAACGCTACAATATTCCAGACTGTAAATAATGAGGTCTGGATCAGACAATCCAGTGAGTGACATCATGAGCATCGATCTAGGCAAGTGGAATGCGATGAGGTACCGACTGACCAAGTCAGTGAAGTCTGACATCCACACGCCGTTAGTCGCCTCATATCAGATGCATGGGTTCTGAACACCAGATCCTCGGGAATGTGGAGTAAGTTTATGGAGTCAGTACAGATGCCATCTAATTACTGCACAATACATGAGATGAAGGTTTGAACCTAGGCAATGATGTATATACTGTAACAGATACACACAGCTTATGCATTTTAATCCGATATAAGTCATGATATGGGTGAAACACTGCCGCTGTGACTATGAACTTTAACTCACTCACTAACCCAGTCCATTACGTGTGTGTGTTACAGGGGGACCTTTTCACTGGCGCCCTGTTCATACAACAGTCACTCAAGTGGGATCTGTACCTGAGTATCGTCCTGCTGGTTCTCATCACAGCTGTTCTCACAATTACAGGTAGCTAGCAGCATATGCATGACGTTTGTCAGTATCCACAGGAGACATACGTCTCTGAGTCATGACGTCTTTGAGTAGCATTGTTGGAGAGATGAGCAACTTCAGTATTCGGGAGATGCGAAGTTTCAATACAGGAATCGGCATCGACACTATAAATGCTTAACAACGATCAAGAATCTGTATAAAGACGTCGCATCACCTGTATACAGAAGTTGCTCATTCATCTCTGGCTCATGTTTACCACTGTTGGTATGGTGACACGTGACAAACTACTGACCAGGACACCCCCATCTGCTGTCCTACAACGATCATTATTACCCATACGGACAAGGAGATGCCGTGATCTTTTTGATATTTGCACAGTGGCTCGACACCAAGGCTCGAAACTGTGAACATTATTTCAGCTCCCGTAATCACTCGTACCTCGTTGTGGACAATCTTGACCACCTTAGTGTTTTATAGTTATTTCCAGAGCTAAATTGGAGGTCCACAGTGCTCAGCTGGCTCCTCCTCCGCTCACCCTCTTGATTCCTTTCTTCTTCCATGCATTTTCCTAAAGTGGCACTTTAGACCCTGGTGTGACCACCAGGTTACGATTCGAAATTTCTTTACCGTAGTAGATGCGACATTCCGGTGTAGATGCTAACATTGTTTTAAGTTAATACTTGTTCCCCTTATTGTGTGAACACTTGAACATGTGCACGTACTGCCTCAGCGTTCCCTGACTAAAGGAGAGCATATTTGCATTTGAAACGATGGCTCAAACGATTAGGAAATTGAATTCTTGGAGTAGACGTGATACAAATATTGGGAACGTTAAGGATTTCAATATTTATAATACGATGTTCTGTGTATAGTCATACTATTTTCATAAGTCGATAAGGAATGTATTCTGAAACGTCGAGTTCTTCGCATTACAAAATTTCGGATCCATACATTTGCCGTTTGAATTAGGACGTTGTCAGTAACGGTCTCATGTTTCAGTGATACACGATGTTGCAACAATATGCGATGATATTCTCATGTATTTGTCAACAGGTGGTCTGACAGCTGTAATCTACACAGACACGTTGCAGGCGATTCTCATGTTAACCGGAGCTGTGTACCTGACTGGCGTGGGTAAGACACGGTGCCAGGGAATGCTGGATATTGTATGAGCGCTTACCTATTTCTGAGCAATACTTGGACGTCTTGAGGAGAGAGTGTGTTTGTTTGTTTTTACTTTACATGTGTCTTCAAATAATATTTGGACTGTATCACTTTGTACCCCCAGATTGGTATATTGGTGGAAAGACCCTGTGGGAGGAGGTGTTATGATGAGTTTCTTGAGAGGCATAAAGAAACTGGTATTTAAGTACAAGACAAAATAAATCATGGATGTCAACATCTTCCGAAGAAGGGCCAAGGAAAGGCCCTGGAACGTTGGGTATACAATAAAGAAGACGTTGACATCCACAATATTGTGGTTTAAAACAGATATGATATGAATGTTAGATAACAACGGCAGTCGACCACTGGGCATTATAGACAAAACAGAGAGGAAAAATACTCGAGTTGAGTACTGACAAAGATATCGCTAACAGAAAAGATAACCCGTGTGCGAAACAAGTCACTGTGCTAATCTGCTGATTCTGCTGTTCCAATCTAGTACTGGGACATTGCTTTTGGGCTTTTGGGAATTGATATGCAATTCAAAATCTTATTTCATTTAATGTTAACAACCTAATTATTATATGCTTTTGATAGAAGTGTACTACTCGAAAGCAGTTGAAGAACACACGTGTTGTCCATGTGACAATAACCAACTGCAACCTGTTATACAGCTGGCTTATATCAAGTCCTTACGTCCGGTGTCCAATGAAACACTCAAGCAAATTGTTGTATATTGCAGGATTTAATGAGATCGGTGGCTTTACTGGACTACTGGAAAAGTACCCTCAGGCCGTGCCAAGGAACGTCAGTTCCATCGTCCCCGGGACGACGTGTCACCACCCCGACAAGCAGGCGTTCAGGATGCTGCGGGACGTGGATGACGACTACATGCCGTGGCTCGGCTTCCTGCTTGGGCAAACTCCGGGGTCCATCTGGTACTGGTGCACTGACCAGGTGGGTCTGTGGGCATGATAATAATCATCCACTGCAAAGTGACAGCGCGTAGTTTCTGTCAGTCAGTAACTGATTCATGTCGTGTTTTCTCAGGTCATCGTGCAACGTGCACTGGCCGCGAAGAGTGTCTCCCATGCCCAAGGGGCTACCCTGATGGCCGGCTTCATCAAAGTCCTCCCCATGTTCATCATGGTCATGCCAGGCATGGTGAGCAGGATCCTATATCCAGGTACATGAAATACAGGTGTACCAAGTGTACTGAACTATGTGGAGCAAAGTGTGCCAGGTGTACACAACTATTTGGAATACATGTGTACCAGGTGTAAACTGTCACGTAGATTGCATTTGTACCAAGAGTACATACCTATGTGGCATACAGTATGCAAGGTGTAAACTGTCATGTAGATTAATTCCATGTATACTACCCACCAAACCTTTACATTCACTAGTGCTAACGTAGCCACTTACTTCAGTCAGTTGTTCAGTAGTATAGACAATGATGGTACAGACCGCAAAGCCGAATCCCTATTTGAGTATATCTTAGAAACACTGTATGTCTTCAGATACTTTTGGACCCAACCCCAAGACAGGGTATATGGAAAATCAAACTCAAAAATAGAATCGAGCGCTGTAGCTATAGCAAAATCCAACGAAGTCCACCCTGCATTCGGAGCCATTCCATTCATATCGTGTAGCCGATCACCGCAATCGTTTCTCCATCGGTCGTCAGCGAATCGAATAGCAGCAACAGTCGGTTCTCCCCTTTGTATTTGGCTACAGCAAACTACTGAGTTGTTTCAAAAGCATTTAGAATCGAGCTGAAAATGCTTCGCTTCATGGGTCAACTTCTTTATTTGTGACCGTTGTGACCTTATATGATAAAGAAGTTGAACCACAACGCATTTTCAGTTTGAGCAAACTACTGGCACGTGAAGATTCCCTCCGGAACGTCTGTGGCTTTTCAGTGTTCGTCGCATGGAGATGTTGCCACTTCCATGTTTGCCGAAAACTGTTCCGATATCCCAGTGATGGTTCTGCTTTCGCCGCTAGCTACTGGAAGGGACAAGAATCTTTCTTCTCGCATGGACATTTGTCCGCCGGTCTGTTGAGGAGAAGTTTGTGTCAAATGCTCCAGAAAGCACAGTCGTTCTCTATGTTCAAGAAACAGACGTCGATCTCAATTACTTCAGGAATCTCGAGTGGCAGGCAGTCCTGAGGTATATAGTTCATCAATTTGTTAATCCACAACATATTTCTTGTTGTCGATGCTGTGGCTAGTGGTGCCGCACTTGCAGCTTGGGTTATCTGTGTAGAAGTCAGTGAGGAGTTCCGACATGGTCATCGACGAAAACGATTCGGGGTTTGCCCGCTGCGGGGGAGATGGATGTAGACGAAATCAACTACTTACCGTCTTCTACAAACTTGCGAAAGCACAGCAAATGCAGTTCCAAAAACTGGCGAGGGATCTGGTAGCACTCGTAGAAAGTGTGGCCCGATCGCTCCAGGATTTATTTTTCTCGGAGAGGAAGATGGGGGTACACTACTCCAACAAGGTCTCAAAGACTTCGGCCGTGTTGGGCTCGCCCTGAATTCACATGTATTGGGCTTGCGATATTTGGTATTTCCTCATCACTTCCCGAATGGACAAACGACCCATTCGGATCTCGGCATAGGCTTCGCGTGAAAGCTTGCTCCCCGGCATTGTTCTACGTTGTGTACCTGTTTGTCTCTAATTGGGGTGCGCCTTTGCTGGTTTTATTTCTTGGACAGTTGTTTTTATGCGCTGGATTCCATTTTGTTTTTCCATATAGCCTGTCTCGGGGTTGGGTCCAAAAGTATGTGAAGACAAAGTCTCTAAGACTCAAATGCAAACGTACCTCGACATTTTGGAAATCCCTGTGTGAAACACATAGGGATTTTGCTTTGCGCTCCGTACCATAAGTGTCTATATTACTTGTTCTAAACTAGATTTTGCATAATATTCCATACTGTTTAAGTGTACTGTTTGAAAATGAGCTGGTGTATTGTAAAATAAACTGGTAATGTTGAAATGATTATTGTAAATATGAGCTCAATAAATGATTAAACTCATGGAAAATCTGTGAGTTCTTAACAGGACTTTACACCAAATAGCAACAGTTCAACTGCACGATATTTGCACATGCCTTTCAACATGATCCTCATGTAATTCTTCTGCATACGTTTTTCAGTTGCTTCGACCTAGTTAATGGAGAAGTTAATCTTTTATGTGACCACATGTTATGCATAACACATAGTGTGTGCTTTTGATGGGTAGTATATTACTCGCGCCTAAACAACTAAAATACTGTGAAGGCATTCGATACTGTGACGCTTAAGGAACTAAACTGACGTCATCGTTTCTAGGTAGTGCATAGACATTGATTTACGCATGTGTCCACAGACGAGGTAGCTTGCACCAACCCCGATTTCTGTATGGAGGTGTGTCAGAGCAAGGCTGGATGTACGAACATCGCCTTCCCTCGATTAGTACTGGGTCTCATGCCAGACGGTAAGTAGGACTCATAACTTCAAATTTTACATACATACATTACTATTTTTGTCCAGTGTATGTGAGTAACACAGTTGTCATAATCCTGCTGACGTGTTTCCTCATATTTCTCCCGGTGTTCACTAAAGAAACATGTTGAAGTGCAATAAAAGACAAGATTGATTAAAGTTACATTTTCAATAAATGCCACCAAATGATTCCTGAGAATTCTGACTTTCATCAAATCGCACTTGAAGTAGCAGTAGCACACTTTATTTTCAGGTGCCCGGGGTCTTATGATGGCGGTGATGGTGGCAGCTTTAATGAGTGACCTTGACTCTATCTTCAACAGCGCCAGTACTCTCTTCACCATCGACATATGGAAGAGGTTCCGACAGAGGGCGTCAGTCACGGAACTCATGATAGTCGGCCGGTATGTTGGTTCTTACACTCGCCAACCATAGAGCCATGAGGAAAAAGCGTAAAATGATATTTCAGTATCCTGCATGATGGCTCATTGTTTTCCATGGGGATGGATTGTGGAGTAAGGAGTGGTTGAAGAGCATGGTGAGACATGTAGATGGATAGTGATATATGTGCATAGAGAAGGATGGCTTTTCATCGGAGCAAATGGTTATGTATGGGGATTGATAGTGATGCATGAGGGTTCATAATTATGAATGAGGGATGATAGTTCAAAATGATTATTCATGAAAATGCAATTTTGAGTGTTTGTATTCGCGTGGTCCTCATACAGTTTTTTTTTCCTGAAGGGAAACATACATATCTGTCTTTAATTTCGGTAAACGATGTTATATTGTGTTACATGGATGCGAATAATGCCCCAATTATTGGCCTACGGTGCCGCTAGGGTGTTTATCGTGGTGATGGTGGGAGTGTCTATCGCGTGGGTCCCTGTCATCAAGGAGAGCCAGGGTGGCCAGGTGTTCATCTATATCCAGGAGATCACCAACTACCTCGCCCCACCGTTTACAGCAGTCTTCCTGCTCGCCATCCTCGTGCCAAGGGTCAACGAGAAGGTTTGTTTGTCCTAGCTCAAAGTCATACAAGCGAATCTTAATACAAGCTTTTATGATTAACACATTCTGACCGCGCTTCTTTGAAACCAAGCCCCATGCTTTCTGTCCTCCCAATGCTTTGTTCAACATGTTAACATGCTATACTATATTAACCACCCGGAGAACCTGCTGGGGTGCCCTGTCTATCGTGCAATCATACCATGCGCTCCCACCCTTGAAGACTGAAGTTTCTGAGACATTTGTTTTGAATGATGCCTTGAACTCTCTCAGTGTTAGGTTCTTAAGTTGTGTAAAATGATTTTACGGGTGCTACAGCTTGTCTGCATTTTTGGTTCCCTACGCATGTTATTATATTGAGCAGGAATGCATATAACGATTCTAAGGACATACAATAATGGTCTCTTAGAGTTCGTAATTTACTGTATACTAACCCCAGATCCATTTGTTTGTTATTCCTTCGTTGTTATTTTCGTGATGTTTATTGTTGTTTTCACATTTCCATTGGTCAGGTTTGTTTGTTTGTTTGTTTCCGTGATTGTATTTCCTGAACCATGAATGTGGGTTGGCGTTTTCAACAAGATGGTATTCAACCTATTCGATCTAATCTTATTTTAAGGTGTTTCGGGACCTGTAACTGTTACCACTGAATTTGTCATGTCTTGCGAACTCTTGGATGCCTTCTTTTAAATTTGAATATATACTTGAAGAAACTCAGATGCGACGGTTCTATTGTAGGGTGCCTTTTGGTCCCTAATGGTGGCCTTTGTAATTGGTATGGTCCGTCTCTTCGTGGTGATGATATACCAGTTTGAAGGGGAGACCTATTGCGGGGCTAAGGCGACTGGCTATCAGCTGCCTGGTATCGTGAAGAACTTCCACTACATGTACTTCTCACTCTTCATCACCCTCGTCACCGCAGCCCTCGCCATCGTCATCAGCCTCTGCACGGAAAAACCAGACGAAAAATGTGTACGTTGTTTCCAAATTCATACTCAAGGAGGTCAGGAGATTTATATCTTCATTTTCTGAAAAATGTGGTGCAGTTTGTAAGTTTATCATTTTTGAAGTGCAAGACAAAGACTATCACTGTTCTGAACTGAAAAGGTTATATAACGTCTTTTGGCAGATATTGATGAATGAACAACACATATATTCTGCCTGCAGTTAATTCGAACCACATACTGGACACGTCACGATCCACGAAAGCCAGATGTCCTTGACATTGAGTTGAGCAGAGGTCAAGGTAAAAAGGCAGAGCAAGTTGAAAAGGCAGGGGTAGACAATCCGGTTGTAGAGATGGGCGATGTTGAGGTCAAGGTCGCCAATGGAGACGAGAAAAAAGTGTTCAGATCACCGGATGTGACCGAGACACAGCCTGAACGTGAGTAACTCTAGCAACTCCATCATGGCGAAAGACCATAACAAACTTAGGTTGTTCGTTCATGTCATTTATCAATATGATGAGTGTATGTTTTCATCATCATCCTCTGCACTGCAATTCGAACCACATCGTCTTCGTATAGGTTCGTCCTATCAGCTAACAATTTTAGGCCCTACTCATTGTGAAATGATTCAACCTAATTGTAGAGGGATCAAAGTGGAATCACAGAAACAGTGTGTTCGTAACCTATAATTTTTATCAAAATGAACTTCGGTTCAGAGTTTAGAGTACACACAAAAGAGAGCATCTTCAGACAGGATTTGCATAAACCTTCTCCACCAGTTGTTTGACTCTTATTTGATAAAGTGATGTTTCATCTTCTTGTCGATGTATAAATCGAAACATCTTTGCCAAAACCGATGCCACTACACCGAGAAATGTAATTAATTTAGCATTCGCAAATATGCTCCACGTAATTTCGTCTTGGCTATCACGAGTATTAAAGATCAAAGGTGAAAATGCAGATACGGAATGGATTACGTGGACAGTGGATTGTTTCAGTAAGGTATTGGGAATATCCATTTCGTAGCACTTCTAAAATTTTCGTTGACTCAGATATGATATATATAATTAATGACCCGACAACTGAAATAAAGAGGCAAGAAACCTTGACATATTGCCTTTGACAAGTCCCTAAGTTGTATACTGCTGCCAGTGTTTCAGGCCTGCTGGTTCGTGACAAGGGTTTGGTGTATTACAGACCATCAGAAATTAACTTTACATCTTTGACATGGTACTGTTACACATTTCCTCCGTCGTCTGTCGAAATCTTGTTGTTTTGTGTTTACAATTCAACTGAAGAGTGGTTTGGGCATATTGAAACAGAATACTTGATGACTATTTCGGCCTCTGTCTTACATATTACAATGCCAAGGGTCGATTCCCTTCATGTGTTCAGACGATTTCTGCCGTCCTAAATTGCTGGAATCAAAAGGTATACTTGGAGTAAAACTGTGCATACACATTGACTATTGACAGACACCTTCATAGTCCGTTAGTACGAGACTAGTAACAATCCGAACGGACTAGATATTCCTCCTAAATCTACCCACCATCCTTGTTACTAATCAAATCAACTTACCATGACTTCCAGTGTGTTCACTGTTTCTATTTTCCGATAAGCAGAATCTCCTGGCGTGGGGCGTCGCATTTTCAACTACCTGTGCGGGGTCGGAAGCATCGACGAAGATGAAGGAAAGACCCAGGCAATGATGGACCATCTGGAGGAAATGGCGAGTTTGAAGCAGAACAAATGGGTTAAAATCGGGTTGACGCTTGGCCTGTGTACTATCATGGGGATAGGAATAGCTATGTACATATTCTGGTCGCTGTACCAGTTTGATACGCCACCGTTTTATCCAGAGGGCGCTGCTTCTCTTCTTCCTGGAGACTACAATTCGTCTATGACAACAATGAATGTTACATTGTAATATGCTCTCGGTTGCACGATAGATTTCATGTGTACATATATGTATCTTTGATTATTCAGAGATTTGGGCACCTGAGGTACAAATGTTTCAGCACCGTCATTCGATGTACACAGTTGCCCTCCCACCTTTCGGGGCCCACCGGAAACCGGTGATCGTGGATTTCTTGGTTTGTGGTAATTGTCTAAGGCCTGCATCACTTGGGGATTTTTCCGAATTCCTTTGACATGAGGATATATATAATACAGGTAAACTGGTCAAAAGGCCGCATTTCAGTCAACACATGAGCACTCTCATTTACTCTCTCCATTTTAATCTTTCACATTACTCTCGTTCTGTTCCCTTTTGACTGTAACTTGATTCGGCATCATTTTTAAGCATAATTGGAATTTGAATCCGACCCAGAAACGAAGCCTTTGTAGTCCCAAATGGGATACTTTATCAAAATAGTATGGAAATATACTGAAGATCGATGGGGGCGTAGTAATATGGAAGACCGTTCACACCGAGAGTTGATCTTGATTTTATTACTATCGTGTGTGGTGATGAGTTGCTGGTCGTGGGATGTGTTTCATCGTGTACATTTGTTAACATCTTGGTTCTCTTATCTCAACACGTAAGTAAAATGTTGCCATGACAACAGCAAGGTTGCCACTAACCTTCATGACATGTATTAATGTCAGAGACGACACGGAGATATGACACTTGATGAACTCCTATATCTATATGACTGAGCTCGTTGTGACGTAACATTTGAAATTAGCAACGATGGCATTTCAAAGCGAGCAGTTTCAGAGGTAAACTTACAATCATTAAGCCCAGTGCATTTAACCCACATGAATGAACTGCAGGCGATCTGTTCCTGACGTCCAATTTCTTTATTAACTGGGTGATTTAATTCATTATCAGAACATAAATTTATATTAACCAGATCACTAGCAATTAGTGAAAGGCGAACTGAAGAATGTGAATTGAAAACTGAGAAGTAATTTGTCTGTTTACCAAATTTAGGAATTAGTAAAAATGTATCTTCATGAGCTAATCAGTTTGAAGATGTTCTGTGTTGTGCAACGTTTGTGTCAATAGCAAAAGAAGAAAGTCGAAATAAAGAGAAAAATCTGTTTCAAAATCATCGTTTTGCTTTTTCTTCTTCCGGTTGGACGTATTGACACCTACCCATATACACCTACACACCTGTACATACACACCTTCACATGCACACCTCGCCGTATGCACCACCACTTTCACACCTCACCGTGGGCACCTGTATTTACACACAGGTGTAGACTGCAACACGTACAAACCTCATTGTAGAAACCGACACGTACCTACTTATACATTCACACCTCACCGTGGACACCTGTATTTACACACCTCACCGTAGACTGCAACACGTACAAACCTCATTGTAGAAACCGACACGTACCTACTTATACGTACACCTACATGCACATACCTACACAAGACGCCTCGTCCCTAGGCACCTTCAAGTACACACCTCACCATGGACACCTACATATACACTCTTCACCGTAGACACCCAAATATACACACCTCACCGTAGACACCTACATATACACACCTTACCGTAGACACCTTCACACTTCACCGTGGATACCGACATATACACACCTCACCGTAGGCACCTACACGTGCACACATCGACTAGAATCGACACATCGACCATATCGACAGACACCAAGAGTTTGGCCATGGATGATACCGCCAAACGCCATCGTTCAGTGACAGCCACATACAACGTGGTGCGTTGATTCCGGTGGAGTACTTCTATGCCATCCTTGGGCGTATAATACAGACACTGGATTCTCCTCTGCAGAATTTGCCTGAACTCGACGAAGGTTTGAAACGATCAGGACTAGCTGCTGTTGCCCATTCTGGAAATCCACCGTCTTGAGCTGAGATGCAGCAGGTGGTGGGGGTTGTCATACGTGCACTAAGGCGTTGACTTGCCATTGATGTTTGGACGCTTTGTGGGGACTCAGATGTGACGTTTGTGTTCAGAAATAACTGCATATGCCACTATGGAGTTTTATAGAGTCATTTCAGAGTGAGGGTGTGAAACGGAACCAATATCCAATCTACATCACTTTTTGGAAGTAGAATATGGAACCTACAAACCCATGATACAAGTATCTGAGATATCGATTATGTTGACATATAATTACTCGGAGTCTGGGTACAAAATGATGGTTATTCACCAGTATCAAAATGTAGGTCTTCATCTTAACATACCTTTCAGCTCCTTCAAGGCTTCTGAGAAAATATTGGTCGATGTAACTTTTTGCTAACCCTTTTATGCATACTCATGTATTTGATCAAAACTTTTAGATTATGGTTTTTTCTAACTCTACAGATCCTATTTGTACCGCATCACTCCAGTTAACATTTATTTAGCATGTCAGTCAGAGGCAGGAGCTTGGAAGTCAGAGGCAGGAACTTGGAAGTCAGAGGTAGGAACTTAGCCGAATTGTTCCAGCAGTCGATGGAAAAGTTTTGGGCCTTTTGTTCCATAACTGTTGTTTAAAAACTGTTCCACCAGATAGTCATGAGCCACTGGTAGCAAGTTCGAATACCAGATTGCTGCGCCTGTGATGGTGGTTTTCAAAACGATGGCAGACGCCTGCTGCCATAGTCACAACGGACCTCTTCCCGTTGCGTAATTTAGCAAACATTTTGTTATTGTGTCTAAATGACGTCGTCAACGAGTCGTATATAGTCCTTCTACTGGGGAATTAGCTCTGAATGACGATGAAGTGCATGCTGACGAAGACAAGGGTATAATTGAGTTCAAATGTTTCAGATGGTTCCACGCGTCAAAGACAAGTATACATAAATGAGGTGAGCGGAGTTCTCCAGCACAACCCAGGGCGACTCCAAAGACCGGCATTATCCTGCTCGGGACCATTACACAGTAATTAATGGAAGGCAGATTACATTATAACACGTGGCTTAGCTATGTAGGTTATGGTTTCTAGAAATATTTGGACGATGTTATTTTTCTGAATCAGACATCACAGCAACTTCGCCGTTCACGATGTGCCTTTAAATTTCAAACAAACGATTCGTTTAAGAAAAGCGAATACTGTATATAATGCAATAACTCTCAATCTATTGTATGTGAAGGGAAAATTTTAAGAATGACTTGAAAATTTAAGACCAACTTTTCCTGTTGTGTCTTTCCATATCAAATGTATCAACGGCGACCACAAACGTTTTCTGCAAGAGTCGTAATTTTAAAGTTTCATCGATTCGCGGTAACATGTTTACAATGAAATTCTGTATTTGTTTCATCCAGTTCTGTTAAATACGAGACGAGTGTGATGAGGTATGATTATATCCCGGCATCTAAGTAAGTATATGGTTACAACATACCACGATACTTTATCAAATAGATGTATATACAATAGTGCCGTTTCATCGCGAATGATTGATTTCATTTGTGTAATGACACAAGAGTATTCCATCTATCTGATTCACGTGTCATGTGTCGTATCATTATCGGTCATAGCCGGAATATTGCTGAGAGCGGCGTAAAACTAAACTCACTCACTCACTCACTCATTATCGGTGCGGCAGGCACTGCGTCAAAGAGGAATATGCGTGTGTTTCCTGGAGCAGCAGCTGAAAGGATAGCTGTGAAACTACCATGATTAGAACGCATGTCGCCACTTTTACCATCGCACGTAATGATCCCAGATCACTGGGTGGACGCTAATATTATCTGCCGCTGTACATAAATATTTGTGACGCCTCGGTGAATGAAATCAGACACTAGACATGCCGTTGATGCAGCCAGTGACGGCGAAAACCACGTGGGCAGCTTACAAGGACGTCACCACCATAGTACTATGATAGGAACTGCTAATGAGGATCTACTTTTGATATATTTCTGTGTTCGAATCAAGGAAATGTCTAGAACGTTTGCACAGATGTGGCTACTCGCTACTGTACGCCGAGAAAGGAAACCGGAGTTAATTATACTGATCATGAACATTACATCTGAAGTAGGGCAGGACATAGTTTTTTGACAAGACATTCTACTCCTTCGCCCAGCCTAATTGTCTTTAGAACATTAAGGCAGTAGATAGATCGAGGGAGAGTGTGGACTTCACTCGGTGCCTTCAAATGGGGATTTGTCACGGTGGGGAGAAGGGAATCTTATCCCCTTGGTCGTCTGCTTGTCTTCGTTAGTCTTCCTTCATCTCGGGGGGGGGGGGGGGGGGGGGGGGGGCTCTCATCCCCCAGAGCCTGTGGCTTCATCACCAAGAGTGTCTTCACCCGCGTGTGGATACTGCGCCAGCATTCATCTCAGTGCGGAGTCGCGGACTTTCATATAGTTTTTTACATCCCTCTTCATCATATATAGTTGCAGAATGGCATGATCCTTGAATGTACGTATTAATAAAGTAGAAACATTGCGTTAAAAAGAAAGAGTTGCTGTTTTTTATCTCTTGGACACCAGGAAGAACTCAGAGCGCGTACTTCACTTCACTGATATAGAACACAGTACACGTCTTCATTCCAATCGGCTGGAAGCAATTCTTCTGATAGTAGAGCTCAGTGTCCGCTTCATTTCAGTGCCGTAGCGTACACATGACATTGTAGTGATAGCAGAGGCGTTGTTATTGGAGGCGGGGCCAGTGCGTTTCATCGTGTCGGTGGGTAGAGCGTTCTTGTCTCACAGTCCCGGAGTGTTGTGCACATGTCTTCACTGGAACCTATACTCACCCTAGGACGGTGGATTTAGAGCTTCCGGTCAAATTCAATATGTCACTAGCAGAGGTGATGAAGTCAACCTGGATCAACGGACTCGAATACATGAAGGTGAGAGCGTGAGGTTTAGTTGTTTCACAACCTTAGTCATGTTCTTCATGTTTCACCTGCTAACTCATTCCCTTTTCTTGCGATCTAACACTTGGTGTGAACACTGATTTCAAGCCATATAATTCTCACTGTTTTGCCTTTTACAGTGTACGTCAAATGGAGTCCGTTATAATCTGACTTTGACATGACCTATTTCTGTAAAAGGTTTGCTCGGATTAAAATTTCAGTTGATGGGTGTACATGTACCATAAAGATCTTACTGACCCTACTTATTTAAGCTAGCTGTCAGTGGTTCTTGCATGCCTAAGTAGGGCGGTGGGCTAGCCTACTGGTTAAAGCGCTCGCTCGGGTTCGAGTCCACATGGGTACAGTGTGTGAAGTCCATTTCTGGTGTCACTGCCGTGATATTGCCGGAATATTGCTAAAAGCGGCGTAAAAATAAAACTCACTCACAAAAAGAGTAATTCTTTGAAAATGGAACAGTGACCCTTCTGGCCCGACAAACGCGGAAATCACGTGTGCGACTTCAGCAATATTCCAGCAATATCACATACATTGTACCCATGTGGTGAGTCAAACCCAGCGTGACGAGCGAAAGTTCTAACCAAGATACTACCCTGCCACAACAGGTCCAAACAACACGTTAAACACGTGCAACACTTATAATATACACAGTCAAGTAAGAGATCCAAACAACACGTTAAACACGTGCAACACTTATAATATACACAGCCAAGAAAGAGGTCCAAAGGACACGTTAAACACGTGCAACACTTACAACATACACAGTCAGGAAAGGGGTCCAAACAACACGTTAAACACGTGCAACACTTATAATATACACAGTCAAAAAAGAGGTCCAAACAACACGTTAAACACGTGCAACACTTATAATATACACAGTCAAAAAAGAGGTCCAAACAACACGTGAAACACGTGCAACACTTATAATATACACAGTCAGGAAAGGGGTCCAAACAACACGTTAAACACGTGCAACACTTGTAATATACACAGTCAGAAAAGAGGTCCAAATAACACGTTAAACACGTGCAACACTTATAATATATACAGTCAAAAAAGAGGTCCAAACAACACGTTAAACACGTGCAACACTTATAATATACACAGTCAAAAAAGAGGTCCAAACAACACGTTAAACACGTGCAACACTTATAATATACACAGTCAAGAAAGAGGTCCAAACAACACGTTAAACACGTGCAACACTTATAACATACACAGTCAAGAAACAGATCCAAAGTACACATTAAACACGTGCAACACTTATCATATATACAGTCAATGCTGTCTGAAATGGAACTGTAGTGCATTAATCTACAATAAAAGTAGGGAAACTCACAAATATTTTAAAACTCCAAACTTGTAAAGGATATTGGTGTCCAGTTATGGCTGTGTGATCAAAGAGACAACTCATTACCTGGGGTTGCTAAGCATGACAGTAGAAAACATGACCGCCAATAATCTTGAAAGACGATGCAAACAAAGACGTGAAGTTTCAAATTTCTAACTACCAATTGTCAGCTTCACGATCTTCGACTACTGAGGAGTATAGAGTAACAAATTTACTATGTGTCATCTGTTTGATACTCTGGGTGTGCTAAAGAATACATGTTTTATGAAAAAGAATATAAATGTTTGCTGAACATTAGGGTGTTGGCGTCGGAGTTTTTAATTCTTTCACAATTGTATTTTCTGGTCACCGTTCCCGAACCTTAAAATCGGTTCCAGTGTGTCCCAGAAGACTATTTCTAGACTATGATTTACGTACCAACAGGCACATCATGCAGACCATGGTCGCTTTGTTTGGTTATGGCAAAGATGAACAATAGCATTATCTTCAACGGCTTGAGCCCAGGGCCAATATCTCTTATCGCTAAGATAGTCGTAAATTAATGTTAGTGTATGGCCACAGTTCACTTAAGACTATTTTAGAAAATCTAGGCCATGGTGCTAGGGATGTCTTACCAAGCACACGTGAATCAGACCGGTGATTTTTTCTCCCTGGGAATCTTTTTAAAATTAGATGATTTGCTTTCAAATGCAATTTCCTTCTTTTTTGACACCCGTGAAGATCCCGGGGTAGAATAGTCCTTCAGCAACCCATGCTTGCCATAAAAGGCGACTATGCTTGTCATAAGAGGCGACTAACGGGATCGGGTGGTCAGGCTTGCTGACTTGGTTGGGACATGTCATCGGTTCCCATTTGCGCAGATCGATGCCCATGTTGTTGATCACTGGATTGTCTGGTCCAGACTCGATTATTTACAGACCGCCGCCATATAGCTGAAATATTGCTGAGTGCGGCGTAAAACTAAACTCACTCACTCACCTTCTTTTTTGAAGGTAAAATGACTCCATTTATGTATAAAATAAGATCTTTTTTCAATCTACATTTGATCATTTTTTCACGTTTATTAAAAACGTTTCTTTGTTGAAAATTGTAGCCCGTGTGCATAATGATCTGAACTAAAATGTTTAAATATGCTTAAGCATATCTGTATATATGGTAGTTGTATTATAAAATTTAGTTGACAGTCCAAACGTCGCTTGTGAAATTTACATCATATGCATCTTCAAGTTTGTTCATTGCTTTGGAGTCATGTGGATTGAAAGCAGTTCTTTTTCTTATTAAGTCCTTTGTTCGTTAATTATTATGTATTGCACAATATGCCTTCATTTTATAGGTTTCCGGGCAGTCTATGTCACTGCACTTCAGTCCTTATCTTATTTATTAATGGTTGTCATTAATTGCTGGCATCGCCTCTTAACCTGACGTATAATAGGTTAGTTATATAGTCTCTAATTATGGACACAAGACGTGGGTATATTGTGCTGGACATTATATTGCATTGTATTGGATCAGAAATTCATACAGCTTATGAAGGTTTCTCAGCACTGAGTCTGAGGGCCTACACAAGCATACAACAAGTATCTGAGCTAGTGTTTGAGGCCCAAAAACATAAACACAGTCAATCAATTGATCAGTCAAACTTCATACGTTAGCGAAGAATTAAATAAACTAGTGCTCAAAAGAAACTATACACCGCAAAATATTACATACTAACAAAAAATGGCATTGTAAACCAATAGTAACTCTGTTCTTTAATCTGATTGGGTGAAAAACGTGATCGAATGGTATTTGATTCCCTGAAATAGCGAGACCATTTGCTGCGTATTAATGCGCACAATTATCTTACCTTCATGGAAAATACTTTTACCTTCATGGAAAATACTTTTACCTCCATGGAAAATACTTTATTTTTATTTGTCAACACGTTTACGTGTCACTTCTCCCAGGAGGGTGGCAACTGGGGAAAATATTTCCTGATATTGCCCGATTCTTCAAAACCGACGTCACGTGATGTTCACCGACGAGAGTATGCTTTTCTGTACAGTAATGACACTGGATTACAGACGAGTAGGTGAATTCACTAAGTCCGGCCGTTTGGAGCTGGAGCGTGATGGACAAGGGAGGGTTAGCGGTGGTCTCAAAACGAGAAATGTGTTTATTCAGGGCAGCCTGAATGCGCGAAGATACAAGGATGGAGTTTCTGTTGCCATTTATCCAGCAACAAACACGTTACCTTTTTACTAACATTGTTAATGCTAACGCTTGTCTTGCCGAGGTCACAGTGGTGTCGTTGGCTATCCCATCATCAACCCAATAGAAGGTCAGTTATGGGACTTCCTTGATCTACATATCAGAAGACTACCAGCGCCACCTGCCACCACAACAACTGCAACAATGTTCCCACAGGAATGAAACTTTCAAGTTTGGTCAAACACACTGCATACTTTCTTTTGACCACTAGTATATATTCAACATCGATTTCGTACGTCGTTTTTCATTCAGATAACTTGAGACAAATTGGAAAATAGGAAGCCATTTCTTCAGTAATTCATTTTGCCAAGGCTTCCTGTTACACGCTGTTTTATCTATTTAAACATAGGAAGATGTCTAAGCTGCTTTAACATTCTATCTGCGGTATGACATTTACGGTTTGCTCGGCGACGTTTCCAGTTCTGTCCTATTTTATCGCTCGCTATCTTAGACCTGAAAGGATCTGTTATACGTTGACGTATAACTCCCATACGTGGACGTGTCGCGTTACTTACAGAATTCAGTGAGGATTTCCATCTGACAGGAAAATAATTAGAAATATGTCGCTAGGAATATCTGTATATGATTTAACAACAATATAGATTAAAGACGTATAAAGGTGTTAATTTAGAAACCTTATACAGAGATGATGTAGATATTTACGATAAACATCACATTATGTTAGTCGGTATTAACTGACCCAACCCAGGCTGTTCTTTCTCATCAACATCTATGCACTATATATTAAATAACATTAATAATTTCAGGGAAGGTGGAGTTTGTAACACAAGTTATAACGCAATTATCCAAGGCGGGTGACTGTTGGAAAGGTAGGGGCGTATGTCACATGTCTATACATTAAAATGCGAGGAGATGGATGTGGTCCGATGTCAGCTGTATAAGCATTACTGTGTATTGTGCCACAACTTTATATTTTTAGTAATTATTCATATTAACCTAGTTTACATTTGTTCGACATATTGATTTGTTTCATCGAACTCCATTTTTTCCTCTTTGCATATGCATCTACTTAATGAATAAGTTCTGGACTTATCTACATTGCTTTACGACGTATCCCGGATACAGGTGTTTGATGAGACAACCATGTAACTGATCTGCACGATGTCACAATACCATGACAGAAAGTTGTGCTAGGGGTGGGTACAACTGGTAAGGTTGGGCATGTTTTCCTTTTTGCGAGGGGGCGGTGGGGTAGCCTAAAGGTTAAAGCGTTCGCTCGTCACGCCGAAGACCCGGGTTCGATTCCCCAAATGGGTGCAATGTGTGAAGCCCATTTTCTGGTGTCCCCCGCCGTAATATTGCTGGAATATTGCTAAAAAGCGGCGTAAAACTAAACTCACTCACTCCTTTTTGCGAACACCTGGTGTCATCACTAATTTTCAGTGCTATTGGCAATTGGGTATTGCTTGCGCAATACAATCTGCGTCGACATTATCCTAGCTCTCTGGAGTAGACTTCGCTGGGTTTTTTCCACAACTATTTTCTTATTAATGTTCAGTTCATCAAATTTTCACATCAATGTTGAAACAAAAGCAATCAAGTATCTCTGAAAACTGTGACCAAAGAAATATTGACATTTCAAGTTTCAAGAAGCTTCTTCAATATCTGTGTCTGTCTGTCTGTCTGTCTGTCTCTCTGCGTATGTATGTATGTATGTATGTATATATGTTAAACGTAAAAAGACATTTCTCCTCAAATTTGCCCTTACTTTAGATTTTCAACAAAACCTCCTTGGATAACGTTTTTCCATGTTTGGATCGTCACAAAATACACTTTCGACGGTAAATATTCTGTCAAGCTTGGCAACATCACTCTGTCAACATCCATATCACTGATCAGACACAGGGACCGTTTCATTTTTAACCGATGGCGCTATAATTTCGTATTGGTGTTTATTACCCACACACAGTTAAAGCACTGACACCTAGCTTCTCATGTCAAGTAGCTGGAACCACTTGTCCTCTGTATATACACATACATTCGGACTGAAAACAGAGTAGTTAAAATCCGGCAACGGTCACCCCTATCATCTGAAAATGGACTCGTCCTTTACGACATGGCGGCTTACTTGAAGTAATCGGGCCGGACTGAGAATATGTCCGAATATGAACTCCGTAAACACGGGCAGATGCTAAGCACGGCCGATTGCAAGTGTAATGGCTCGTCAACCTATGAATATGTAATGTACAACCAGCTTCCAGAGTCGCCCCACTCTTTAACTGGTAACTGCCAGTAGACTATCTTGGAACGGGGATCTTGCGCTGAACAGTGAGTAAGTGATTGAAGTGTCGAATTTCAACACGTCATCGATACGAGTTTTGTTTTATTCGTTTGGTTGGCAGTGCATGTATGTAAGTGGTTATAAATATGATTGGATCAACACGTATTAAATCTTTTTGTATACACCATCGAGACTGTTCAATGAGTCCCCATGCGTGTGAATACCGTGGTGTAACGTGTTTTCGGGCTAATAACGCAGATTATATTTTCCGGGTAAGGGTGAATTACCTCCCTTACTTCCTATATTCTCTCAGCTCCTCCGAGTTCTCATTTGATAATAGGTGAGACAGAGACCATATGGTCTCTGGTTGAGGCAGGAGTATTAACTTAATATGTGTCAAATGTGTGTGCGATTAACTTTTGGGGCCAACTTTTGAATTAGATGTCAATTAACAGATCTTGAAAACAGAAACAATGCTTTTGTGGATCAAGCTTGTTTTTCAACAACTTTTAAAGAAAAGTTTTGTAAACAATCACTAGCCTGTCAGGAACATTCAAGGATTGTGGCATTGAAGAAAGGTGAGGTTTAATGTCATAAGAATATTTTGCTCACATGACCGTGTGCATGCATGTGTATGTGTGGCTGCATATACAAGCCCAAATTTAAAGGTCACGTGCAACCAAAAAATCAAGCATAATTAAAACACACTTATCACTTATTTATGACATATATTATACATTGCTGCTTGTAAAAAATCAATCGCGATTCAAAAGTGCAATATTTTGTACGTGGGCCTCCTTCCCTTGAAACAAAGCCCTCGGGAGACCAAACCCAGTCATAGCGGGTGGGAGTGCACACAAGTGTAACGACACCTTCCAATTGGCTGGTTCATTTGCTGATATGCTAAGGGCTCATTGTGTGTACAGAAGGATGATCTGTTTGATGGGCATTTTAGAAGTATGGCAAGTCAGAAGAAAGTAAGATTCTTTATGGCACTGTAACAATTTCTTTTATTGTACTTGATTTCTTGTACTTGTCGTTTCAGTATGGATTCATATACGGTTGTCAAACAAAATCATATACACTAGAAGAAGTGTTAAGAATAAAGAATGAATATATAGAGATGTTGGGTTTTGTAAATACATATTCTCTGAATTTGTGTTCGATCCAATCAGTGGCTGGAAACTGTCATTCGTCAAAGTACAAAGCAGGACTTAAAACTGACAAGAGTTTGCACCATTTCCATCAAATCCGTGGAAAATGTATGTAGTTTGTTTGTAACCCACAGACAAAAAACATGTCATGTGTACAAGTATCACACCTGCCTAATTACATATTGTGGCAGAGGCAGGACTCGGGTGCATGACTCATAAATCAGTGTAAGTACATACCGAAAGGTATCAGAATCTGCAAAGTTGTGTTTTACGTTGCATGTGACCTTTAAGCTTGTTAGTACTAGCTCACTGAGATACCATCCTGCATTTAGGCCCACCCAGGCACATTATACTGACTCTGAGGCAACCAGTCCTTGTTGTACCCATTGATGTTGAGTGCCAGGCAGGGCTCAGCAAGTACCATATTTTAACATCTTTTGGTACTATTAAACTTTCATCGAACCCACAACTTTATCTTGAACAAGATGCAAAACCCCTCTCATCTCCACCAACCCACAGCCTCTGTTTCAACATAACTGTCTTTTTTACATATCACCTTGCCTACATATTTAGCGTTTCACAGGATGATCAGCCCCATTTCACAATACCCCTGTTGCTATTTTCTCATGAAAGTGACTCTAACACTTACATCCATTTTATTCCCAATACCAAAACCCACACTTTAGCCTACATGTGATGACATCTTTGGTTATGTTGAAAAGGTGTTCAACTTCAGATCAGAAGGTCCATGGTTCGAACCCCAGCAAGGGACTCAGAAATGCTGTGGCTGTTACACTATAGATATCTTAGGTATGCCTCGAACTTTGGGTATGCATGTACTGATTGCTGTGTTGGGAAGTAGTCCGTTTGTGATGGATCACAAAACATGGATAAATGTTCGATTTTGGTTTTAATACCGTTAAGGTACAAACATGGCGGACGTGACTCCTGAACTAACTCTATCCAACATGCCATGCCACGTTTTCTCTACAAAATGGGAATTGTATATGAAGCGTACGCGGAGTACTTAAAACATTACATACCTCCCCCTTTAAGATTTTAATAGTTCTGTGAAATAAAAGAGGAGTGACTGCCTGTCATAGGTAATGATCAATGATCACTTAAACTTTTAAGACTTAGAGTCCACTGAAAATCACTTGAACTTTAGATAACTTTAGTGTCCATTGGAAATCACTTAGAACTGTAGAATTTAACGAAAACTGAAACTGTCCCATTCTTGGGTTAAACTTTAACACTGAAACACATTTAAAGTTCATATAATCATAACATCAGGTCTTCACATCGAGTCGATCAGTCTCTTTGGAGGTTTGGTCGTGCGACTCGAACGCCTCAGGTTACACGCCTCAGAGCGTGTACTAGCAGGGGTCACCGGCGTTGACACAGTTCTTGGTCGCGAGTTGGTCGGCCCAACTTCCGTTGTCGAAGTGTTCGATTTTGTCTCACCCACCAGAGACATGGTTGTCTCGCCTGCCTGAGACATGGTGGGTGTCTCAAGCTGTGTTGCGTCTTCGCTCGTGCTGTATCTCAGCTTGATGTGGTCGAAGTGTCTCCTGACTACTCGGCCATCGTTGAGGACTATGATTGCTGTCGAACTCGATGTTTCGCTGACTTTACCCGGAATCCATCTCTGACCCGATCCGAAGTTTGCGACGTAGACTGGGTCACCAGCTAAGATTGTTTTCTGTTTGGTGTGAGTATCTCGGTAATGTTTCTGAGTGGTTTGTGCCTTTAGCACTGTTTCAGAGTCGTCAGGGTGTAACAAGTCCAGACTGGTCCTCATTCTCCTGCTGAACATCAGCTCCGCTGGGGATTTCCCTGTGGTTGAGTGAGGTAAGGAACGATATCTGAACAGGAATCGTGAGACTTTGTATTCTACACTACCACCGTCCATTTTCTTTAGTCCTTCTTTTAGAGTTTGGACTGACCTCTCAGCGAGACCGTTTGAGCCTGGGTGGTATGGAGGAGTGAACACGTGTTTTATTCCGTTTTTCTGTGTGAAGTCACGGAATTCAGAACTTGTGAAGCAAGTCCCGTTGTCTGAGACTAGAGTTTTGGAGAGACCAAAGTTTGCGAAGGAAGACTGTAGTTTACCGATGGTTGCTTCGGAAGGAGAGTTGTTCATGACGTGTACATCCATCCATTTGGTATGTGGATCGACTATCACCAGGAACATTTTGTTCATGAGGGGTCCAGCAAAATCTATGTGTATCCTCTGCCACGGAGTACGGGGGTACTCCCAGGGGTGAATGTTCGCAGCAGGCGGGGCCTTTGCATTGATCTGACAGGGCTCACAGCTTCTTACTTTCAGCTCAATGTCTTCATCTAGTCTTGGCCACCACAGATAGTTGCGCGAGAGCATTTTCATCTTTACAATACCTGGGTGTCCCTCATGAAGTACATCAAGGATTCGACTCCGTCCTGGTTCAGGGACAATGACACGAGATCCCCACAGTATCACTCCACCATGAGTGCTGAGCTCATTTCGTCTGGCTGAGTAAGGTCGGAGTGATGCATCAGTGTGTGTTGACTCTGGCCAACCATGCTGTACGAGTCTGTGTCCTCGGGACAACACAGGATCACGACTTGTCCATTTCTCTATCTCCTTGGCTGTAACTGGTGTTGTCTCCAGGAAGTCCATGAGGTAGATAGTTTCAGGGAGCGACGGCACAGGAGGTATGTTCACATGTTGAGGCAAACGGCTGAGAGCGTCCGCGTGACCCAGGTCCTTACCCGGGGTGTACATGAAAGAGTAGTCATATGCTGAGAGGGTGATTGCCCATCTCTGTATTCTTGGCGATGACATGGCAGATATCCCTTTCTTTTCTCCGAAGAGGAATAGTAGAGGCTTGTGATCATTGGAGATCCAGAAGTGGGTGCCGTAGAGATATTGGTGGAACTTTTTCACACCAACAATGACTGAGAGTCCCTCCTTTTCTATTTGTGAGTAGCCCTTTTCCGCCTGGTTTAGGGTACGTGAAGCGAAGGCAGTCGGTCTCTGTGAACCGTCGGGCATCTTGTGTGAGAGTACGGTGCCGAGGCCGTAGGCAGATGCATCTGTGGCAAGCACCAGTTCTTTGTCACGGTCGAAGTGAACGAGAACTTCAGCAGACTGTAGAAGTTCTTTTGACTTCTGGAAGGCTTTCTGTTGCATGGCTTCCCATTGCCATTTAGCATCCTTCTTGAGCAGGGTGTGCAGTGGTGCTAACACTGTAGATAAGTTTGGCAGGAACCTACCGTAGTAGTTCAGCAATCCCAAATAGGATTTCAGTTCAGTCACGTTTTTCGGAGCTGGTGCATTGGCTACGGCTGATACCTTGTCTTGCATTGGGTGCAATCCGTCGGCACTGATACGGTGTCCTAAGTAGACAACCTCGGGTGTCTGAAAGACACACTTCTCACGTTTCACTCTAGCTCCAGCCTCTGAGAGCTTGCTGAGGACAGTGTGACATTCTGTAGATGCTGTTTGTCATTAGCGCCCGTGGTGATGATGTCATCTTGATAACTTCCGGTCATGTTGATGCCTTGAAGTAGGTTATCCATGCACCTTTGGAAGATCCCAGGAGCCGATTTTATACCAAAAGGTAATCGGTTGAATTGGAAGAGTCCTCTGTGTGTGTTTATTGTGGTATATTTCTTTGACTGTTCATCAATAGGTAGTTGGAGAAAGGCACTTGTGAGATCTATCTTAGTGAAACGCTGACCACCCGAAAGTCTAGCGTACAAATCCTCAATGCGAGGAATAGGATAGGGGTCTTGCTGACACACCCTGTTTATAGTCACTTTGTAATCTCCGCAGAGACGCACTGAGTTGTCCCCCTTGAGAACTGGTACAATGGGTGTGGCCCAATCAGAATGTTGTACCGGGGAAATGATACCTTGATCGATAAGTCGATCGAGCTCAGCGTCCACCTTTTCCTTCATAGCAAAAGGAAGTGGGCGTGGCTTGAAAAAGATAGGCTTAGCATCAGGATCAACGTAAATCTTGCCTACCATGTTTTGGATTTCACCTTGTTCTGCACGAAACACATCATCATGTTTGTCAAGAATGTCATTCAGGGAAACGTCACTTGAAACACAATTCAAATCTGAAAGATTGTTTATCTTGAACATTCGGATCCAATTTCGGCCATACAAACTGGGTTGTTTACCTTTAATGACTGTCAGCTGAGCTGATGTTTTTTGTTGTTTGCATGTAACTTCAATCTCAATGTATCCAAGTACGTCAAGTTTGTTTTCAGAATAACTGGTCAGAACAACTGGTCCGTGTTTAATGGGAGGAGCATTGTCAGGCCAAAGTGCTTTGTATGTCTGTTCACTCACGGAAATGCTTGCACCTGTGTCATAAAGCATGCTTGTTTCTTTGCCATTAAGACCTACAGTAATCATGAATGGTTCAGATTTGCTGTTCCCTTTTTGTAGAGAAAACAGTTCATAAGCAGTTTCATCATTTTCACTGTCATCATTTTCCTCTCCCTCAACAAAATTAACTCTGTGCTTTTTTCCTTTCCTTTTCCTGCATGCATTTTTGATATGGCCTTTAATGTGACAATATGAACATTCTGCATCAATAAACTTGCACTTGTCCGAGGTATGAGAGTCACTATCACATCGGTAACATGGCTTTTTGACTTTGTTTACTTTTCCGTTTGATGAAGAGAAACCAGAGTTACGCCCCTTGGATGAGAATTGTTTTTTGTTTTTACTCACGTAATTGACACTTCCGTGGTTTTCCGTTGTTTTCTTGTGAGACTGACCTTGAGGTTGTATATCCGATATCTTTTTCGCGGCCATTTCCATGCCTTGAGCGATTTCCAAAGCACGTTTGTAGTTCAAGTTCGTTTCAGAGAGTAATCGCCATTGTATGCGGTCATCCGCTACGCCACACACTAATCTGTCCCTCAGATTGTTTTCAAGTTCCTCTCCGTAATCACAGAATTCTGCGATCTGCCTAAGATCGGCTACATATCCTCCGATAGTCTGACCGGGCTGCCGGAAGCATGTGTTGAACTTGTAACGTTGCACTATGGCGGACGGTCGGGGGTGATGGTGATCCTGAACAGCCGAGGTGAGCACGTCGAACTGAACATCCTTCGGTTTATCAGGCGAAACTAGATTTCGCATAAGTCCGTAAGTTTTAGGACCCACAACACTGATGAGAAACGATCGTTTCTTTTCTTCTTCGGTTACATCGTTGGTAACAAAGTATGCGTCCAACCGCTCGATGTAACATGCCCAAGTTTCCTCACTAGGCTTGAATTCACCGAAAATATGGTGACCAGACATGCTGCTGAACATGTAGATTTAGTTTACCTCGTCGCCAATTTTGTGATGGATCACAAAACATGGATAAATGTTCGATTTTGGTTTTAATACCGTTAAGGTACAAACATGGCGGACGTGACTCCTGAACTAACTCTATCCAACATGCCATGCCACGTTTTCTCTACAAAATGGGAATTGTATATGAAGCGTACGCGGAGTACTTAAAACATTACACCGTTATTTACCACAGATCTGAAAATTAAATATAAAAGGAACTACACTCATATTTATAGTATTGTCGTCCACGTAAGGAATATTTCGTGCAGATATCTTGAGCATGAGCTGAACAATGCACTGAGCTAAATTAGAGGGTCATCTCATTTTTCTGCATGGTTCTAACTAAACTGAACAAAACAGAAGATTTTCACATCACAAAGTAATTCAGCAATTCATGTCCTGTTTCAGCGATGTACTCACTTTGCATCTGTGATCAACCACTCTGATAGTAAATTCATTTTTAGCTTTACAAAGGTTATTTTTAGCTCCTGATGGTGGCACATTGTTTCATGAAATGATTTATTTTATGTGAAGTCTATACTTAGTTCCAGCATGTTTAAGAAATTGTTACACCAGTTTTTATAGTTTCTACAATTCTCATGACACACAACTCAACACAGAGCAAGGCTGAACAGATAAAGAGCACACTCCTAAAACACATCAATAATATATTTGCCATTTCAGTTTTAGTACTTTTAGTCAGAAAATAGATTTTGAAGCTGCTCTCATTTTGCATCAATGATATATTTTTATCCTGTTTCTGTTTATCTCCAATCTAACAGAGATACTATTACCTCGAAGAATCAATTGAACTGAAGCAAGTACTGGTAAACGAATGCAATGTGATTATCAGTTAATTAGAAACACCAGCTGAGACTGAGTTCCTGTTGAGGTAACAAGGTGTCAAATTTCAGTAATTTCAACTAGACATGAACATATTTCACTGCGCAGTGTACCAGATACTAGCGGTATTCAGCATCAATGAATCAAATATTCATCAGGTTTTTTCCCTTCAGCATATGAAGCTAGTGAAGAGAAAACATAGCCATTAATGATTTAGGGGTAACTCGACACCCAGATCTATGTCACACCTGCCAGAGGCTGCAGGATTTATTGTGAGACCCAGGAGTATTTGACGCCACCCTCACTTTGGTACACCTATAAGTGGGAACTCTCTAGCAGCCCAGGTAAAGTGGTCATGCCATCTTGAAACACCTGGTTTGTTTGATTTGAATAATGGATGGAATGTGATGTTTTGTGATGTGTGAAATATGTCCGAACATTCAAGATATTGTTTCCAAAAAGCTTTAAGTTTAACACCCAGCCTGTGATTATGTTGCTAGCCATATCGTAGGATTTGTTTCATATGTGTTTACAGACAGGAATATTCCTTACCTACATGTTTTTCCACAAAGATTAACTGATACTTGTGAGTTGTTGAGGCCGTCAGTCTTCTCTTAGTGATAAACAGCATGGGCAGCCCAGTTTTCTGACGTACAGTTAGTTGTGTGGAGTTGTGTTTGTTGTGCAGAAGATCTATCTTTGTGATTTTCCCTAATTATGTTAGTTAGTTTGTGACAACACACAAGTGCTCCTGGATTTAACTGAAGTAGTAAACATCACTGACAGCTGCAGTTTTCCCCAAGGTAACACACCATGGTATGACTGGAATCCCTGACCAAAATAGCTGTAATCTTAGCTTATACACCTACTCACTCACTCACAAGCTCACCTGCCTGCTCACCCACTCACTCCTTCATTCAGTCACCCACCCACCCTCTCACTCACCTGCTTGTTCACTCACTCACTCACTCATGCACCCACCCACCTGCTCACCAACTCACTCACAAGCTCACCTGCCTGCTCGCTCATTCACTCATGCACTCACTCACCCACCTACTCTCGTACTCACATGCCTGCTCGCCCACTCACTGGTTCACTCACACACTCACTCATGCACTCACCCGCCTGCTCGCTCACTCACACACTCACTCACTCATGCACTCACCCGCCTGCTCGCCCACTCACACTCTCACTCACATGCTTGCCCACCTGCTTGCCCACTTACTCACTCATTCACTCACTCACTCTCTCCCACTCTCCCACTCACCCGACCATCAAGTATGGCTTGTTTTTAGGCCACAGCTTGTTTGGAATTGGCCCTGTTCACCTAGCTGATAAGATGGTTCTAACGTGTGCCTTGGAATATCAAATTTTCTCAAATGTTTTGATAGCAAATTTTTTATAGATATTTTCGAACGCGATCATAGGCAGTATGTGTGAAATGAAAATTAGTGTGATATTATAGATAATTATTTCCAGCGTTTGTGTTTTTTCAGCAAAGAACACCATGAGTCAGAGTTGTTTTCTTTTGGTTTAGTTGCAATAGATAGGGGAACAGCCATTCTTGAAATTGTTAGCAGTTCTTCATTCATTTTTGTTACAGCAACAGAAGTAATTATGAAACCTTAAAGTTGGTTTACTACTGTAACTGTACTATGGCCATAGTATCTCAATATTACAGCAGCAATAGTGTGAACTACTGTGACAGTGTAATCCTGGGATAGGAAATAGAAGCAATAGTGTGAGCTACAGTCACAATATAATTGTGGAATAGGAAATAGAAGCAATAGTGTGAGCTACTGTGACAGTGTAATCCTGGAATAGGATACAGCAGTAATGGTGTGAGCTACTGTGACAGTATAATCCTGGAATAGGATACAGCAGCAATAGTGTGAGCTACAGTGACAAAATAATCCTGGGATAGAAAATAGAAGCAATAGTGTTAACTACTGTGACAGTGTAATCCTGGAATAGGATATAGAAGCAATAGTGTGAGCTACAGTGACAATGTAATCGTGGGATAGGATATAGAAGCAATAGTGTGAGCTACTGTGACAAAATAATCCTGGGATAGAAAATAGAAGCAATAGTGTTAACTACTGTGACAGTGTAATCCTGGAATAGGATATAGAAGCAATAGTGTGAGCTGCAGTGACAAAATAATCCTGGGATAGAAAATAGAAGCAATAGTGTTAACTACTGTGACAGTGTAATCCTGGAATAGGATATAGAAGCAATAGTGTGAGCTACTGTGACAGTGTAATCCTGGAATAGGATACAGCAGCAATAGTGTGAGCTACTTTGACAATGCAATCGTGGGATAGGAAATAGAAGCAATAGTGTTAACTACTGTGACAATGTAATCGTGGGATAGGAAACAGAAGCAATAGTGTGAGCTACTGTGACAATGTAATCATGGGATCGGAAATAGCAGCAATAGTGTGAGCTACTGTGACAATATAATCGTGGGATAGGATATAGCGGCAATAGTGTGAGCTACTGTGACAATATAATCATGGGGTAGGAAATAGAAGCAATAGTGTGAGCTACTGTGACAATATAATCGTGGGATAGAATATAGCAGCAATAGTGTTAACTACTGTGACAATATAATTGTGGGATAGGAAATAAAAGCAATAGTGTGAGCTACTGTGACAATGCAATCGTGGGGTAGGACATAGCTATAGTTACTGCTGACAGCTATGTGATAGTTGACCTTCCAGCACAGGCAACTTGAGCTGTAGATCCCCAGGGTTCATGGACTGAATACGTCACCATGTTATTCATCACAGTGCATGACCAGGTTTCACTTGGTGTATGGAATTTGGCTCATGATTAATGGACTGAAGGCATTCAGTTGTTTGTTGACTGAATTGTGAGCTGTGTGTATCGGTTAAGTGCTCCCCTCCTGTGCTGATGGGGAATTTTAGCAATTTTAATTACTCTTGAATTTAAAGAAAAAAGGACTTAAACTCACATATTTAGCAATATTTTGTGTAATTTTCCCAAGTTCTCTGCGAAGGGCAGTCCCTGATAAGGATATGATTTTAGATCTGGGATATGATTTTATATTTTACACTACCTGCACTAGGTGCAATAAAATTAATTGCTCAGCCTGCACCATGTTTTCACCAGTCCCTTTACTGACAGAAAGAGCAGATTACTGATGAGCAGACTGAGATGGATATATACTCATGGCTGACTTCATAGTCACCAGACCTAATGGACCTTCCAAAACTCATCGCTAGGGGGATTGATGCTGATGTTAATGAAGTGCGGATGGGTGTGGGGGGGAAATGGTCATTTTTTTTGTGGGGAGGTAGGTAGAGCATCAATTTTGTACATGTTTTATTTGTGGTCAGCAATTTTGTACATATAAGTAAATATTAAACCATTATGCTTAAAAATTATTGTGGGTTGTGGGTAATTTTCCAGATTGTATGTGCTTCTTCATGAAATCATTTTGTCTTCCTGACCCGTGATGGTTCCAGGGTAGAATAGGCCTTAAGCAACCCACGCTTGCCATAACTATGCTTGTCGTTAGAGGTGACTAACCCGATCGGGTGGTCAGACTCGCTGACTTGGTTGACAATTGTCATCGGTCCCAGTTGTGCAGATCAATGTTCATGTTGCTGATCACTGGACTGTCTGGTCCAGACTCTGATTATTTACAGACCGCTGCCATATAGCTGGAATATTGCTGAGTGTGGTGTAAAAAATAAACTCACTCACTCACTCTTGTCCTCCTGCAAGTTAACTGCACGAGTATAGTAGGGCATGTCACCTTCATGAGCAATATTTTACCTGCATTGGTGCAAGCTATGAAAATAATTTACCAGCACTAGCCGCATTTAGATGTGCTTGAGTAGCCTGGATACATCAAAATCAGTCCCTGAGATCATACCTTTATTTGCTTTGACAGTCACACAGTTTTTTTTGTTATGTTCTAATGATTGTAGCTGATGCTCAAATGAACCTTGTCCAGATGACCTGTTTTGGCATGTATATTGTGATACGTAATGTGTCTTCATGATGCCTGTGTTGAGATCATTGGTCACCTCTATAGATGGACACTGCAGGAGAAGTCTTTGTGAACCACACAATCTGTTCTTTTTTCAGCCAGACCTCAGGATGGAGATGGACTTTGACCCCGAGTTTTATGAAGATTATGACGAGGCAGATTTGATGCGGTACTTGGAAGATGAGGAATATGGGCCTGAACTGGCAGAACTTTTGGCCTCGTATAAACAAGAGATGGAATCTGATCCAGAATACACCCGTTTGCCTTTCACGGACCTGTACGAGAACTGCCTCCACCCAACCATAACCCAGGCCGTCCAGAACATGCTGACACTCCTCATCATGTGTTTGTCTTTCAGAATTGTGTGCCTTCTGGGTGCCAGGGGTAAGCAGACGAGGGAGATTTCAGAGCATTCTGTGGACCCAAGGTCATTTCTCTGTAACTGCTTGTCTATTTCAAGTGTGCTAATGTCTTGATAACTACCTCCAGAAACATGTTTCTGAAGTGTAACCCAAGATGCTACATTTAGTATTTGCTGTAATCTATCTCTCTTCCATCAGTTTACCAGTATGTGGTGAAAAGGAGTCTGTCAAATAGGGCTAGCTGTTTATAGAGATCTTTGAGATCAATAGGTATGCAAGTAACGATAAATAGGAGTTGCAGGGTGTAGAATCACAGGTTTCGTCACTTCAATTTGGTCATATGGACAAGAATCAGGACTGACATGTTGTGTGATTTGGGGAAAAGGATGAGTTTATGGAAAAGGTTGTTAGTTTCAGTGGCCAGTGTTATGTAATATGACTTACCCATATCTGGACCATACTGTCCAGGTTTATATGTTATGTACAATGTTGCTATACACTTGTTATTTTCCAGTTGGTTTGTATATCTCCAGGCTCTGGTGAACTTGGTGCTCCCCATTGGCTCCTGCATCTGTCCAGTGCCATGTTTGGTATCATTGTCCTGCACAACTTCTTTAACATCTCCCTCTTGTACCTCCTTGCTGGCTGCACAGTTGCTTACATCACTCTGGTAGTCACAAGTGTCTACTGGCGCCATCACTGTGGCACCACCGTCTCCATAGTGATTGTTGTATATATCATAGCATGGTACGTGGATTAATCTCTTAATGAAAACAATATCAATGAATGGATTTCAACTTGTTATTCTTTCGGTATGATATTTCAGTGTATTTGCTGGTACATGATTCACTTGTTTAATGCAGGCATCTGCATGTACATCTTTTCTGAAATGTCATTTTCATTGGTTGATAAAGTTGAATCCTACATATTGATCTTGATTTGACATCTTATTAAAGATACAGCTTGTGATCTCCACTTGCACAGAAGATTATTAATAAGATATGAAGTTACTTTATTGATTAGTATATAATGTTGCATATTGATTCCTAACTTGAAACCAATAGTTAGTCAAGAATCAGTCCACATGTGTGGAACTGGCAAACAAAGAAATATGTAATTACCAACTGTATTTTGATATTTACCATGTCATTGCAAAGGTATCCCTGTGGGAGTACAAAATAGAGGGTCATTACAAACTTTGATGTATTTTAATAGAAAAGCAGTGATTATGCCAGTAAACACATGGATGGTAATATTGCTATCTCAGCAACAATAACCCACCTTGGCAGACAGGGCTTGGCAGTGACAACAAATTGGTATAATCTCCACATACATTTACTAGTCGTATTGTAACTTGGGATGCACTGTGACTGCGTACACACCAAAGAGTATTCTAATCCCCACACGGGTACAATGTGACCGCGGCTGTGATATTGCTGGAATATTGCTAAGCATATTTAAAAGCTAAACTCTCAATCAATCACTCTGCAGGTACAATTATACGTTACACATATTTCCTTTGCAGTGAATTCCTGATAGACAGTACTACCTGGCATATGATACGAGGTTTGTATGTGTTTTTCATCAGAACTTGAAGCTAAAACAAATGTTAAGAAAAAGCTGTTTTTTTAGCAAGAAAGAATAAATGCATGTAGTTCAATTTTGTGATGAATTGATGCTTTGACCATTTGTTTAATGCATATTGTATTTCTACTTCATCATTCTAGGAGCTCAGATGATTCTGTCCATGAAGATAATATCAGTGTCGTTTGACATTGGGAGTGGTGCTGTTATGTCTCTTCCAACTATATTTGAATTCCTTGGCTACTCTCTGAATGTTGGAACGGTAGTGTTTGGACCCTGGGTCAGCTATCAGGATTATGTTACAACCTTGGAACAAAGTACACAAACAATAGTAAGTAGAGGTCTTCAGCATCAGTTGTCAGGCATGAACTTTTCAAAATCAGAATTCATATCTGTAATGTGTCACTTTGGGATTACAGTTTCTTGGTAAAGTACAGATTCAGATGCTGTTTTCGGTTGACTGACATCGGGGATTCAAATCCTCACCTTCAGAGTCAGGCACCTAATCGCAAGCACACAATGTCAGTCGCTCTACCATCATGACATTGGACTTTATTGCTGATGCGTCTTTGAAAATGTGTTTTGATTTCACATATTTCAACACAAGTTGATAAAAGTGTGTATGATTGTAGGTTTTCCAAGTAAATTTTAACTTTTATCAACTTGGGTTGATGTCTGATATCAGTACACATTTTGTTGAAATTTCATCTCTTTCACTGTGTAAGTAACTAAGGCTTAGAGTGTAATATATACAGGTTGACATCTTCAGTCTGGTGAGATTAATGATTATGTTTCATTGTGACATCATAAGAAGTGATGCCTCACAGCTAGCTAAAGAAGGACTCTGGTGCAAATTCAACAATTCTCCCATGATATTGCTCTGAGATGATGTACCAAGAACTGAAATCATTAGTGTTTCTTGAGTTTAGATACCTGGCATTGTAGACTGACATTTCAGGTAGTTTCTATGTCTGTGTCAATGGAGAGTTATATTGTGTGACCCTTATTTTCCTGCAGTCTCTCTCATGGGTGTGGAAGGTGGTGTCCAGCGCAGTTCTCTCCCTTGTCTGTCTCATCCACTCAACCTGTCTCACCCAGTGGCTCATCCTGGACAGTGCGAACAAGTCAGTAGCCATGTAGTGATGTAACTGTCTTTACACAGTAGTCATGTAGCTGTCTTACAATGTAGTCATGTAGTTATGTAGCTATATAGCTGTCTCACACTGTAGCAATGTATTGATGTAGCTGTCTTACAGTGTAGCTATGCAGTAATGTTGCTGTCATACAATGTAGCCAAATAGTGATTTAGCTATCTAGAATGTAGCCATGTAGTAATGTAGCTCTCTTACTCTGTAGCCATACAGTAATGTAGCTGTCTTACAATGTAGCTATGCAGTGATGTAGCTCTCTTACAATGTAGCCATACAGTGATGATGTAGCTTACAAAGTATCCATTTAGTAATGAAACTGTCTTACAATGTAACTGTTTAGTGATGTAGCTGTCTCACAGTGTAGCCATGTAGTGATGTAGCTGTCTTACAATGTAGCTGTGTAGTGATGTAGCTGTCTTACAGTGTAGCCATGTAGTGATGCAGCTGTCGTACAGTGTAGCCATGTAGTAATGAAGCTCTCTTACAGTGTAGCCATGTAGTGATGTAACTGTCTTACAATTTAGCCATGTAGTGATGTAACTGTCTTACAGTGTAGCCATGTAGTGATGTAGTTGTCTTACAGTGTAGCTGTGTAGTGATGCAACTGTCTTACAGTGTAGCCATGTAGTGATGTAGTTGTCTTACAGTGTAGCCATGTAGTGATGTAGCTGTCTTACAGTGTAGCCATGTAGTGATGCAGCTGTCTTACAGTGTAGCCATGTAGTGATGTAGCTGTCCTACAATGTAACTGTTTAGTGATGTAGCTGTCTTACAGTGTAGTCATATAGTGATGCAGCTGTCTTACAGTGTAGCCATGTAGTGATGTAACTGTCTTACAATGTAACTATTTAGTGATGTAGCTGTCTTACAGTGTAGCCATGTAGTGACGTAGCTGTCTTACAGTGTAGCCATGTAGTAATGAAGCTCTCTTACAGTGTAACCATGTAGTGATGTAACTGTCTTACAATTTAGCCATGTAGTGATGTAACTGTCTTACTTTTTAGCCATGTAGTGATGTAGCTGTCTTACAGTGTAGCCATGTAGTAATGAAGCTCTCTTACAGTGTAGCCATGTAGTGATGTAACTGTCTTACAATTTAGCCATGTAGTGATGTAGCTGTCTTACAGTGTAGCCATGTAGTGATGTAGTTGTCTTACAGTGTAGCTGTGTAGTAATGAAGCTCTCTTACAGTGTAGCCATGTAGTGATGTAACTGTCTTACAGTGTAGCCATGTAGTGATGTAGCTGTCTTACAGTGTAGCCATGTAGTGATGCAGCTGTCGTACAATGTATCCATGTAGTAATGAAGCTCTCTTACAGTGTAGCCATGTAGTGATGTAACTGTCTTACAATTTAGCCATGTAGTGATGTAGCTGTCTTACAGTGTAGCCATGTAGTGATGCAGCTGTCGTACAATGTAGCCATGTAGTAATGAAGCTCTCTTATGAAGTAGCAATGTAGTAATGTAGCTGTCTCACAATGGTCAGGCTGAGTGACTTGGTAGATGGTATGTCTTTGAGCAAATGTGGTCACTGGCTTATCTGACCCATAGCTTTCAAACCTTGCATGTTGCTTATTTTCAACAACTAACTCGTTCATTTTCTTCACACTTAAATGTAATGAAATGCATTTTTGTTAATCTTAATTAGGAATCTTAATTAGTATGTAGGAACCATGTCATGTGAAATCCTGATGTGTATTCATATATCCATGTAGTAATATTGACTTGTTGTAGTATCACTACCAGTATTATACTGCAGTGTAGAGATATTGGAACATGGTGCTGAATATGCATGAAGGAATAGAGACGGTTTCACAGATATGATCTACCTGAGGTTTCTGAGTAGTGTGTTCAGTTCAGTTGTCACTGGAGCTTGCATGTGTTTCAGATGGATAATAGCCTATCGGGATGCCCAGTCCTTCCGCTTCAGCCACTACTTTGTCAGCTACATCTCGGAGACAACATCGACGCTGTCTGGTCTGGGCTCGACTGTTGTGGAAGACCAGGTTCTCTGGTGAGATCTAGGTTACAGTATGAACAGTTCACCACTACATGGATAGACACATTGATCTGTAAAGTTCATTATTGTAATGGCAGCTCTGTGTACCTCCCTTAGCTGCATTAGGATGTGTTGATTGTTGGTTTGAGTCCCACATTTTCCCTGATGATAATTCTTAGTTTGTCAGCACCAATACCATAACTGGTGGTTTCACAAACACTGGCATCACTTCAGCCTTCCATCACACTTTAATTGGAAATGCCATCATATGTCTTTTCATGGTCAGAAACATCTGTACACTTATACCTTTAAAGATGCAAGATCTTTTTATCCCATTATCTGGCCCTCTGCATTAATTATAAGGGAGATGAAACATGAACTGATTGAGTGAGTTAGGATGGTTTTAGCATTATTCCAGTAATATGGTAGGGGACAGCAGAAATGGGCTTCACACATTGAACTCATGTGGCAATCGAACCTGGGTCTTCGGCATGATGAGCCAACGCTTTAACCACAAGGCTACCACACCGTCCCCTGAACTGGTCCACTTCAGAGTCATCAACTGTGACAGTATTACATATTCTTGAGGATTATGAAAAACTATTTGTACAAGTCCAGTCTCCTCCCTAACCTAACTAGGCTGGACTTTGTTGGCTGACTGTAGCACCAGCAGTGGATATTATGTGTTTTGTCCCAGCTATGTTCTTTTATTGCCCATTCAGGCCCATGAAGATCTGTGTGAGAATATTGATCTTTACTTACCCATGCTTGACGTAGGAGCGACTAATGGGATCGAGTGGTCAGACTCACTGACTAGGTTGATATGTCTTTGGTTCCCAGTTGCACAGATCAATGCTCATGCTGTTAATCACTGGATTGTCTGGAAGTGATTCAATTATTTATGGACTGCCATTATTTGGCTGTAATATTGTGGAGTGCGGCATAAAACCAAACTCTCTCACTCACTCAGAATCAATCTCACATATCACTTGCTTCAGACAAATCAGTGGCATGCTGTCTGTATGATCATATCAATAAACAAGAAGTGAGTCTTCCTCACAAAATACATACAGATGTTTTTAACACCATGATAAATAGCGTGAAAAGATTTGTTAAAATTATGCATGTGCTCATTCGACAGTAAAGATATTCAGCACGTTTTAACTGTCCCAACTGTACACTGCAATCACCATTTTGTTTATGTACAAACTTGCTCTGGATGTAGATTTTGTGATTTCGATAAGACTGTGTATAATCTGGTAAAGAGATACGGAACAACTAAAGCAAAGTTTGGTCGAGGTCTGAAACTGGACCTTTCATTCTCAGTGAACATCTTTTCTTGGCTATATGTTCATCCCCCCCATGTTGTCTTAGGGAGAAGTCAGTGGCTCGACCGTTGAGTATGGAGCTGCCCAGATCACTGGTGGACGTGGTACGGAACTGGAACCTCCCGATGCATTACTGGCTGAAGACATGTGAGTAGCTTTTAAGGGAGCAGTCACTGCGTGATGATGTAGTGCTGGCATTTGTTTCTTGGTCTAACCAGCTGTTCTCCATTTGATTTTCTTGACAGTAAGTTGACGGTAAGTAGTGATTAATGTCGGTAAAGTCTCTGTTAATGTATTCAGTTATAAATATCTAGGAAATGACCTTCAGACCAACAGAACAGGGTATAAACAGTCAGCCATGGTATCTGCTGTAAATATCTAAAAGTGTTTAGAAACTTGTATTTGTGCATTTGAACACTGTACTCATTAATGTGTGTACACATTACCCTGGCAAAAACACAAAGATTATATGTGTTCAAACTGCTCACACATCACTTTGCTCATTGGTTCAGTCTTATGACCATCTATCCCATCAGGTACTCATTCACTGTCAGAACAGTGGTATTGTAACCGGGTTGTGCTGGGTATAGAAGACATCCAAACACAGGCTACGGGTGTGACATTTTATTTGCGGAAGAGCAGTATTGACACCCTGTAACACAATACAATAACAATAAGACAGTATCATAAAAATCAGTGTTCTATCTCAGAAACATGGTTCATCCTTTATATACAGGTGATTATCTCGGTCAAAGAGATATAAAATCATTGTTTAGATTACACAAATGGTTTATCAAGGGTGATAACTCTATGTATGTGTAATATACATGAGGCATACCATAAACAAAAAACATTATGGTTATGGATTATATTACATGTTCTTAATAGTAAAACTAATTATCACATTGTGATACCAGTGATATGAAATGTAATCAGAGGTACATAGTTGTCATAATGTACTGTTTACAATGTATACAAAGAACAATAATTAATGCTGAAATTATCCATACCCTGTGGGTGTTACCAGGGTGTAAACTGCCCTGGGCAGCCGCCTTACACGTTGAATGACAGTATTCACCTTCACAGGAACACAAAAATACAAATATATGACACTCAGACACATAATGGATTCCCCTGTCTAAACTACACTACACTAATACTACACTAAAGACACGTGTCTCTAATGATCAGTGAGGGGAGCGTTTGACGTAAACAGATATAATACATTCAAATTGATAACACATTCACTCGCTGAACATCCACACAGGGAGATTCACAGAGGGAGGTTAGAACAGATCAGAATATTTTATCCCTACAGAGACAGTACCTATGTTGACATAGAATAAATATATTAAATACATTGAAATGTGTTTTAAACATAGCTAAGTCTACCTACTTATAATACATATTACTAACCTTGAACAAGACCAATCCTCTATCCCAAGTAGTGTCTGTGACTAGTCTGTACGACCCGTGAAGGTCTCGGGGTAGAATAGGCCTTCAGCAACCCATGCTTGCCACAAAAGGCTACTATGCTTGTCGTAAGAGGCGACTAACGGGATGGAGTGGTCAGGCTCGCTGACTTGTCATCGGTTCCCAATTGCGCAGATCGATGCTCATGTTGTTGATCACTGGATTGTCTCGTCCAGACTCGATTATTTACGGACCACCGCCATATGGCTGGAATATTGTTGAGTGCGGCGTAAAACTAAACTCACTCACTCACTCACTCACTCACTAGTCTGTACGTCAAAGTCTTGTCAGGGTGGATGAAATGTGAACAGTTTAACTTGACCAATGAAAGCAAGACTTGGGTTAAAACAAAGAGACAATGACAAACATGGAATAAGCTGAAACCCCTTTACAATAACAGGCTGCTCCAAAAGCATAGTTAGGAGAGGTGAAAGATAACTGCTATCCTCACAACTCTAAAATACCACAACATAACAGCACCTGAGTTAGATAAAACTATTTACAAGAAACTAGGAGTGGTGTTTGCCACAGTATTTTTTAACAAAGTCACCTTTCCATGGTGAGGCTAATCGTGCTATAAATGTGTAATTTTGTTGTTCTCCTATGTTTCAGATGTATTTAAATCAGCAAGGCCCTTGGGTAATTTTATTGCTGTCCTGCTAACATACGCAGCCAGCTCCATCTTACATGTAAGTAGAGAGGTAGCACTATGTGGTTAAGTCGTGAAGATGCACCATGTGGAATACTTGTCAGGGACATATTTTGCAACTTATTTTGAATTATATATTTCTTTGCTTGTGGAATTGACATGACATGAAATTTGCACTCTGACCCCAGATGACTTCTTTGTTTGTGTACAGGTTCATGTGTGCCATGGCTCACTGAGAAAGTCTGTAAAAACTGTTAATTCTTTTATATAGGGCTGTAGGAGTCAAAGTGATTTTGTTGTACCTTGCGAAACTACTGATCACAGAAGACGTCCACTCCATATCTTGAAACTATCAAACCAGTGTATCAACCTTCCAGAAATGTTTGTTCAGCTGACAAATGACTGTGGGCCAGTGACTGAAGATTTACTGGCCAGACTGTATTTTTCACCAGTGGTTATTTCGCACACTGGCTATGCTATGGCACATTCTTCACCTCAGATATGCTCTTTCTTTCACTACCTCTACATCTGGCCTGAAGAACCATCTGTTCCCAGTGTTTGCCCTGAGGCAGAACACCTGCGTATTTGATGCACAAATTATCTCAAATACACAGTGAATTTAGGAACTGGAGTCATTGTTGACACAATGCTACTGGACCTTTAGTTTAAAAAAACTGTATTATTGTGATAAGCAGTATTTGTGTTGTTTTTGGTCATTCTGAAATGTTGTTGATGAACAGAGAATCGCTGAGAATGTATTAGAAAATGTGCAAACACCATCAACATCAAAGTGAATTTTCAGACATATAGCAGAATGTTTATATCACACCTTACATGGATCTATATCAATTATGTTTCACCCATAATTTCAGTTGTATACTTCAACACTATCTGCCTTACAGGAATCCCTGAATTGTTCATACGGTTTAAGATTGAATTACAAATAGTCTTTGTCACCAATACCAAGTGTTTCAGTGAAACCTCATAAAATATATCAGATGGTTTGCTCTGAATGGACCACTTACTTGAAATGTAAGCAAAGCCAGTCTCAGATTTCACACTGTGTATCCGACTATCTGTTCACCTACTTTTGTTGCATACACCTACGCACTAATTTTAGAACATGCATGGGAAATCTATAGTAGCAGGCAAAGGTTAAATAGAATAGGTGTATTCCAATGACCTCCTAGATTCATCACAATAAATTATATTTTCTGAAAGCATGACGCCATGACTGAGGCAAACTCATGCACACCGACGATGGTATTTGTCCTCGTTTCTATTTGTCACAAAAGAAACAGAAAGACAACAACAATCAGCATATTGTCAGAATGTTTCAGAAAACTAACATGTCACATTTGTGCAGATATATTGCATGAAACAATGAAAGTTTCCCTTGAATAGTCCGGTGACACATCAGTAAATTGTAGCCTTATTATTACAGAATTAATGTAAGACATTGTTTTTACGTGATATATCAGTCGTCTATCTGTAAATTGTTTGACCATTAATCACGGAGTGTTGCCGTAAAGTCAGCTACATGTATGTTTTTTGTTGCAGGGCCTCAACTTTCAGTTAGCAGCAGTTTTACTTTCATTAGGATTTTATACATACACAGAATATGGTGAGCTATGGCTGCTTTCATCACTGAGACTTACGTGTTCTTTGACTGTTTGAATAATGATGCATGCACATCTTCATTGGGAGAGTTCATGAAGCAGCACTTGTCGCTCATTTCACTGTCTTCCTGTTTCACAGTTTTAACGTAGAATAAAGACATTATTATGTGAAATATTTATCACCAACTGAAATGAATTTTTTCTCTGTTGCAGTTCTGAGAAATAAATTGTCCCGAATCTTTAATGCTTGCATTCAGGCAAGACACTGCAAAGAAAGCTGTGAGCACACATACAAACAAGTAAGTTGATCAGTTTTGAGGACAGAAACAATATGTCCTGGAGCAGACAATTCCCTATCATATAAACATAGTAATGTATAAAGGAACTTCTTTAATGAAGGTCAGTGTAAAGAGCAACGTCCTCTTGGATCTGTCTGCTGCTTTTAACACATTAGACCTTTCCGCCCTCATGGAAACTCTACAGTTATGTCTTGAAGTCACTAGCGATGCATTATTATGAATTTGATCATGTCTCACAGAATGCAAGCAATCAGTTATCATCGATGAGGTATCATCGGAGTGCAGAGAATTAAGGTTTGGATTGACAAGGCTCTGTCATGGGCCTAGTCCTGTTCGAAGTATACTCGTTGGTGATCTATCACAATCTCAGTTATAATCTCTATGCTGATGACACTCAGCTATATCTCCCATTCAAGAAACTAACTGCATCTTTTGTACATAAAACCCAGCAGACAATAACAAATTGCATTGCTGAGATCAAATGTTGGATAAACAGTAATTTCTTTTAAACTGAACAATGACAAAACTGAGATTCTCATCATCAGCTCCAAACAGAGTTCAAGGTCGCCGGAGTTCAAATTGGAAACATGTTTGTTCAGTCAGAAAGCCATGCTCAAAATCTAGATGTCATCTTTGACTCGACATTAAGCAAGGAAAATCATGTCGGTAACATCTACAAACCTGCATATTTCTACCAAATGAACATCAGACAGATTAGCAGGGACATGGACACACCATCAGTAAAATCCCTGACTCAGTTAGGTTTGCAGTTGTTACATCACCTCTAGACTATGGCATCTGTCTACATCGACAAGCTACAGTGTGTTGAAAACACAGCTGCCAGACTCATAACATTTACGCATATGTATGTGCACATAACACCAATCCTTGAGGACTTGCACTGGCTCCCTGGTAAAGACAGAGTTGTGGTCAAATTTTGTGTGTTTGACCATGTATGGGCTTGCTCCATTCTGTCTCCAGGAACTAGTCAACCTTTACAAGTGTGGAAGGTCACTCAGATCAGCTAGTCAGCAAAGCTTAGATGTTCCGTCTGTCCATATCACAACATACAGGGACAGAACATTTAGCACAGCGGGTCCTATACTCTGGAATGGATTTCCTGAAAATGTCAGAAAATAAGAAATTCTGATTCAACATAGTATGTAACACGACTTTAATTGTTCAGTGCTATGACAGGTGGTTATGTTTCAGCAAATTTAACGTTATATTGGCTCCGCTTACATGTCACTGATATAACTAAATTTGCATCTATATAACCACTATGTACATCCCCAATTCATCAAACTCAGTACATGTATACAGTTATCCCCTAAATATCAACAGTTTCCGATCTTGTCTCAAAACCATCCTCTTCAAACATGCATTTAACTGAGTGCACATGAACAGGACTCTAATTTGATTTGATTTGATTTGAATGTGTTTTAGTCCATGTATTACATATTTTGGCCCTCTTAGCCGACAGTAGGTTTGAAGGTGTTTAGGTTTACTATCCAAGTCTTGTCAGATACGGCTCTATTCTGAAACTGTTAATGAAACAGCTTTAACACTATACTTGTTACCAATGTGAGTCTATGTGGGTCTGTTTCAGGACCACCCTCTAGTGCTACTTACCAATGTGTGTCTGGGTCTCCTCTCTGTCTTTCACCTTGCGTACCTGGGGCTAATGTTTGATAGTAGTCCAGAAGAGGAAAAGGTAAGTGTTTGATAGATTCCTCCAGGTGAGATATTGTTGAAAGTGTTATGGAAGCTTTTACCATCAATGAGTTTGCTATATTGCCAATTGCATGATCAGTTTGACATTAGCATCTAAAGAAATTGTTAAGTTGTTTATGCAGATGACTCTGGCTCTCTGCTGACACTGTGTGCTTGTTGCCAGGGCTATACAATGACTCACACCCTACGGAAGTGGTCAGCCTTGGACTATGCCAGTCACTGGACAGCTCTGGGGACCTTCATCTTCTTCTGGATGATCTAGCTGAAAAACACCATCCTCCACAAGGCCACTGGTTCTCTCAAGGACAGTCTGTCTCTGATCAGCAGGGTTTGTGGCATACTGGCTGTGTAAGGTGTACAAATGTATTATTGCAGAGAGTGTGGTTAGTGAGGCTGTGTAAGGTGTATAAGAAACGAACTGCAGAGAATGTTCAATGATGCCTTTGATAATCTTGATGTTATGATAACTCACCACTGTACCCTGGATGCATCTGTCCCTTGGCTTGCTTTTTATCCAGTCTAGGTTTTGTCAGAAGAACAGGCAGTAATTTCTGTCAATAACAGTTTCCACATAAGACAACTGTTTTAGGTATGTAAATACCACTGTTTAAAAAGCCCAAAGAATGCAGAATATTCGTGCTGTTGTTTTCTGATCTTGTCATAATACAATGATACTTTTTGTAAAAACTTGTGAAGGTATCCACCAAACACCAAAAACCATCTCATGAGGACATCACTGCTGATGTTTGACGACCTGGCTAAAGAAACAGCACAGGTAACAGTCGTTAAATGTTCAAATTCTAATTACGCTCATTTAATAAGGTACCAATTTTAGAATATTTTGGGTATTTGTGGGTTCTTTTCGTGTTATCAGTGGTAAAACTGTTAAGACATAATGTGCTTTGAAGATATACATTGATGTGAGAGATCCTGAAAAGGTGCTATTTTTTACACATATCTGACACCATTGAATCACATTGTTTTGGCAAGTGTTCATGTATCTCACTGACAGTCAAGGAGATGAACTGGTGTTAATAGTGACAATCATGTTCACATAGTTCTGCTTAGACTTTAAGTGAATTAAAGTGTTTAATTTGTATAATGATAGCATGAGCTCAGAGGTGTGTTACTGCTTTTGGGCACACAAAAAATACTCTAAACATTTTACCAGTTGTCCAACATGTCACATTTAGTCATGCAGAGTTATCTCCCATGTCACTTTTACTCCCTGATCAACATGGTGTGGTACAGTGTGTGCTTCTCTGTGTGGCCCGTTGTGATTTGTGCGTCTTCAGGAGTTGATGTGTCTGATCAGATATGTGTCTGGGGCTGATGTTATGTGTGTTTGAGATGATATACACAATCAGAACTTTGTTTATGTGTGGTGCGGAAGATGTTTTCAGGGGGCTGATATAACTTATTTGCTGTACAGGCACACTTTGATGCCCAAAAGAATCAAAGTATCTGTGACGTTTTTAGGGAATCAGTTGGCAACCACTGAAACAGATACAGGTATATGTGAAGACTAATGTGAGGGACATTTGCTACTTATTGACATTGGTGAAATAAAACTGACGAAATGTGTGGTTGGACAAAACGATACAACTAAAACGTTTTCAGAAATACCTTGTCTTCTTTTGCAGCCTTTACATTCAGAACATCCTGTTTACATTTTTTGACAGAAATTTGCTCTGAAACCTTCTGTTGGTCATACCAGGAATTGAGATGCTTCAACTGAGTGATTGGAGCAGATTTAATAACCAAGGAACTTTTAAAAATGATATCATTATTACTGTGAGCATGTTTCCTTGATTGTCTCCTTCATCGTCTTAATTGCCAATCAGTGTTTTACAAGTTCAAAGCATAATGAAAATTGAACCCCTGTGATACAGCTGTAACGTCACTATATCACACAAGTGTGATGTAATTGTCATATTACTAACATAGACCATTGTTGAATATTCATCTCTTGAACCATTGTTATGTATCTGTAATATCACCAGCTCTGACCATTGTGGAATATAAACCCATTGCTATATCAGCTTTTATTACGTGTTATTAGAACATGTTACATCATGTGCCAAAGTTGACCAATGTAATTCATGTGGTGACTGGACATGTACTGAAGGCTACATACATGTAACCATATTCTCGTAATTGTACTACACTGAAGCTCATGTGTAAACAAGCAGGGATACAACAAGCAGGGTTATAACTTAGGCATGCCCAATGGTGATATTTGTAAACAAGCCAAAGTATTGACAGTCACTCTTGATATTACTTTCAGGAGACACAGACTCGTGTCATTGTTGATTGGCATGTATATTGCACTCAAGTTTAAGCAGAAATTCATTTCAATTTCTAGAGTCATCCCAGCAGTTTACAGTATATCTTCTGTTATCACGGTCATCTGACTTTTCCTTGTTAGGAAGAAAATATATATTTGTTGTTTTTATGATATTTATTGAGATGTAATTAATGTAGTAATCTCCGTTCGAGAGTGTTTTTTTGTTGCAGGTTTTACATTTACCAACCGCAATGTATGATCATCTATACCTGTCATAAATCGTCAGGACTTGATTTCTCGGAATGTGTCATCCCAGCTTGTGCTTATACTTTGTCCTTCAATTAGTGAGCATGGTTTTACACCAGTTTTTGCAAAATTACAGCAATGTCATGATAAGGCCCGCCAGAAACGGACTTCACACAATCTATTCATGTGGGAAATGAAACACAGGTTTTGAGCGTGACATGGGAATAGTTTAACCACTACACTACTCATCATTTGATGAAACTTGGCGTATTAGTCTCCTTCATCAGATGTTCAAGTCCAGTGACGAGCCACGGCAGTATCTGACAGCAGAAGTAGGTCCTCCACATCCCTTTTAGCAGCAGCAGCAGACTAAACGGTGGACTTAAGTGAATGACTTTAGTTTTATGCCACACACAGCAATATTCCAGCTATGTCGCGGCTGTCTGTAAATAATCGAGTCTGTACCAGACAATCCAGTGATCAACACCATGAGCATCAATCTGGATGATTTTGAACTAAGGATATGTCAACTAAGTCTGCAATCCCGTTAGTTAGATCATACAACAAGTATGAGTTACTGACGTTACTTCTAACGCAGAGCCTTATGGGTTGAATGATGTATTGAATGTGTGTCCAGTAATGTCAATGGTCACTGTTTATACTGTCTAGCATCAGGCTGACTCGCCTCTCACTCTGTGACTTGACATCCCTGTATTTCCCAGCCAACTGTACAAACACATTGCATGGTGATTCCAGACACCTTGTTTAATACTGATAGCTCATTTCAACTCTGGGGATGGTGGGTAGCCCAGTGGTTTAAGCATTTGCTTGTCATTCTGAAAACACAGGTTCGATTCCCCACATTGGTAGAATGTGTGAAGTCCATTTCTGGAATCCCCTACCACAATATTGCTAAAAGCGGTGTAAAACCCAAGTAACTTACTCACTCTTGTCCACTCCAGTTCAGGACATATTTTATCTGCTTCATGTGGGACCAAGGCCAAAACCTTGTGGTCAAACCATCTGCTTGTCTTACTAAAGACCTGGTTGGATTCCCCTTGTGGAAACAATGAGTCCATTTGAGGTGTCCCCTAATATTGCTGGAATATTGCTAAAAGCTCTGTAGAACAAGGCTTGCTTACATTTATTTACATAACTATGATATGGCTGTAGCATTCTGATGGGGACACAACGTTTGACCATTGGAAGCGTCACAACAGAAAGTGTAGTTTCTCCCTCTCAAAATGGGTCAGTGATGTATGTCATCTTGATATTTTCATCTGGTCACAAGCTCAACTTGAATCATCCAGACTGATATTTCAAGAAACTTCTGGAGTTGGACACTGGGACTATGGAAAACTTTTCATGTAATAGAACATCTCTCTTCATGTGCAGTCTTTGAATATGACAGGCTGTTGTGGCACAGATCATGTAGTTTCAAGCAGTCCTGGCAGGTGGAGGGATGCTGACACAGGTGACATGAATTACCTGTGTTGGTTGCAGAAGAACTGGGTTCAAAATATACAAGGGTACATTCTCCAAAACCCCTTGTGTCTGGGTATTGTGAGGGATATTGCAAACAGTAGGGTAGGCCATATTGAACCACTGCTAGTGTCGAAGGTGGGAACTTTAATCTGGTGTTGAGAATGTGGGCTTGTGGATTGTCAAAGGTGATGCAGGTCCTTTGTCTTTGGGTAGCTAAATGATGTTATTAACAATGTCAATTATACATGTGATGCTATTCATATTGTTGAGATATAAGACTGAATGGATGTTATGGCGCCACTTGTATAGCCAATAAAGAGGAATCTCATTTTGTAATAATCAGTGTTGTGTTTGTAATTATTTCACCATTGAGAAAGGAAGGTCTGAGAAATACATGTAACAAGATGTATCACTGTAAAGACAGAAACATACACAAGACACAATGTAAATACGCGCATTTTATTATATAAATTAGAACTGAAGAATTGCATGGTCAGTATAAAATGATGAATTGTGTACAGTTAGACACTTCACGTTCACCCATGGGTGCCTAAATATAGAGTGGTTAATAAGACAGTCTCTTCACGTGTATTCAACACTCGCATCGTATATGTTTCATTAATCCTTAAGACACACTCACTGAAGTAACATACATGTATTAAGTGTAAGGTCATCGGTTATACTGGCATATGTAGAAGCCCTATCCTGCAAGAAACATAATGACTTAGACAAGATAATCATCATGAAGGTGACATGCAGTCTGCCCTTGAACCCAGAGGATGGTAGTGGACAGGACATGCTGGTGTGAGGGTATGTTCGTTGGTTCAGTAGTAGGACAGGTCAGGCGATGTCTTCTCTTCAATCCAGTCCAAGAACATATCCACTCTGGTGAAGACGCTGTAGGGTACAGGTCCTTGACACGGGCGTTCAGACGACCAGCTGACGATGCCCTCCAGGTACCAACGTCTCACTGAAACATCAGATAGTTTGGTTTAATACTGTTTAGCCTACAAGACCCTGGCACAGGCGTTCAGACGACCAGCTGACGATACTCTCGATGTACCAGCGTCTCTCTGAAACACCAGACATTAATCTGTGCATGACAGACGCCTGAACCCCAGCCAGACATCAATCAGGGCTGTTAAAACGTTCCCACCCAAAATGGAATTAACCAGACCAGACTTAATGTCAACGTAGTGCTTACAGTTTGTGATATGATTGTTCAGGGTTTAAACAGTAATTGTCAACTCTAAATGTCACACTCAATTTGAATAATGTTTTAAGATATGGTGACTTTACACAGATGTGTGGAATAGGTAATCTAAAATTTTCGCCAGACCATCGGGTTGGCTAGCAATAAATTTAGTGAAATGTAAAGAGACTAACGCCGCTATGTAGCCGAGATACTGTTAACAGCGGCACAAAGTAATAAATCTGGGAGGTCCATGTGTGTGTGTGTGTCTGTCTGTCTGTCTGTCTGTGTCTGTGTGTGCATGCGCGCGTGACAGTGTCTCTGTGTGTGCGTGTCTGTCTGTGTGTGTGCGTGTGTGTCAGTGTCTGTATCTGTGTGTATGTGTGTATCTGTCTGTCTGTCTTTTGCTGTCCTGTATATAATGGGCCAGACAACCCCAGTAAACAGCATCAACTTCCATCTATATGATGACGATAAGACGACATGTGTCCACGCAGTCAGATCGCCTGACCATCCAATAATAGTAATAACGAAAATATATATAGCCCTACATCCAATCTCTATGTGGGTGACAAAAAATAATGTTTCATTAGAGACAGCAGTGCAGTGAAAAGAAATGCGTTTTACGATGTGTTTGAACGTAGCAAAAGATAGAAACCCTTTTAAAGCGAGGGGCAGAGCACTGACAGAACGTTTTCCAAAAGAGGCCAGTCCATAAGAGGGAGTTTTCAATAAGAAATTTGCATTCAGATCGCAGTCGTTTGGGTGGTGTGTAAGGGGTTAGCTGTTCACTTCGACCACAGGCAAACTGTAGCGAAAGTGGGGTTGCGCAACAACCCCACGTACTACGTTGTAGTTTTGGGTATCATCAGCTTATGATTGGCGACCGAAGTCGTGCATGCTGTTATATGATTCGCCAAGTTGATGGGTATATATCACAAATAGTAAAGGAACCAGAACCGATCCTTGTGATACTCCACATGTAAGTTTGGCTCAACAAGATTGTCTCCTATGATGACATTCTGGCTTCGTTCGCCAAGATAGGATTGGATAAAGGTTACTCGCCAAATCACAAATGTTAGCCTGGATCTTCACGACTGTGTCTTAATGATTTGTAAACATGACTTACGTCCATATCTGCTCTGTCTAACCAGCGGCCCTCCGGAGTCCCCTGCACAGGGGTGTTTATTCTCAGCCACGTTATCGGCACAGAGCATATTCCTTGTGACGCTGTTGTTCACTGCAACATAAAATGATACGTTGTCATAGACGATGACGCCAAAGAGGATGCGACAGCCCCAACTTACTTTTCAGCAATGGCCTCTAGTACGCCGCATAATACAATTATCAAACACTCATCCACACCCTTATCATAAATGATCTGCCCCTTAGGAAATGCAAAGGTAATGAAATGTTTGCATTAGTAGTGTTACCTCCGTCTTTGCTCAGAACTCTCTCACAGTGCTTGTTGTCTGGTTCGACCCGGAGATCAGCTGAGCGCAACGTCTGCGAGTACTCGGTGTTTGCCACCTTGCCGAATCCGGTCACGACGTAGCGGGGCAGAATTTGATCAGAGCGATTGGTGTGGTTGCCTCGAGAACTCCGCTCTTTGGAAAGACAGGCAGGCTGAACTCGAGCGTTTACAGTCACAGATTTCTTCAGTTTCAAAAGGGCTATGTCGGAGTCGTATGTCCTTGCATTGTAATTGCCATTTACGTAGATTTTGGTAATCTGGAGAGGAAACGCAATGATGTGTTTGCGGTAACTAAAACATTAGTACTGCGTTGACACAAGTGCAATGCATAAGTTCAAATGTCTAGCCATTGTCACTAGTGTCCCATCAAGTTAAATCATCCAATCAAGAAGGGGTCTTCGGCGGGACGAACTAACACTTTCACTGCTTGACTACCCCGTCGCCAACAGAATCAAAATGAGTGAAAGTCACTGACTTCCTGTTATATTGCTGTCAGCCGCCCTAACAAAGATTTTTGACTGGCAGAATATCGATCATTCAACAATAGAAGCCAAATCGTGACATCATCTCACGATCTTGTCAATTGACTGAATAGTTCAGTTGTCTTGTTCATGTTCTATCCCTTCGCGCAGACAGGCGCCGGGATTCTAGGAATTGAACCAGTTTCTGTAATTCTGACTGGGAATCTGTGTTCGAATTCCAGATCAGCCCTGATTCTACTTTAGATTCACAACACCAATTCTCTTACATTCTCTGTGGTCAAACCAACGTCTGCTTTCCTACCACGTCAAGCAGTCGCGTTGATATCTCAACGGAACATTACTGAAAACTCACTCACTCACTCACTCACTCACTTACCCACCCATTCTCCCTCTTACCCCCCTGCTTTGAATAGGCTCATCTCTCATTGATTCGTTGACGTGTGACACTCCAAAATCCACCACAATGTCCGAACAGGGAAGCGGGTCAGTAGTCTTCTCCACCGTGACGCAGTGAGCGGCGGTGACGACCCAGGAGTCTCCAAGGAGACACCCTCCACACACGTGTCGCCATTCCTTGCTGGACGTCTTCTTCTTCACCACAACATGCCAGGGCCAATCTTGGCTCTTTGACTCGGTGCCCCCTGAGATGAGGGCAACAGTGCCTTTTGTCGGTTTGCCGCACTCTGACAGAGAATGGATTTTTATGCTTCTTGTAGTCTTCCAGACAAGAAATGCATGGTGGTGAAACTGATATCTATAAAATTTTAAATAGTTATCAAAATCAAAGTACATTTCGCCGTTACACTGCCGTTTTGTGTACATGGAACGATAACCAATCCAGAATCTTTAGACCCTGTAATTTAACTGGATGCATAAATATTAATCAGTATGATTTGATAAGTCTACGCAGTTGTATATTGCAACACTAAGCTCCTTCTATTTCTAGCAAACACGTCCTACAGCGTGCTCAGTCGTACAGCGAGCTCTGACAAACGGAAACCTGGAAATCGTGGAAATCTCAAAACGAGGCTCTGCAGCTAGAAACGTTTGGCGGTGTCTGACGGAACTGGTATTACATCAACCTCATTATGCATTACAGAGCTACGCTGAATAAGCGCAAAAACTACATGACAGATTTAACCAGTGAGCCCGATGCATTGTGAATCATGTTACGATCTCACCAAACAGGTTCAGTCTGTGATTCCATAGTTTAGGTATGCTGCCTGAATCTCGACATAAAGTATAGAAAGACGGCGTTGTTAAACTTTATAATTACAACTCATTTATAAATATCATTTTCTTATGAAACAAGGAATTGAAATTCAGTTTAACTAGAATTGTTTGAAGTGTCGATTTACACTTTCACACGAGAAAATTCGGATCGGCCGAAAAGAAGGTCAGTGTCTGAATAGGTTAATGAGACTTATGTTTTGGTATGCTCGGCCTACCTCGTGCGTGAACGTCAACTTGCGAGGGAAATGGGCCAGAACTCCACAAGTATGAAATCGAAGACTTATTTCGGCCATGATGAGACGGCGCAGAGCAGGTTTGGGGGTTAATAGTGGTCATTACATATATTGAACACAACGCCTCACTTGGAACGGACACCTTCTCTTATTGGACGTTTCATAAACTATACATGTTGACAGACAGTTTTCACACTTTGAAATTTCCCTGCACTGGCTCGGAATTACATCTCACTTTGAAGTCAGCAATGCGTTTCTTTTCTTGGGAGAGTAAACCATTTGATCCATAAATCAAGACACCATTCTAGTGTCTGTTAAGGCAATAATGATGAAACAGTAATTAATGTCTTGATATATTTTTAAAAAATAAGATTTTTAAAAATATCTCACGCTACACATCAAAAGCCACATCTGGCTCCCAGGCAAACCGTTTCTTTGATCCAGCATTTGCATGGATGCGCCATGTGGTGGAGTGAATTCTGTTTATAGTTAATCGTATTAAAGCTATATTATATATCTTACAATGACCAATACCTGGAATACAGTGGGGCAAGTTGGCTGTCCAAGTACCGTCCTCCTGGCAACGTCTAAACTTGGGCCCAATCATGTTGTAGGCTTGGTTACACTTGTAGTGGACGCGTACGCCCTCCCCATAGATACCCTCTGGCAGGAACACAGTCTCGTTCCCAACAGTCACACGGGATGTTGACGGGCACGTGGAGTTGCGAGAGCTAGTAACGAATGACAGTAATTATTGATATGTTACGTCTCGTACGTATCATCTTACAAAACATGCAAGGAAACAGACATTAACATATTTAATATTGTCCCAACTGTGCACTTGAGTGATCTGGTAGCAACATCGCCAATGCCGTTTACAAATGTGAACATACCCTATACATCTTAAAAGCCTGAAAGGCGACGGTATTTGCTTAGCAGCGACTTACCATCCGTTGCCAAAACATCGTCTCCCTTTCCTTGGTTTGCCCGGATCGGGACAGGTGACCACTGCAAACAGACAGGTAACACACATGTACACAGCCTTGAATGACACAAAGTGCTACGCATAAAGGGAAGGAGTTGGGATGAGAGGGGAGGCGATTCATGTGTGTCAACTTGTGTAACATGACGAAAACGATGTTTCAGGGTATGATTACACGATGCCATTTAGAAAGTGGTCAAATGCAACTTATGTCATACTTGGGATTTCACTTTCTTAGTAAAGTACAAATTCTAGTACTTTTCCGGTTGAGTCCCATCCGGGATTCGAACCCGCACCCTCAGAGTCAGGCACCTAATCGCCAGCACACAAAGTCAGCCGCCTAGCCTGCTCACAAAAATGAAAGTCGGACAACTGGTAGTCTAGATTGCGTACTTTGTGTACCCCTCTGATAAGTGTACATGATCAACGACACACGCAGCCGTGGAACGCCGTCGTGAAACAAGTGCCCGAGCCTGACAACCCTTCCTATATGGTCACCTCCTATCCCCTTCACACGTTGCTAGCGTCATTCTACTTTGTGAGTTTGGGGAGCTGACTTTAATGCTTATTATCTGTTCAATTATCGAGTTCAATGCAAATTGCTATTTTTGCATGATTTACCTGAGACGCAGTTGGGCTGTATCAGCGGATACCACGTTCCGTCGATGTGGCAATAACGCTCAGGTATGTTGGGATGCAGAACAAACCCCTCATCACACTCGTACACGACCCTATGGGACAAAGGCCATGCAGTTGATACATATATATAATATACTCGCATATATATCAGAATGTCAGAGGAGGACACGCTCCAACCCAAAGAGAGTCTGGTATCAGTCGCTGTTGCCTCAGTACCATCGGTTCTGCCTGGATAAATGAATATGGCGGTGGACAAGGATGTACTATGGAGTTTGGTCCTTTTACGCATAGGGTAAGTTTCATCTTGATAACTACAAACATTTTGTTTACAGCCCCAGAACAACTATAGTGTGTTGTTATTTTAATCATCTAACTGCAGAATTCTTAGACTATCAGGAAAAAGTGAGTGCTATTGAAAATTTAATTGTCTCTGTCAGAAATTATAACAATCATTCACATCAATGTTAAATTCACAACAATGTTAAATTCACAACAATGTTAAATGACAAAAGGAAATATACATAGTCTATAGAATTGAGCACTGCGGGTTCCGAAGCTCACCTGACTCCGGGCACGTTCTTGTCAGTCGGGGATTCTTGCCCTCGTGTCAGGGATCCGTTACCAAGCGCTTTCAGAGGAGGACACGTGACCTTGGGTAATTGCCCCACCTCTTCACACCTGTGGGGAGCAGCTTGGGTTACCAATTGAAATATGTATGTAATGAAGAGTTAATGCCGTGTTTATTCCATCACCACAGAACAACGCATGAATCAACAACACAGCATGTAGAAGGCCTCAAATCGAGCCAGACAAAGAAAATATTGTTTTACGCCATGTTTCAAATAACCCAACAATGTCTGTGTGAGTTAAAATCTAACGCCACATCCGCAACATTTCACAACGACGACAACGTGTCAGAGAGTGTGTAGGGGTTTATGCCACTCTATCAGTATTCCAGCTACGACCGTGGCACTAGTATGGCGCTTCACACATTGTATCAACATGCACAGCTGAACCCGGATTCAGCAAACGCTTGAACCACTCGTATACTGTGGAGTTGCAGAAAAGGCTACACTGCTTTGGAAAGCGTCCCGTTATAATTTGGAGTAGTGATGCTTTTCTTTCTCGTCTTCTTACATTCAGTGATATTGTCCAAGGCGAAAGGAAGGTATACAGACTAGAATAGAATGTGAATGTGTATTTATGTTGTTTTCGGCCACATTACAGCAATAACATCGTGGTTAATAAAGCAATGGACTTCATCTTACGTCGGGACACAAACCCGGTCCCGGCGAGTCTTAGCCCTCCACAGACCTAACTTGAACACAAACAGTTGTGAAATATACGGACGTTTATCATTCACACTTCTGGAATGTGTTACCTGGGAGTCTGGTGATTCCACGTCCCATCCTCCTGGCAGACCAGCGAGTAGTGTCCCTTCAGCACGTAGCCAGGGTTACACTCGTAGATGACCTCCGTCCCTTCGTAGTACCTGTCATCGCGGACCTCCTCAAACGTTTGATGGATGCCATTGGCTACAAGACTGGGAGGTGTGCAGGTCTTACGCTCTTCTGAAACACGAAATGCCAACACCTATCAGTTTTGTTAAACGTGGATGATGCTTTAGCGTTGTGGCATTGTGAATGGTGTCTTGTACTGAATGGAACCAAAGTCCAATTTGGAAGAATTAAACCTGGAAAAAAGACGTCAATTGAGGATGCTTCTTTTTGTGTCATTTCAACCAGTTGTGTAAACCGTAGAAAATACATACCACACTTGGGCATAGAGGACCATTTGCCGTCGAGGTTGCAGTAGATGGATCGTGCCCCCACCACCCTGTAGCCGTCGTCACATTTGACCCTCACCTTGGCCAAAGCGGTGAAGGGCGCTGAAAACAAAATGTATATATTTTGTTTTGTAATAAAGACATTGTTTCGCTTTGGTGCCAAGGGTGTTGGTGTTAAACAATGGGGTTGTCACGTGCGTTTCGAGCTGATTTCATTCACGTTTACAAACTGTAAGTAACAGTGTCTCACTTCAAGTACTCATCCTCCTGTAAACGCGTGTTTCGTCGCATACATGATCACGAAGGCATGAGAGGACATTGGTAGTTTAGATTCTCTAAACTTGCAATGCTAACCACAGGAGCGCAATCGCTGTTTCAGGTTAAGTAACGATAGCCGCTACACAGAGTTAGTGTTATGTTCTTTGCGAATTCCCATAGATGTCTGTAGAAATGGTATCCAACTATTCCAAACCTTATCCTAAAGAAAAATAACACACGGAAATGCGGTATTTCATGCAGTGTCCAGACAGGACAGAGTTACGTCCCTTAACAGTGCCAGGATACTCTGGTCATGAGTACTAATCCCTGGTTCGTCTGCAATTGTAATCTACCCAGACCGGTGCACCATTACAACAGCACCCCGAGACAATTCAGACTGAGGAAAGCTACTGACGTTTTCTGCGTGATGAATGTTCTGGCTAAGGTCATTCGAGAATATTTGATTCCTTGGAAACACATTCGTAATACCTCATAATAACATGCCTCTAGGTAGTGAAAACATCTCACCTTCATCTTGGTCCAGTCTTTCCCTGTCAAAGTACATGTGGTCACTGACATTGGGGTGCCTGCAGATTGGCTCTGCAATGAAATAATGCAATACACCCGGACAGAGTTCTAGTGGAACACAAAGACAGTTATTGAGGCCGTTTCCACCAATATTGTCATTACCGCAACGTAAACTAGTTCTCCTTGACTCACATATTGCAATGATCAACATAGATATGTCCTGTCTTTCTGGTCTAACGTAACCATTAATGTGGCCACGTGACTATTGAATATCCGGCATTCAATGGAGTTCAGAAACAAGCATCCATGACGATGTGAGTGACGTATGTAACCTACTAAAGAGTCCGCCATTACGTGTGTGACGTATGTAGCCTACTGCAGAGTCCGTCATTACGTGTCATTACGTGTGTGGCGTATGTCGCCTACTACAGAGTCCGCATTTCCTGTGTGACGAATACAGCCTACTGCAGAGTCCGTCATTACGTGCGTGACGTATGTAGCCTACTACAGAGTCCGTCACAAGGTGTGTGACGTATGTAACGTACGATAGTGTCCGTCATTACGCGTGTGACGTATCTATCCTACCATATAGTTCGTCAACGTGTGTGACGTAGGTATTTGTTAGAGGTGATATCAGGATGCATTAAACGTAAGCCACCTCTCCCATTGTTTGCCATACGGTGTGTGATGACGTTACGTATGACAGAGCCCTCTGGGACATGTGTGACGTATGTAGCCCTCCGCAGAATCCGTCATACCGTGTGTGACAAATGTAACCTATGATGAGTAAATCATGACGTATAATGTATGTTACCTACAAAAGAGTCTGTCATGACATGTGACGTATTTCACAATCCGTCTTGACGTTTGTGACGTATGTACCCTTCCATTGAGTCTATCGTCACGTCTGTCACGTACGTAGGTTACATGTAATGGTACCTACCACAATATGGAGACTCCGATGACCACGTGCCGTTCGGCCTACACTGCAGGATATGCTGACCCACTAGGGAGTAACCATGGGAACAGGTGTACGTTGCTATCATCCCCAACACTTTAACATCACCGTGAGCGGGCTTCGTGACAATGCGGCATTCCGTACCTGTAGCGAGATGGGCAGGTATAACCACGGCAACAGATATGAAAAAATATGAACAGATGATCTTGGTAGGGAACATGGATAAATAATCATATGAGGCAATATGAAGATCTTCGGAAAGAGATATGGACGCTGGGCTGCACGAAGACATTTTTATTAAAGACCTTTAACTATAGGGTATTTAGACGTGCACACTATGAGGTGTGGATAACACTACCCATGGGCGCAACAGAGAGTTTAGGTTTGCGCAACATTCCAGCAATATTCCAGCTATATGTAGGCGGCCTGTAAATATTCGAGTCTGGACCAGACGATCCAGTGATCTACAGCATGGACATCGATCTGCGCGATGAATCAACCGAGTCAGCGATCCTGGCGATCTCGTCAGGTGCCTCTTACCACAAGCATGGCTCACTGAACACCAATATTCTAACCCGGACCTTCGCGGAGCGACAGTGTTTGAACACCAGGACACTCTTGAACACGTGAAGGTTATGTGGCATGTGCGAGCTCGGATAAGACAGCACACTTAAGCTCATAGTTTTGGAAACCAACTGGAGCATAGGCCTTCATTTCACAGTATATAACACACAGAACCCTGCCCAAGAGAGATAAATGTTATCGAAGCAGACTTAATTGTACGATTCTGACTTTCTAGTCAGCAGTACCTGTTTGACATCGATCCCCAGTGAAGCCATCAGGACATCGGCACTGGTTGTTGATACAGGTTCCTCCGTTGAAGCATCGTGAACTGCAGTCTGAAGACACAAAGGATGGAAGGAGCACCACACATACTGAACATGTGTCAGATGACGAAATAATGAACTTACAGGCTATAACTATCACATCACATTTATAACAAACAAGGATATGTCTACAGCAGTATACATTTGTTTTCGTTTTTATAAATACGCAGGGGTAGCCTAGTGGTTAAAGCGTTCACTCCTTACGCCGAAGACCCGGGTTCGATTCCATGTACAGGGGTACAATACGTGAAGCCCATTTCTGGTGTGTACCGTCGTGATAATACTGGAATATTGCTAACATCGGCGTAAAACCATACTCAGTTCATACGCCATCTTTGGATAATCTAGTGAGCGAGCAAATCAGTTTATCGCTGCATACAAATAAAACCAGACAAACGAGTGAATTTTTTTATCCTAATTCTCCGCTCAACCATAGACATATGTGCCCATATGTGACAAAAGGTTCTTCTATCCTTGCTTAACCTTTCTTCATCTATATTATTTCAGTTGTATTTCCGAAGAAAATCGATTCGATCTTTGTTTTAAATCATATTGATATCTTCTACCAAGTGATTTAAATTTAAACCATACATATATGTAGTTACATAATCAGTTAAAAACTCTGTTTTGATTTCCTTTTTCCATTGTTACAGATAGAGGTGAAAATCAAAAATGTATAGGTGACCCAATAGAAACCCTTGGCATCTTAGATTCACGAAGAGGATCTGTCTGTCATTGCAGACAACTACATTTGGACAGCCACACCCACCTTCAGTGCATCGCGGACCATACTTGTTTGGGGGACAGGTGACACACCCCTCACTGTTGCACGTGGAGCAATAGCGATATCGAGGGCACAGTATCCGCTTTAGCTTCCGGCGGGGCGTACAGTAGTCACAGTAGGATTCGTATCCATCAAAGAGGCTACACCTGAGTCGACATCATCATCATCAACAACAGCAACTTCACCATCGGCATCTAGCATGAACAACTACTTTACGACCACCACTATCATCATCATCATCATCATCATCATCACTACAACTAGCAGCATGAACAACTACTTTACGACCATCACTATCTTTATTAGCGTCAGCAGCAGCAGCAACAACAACATGATGACAATCAGCAGCAACAACAACATGATGACAATCAGCAGCAACAACAACATGATGACAACCAGCAGCAAAGAACTTGCTGTACCAGTGAAGAAAGGTTAGACTGTAGGGCTTCAAATTCCATATATGAATACAGGCGCCAGATAAAAGTATATCATGCAAGTGATTAGCAACTGTGTACGCTTGTACAGTTGGAATCAGTGTCGATTCAATGTCTTCAATGCTGACGTAGGTGAAGCATTTACATTTTTCTTTTGTTTGTTGTTTAAGGCCGCAGTCTGCAATATTCCAGCTATGTGGCATTTACAAGTTACATTTCACCAGCTTTGTTATTTACAAGACATGAAAGCTTTGTTATTTACAAGACATGGAAGCTTTGTTATTTACAAGGCATGAAAGCTTCACGCGTTTCTGCTATTAACTTCCTTAAGCTTTTTAGAAGTTGGTGAATCAGATAAGAGCAAAGTTCTTTAGTCGGGTGAAGCGACGTTTCGATACAGCTTCTTGTATCGTGTCAAGTAAGTATGAATTAGGTCTGCAATTTTTGGGTATCAATAAGATTGTTTAAACTAGGACGTAGAAAAAAGTCGTATTCATATCCAGCTGCAGGAAGCTCTTTATCGAAAGAACATTGATATATACGTCAGTCCAGTTGGTGTTCAACTACTGGTCTGACTGCTCTAGACCCGATCATTTGCGCTGTGTTGCCGAACAAAATCCAGCATACGAATAGGAACGCCATTGTACCATACTGATATCTGCTAGTCATGTTATAAGAGGTATTATTACCTTCTGACTGATATCCGAATTCTCTCCCTTTGCTGACCACACTTGCAGGTCACATGCCCACGTGAACATCTCTCCGCGCCGGAGTAAAACGCCAAGGCGGAAGGGCTGACAAGACAAGATAGTCCCAACAAGCAGATGCAACCGGACACCGGGACTGTAGAGGGCAGATAGATCACTATATATACATCATGGTAAACAACATCTAGTACCTCAATTCGGGAGCGTTTGAGGTGGCCATCACTGTACTCGTACACCGGTTTCAACAGTATTTCAGTTATATCAAGGTGTGTCAGTTGACGGTGAAGCAAGCGCCGTGTCGTTCATGTGACTTACATTTAACTCTTTGGCCAAACCCACGGGTAGGGTGCTGACACACCTTGGCTTAAGCAGAACGAAGATGGGATTCGAACTCACGAGTTAAGGACACGAGTGACCCAATTCTGCAAAATAAACTGCTGCGAATCAGACGACCGCGCCCCTTTTAGAAGAAGTACATTAGTGCAATCAAGCATAAAGGCATATGTCAAATATGCACTGTCAGTCTGGTTATACTTTACCATACATGACTTTCTGAGTTTTCTTCTCACGTAATCCGACCATGCATATGAAGACCAGTTTCTCAAATATTTGAAGCACTTCCATATCACATGACGAAAAATATTGTATAAAATGGTGCATGTCGTTTAATGATTATAGATCCTTGCGTGTAAGATAGAATATTCAATGAGCATTCACCACTGAATGTTATTGTATAAAACCGTTATCATGTATATTGACCCTCTAATCGACGTGCGACCCGCCGATCACGTATGAAGTTTTACACACATCTATGCCATGATTCTGTGTGGGTTCTTTCCTTGTTTAGTTACTCTCAAACATTTATATGTATATTTCTCTAACCACCAGATACTCTCTGTGCATGGTGTCTTTCGATGATATACACCTCTGCTTAAACCTTTCAAATCCATTTAGTAGGATGTTTACATACAACACTGTTCCATATACACGGTTATGAATAATCAAACCTTCCCATCCCCTTTTGATGCATGTGTGTGTGTGTGTGTGTGTGTGTGTGTGTGTGTGTGCGTGTGTGTGTGTGTGTGCCTTTGCTAATTTACTTAAACCAGGCTATACGTGAATCCACTTAATAATAATGTATGCACGTTTCACCCGTTGTGAATATGCTTTTGTGCAGAGCATTCTGTGTGTATATATATTCCTTTTCGAAACTGTTTAAATGTCTGCCTAAATACACTTACCTGGGACACCAAACAGAAATGACATAATGAGTTGACGTAAGCCCTTAGTGGTAAGGATCTACATTTATATTCATCACATATAATACGCCATCCCTGACCGCCAGCTATAATGCAGTAACCTGGTCCCCATCTTGGAACATACCACTCAACAACACATGAATCACAAGACGTTGGCAACATTCACACTTCATGAATCACATTAGCAAAACACCTTTGTATACACAACACCTTCATACAGACGAAGTTACGCAGTATCTATGTAAGGTATTGCATAAAGGTTATCGACAAACTAAACAGCGTATGTTTGTGTCGGAAGGGCATTTAAATTTACGTGTTAGATATTGTGCACTTACATTATGTCAGGTGTTGAGTACTACCAGAACATATAGAATTTGATGTACATATATGGTGTAGTTGCAAAGCATTTCAGGTGTGACCAGAAACAGGGCATGTCAGATGTGAACTTACAGAGTATGTTGTATGTGTACTTACAGAACATGTTACATGTGTACTTAAAGAACATGTCAGATGTGTGCTTACAGAGCATGTCATATATGTACTTACACAACATGCCAAATGTGTACTTACAGAATCTGTGAGGTATACGTACAGAGCATTTCAGATGTATTCTTACAGAACATGTCAGATGTGTGCTTACAGAGCATGTCATATGTGTACTTACAGGCCATGTCATATGTGTGCTTACAGAGCATGTCATATGTGTGCTTCCAGAGCATGTCAGATGTGTAATTACAGAGCATGTCAGATATGGGCTTACAGAGCATGTTAGCTGTGTGATTACGGATCATGTGAGATGTGTACTTACAGAGCGTGTCAGGTGTGTACTTTTCAGAACATGTCAGATGCATACTTAGAGCTTAGAGCTTGTACGATGTGTGCTAACAGAGCATGTGAGATGTGTGATTACAGTGCATGTGAGATGTGTACTTACAGAGCATGTGAGATGTGAACTTACACAGCATGTCAGATGTGTGCTTACAGATCAAGTCATATGTGTGGTTACAGAGCAGGTCAGATATGTGTTTACAGAGCCTTCAGTTGTGTGCTTACAGAGCAAGTCAGATGTGTACTTACAGGGTATATGAGATGTGTACTTACAGTACATGTAGGATGTAGGATGTATACTTACAGAGCATTTCAGATGTATGCTGACAGAGCATGTCAGACGTGCACATACAGAGCATGAGAGATGTTTATTTAAACAGCATATCAGATATGTGCTTACAGGGCATGTCAGATATGGGCTTACAGAGCACATCAGCTGAGTACTTAAAGAGCATGTGAGATGTGTGCTTACAGAGCATGTTAGATTTGTACTTACAGAGCATGTCAAATGTATGCTTACAGAGCATGTCAGACGTACACTTAACATGTGAGATGTATACTTGCAGAGCATCTCAGATGACTGATTACAGAGCAAGTCAAATGTGTGCTTGCAGAGTATGTCAGATGTGTACTTACAGAGCATGTCAGATGTATGTTTACAGAGCATGTCAGATGTATGTTTACAGAGCATGTCAGATGTATGTTTACAGAGCATATCAGATGACTGATTACAGAGCAAGTCAAATGTGTGCTTACAGAGCATGTCAGATTTGCCCTTACAGTGAATGTCAGATTGTACTCACACAGCATCTCAGATGCATACTTACAGAGCAGCTCAGATGTGTACTTACAGAGCAGCTCAGATGTGCGCTTAAAGAGCTTGTCAGATTTGTGCGAACAGAGCATGTCAGTTGTGCACTTACAGAGCATGTCAGATGTGTGCTTACAGAGCATGTGAAATCTGCACTTACAGAGCATGAGAAATATGTACTTACAGAGGATGTCGTGTCATGTGCTCTTACAGAGCATTTCAGGAGTACTTACAAAGCATGTTTAGGACATCCAGGTAGCCAAATGAACACTTGTTCAATCTAGCGAGCAGCGCAGACCCCGCGGTGTGTACAGCTCTGACGCCCAGGACGGCGGTAGCAGGATGAAACAGAAAGGAGGAAGTAGACGGGACTCCCCATATTGTGGCGAGATCAATAGCTCCTACCTCTAACGATCCTGTCCACAATACTTTGTAAAACCGCTCTATCACGTGAACCAGGTTTTATCATTTGTAACGTGGAGGATTTTCCGATCTTTACAAAGTTGTCTGTACGTGGGTTGTTTGTGTTTTGCGGTATTGTTGAAGAAAGGTTTATCAAAATTTGGCACTTCAAAATTATGTACTCTATGCCTTCGTGGTACATAAGTATAACGCGGGTAGGTAGTATCTCACCCTGCTGGCATCATCGAACAAATGACGTCGTGTTACTTCGTGATCATGTAAATACGATTCGTTGTTTTGGTGGGTGGGTTTTTGCTCACTGTTCCTTCTTATTTTCAAGGAAGGAGGGTTGTGGGTGAGAAGGTGGGTGGGTTTTTGCTCACTGTTCCCTCTTGTTTTCAAGGAAGGAGGGTTGTGGGTGAGATTTCTGAGGGTATTTGAAGAATATAGTCGATTTGACTTGAGCACATAAATATTCAACAGACGTAACTTTAATTCGGATGTCGGTCATAGGATACAGCTGGCTATTCGCATCTCCGAGAGACAGCTTCTGACATCATCTGTTGTACATCGGAGTCATCGCCTCTTCCCCCTCCTCTGCTGATATATCACGTGTTCAGCAATATACCATTATATATATATATATAGACACACACACACACACACACATATATATATATACCAGGTGGCATTTATGACAGGGAACATGAAAATGATAATGAAAGTCCCTACAAAACCGACTCAGGATGTGACTCCTGTTAGCAGTACGTCCCTTGCATCAGTAATATTATCGGATTTGATGGAAAATTGATAGTAATGTAAATCTATGTGTAGGTTATGATGGTCAGGGAGAACGTTATTTCTAACAGTAGGGACCATTCTCTTTATTTCATGTGCACAGATAAATAAATCTCTGAGCGTTTCCTTTCTAATGCAATTATGTGTATCAATATCACTGGATGCCCAGTAAACTTGCTTTAGTTACGTCACTAAGATCTCCGTCCGAGATGAGATGACGAATCTATATCAGCGACAGTGACATACATCCTATGATAACTCTCAGATATTGGTCTGTTCCATGTCCCCCGTGTTTCCATCTCACCCCGCCCTAAATTTTCATTCTGGCGTGAAATAATAAATTCGCTATGTCTCGTCTCACTTTTCTACGCCGCAGTTCAAATTGATGCCAGATACAGCAAATACACTTAGTGTTACCCTTGCATTTTATAAATTACAGGTCATCTTGATCTTTCTACATTATGTGGAAAGGTTTCCGAGGCAAAGCGATTTGATGTGCGTTATAAACTGTAAGACACAACACATTATGTTTATCAACTGATTATTTTTTTCCGCCCGCCCGCTTTCTTCTTGGATGATGTTGGAAGAAACCAACAAACAGCTACTGTTGGCTTTATCAGAATCAATTAGACGATCGCACCAGAATCAATACCCTCACAAGCCGTATGGAAGACTCAAGCACTGAGAATAGAACCAGTTCACGAGAACTGGAATTCCCAAGGAACTGACCTGGGTTACCTAACCTCGATCAATTGGTGCCATCGTGCTCTGGAGACAATCAATATTACCTGGTTCGCCGTGACATACAGACTGACCCGCTGCATGACATGTATGTCACATGTTTTGTGTCACGTGGTTCTCCCCGTCTGACAGTAACGTCACGTTGACACCAACCTGACGCCACGTGGTATCTAGGAGAACTGTTTGATTCATGTGGATGCCCAAGTATAGGAAACTGCGCAGAAAACCAGACCACTGTGACATTCCTTGTGCTTGATCCCACGTCAACTGTTACAAAAAGTGCTCTATGGGAGTCTATTTCAAGGCTGTTTCTTTCTCCGTGTTAGTCCGGGGTAGGTCATTGTAGAAACAAGGACACGGGATATATATATCCTGAAATGCAGAAACAATTTCACACATGCAAATTTGTTCTTTTATAATTAGAATTTCACATACGCTCACGTGGACAGAACCCACGTGGGTAGGAGCGTGGTGGAGTGGGTTGGTGTGTGGTAGAGCGGGCTGGAGTTTGGTGCAGTTGGTTGGTGTGTGGTGGTGTGTGGTAGAGTGGGTTGGAGAGTGGTGGATTTGGTTGATGTGTGGCACAGTTGGTTGGAGAGTGGTAGAGCGGGTTGGAGTGTGGTTGAATGGGTTGGAATGTGGTAGAATGGGTTGGTGTGTGTTAAAGTATGTTGGTGAGTGGTAGTGTGGGTTGTTGTGTGGTGGAGTGGGTTGGTGTGTGTTAAAGTATGTTGGTGAGTGGTAGTGTGGGTTGTTGTGTGGTGGAGTGGGTTGGAGTGTGGTGAATGATTGGTGTGTGGTAGAGTTGCTTGGAGTGTGATGTAGTGGTTTGGTGTGTGGTAGTTTGGGTTGATGTGTGGTAGAGTGGGTTGTTGTTTTTGTTTTTTTTTGGGGGGGGTGTGTTGATGTGTGGTAGAGTGGGTTGGTTTTTGGTGTAGTGGTTTGGTGTGTGGTGATGTGGATTGATGTGTGGTAGAGTGGGTTGTAAAGTGGGTTGGTGTGTGATAGTGTTGGTTGGTGTGTGGTGGAGTAGATTAGTGTGTTGTAATGTGGGTTGGTGTGTGGTGGAATGGGTTGTTGTGTGGTGATGTGGGTTGGTGAGTGGTAAAGTGGGTTGGTGTGTGGTGGTGTGGGTTGGTGTGTGGTAGGGTGGGTCGGTATGTGATAGAGTGGGTTGGTGTGTGGTGGTGTGGGTTGATGTGTGGTAGAGTGGGTTGTTGTTTTTGTTTTTTTTTTGGGGGTGTGTGTTGATGTGTGGTAGAGTGGGTTGGTTTTTGGTGTAGTGGTTTGGTGTGTGGTGATGTGGATTGATGTGTGGTAGAGTGGGTTGTAAAGTGGGTTGGTGTGTGATAGTGTTGGTTGGTGTGTGGTGGAGTAGATTAGTGTGTTGTAATGTGGGTTGGTGTGTGGTGGAATGGGTTGTTGTGTGGTGATGTGGGTTGGTGAGTGGTAAAGTGGGTTGGTGTGTGGTGGTGTGGGTTGGTGTGTGGTAGGGTGGGTCGGTATGTGATAGAGTGGGTTGGTGTGTGGTGGTGTGGGTTGGTTAACCAGTTGGATGGATTGGTGAGTAGGTTGGTAGGAGGTGTGGTAGGGTGGTGTGCGACTGAGAGGTGGAGTTGGCATATGGGAGCTTTATACCCCTTCTCTGACGTGCAGGGCAGCGGGTGTATATGAGCATTCTCTGTCTCACCTGACACAAGTGCCGCGTAGCCTGCTGACCTACTTTTCATACTGCCATCTTGCTACATATTGTTCTCTTCATCTCATCAATACATATTGTATCCAAGTAAAATCTCCGAATTGCCTGAATAACACGCCCGTGCACGCTGTGGCCTAGTATTAACTTTAATTCCAAACGGTAACACCCATGTAGATTACAGCCATGTTTAACCTTTGAATCCTCTTGAGATCTCAGGCGGGTAACAAGTAGATGTAGGCACAGTCATTATTCATGATAATACTTAACCCTGTGGACACACTCACGATAATTACCAGATATATGTTTGTCTTCGTCGTTGGAAGAATCTGGCCATGTATACCTTAGCCCAGATCCAGCTTCAGTTTAATCAAAAATCTCATTGAAAGATGAAAACAAGAAAACTTAGACAATTTAGCTCCTGCATAGTTTAAAGATATTACTCCAGATAGACTGGGTTCAGGATCTATTTATAACCTTAGGAATACTGACAATATTATCACACCTCTTGCAAAGTTAAGACTTCAGTATGGGTCCCCTTTTCCATCAAGTGTAATAATGTGGAATGATATTTCTTATACTGAAAGAACTCGACCTTCATTACAAAGTCTCAAGTCGTAATAAAAGTGCGAGCAACCTGGAACTCCATCATATTACTCGTTTTGAATTTGAAAATTTAATATTATACACACGAAGCTGAGATACATGACTAGTCAGCTAAATTATGATCTGTATCGTTTCAGCATGAAAGATTCTGCCCCTTGTAACTGGCAATGCTTGTGAAAAGTGTGCACATCACTTCTTATTAGCGTGTAAACTGTACAACATTCAAAAAGAGATACTTTTATTACATTTAAAAAGCATTGTAAACACGACTCTCCAATCACATTGTCATCGATGGTATTTGGAAGTCCTGGTATGGCAATTCAACACAATGAATACGCTTTTAAATATGTGCAAACCTTAATTTATCAATCAAAACGTTTTGTGATAACGTGTGTGTCTTCTCTCTGTATATACATGTAATTGAAAATGTATGTACATGTATGTAAATATTAGGGAGCGAGTTATAAGTGGGACAACTTGTCCCCAATCCCTTTCACATTTGTGAATAAAATATGTTTAATTCAAACCAGATTTGGTTTCTCTTCATAGGACATTCTAAAGAAAGGAGGTTGGATATAAAATTACTGCTGTGATGGAGTGTTAGTTTACCTGAACTAAATCCATATTTGGTTGTATTTGTTGTTTTAGGGTTCTTTTTCGCGTATACCTTGCAACGAAAAATAATGATGATAATAAACTTAGTTTTCAAAAAAGACGGTCTTGTACATTTGTACGATAAGGAATGAGTGCCAGCCAAGTGAACTGTCGCGTCACATAAGCCACGGTTAAGTTGTTGTCAGGGGTGGCTCTCTCAAACGACTGCTGCACCGAGTTCATGTGTTGAGAAGAGTATTCCTGATGTGTCCTTCGCCTAGGAGTCGGCTGGTCTGAAAAGTGAAACAGAGGGCTTTCTGTTTGTGATAAAATAGCGGTCACTTCCTACTTGCAGTTTAAATATGGGTTAGGTAATGACCCCAAAGAGGTCCAACACCTTGTACGTAGACGCCCACAGATCGCACAACCGCATCATTTCAAATCATATGATGACGTGGCTCGTTCCTTCTAATGCTTGATGTCTTGAATGTCTCATGGAAAAAGACAAATATGAATGGAATTGGACCATACACAGACGCCGAAGCCAACATACCAGACTTTACCTTATTGTAAACAGCTACTGGAATTATTCATATTACTGGCTTTTGCTATCCTTCCATGTGACTGAAAAGATTCGGGAAATGGATAGCAAATATGCGGACCTCACTCCAGAAATATCACGTATTATTCTCCTTCGTGTCTTCGAGATCGGTTGGCTGACACAGGGAGAGTACCCAGGTTTGCCTCCAAGATCACTGGACTTAGAACACGCTCAGTAATGATAACTGCAGTGTTTGAGGACTGTACATATTCCTCGAAAGGTACCTTTTGGGTTCGACTTAGCAGCAATCAATACGTGATGTGTGAGCTGTCTGTAAACGGGACAAGGGCCAAACCAGCCAACCAACGATAGGTTCACCAAAAACAAAAACCATGTTACGATAAAAAATGTTACTCAGTTAATATAATACCAGCATTCGTAAATCACACGGTTTAGAGATCAAAACAAATAACTGACAATTTAGGCCATTTCGGTTGTAGGAGACAATAGATTGTCAGCGTAATTGCTGGCAGAATGAAATAACAATAGTAGAAATGGCAACAAAGGCAGTTAGAACAGTGCAGACCAGCCTGCACACAGCTGCCTGATCCTGAAATACACAGAAACAATGAGATACAATTATGGCATTGTTTAATAATGTGTAACATTTTACCTTCCCATATAGCATCCATGTTTCATGATAATTATATCACATGAAAGTTGAACAGCGTTCTTCCTGGTTCTGTGGTTTACAGGAACATCAACAAAGGCTTGACATTTGAAGAATTTCAACATGTGGACACTATTGACGATAAGGGAAACATGCACTTTGGGTTGTTGTATAGGCGAAATGATGCACTCCAAGCGGGAAGTTCACACAGCGTGTTTATGGACAACAATTACGCATTTAGTACTTCTCCAACAAGGAGGGAACAGCCTGAGAGGGTCGATCTCAAAAGTTTTATATCTATGTCCTAAATCTTCATTGTTGTGAAAAGAGAAACAGTTGGTAAAGCGTTATGACATGTTGGTACTCTTGGTGTTGCTCTGTACCAAGTCGCATTATCATTGGTATTAGCTAAGTGGAATTGGTAGTAGTAGTGGTGGTAGATGCAGCAGCAGTAGCAGTAGTAGTAGCAGCAGTTGTAGTAGCAGTAGTAGTCGTAGTAGTAGTAGCAGCAGTAGTAGTAGCAGCAGCAGCAGTAGTAGTAGTAGCAGCAGCAGTAGTAGTAGTAGCAGCAGCAGTAGTAGTAGTAGCAGCAGCAGCAACAGTAGTAGTAGTAGTAGCAGCAGCAGCAGTTGTAGTAGCAGCAGCAGCAGTAGTAGTAGTAGCAGCAGTTGTAGTAGCAGTAGTAGTAGTAGTAACAGCAGTAGTAGTAGTAGCAGCAGCAGTAGTAGCAGCAGCAATAGTAGTAGTAGTAGCAGCAGCAGTTGTAGTAGCAGCAGCAGCAGTTGTAGTAGCAGCAGCAGCAGCAACAGTAGTAGTAGTAGTAGCAGCAGCAGCAGTTGTAGTAGCAGCAGCAGCAGCAGTAGTAGTAGTAGCAGTAGTAGTAGTAGTAGCAGCAGCACTAGCAGCAGTAGCAGCAGCAGCAGTAGTAGTAGTAGCAGCAGCAGTAGTAGCAGCAGCAGCAGTAGTAGTAGTAAGAGTGGCTGTGTAGTAGAAGCATAGTAGTACTTGTAGTAGTATGGAGACTGAGTGGGTATGTTTTAAGCAATATTCCAGCAATATCACGGCGTGGGACAACAGAAACGGGCTTCATACGTGGTACATATGTGGAGAATCTGACCCGGGTGGTAATCTTTTAACCACTTAGCTACACCCACCCCTCTTGCATATTGTCGTTGTGGTGGTTGTGACTGTTTTTGCTGTTCTTGTGGCTCTGTGATTTGGTGGGTCTAAGACGCTACAATTCGCTGCGTTGTGTTGCGAAACCTTTGATTCTGTGCTTCGAATTTCCGTTCGCACCTTTTATGTGTCTTGTTTTCGCAACTCCGTAGCCGCGGTCCTACGTTTCACCGGAATGGTGGAGACATGCCTTTCTTCTGGCTGTCTTCCCACGCTGTGCTGACAAATATGTCGTGATACAAGCAGCCTTGAACGTAACACACTCACTCACTGACTATTGATGTGTCAACATGGCTTAGTCTTTGCTCACTGCTCCCTCTCCCTCCCTCCTCCTTGCTCTCCCTACATTACATACAAAAACATTGTATCATAGAGAAACCTCTTAGTGGCCGTCCCGTTAAACCGACCGTCCCATTTCAGTGGCCACGTGAAAGACATACACAAAATGCTGCCTATAATTGTAGTCCATTTGGGGCAACAAAGGTGCTATAAAATGTGTTTCAAAGCAAAGAAAAAAAGGATTAAATCGGGATAGATAAATAAGTTGATTCTGAATTATTGTTGCTTAAACGACTTGATACGCAGTTTTGCAGAAGGCGACACAGCCTACAACGTGAATCGTTCACAGGTGGACATGTCCTAAACAGGCGTGTCCACTCAAACGCTCTTCCACCTCGTAAACTGGAACCAGACCAGAATGCAGAGCTCTGATCTATGACGTCATGTTGGGTTCTCATTAAATGCATTGTTTCATTTTTCGGGTGAAAGGACACAATTACAGCGAGCTACAGGGAGTGTGGTTGTGTTTTGTCACGTCCCAGTCAGTACTGTGAAATGTAGTCTTCTTCCCCAAGAATTTGCTTCCTGGTGTTGCTATTTCAGCCCCCGTAGACCGTGTCCTAGCTGCCGTCCCGGGCGGCGCCCTGTACCGTGTGAATTTCCAGCTTCATCTCTGTACATCCTATTTAGGTGTTGATGACTATCCGGTGCTCACCACCATGCGATAAGCTACTGTAGGTGGAAGGGGAAAGGCACAATGCCAGATGGAAATGACTATCTGGTTTGTTTTGTGGTTTGACGGTTAATACAAAGTATTCCCGACTACTAAATCACTTCCATAACAATCTTAACACAACACCAAATTGCTTGTAGGAAGAGGAATATCATGAAAACTTGTTACAGGGAACTAACGGAACTGAATAATACTCATTCGGTTTTTCTTATATGTACAAATGCACTTGCCTCTACTAAAGTACCTGCCGTAGCTTGGGTAAATTCGTTAATTTTGTTTAAGACAAGATACTATTGATGTCAACGTCTTCTTGTGTAAACACAACTCATGGGCATTTCCTTGTCCCATCGTCAGGTTAAGTATGTTCTTCCGATTATACAGTGTTAATGTTTGTTCCTGTTTTGATATCAAAAAGCAAATTTAAATGTTTTCTTTCCGGTTCCCTACACATGTTTTAATTAACAGGGTTAGATCCCGATGTTGTACTGCTTCAAAATTCATTATATTGTAAAGTCGCAAATAGGTTGTACCCATTACTACAATAGCCGAGTTAGTTCATCTTCAAGTGTCCACCTTTAATCCGAAACCATACTTTCTCGTCTTTCTTCAAAGTCAAAAGGTGTGATGTAATCAACGGATCATTTCAACTTTGACATTTCATTCATGGCGCTAAATATTTGACATACTAGCGCATGCGTGTTTCATGTAACCGGAACGCAGTCATTTCCGACAAGTGGGCAGTTAGAATTTATAAATGGCCAGTTGGCGCTAAAGTCTGGTGTGTATTCTCCTTAAATTACCAGGCACACTCGGCTTGTATTCCTATTGATAGAGCGCCGAGCTTGAGGCATCGATCATTCGTCAGGGTGTTGGAATGACACCCGTGTTCTATGTTGCATTTGCTCTCGTAAGTATACTTTGATATAATTATTTTACATCACTTATTCGTTTTAATATTGATGCGTTTTCTTTGACATGATTCCAGGGGGGCGTGGACACAAGAGCATGTTTTGCCACTTCGTTGGTGTACGGTACAGCAAGTTACACTTCAGATTTGAAGTGCGTGATATCCTTTGTTTAAGTGAGCCTACTACAGGATCTAATGTAACCACAGTGTGGGGACTCTTGTATGTGTATAGTGATATACTAGGATACAGCTAAACTAGGTTGTGTGACAAGTATTACTTCATGCTCTGTGAATTACCTCTAATGCATCTGTCAAATTGTCTAAACAAAGAGCATGCAACTCAGTGGTTGTAACACGCGTTTTGGAGAAATGACTCACTGATGTTAAATTTAGTTGTGGACAAAACCAGCCCTCTGCGATGTTTGTCGCGTGTTTATAGGCTTTAATTGTGCTGTTTGGGAACAGACACAATCTGCTGGGTAATATGCGATCCTGGTGTAATATGCGACCCGAGTGAGCAAGTGCCTGAAGTCTGTGGCAATCTATATTACGTGTCGTAGACATTGAGTTTCCTATTCTTTTACCATGCAAAACTTATTAAAGACTGACTTTAAAATCTTGATACGTGAATTTTAACTAATTACAAACTAATGATATTGAGGTTTGGGATTGATATAACTGAAACTATGTCATAAAATTTGTTTGCCTGGGGTCTACGTTCTTCGGTGAACTTGCAGCGTTCGCTCCCTTAGCAGAGTCAGGATCCACTGTTCATTATTTTGATTCCCATATTACCCCTTCAGTCGTTGGTTTGTTAACACCTTACCCCTATTCGTGGGATTCACCAAAAAGGTAAATGTGTACGCCAGTCACTTTGGCCCTCCGCTCCAGTATTAAGGGAAGGTGGGGTGGCGTAGTTCGCTCGTCATGCCGAAGGCTCGTCTTCGATTCCCCACATAGGCTCACGTGAAACGTTAGCTGACACGTCGTGAAACACTGTTCACATCAGCGTCAAACTCTCTTTTAAGAGACTGCAGTAGAAACGACAGACCGACGCGACCTCTCCCGTGACAGACACCAATATATGTTTGAGTTTCCGAAGTTAATCAAGTTTTGAGCAACTCATATATTTCCATCCTAAGCATACAGTGATATGTCCAATTCCTAGAATGCTAATCGCCACATAGATACAATGTCCGAAGCCCATATCTGGTGTCCCCGTAGTGATGACACTGGAATATTGTGTTGTAGGGGCTCCCTCACTCACTCGTGCTAATGGTCACATTCATTCATAACATCATGTTGAATGAAACTGTATGTTGATTGTTCCCGTAAGCATGGGCAGGAAATGCTGCCGTGGGCAACCAGTTGTTCCAGTTGTTTATGGGTCCCTCCCTTGATGCGGAGGAGGGAGGCAGCATTCTGAAGACGTCACAGACGCTGTGCAGCTGGAGGCCATGTGCCATCATCTTTGTGTTCTCAGACTGTGTGGCATATTTTCTCTGCAAATAATTCCGACCCCTATATTTAGTGTTATCTTGCTGAAATATGTTTTCATTGTTAATTTTACAACATTATGTAAAGGTCAGCTGTGACAAGCACATGTACACATGAGGCTGTGCAGGTCGAATTATTTCGCCTGGCACATGCACGTGGACATTGATTTCCGTATGATTCTAAAACAGATATTTCCCCATTGTTCAGTTTGTTTGTGGAGATAACGGAAATATATAACACTCCAACGTTCATTATTCATCCGTCAGATTGCAATGAGTTACATCCTGTAGTGAAGGCAGTACTGTGTTATGACATATACTCGTACCAGGGTTTGTTGAAGGTCTGTAGGGGCTGAAGAGCCCTGTTTCACAGTCCAAAGTTTCAAACTCCGACTCTGACAGGGCAGTATCTAACTATTGTCTGGACATTCATCTGGAATAAGTTTATGCTTCGTCTCTCAGCTCACCCAGTGGTTGAAACAGCTAAAACATGATTGATTATTCATTCACGTACTCACGCCTCACTCACTCACTCACTCACTCTCTCACCCAAACTCACACGCACTTTCCACTCATTCATACTTCACTTATTCATTCAAACACACTCACTTATAAACCAAAATTCACTTGTACGCACCTTACTCATGCATGTCTCACTCGCTCACTACCCATCCATCCATCCAAACTCACTCACTCACTCACTCACCTAAACAAACCCATTCACTTACTCACTCACCCAAACTCACTCACTGTCATATTCCCCCGCCGTGATATCGCTGGAATATTGCTTAAGCGGCGTAAAACTAAACTCACTCATTTACTGATATGCAGACACACGCCTCATTCACACAAACAAATCACTCACTCACTTTATCCGCTTCAGGTGTACTGTGTGCTGGTGTATGGCCAGGCGGGCCCTCCAGCTCTGAGACTGCAGGCTCCGGGGAGAGAGAGGCCCAGAGGTAGGAGTTGTTAACATTCCAGGGACTGCCATGTGACTCTTCAGATAAGTTACAGATAACTTACACTCCAGAATTGTGTGAACACTGAACATAGTTACAACACTGGAGATCTGGGTGAAACAGTCTTGTTTGATGGCGGACATGTGTTTAACATTTCTAGATGTGACGCACCCCATGCAGGCTTCCAGCGTTCAGCGTTCCCTTGTCATGAGTGAGGGGTGCCACCGTAGGTACCGGAAGCGCACATCCTTTCTCAAACACCATGTAGAATTACTCATAAATACATAGCACGCACCACATATTCAACGTGTAGTATCTGCCGAAATACATTGCACTTTGCTTGAAAGACAAAACGGTATTGCAAATCCTGAAAATGAACCACAGAGGTTGTTTGCATATCTTGTCATGACGGAAACTCCACATAAGATAAAATATTTATATTGCACAGACAGTCCGTGAAAACAGCGACAATATTCTGTAAACTCCATTAACGAGATAAATAGTGAATCAGAGAAACACATGTTTACAATCGGTATCTCGTAATAGATTCCATCACAGAAGTTTGTTATACTCATGAAAATGTTTTCTTTCCTTTTTGTTTGGATGACTTTCCTGGGCAAAGGGAGAGCGTTATGGCAATGTCTTGTTACGTTAGAATTACTACAATAATTCTAAGTAGTTGCTCCCTGGACGCTGTAATAAGAATCTGATTATTATTACCCCGGGTAACCTGAGCCGAGTGTGAGGTGCTAGAATAGTTACCTGACTTACCGGGTACCCAAACTCACTTGCCTAAGAGGAGACCACATGCATCACATGTGCTTTGTTGTGGGCAATCCTCGAAACTCTCAGGAGTCAAGCTGACAAACACAGCCCCGATTCGACTCAACTCCGAGCTCGAAGATGTTTAACTAATTCGTGAAGTGAGCTTTACGCAGAGGACCACACGCTACCATGATATCGTGGTGTTGACATTCAGGATTATACCTACCTCACTCAGTATGTTCTTAGATGACGTGCCAATACTATATTCAAATGTCTAATACTACCTTTTATATTCGCAGGTTGTGTCCAAGGAGCAGAGGTCATGGGAGGTCAGTATAACTTAGAATACCCTTTACCAATCTGGGTCTCCTTTCACAAAGCGGTAAGGAGATCGCAAATCACTAAGGTAACCTTAGTGCAATATTAAAGAATGGGAGTTAAGGTTAACCTCAGCAAAGGTAGCTTCGTCAGGCGCGTATCAAGCTATTTTGTTCGTGTAATAGTTTATTAAGCATCATATTTAGATAGTATTGAGTGACCAACATCACGAGTATCGATCTACGCAGTTGGGATACGATTACATGTGTGAAGCAAGTCAGCGAGTTTGACCACCCAATCCCGTTAGTCACTTCATACGGCAACCGTGGGTTACTGAACATCAGTTCTAACTCGGACCTCCACTGGTCATCAACCTTAAAACACTATGGTCTATATAACTAAGTATAGTTGACAATACTTTATAGACAAACGTACTGTCGTAGTGTTACACTATCAGTATCAAGGGTCACGAATACATTAAACTATCCTGTTGGCGTTTTTTTATTACAGGTGCATTCTCAGAGCTTCCGCCATGTCCTCCCTGGGTAGACGACCAAGAAAGGTGCCGCATCGGGGATACAATCCTCAGCCGCAGTCAATGCCTAGACATCATGTCGGAGAAAGAATACCTTGCACTGTCCCGAAGTCGACCGGAAACCATGTCCCTCCCTCCTTCCCCGCCCCGTCCGGTAAACATCTTGGTCAGCCCTCCTGGCTGGCCCAGCGGAGGAAGTCCACCAGGGGGGTGGGCCCAGAGCCACCCTCCTAGCCCCCCAGGGTCTCATTTTGGCCCCCCAGGTAGCAGTGCGGACAGTGTGATGAAGGACAGTGACATTCTTCCCCCAGGACACAAAAACAGCCGATGGTACAGCCGGGGACGCAGCTCATCCCTCGGCTCCATGCCCGGGTCACCACCATCGTCCCCGGGGAGTAACGGCCTGAGCCAGATGGTAAGAGCTATTCAAAGGAGGACCTGGAGGAGGAGAACTCCAAAGACCTGGACGAGGATGAGATCTGGTAACAGGAGACGTCGCAAACAACATCGAGAACAGAGAGGCAGGCCTTTGAGGAAGCGGAGCAGGAAGGCAAGAAAGTACGGAGGGCTATCGGCGCCACCAAGAGCACATCAACTCTAATGTCAAGACAATGGCAGCGCATATGTAACTTTCATCCCTTTCATAGTGTAACTGGTTTCATGTCATACCTCTATGGTTCATGATCACGGGTGTGGCAAAATACATGATATGGATATAAAGTCAGATTGTTTGAATTTTAACGGTGTATATTTACGAACGAACGGTAATTCCCCGTGTGTCAGTCACTACAGGTTTCACTGCCTGTTATTGGTACCTGACCAGCAGTGCTAGTGTGTCTAATAATGGTATGTAGGGGTGCATGTAAGACACGTAGTGCCACTACACGAAGACCTGTGACTGTATTTATAGCACGTCGCGATGTATGTCCACACGCCTTGCAAAGCACGGGCAGTAGGAAGTCTTGAGTGCTTGTTCTATACCATGTACTCTATTCTGTCATACCTCTCCTGGAGCACACAGTGTTTGCAAAACATATAACTGTATTCTATCGTTTTAATAAAAACACATTTGTACATAGAAAAGCTGAACCTATAATTGATCGATGCTGCTGAATGCACCAGGGAGGAATCACAGGAAACTCGCCACGATTAGGTTGTGAGAAAGAAAATGTGAAAGCACTATTTGGGAGAGGGAAAATATTACAGGAATCGTCAGTTGCCTCTGCGAATGACATTTATATTTGTGAGACAACCATTTTAACACACTCTGTCAATGGTGAGAGGGGCAGTGGACCGAGACGGGGGAGAATACTGAGGAACATATCACGACTAGAAGTGAGCTCGGGAGCAGAGCACAAAATGATGAACGTTTCTGAAAATTACCTTTTAATTAAATCGGCGTCCTATTATGGCCCGATCATGTAAAATAGCGAAAAGACATGGCAGAAGAAGTTGTTACAAATATTCAGAAGGGTATATCTGGATGTGGTGGATTATCACCCCTATATATAATACCAGCGTTCCCACTGACCTGCATATAGGGCTCAGTGTGAGGTGAAAATACGCATTGGAAAAACTAAAACACAGCGTCGCTTCTGGTGTAGTAAATTCATTCATCACGAATATGTAAATACAAATGAGTTTACCAATTCTCTACCTCCTTGTTGTACGGAACGGACTGGCAGTTGTTTCTATGGTGGACAACTATGGGTATGGAAACTCCCAGCCTGGTTCCCAGGGTCTGCTGCGAAGCGTTAGGGCAGCAGACAGATTCCCCGCTTGTGTTGGTGAGACAGAGCCAACTTATAACTATATCAACTACGGAAGTTTAGACTTGGCCTCTCTGTATGCAACCAGACACTTCTCCCGACAGTTGCTATCGTCGCCGATGAAAGTGCTCACACCGGTAACCAGTCTGGTTTGCATGTGAATACATCGAAGCTGCAGTAAAATCGTCATAGGTATCCGGACTCTCCAGTAATTGACATCAACATGATAATGTTCAAGCAAAATCGAAAACCAAATACAGAAGTGATTTACAGAAAGAATAATTTGTTACTAGACAAGAAGGAAAACACAATGCTACATTACATCAATATTATAGCTCATCGCCGGAGGCTTACTTCAGTCTATACCAACAACCAGTCTCTGAAATGAACATATATTCTGCTGAAAAAAGTTCATAGTTAAAAAACATAATATAATGAAATGGAGCCCTGAGACTTTCCACGGACCTTTCTTTCAGACCTGAGGCTAAAGGGAATATAGCCTTGCCACATTTTCTAGACTTGCATGGGCTTTCTTGGATATATTTTGCTTCAGGGTCGGTGCGACAGACTAACTTCAGTCCTATTCTGCGTTAAGTTTCATGCGTACTTACTTAAATACATCCCATAGATTCCGAGGATTAACAATGTAATACGTAAAAGAGTTCATTTCCAACACCAAATAAACCTGCATTGTGAAACTGAGTTTATGGTGAAGAAAATGGTAAATTACAATCCATTTTGGCTCAGGCTCCAAATTGTGAAAATGAAAATGGCGATAAACAAAGATGTAAATATAAGGCCGGGCCATCAAAACGTAGTTGATAACAATCCTTCCTCCTAGAGAAATAGAATCAATAAAAAGCGTAATGGCAGTTGGTTACTTGTGTACATGTCACAGCACTCCCAGTTTAAATTCGGACTCCTGTGTCACATCCGTAAAGATCGGCTTTCAACTGATCTTCACCAACCCAAACTTGCACACTTGTCGTAAGAGCAAGGGTGGTCAGACTCTCGTTTGACACATGCCATCGCATCCAATTTGTGTCAACGTCTGGTCCAGATAGATTATTTAAAGACCGCCCCCATGCATATAGCTGGAATTTTGCTGAATTCGCCGTTTAACAAGACGTAATTATAACAACACACGCGTCAGTACGCAACTGATCCTATGCTCATGGACTCTGGAGTTGGTTACAGCGTGTGGCATGACTCCTGTGTGATTGTCCCCCAAAGCCCTGGGTCTTTGTTCCTGGTATGTCTACCTCATCTACTCCCAGCAGTCTGTGAGGTCCGTACGTGATATAGCTAGCAGCTATCACCATACACTACACGGTCGAGCCAAGCTTGGCTGCATGCCAGTGTACATGAACACCTGTATCGTGGAGTAGATCTCCACTTTAAGCCACCGTTCTATGTCAAGTTGATATTTATTTGGCCGCATGTCACGACAGTGAACTCTTGGGAGGAATGTAACTCCAATTAGCCTCTGGATGACTTCCACATTGCAGTAAGCGAGTGGTTTAAAACATGTCCTGACACTCTCGGGTCAGGTAATTTCAATGATAAAGCACGCTGGAGATAAGGAGCCTCCTCTCTGCTGGTGCTGACGTGTCTTGGCAATAAATAGTTCAGTTATGTTACATGATGGTAGTCTTTAAATAATCAACTCTGGACCAAACAATCCAGTGACTGATAGCTCGTGCACCAGCCTATGCAATTGGAATATTTTACGAGCATCAACCGTGCCAGGGAGCCAAACCAATGGATCCTTCTCTCGGCAGGAATTGGTACGCTGAGACTTTCAGCCCGCGTCTTGACAAAGGAAGACAAGTACGCGCTGGTGAAAACCACTTAGCGTTATGCCTTGATTTATTCAGTTAAACTGGAAGAGAGATGTCAGACAAGAAAGGCTAAGTGATTTCCTCGGCAGCGCAGATGTTAATCAGGATAGAATGATATAGGCTGTCTGGTATATTATATGATGGTGTTCTTGTAACATTGCTATTTTAATTGCTCCAACTAGCCTCATTCCCGCTGAAGCAATTTTCGCCTGTTAAAGTTGTCAGCATTACGGGAGAATCTGTAGATGTTTAGTTGACAGATAGACTCACGGGGATTTCCTATATGAGGGTACGAGTATGGCATATTTTCGCTTTTAGGAAAATCAAAGCTTTCCCACAACAGGATACAACCCAAAACTGATTTCATGGAGGTCATATGGGGAATTGAACATTGGCCTTAAACCACTAGACCACCACCACTAAGTTTAATTACACTTTACAACGCTCAAAGTCCTTACAAACTGGAAACCAATTTTCGTGTTAAGATTGTCTAAAGTTAAGAGTATATGGGATGCTGTCCTGTTTAAAAGCATTGGATAGTCTCAGGCAGGCGGATTCTTGAGCACACAAGACCAGATTACCTCCCATTGTTTGGGAAGGTAAATATGAAGTGGTTCTTCTTTGAGACTTAAATCGAAAAGGCGTCCCGCGGCTAATGTTGGGGTTTCTTTAATGAAGGCCTATGAAATAGGATGGAACTTACAAACTACCTGGCATATATAGACTGTAGAATGTTGTGGAAAATAAAGCAAGGCGTGGCGTCATCTCAAAGATGAAATCCTTACCTAGTCAGCTTGACGGTGGGTTTGCGTTCGTCTTCGGACCAGAACGGTCGTGGTTCGAATCTCACCAGCGACTGGGAACATAATTGTTGCTCCATTGACGTGGTCAATCGATGTTGAGTCTATACTGTATTTCCACATCCCCTGAATACCCTTGATGTATTTTTATCAAGCGAAAGGATTCACTGATGCCTAATGCCGCCATGTTCTACTGGTGCCAAGGTCATACCACTATAAAATACTACATACCTTTCATAACAGGATTATGGAGCGATATGATGAATATGCATAAACGTTTTAAAATATAACCATATTGCTTTCTGGAAGGATAACACTTTCTAAAAACTATTTTTTTCGCATGCATTGAAAGTTATCAAACTATTAAATTGATTTTCGAAAACGTAGGTCTCATTGTGACACTATGGAATTTCAACTACCTTATGTTCCATGATCATAACAAAACTGCTAAAATCAAGACTCGCTATTTCAAATGCATGCAGGCATATATGTTATAGACGTGCCACTTTAATGCATGCAGGGATATATGTTATAGACGTGCCACTTTAATGCATGCAGGCATATATGTTATAGACGTGCCACTTTAATGCATGCAGGCATATATGTTATAGACGTGCCACTTTAATGCATGCAGGGATATATGTTATAGACGTGCCACTTTAATGCATGCAGGCATATATGTTATAGACGTGCCACTTTAATGCATGCAGGCATACATGTTATAGACGTGCCACTTTAATGCATGCAGGCATATATGTTATAGACGTGCCACTTTAATGCATGCAGGCATATATGTTATAGACGTGCCACTTTAATGCATGCAGGCATACATGTTATAGACGTGCCACTTTAATGCATGCAGGCATATATGTTATAGACGTGCCACTTTAATGCATGCAGGCATATATGTTATAGACGTGCCACTTTAATGCATGCAGGCATATATGTTATAGACGTGCCACTTTAATGCATGAATGTGTGTCGCTGACGTACACGTTTCAGTTCTCGTCATTTCTCGTCATATGGAACGAGACAACTAACTAGGAATATTGATGTCAAGGACACACCACACAGCGGCAGGCCGAGGAGATTCAATTTCTTTCGGTTGGATGTACAAGGGTATATTGTGATACCGGGAGACATAATGCAGTTTAAAACCCACACGAATACGTACACATTGTAACTGAAACAAAATCGAAAATCTGTATCACGTCACACTTATATGCTTATTTTAACAGGCATGTGATCGCATGAATATTTAATTCTACCACCTGTAAATAAACTCCCAATGAAAGCGGAATTATCAATCATTAAATCGCATTGAATATTTCAAAACGCCCTTAAAAAACCTAAATGTAAGTAAATAACATAATATACTGTTTGTTAAATGATCTTATACAGTATCGCATTCAAGTCACATATTTTAGTCTGTGGTTGTTAAACAATAAACGTTCGCGTTTCAATATCTCTTTGAATAATTCTTTGTCCTGTGTTCAATGCTGATGTGTCAACTCACTCACTCACTCACTCACTCACCTACTTACCCATCCCAGTCGAGTCGAGTTTGATCTCACTTGGGTGTTGGTAATTACGGACACAGTGGTTTTGATAACGGAACCCTAGCTGGTGGTAATGGCGGACACCATGGTTTTGAAATGGATACCCTGGTGAGAAAAATGAATACCCTAGTTTGATAACGGCTACACTGGTCGTTATAATGGACACCGTGTTTTTATAACCGACACCCTGGTGGCAATAACGGACACCATGGTTTTAATAACGGACACCTGGATATTAATGACGATATTCTAGTGGTTATGATCTACACCATGATGTTAATACGGACACCAGGTGTTGATAGCCTAAGGGTATGGAGTAATGGACATTCCACTGGGGATATGTTTGAGCATCACGCTTCTGATGACGTTTGCAGTAGCCAACTCATAATTTCCCCAGCAGACCTCGAAGATCGTGTATTTTCCAAAGGGGCATACGATCAACTCGTCTCTGTAGTTTCTCTCACACATATCGTTTATCTCAAGCTCACATACAAATCGTGTAGTGTGCCAGTATCTAAGGGACGTTAACTTGGCATGTTTACGGCAGTAATTCTGTGCAATTTACATTGGCGACTTGGTATAAGGTACCATCATTCTTCAGACAGTCTTTCTGTAACCATGGTAACATATCTTTGATTCTTGTCGACGCTTGACAATAAATTCGTGTTTTTGCACCCATGTTATCTCAAATTGTTCATTTATTCAATTAACCCCAACCTTTCTCACAGATGCTGTTATATATTTAGAGTTTTGCTGAGGAATGAGTGACTCACTAATACGTTAAGTTTCCCCAGCAGGGCTCGATGTGAGGGCAGGGAGACAGGTGCTCGGGGGCGCAACAGTGCAGTGGTAAGGTGTCTGCATATCACGCTGAAGACCTGGGTTCGATCTTTGGTGAAGGACCATTGGTTCGGGTCCAGTGGTGGGCACTTTGCGTAGTATCCTTGGACCCAGCTGTAAAATGGGTACACGTGAGGATGTGCTGGCAGTGCGAGTGTTTATTTCATAGCGTCTAGCAGGCAGCATGGTTTTATGATCCCCGGGAGTTGAATGATAGTGTCCTATGACCGGGACCAGGGATAGCAATGTACGTAGCACCGTGAGCAAGCAGCGTGAAAAGCTATGAGCCGACTATTTCTGTTACTATTAGTACTACACTTGCCGAGAGTGCAAGGGTAATGGGCGCGCGCGCGCGCGCGTGTGTGTGTGTCTGTCTGTGTCTGTGTGTGTGTGTGTGTATGTGTCTGTCTGTCTTTGTCAGTGTGTCTGCGTCCGTGTGTACGTTCCTGTAAACTCACCCACTGGCGCAACTATGCCTGTTAACAATATAGTATCTAAACATCCGTTTGCGTGGTTACGTGATTGATGACAACACCCGTCATAGGAGTTGCATATGTCTGCCAGTAGAAACATACGGCATGTATCAGAAGGTATTTAACGCTAAGTCGTGCTCGCGTGCGGCACATGATACAGGAAAACTGGTTTATGTTCGAAAAATCAATATATTCAATTATGTATTACTTCTTCCGATATTGTGGCACTAATCAAGAAGTCCAGCGATAAGATCTGAAATTATTGCACGTCTTGGCAGTTTAATAAGTCCAGGGGTCAAGTTTGGTGACTTGGTATATTTAATATCATGATAACTGTGAGTGAGGACTTGTCTACAGAGGTCTATTTGGGGGATAACGCCCGACACAATCTGCTTTGAATTATCACAGATCCCCGCAACGATTTCAGTGGGAACCAGCTGGTGATGACTAGTATATATATTTAAAGTAGAAATAGCTCCACTGCACACACCACAAAAATCTTGCCTCAATATTTGAAATATGTCGTTTAAATTCTACACGATTTAAACGTCTCAATTTGAAAGTGTGCAAAATATAAAGTTAAATATATTTGATTTACCACGAATATGTGTCCTCTACCTGAAATTATTGCCAGTTCAAGTTATCTAAAACAGCAAATCACGAGAACTAATGTTCTACAAAGGCGTACGCCTGTTTTCAGGTATTTACTACCTAGTGCAGTTAACAGTAAAACCTGTGAAAAACGTGATCGGAAACACTACTTGACATAACGCATTAGTAAGCATCACAAAGGAAACAATACTAGGTCCTGAGAAACATATCAGTACTTACGATTCAAGTAGACCAGCCAGACACTATGCCGTACGTATTGTACTGGACGTCGCCTGCTGACCGTCCTTCCGAACACGGCCCCCAGTACCCGAGTCCAGATCGGCGACACAAGTACTGAGAGCCAGTTGAAACACTCCAGTATACGTGCAACGTTTCACTCACGTGTGTAGACGATGCTATCACGTGGAAGTCAAGCTTTCATTTGACCTTCTGGCACACAGAACAGTCGATTGTTCATGCATTATTGAAAACTAGTCTCAACTATCAGCTGTACTGTTGTCAAACGCCGTGGGAACATGTCGTCGATGTGTGTGTCGTTGGTGGCTGCATATGTCGTTGTAACTAGCTTTGTTTGGCTGCACGTGCATGCAGGTGAGTTTACTACCGTCACATATCAATAACGACGCATACGATGTGGCAGAAACCACGGGTAGCCTTCAGAATACGTACTGTGAGTATCTGAAATCAAGATGTCAGATTGAAAACAAGAGAGAATCATCAACTGTGTTCAATGTTCTGTAGATGGTGTTCCTGCTTTTACTCTTTTCAAACATCATTTACTCATTTTCATACACGTTGTTGTTTGTACTGGACACTATCCTGGCCATGGCTGAGTCAGAAACTCTGGTGGCATCATGACTTTGATTAGGAATACGACTAGAAGAGAAGAAAGCGTCCCCTGATGACCCCATACCGTTAGTCGTCTCTTATGGCAAGCGTTAGAGGCAGGAGATCAATCTTAACCCTTGTCTTCACTCGGATATGCGTCTACGTATTGCTTTTAGGGTACGTTGGTGTATAATAGAGACTGGTTAAGGCCAGGCACTGATGCTTTTTGTAACCCATACATCATCTGTCTGGATAATGAATGTTTCATATGGTAGGTAACATACAGATGCTTGACAGAGAAAGAGAAGGAATATTAGTCGAATGTCATATCGCATTACGTATCTGAAATCATAAATAGATATTACTTTCTATTTTATATGTGATATTACCGATACGAAACAAATGAATATGTTTGTAAACACTGTGTACCATTCGTTATAGTAATGAAATATAGTTGTGATTCCCTGTAGTGTTTTCAGAAACCCCGTGTGAAACTCTCCCTTGTTGCAATGTTGTATTATGATCTGCAGCCATGTGTATTTGCACTATTACAAACGCATTTGGGAAACCTCTTCCTGTCAGGGGACGGTGGGGATAGCCTAGAGCGTTCGCTCACCATCCGAATTCGATTTTCCAAAAGAGGGTATTACGTGTGAAGTCCCCCCCCCCCCTCCCCCCCCAACCAGGTTTGGCTACCCTGCTCTTTGTAAAACGTAGCATGTAAATACCCTCAAAGCCAGAATGTTGAATCAACCACTCGCACCGCACGTGCACGCACGCACACACACACACACACACACACACACACACACACAACCCACCATTATACATACTTAGGAAAACGTTAAGTAATAATATGTGTGTGATGATACGCATGATATGGTCATTTAAGAAATATCAGAAGTATTAGGGTAACCGATTTCCTCAGAACCATTTCAAGCTGATGGCGATGGTACAAATGGTGAGCCCTACGACATGACCGTACGTCACGTGTTATAAGTCAGAGGTGTAGGCGGACATATTTCAGCCTGTTTCTCACATACTCTGAACGTCTGAGTTTCAGCTCGCCTAGTTACTACAGAGACGGACGGGAAGGCCAAATTTGTTCTCGGCAACGATTTCGGCGTCCCCGTCGGTGGTCACTCGTCCTTGACCTTCCAAGTGAAGTCGTGCGGCAACGTGTACATCCTGTTGACTGAGAAGATCAAGGTGGCACCTACAGAAGGAAATTATTATTTCATTTCACTGGGTGTCACCAAGTCGCACCGAATCTCCGGCATCATCGAGGGCTGCTATTCCTGCAACACGTTCCGGAACTACAAGCTGATGACGGTGCTGAACTGCACAGAATACAGGGCATTTTGGGTCGCCTGGGATGGCCAGGGGTCAGTCAGCATTGGGAGGGAAGGGGACCTGAGGACAAAACCCTTCCTGCAGTTTAAAGGAAAGAAAAAGTATCCGATCAACTTTTTCCAGGTCACGTCGTATAACTTTACCGCAGAGTTCAGGTTCCACCTTCGTAAGTATCACCAGTTCCTAAGCATGCTCTTCAGCGTTGGGTCAAAACCACATTCGTATAATTTCAACTTCTCAGTAGCCGTCAGTATATCTTTAGTACAGAGTCAGTTCCACCTAGGTATGTTTCCAACCTCTCATCACTTAAAGCATAATACAGTAATCTCTTAGCGTCTAGGTGTGTTCCACCTAGCTATGTTTTCAACCTCTCATCACTTATACAATTAAAGCATAATACAGTAATCTCTTAGCGCTAAGAGAGCATCGAAAATCTAGGCCATTAGCAGCCATTTAAGCTTGAGGGTTGCGATTTGCATATCATACACAAAGTGGACAGCGGAAATTCAAAACTGGGAAATATGTGTTTCCTGGGGAATCACTTTCGCTCCGATTTTATCCCACATTCCCGTATGTGGAATAAGGGAGAACTATTCGAGGGAGTCATGTACACAGGCGGAATTAGAAAAGACAGCTATTTAGGGGCATTAAAAGGTATACAGTTTTGTTACCTATTTTCTTTTGCAGCCTGCGATGAAGGCACGTACGGCGAAAACTGCACGGATGTGTGTGGTCACTGCAGGTTCGGCCTTGCGTGCGACCAGGATAGCGGAGTGTGCCCACACGGATGTCACAGTGGCTGGACCGGACCTCTCTGTGCTGAGGGTAAGACGGTAGGGAATCGAACCCAAGACGAGCGAGGCCTTTAATCAAAAAACTATTTCTGTCGCTCGAGTTGATATGAATATATACACTACGCCAATATAAATATTTCACGTGACAGGCCGGGTGTCACGTACATTTACGTGTGTTAGTTAGTTGGTTGGTTAGTTCTCAAGGATGTTAGAACCAGTATTAACCAGCTAACTCACTGACTCACTGACTCACTGACTCACTAAGACAAATAAACAACCCAAAAAACCTACCTTAGGTTAATAACTGTATTACATGTGACGGAGAGTTATCTCCCTCCGTTACAGAGTGCGGCAACAACACATACGGGTCTGAATGTACTCCCTGTGGACGATGTCGTGAAACATGTGACGGTGACACAGGACGCTGCCCCAATAGTATATGTCAGCCTGGCTGGGTCGGCGAAAGGTGTGACAGAGGTAAGGGGAGTATAGCAGGATAGAGTATACTGTCGCACCAGTCCACAGAGTGCCATATATGATTTAGGTCTAACGGTAATGACTCCATGTGGTACCGACTGACAGAGCATTGGCAGGAGCAACAGAGTTAGGATAGCTTCGGAACAGGTTACAAATTCAGAAGTAGACGGATTATCAGGGCGAGTCATTTTACATGTGCCACTGTACTGAACTAGCAATTTTGAAGTTATTTCCATCCCTGTGTTCTAGAAATCCCCTTAAGTGATGGCAGTTTGGATGTATGTGCCACATTGGATGTAGATTTACAGAAATGTGGACACGTGTTTTGTATTTCTACCGTGGATGACAACGATGCAGCGTGTTGTTCCAGAGTGCTTTCAAGGGACGTATGGCCCGTACTGTACGCCTTGCGGTCAATGTCAGGAGGGGGACACCTGCGATGTCGGGACTGGACACTGTCCAAACAGGTGCCAGGACAGGTGGATGGGAGTGAGGTGTGACATACGTAAGTGTGGACCAAGACAAACGGCTATGTGAAAAATGACCCCTTATTGGTCAGCAAAAGAGAAACATCTTGGCGGGGTGATGTTTATTGCACTTACCTGTCTACATTGTACTTACCTGTCTGTGACGCCTTGGACAATCTCTCCTATTAGTACATGGTCACACCAGATCATTAATAATGAGTAATGTGTAAACATGAGGCTTACAATCAAATGGCAATTCAACAGCAGAATGTTTCAGGACCTGGGACTTATAGACACGCTCTCACGAATGTCCAACATAATGTCACCATTGAATGTCATGAAACAAGACTGACTCCGGTCTTGACTTAAGCACTGTGTTGAGAGCTGGAATATGGGTTTTCATAAAAGTATTAAGTAAATTTAAATCCAGTCGGATCAAAAAACCTTTTACCTGCCTTGTATGGCTACAGCCAACCTTTTAGATTGACTGGGTGAATATGGTTTGACGCCTATTTAGTTACTGTAACATCCCAGCAATATCACGTCGGGGAATACCAGCACTGTGCTGCTTATATTGCGCCCATGAGGGATTACTTACAACGGAATTAGTGTGATAGAGGACGCTGTAACTACCAGGTCGTCCCTCCGTCCCAAGCCAGTTCTGAAACAAGAAGGACCAAACCCGCCATGCTCATGTGCACATCAAGGCAGATAACTCTGTTCTACCATAAAATATATCAGGAAACTTCAGCTTTCCGCTGTTGACTGCTGTTTACACCTGGACACTAAAGCTCTTGATATGGGTAATGCCAGCAGTCGAACCTGTTGCTGCTACTGGTTGTATGGGAGACTGCTGTTACACCACCGTCTGAACCCTGAACACTTTCTCCCACAGAATGCCCCCCGAACACTCATGGGTACAACTGTACGAGGTGCGGCCACTGCCGGGGTGAAGAAGATTGTGACCCACATACTGGACAGTGCCCTTCTGGATGTGACCCTGGATGGTCTGGTCCTCTGTGTATCACAAGTCAGTACTTTTAACTTTAATGGTAAATGCATTAACCGAGACATTTCTATGAAGCAATTATAGCGAGTGGAACATGTTTGTGTTTGTCAAAATACATCCTGTATACATGATGGTATATAATGTTGCTACATGAACTGTCTGTTCCAGAATGCAAGTCACAAACGTATGGCCACAACTGTGGCCTCAAGTGTGGCCACTGTCTTGGGGAAGGCCCATGCGACCATGTGACCGGTGATTGTTCGTCAGCATGTGAGGAGGGATGGTTGGGATCCAGATGCAATTTGAGTAAGCCTTTTAATAGTTTGTTTGATGGATAACGCCACAGTTTTCCAGCTGACTGTGGTCTGTAGGCAATCGACTCTGTAACGGACAATTCAGTGATTGATACCAAGAGCATCGATCTACGCCACAGTGATGCGGCAACATGCATACACTGCAAACCTGTCATGCCTGCGAGTAGCTTCTCACAACAACGATACTCTCCTATCATGTTGTTTACAGCAATATTCCAGCTATATTGCGCCCCCCTGTAATTTATCGAGTCTGGACCAGACCATCCAGTAACCAGCAGCATGGGCACATGGGTGGATGAGCCCGATACTAAACCAAATCTATGTTACTATCATCCAGGGATGAATGTAATGTTTTCATGGTGGTAAAATATTTACTCGAAATCCGACCGTGATATGCACCTGCAATTACATGTGGCGTAACCGTCACAGCCTTCACACGTCAGGGCAAAACAAGAATTCGATTTCCATCGTCTTTATCCTGGATACACACCTCAGTCTAAGTCGTCCTACTTATCATACCGGGTACATCCTATGTACCTTATTGTTGTAATACCCGACATCAATCGAGTGGCAAAGTCAAGGCTGAACTGCATGGTGCGTTTACCTGTAATTTGCTGACTCCGACGCTGACTGCATTCTTGTGTACTGAAGTATGGACCGGGCTGTTACAACACCCGCTGTACATGCACAGTCATCTACATAACGGTGTGCCCGGACGCGGTGGGGTAGAGTAGGGCTTAAGGCCTTCGCACGGATGCAATTTCCGACATGGGTATAATGTGTGAAGCTCGTTTCCTGTGTCCTCCGCCATGTTGTTGCTGGAATGTTGCTAACAGCGGAGTTAAACACTCACACACTCACACACTCACACACTCACACACTCACACACTCAATATGAACCAGGTTGCCCCGGCCTCACCTACGGACAAGACTGCCAGTACAGGTGCGGCCACTGTGCCAAGGGGTCCAAGTGTCACCCAGCTACTGGCGCATGCGCAGATGGTTGTGAAGAGGGATGGCAAGGTCATGACTGTATTCGACGTAAGTATACTCATTTGATGTATGTATGTACATCCTCCGACTTGTCCTTATACACTGCAGGTGAAGAAAGGTACTTGTTTTGCATGCGGTCTTTTATTAGTTCTTCTATTAGCCCGAAAGGGACCACATCAATTTCACACATTGCTCATTTTTTTCTGCCATTATTTGAAGCTTGTAACGTCAACGTCATATTTACTTCATTTCATATGACGGGATTGGGACGTTCCACGTCCTTATGTACGACTGATAATGCTTGTCCTGCTAACAGGAACTGAAGGACCAATTGTTGTGTAGTGTGCCGGTTTCGAGCCGACATTCTGAGTTAAAGCCGAGTCAGTTTTCGGGCACAGCTCTTGCTGTTTGTTTCAAAATGTAATTATTGGGACATGAGATGTTCTAAAGAGTATGTTTGGGAATACCATGGAAACCAGCTTTCGACGGGACAAACGTGAAAGACACTGGCCGCATGTTCATCGCTGACAATCTTGGTTCAATTTCTATTTCAGCCGATCTACCCAACCCAATAAGGATTTCGACAGAGAATTCCCCAGCGGCTGTGGATCAGCAGTACGTCACTGGATCAGTCCGAGCCGGTACGTGCCAGAAACAATGACAACAACATATCGCTGTCACATACATAAGCATACTAAACAACCAGTGTGCACGATATTTGATTTATGTGCATTGCGGACCGGGACGGACACGGCTTTTTGAGAATAGGAGGTTTGCACACTTCATTTTCAATGTCATGTAATAAAATCTCAGGATAGAAGAAGGGGTCTGCACCCTGATGCCTCCCAACCCCCTCTGTATCCGCCTATGCGAACAAAGGAATGTGTAACTGAATTACAAAAACAAATGTTAGGAAGACTCAGGGAAAACACCACAAATAAGGTCCAGAACACAGCACGTATACCAGTATTCAAAATAATACCGTCGGATTAGCTTGATTTGTTTAAGTTATGTTATGTTATCACGCACGAGTGTCTACCATTCTTGCCTTGACGGCTAGATGAAGGTGACCGTGAAGATCCGGGTTAGAATTGGTCTTCAAAGACCCTTGCTTGTCGTAAGAGGCGACTTATTATAACAGGACCAGGTGGTCAGGCTCACTGCGTCGGTTTTTGCATGCCACCCGGTTTCATTGGGGTGGATCGATGCTCCTTGATTGTCTCGTCCAGAATTGATCATTCACAGAAAACCTTCACACATCTGTCTACGGCTTTAAACAAAGGTTTCGCTCATTTGGCAGACATGGTTATTATGTAGGTGAGCATATGTTGGTCACATAAGACTAGACTAGTTTAAAAACATACTATGATCTTGGTCAGATATCATTATGTTTTGTATGGGCTGTTCTATTTGAATATGTCCATATTTGTTACTGCTTACAAATAATCAATATCAATAATACATTGATATTCAATGTAATGCATTTTCACTTACTGTATCTTCCAGACACAATAGCTGCAATAATCCTAGGAATATGCATCGCCTTGTTGATGGGGGTGATCTTCACCCTCCTGTGGAGGTACGTATGCGACCCCTGCTGTGTGTACCGTTACGTATCATCTGTGTCATGTGGGTTAGGCTAAACAATAAACAATACAACTGAATGTATCTGGTATAAAGGAGTAGGTTTCCCACAGGTAATGCTTGCTGCATGTTGATACCGTTTGCCACCAGACATTTATTCGACCACTTAATATGTATTTAAACTGAGTTTGATTCCCCACATGGGTACAACGTGTGAAGCCCATTTCCAGGGTTCCCCGCTGTTGTATTTTTGGAATTTTGCTAAAAGCAGAGAAAACTAAACTAAACTCACTCACTTAGAAAAGCATCGCTTTGGGATTTGCCCTCCCAGGAAATACTGATGTGATAACTGCTATACTGTTGAAACTGCGTTAAACCAAACTCACACTCTCTCAGGGTTACATTTTGTGTGTACGTAATACACATAGCAACTTGTGTGAGTCACATTTGTCTGTAATTTACACCAAGGGATGCTTTTCACTAACATACTAATGATGTTTCTGGAAGTATACAATAGTATCGATACAGTAGTATACGATTTTCTTTTAAGAAACTATTACTGAATGCTCTCGTCATCCTGGCGTGACTGGCACCTGTTATTACTGACATGTCCAAATGCACACTAGTAAGAGGGATGATGTACCACCAACAGTCCTAACGTTTCTAGTCACGTCGAAGTCTGAGTTCGATTCTCCAGATTAGTACCATGTGTAAAGCCGATGGACTTTTTAATCGTAAGAAGGCGTAAAACATATTCATTTAATTAGCGTATGAACTATGTTTTAATGGCCCAAACTAAACATGGTGCGATTTTGTTTAGGCGTGCTGTGAACCGCCATGAAAGCAAATACCGAGCCAACTACAGCAACGACAACGACGGCAAGCCTGTCCACCTCCACATCCCTGCCAGCCACGGAGACACGACATCTAATGCTTTCACTAACGCTGGATACTTAAATATTTCAGACACCACCGCGCAGATGTAGTAGTGGCCATTGTGTGGACAGTGTACATCTTTCACTGTCTCCTTAGCACCATATAAAGGCTACTAACCATTGCCATAGTCATAGGACCTCTGTACTAAACACCACTGTACCATTCCGACTGTACAAAAACGATGTATTGTCAAACACTAAATATTCATCAACCATTCGAAAATTAAAGATAAAACTTGATGCATGACAGCTTCTTGTGTACTGCTTAGACCGACGTTTCGGTGGAGATTCTTAGACCATTATCATGCTAAATGTCACGTTTAGCTTGATAACGATGTAAGAATCTATATTCAAACAAGAAGTTGTCATCCATAAAGTTGCATGTTTCATTTTCGAGTCACCAACTTCTAGAATGCCGATCAAACAACCATGCTATTTGGTTGCTCCGTGTTTAAGCCGGTGTCATTATCTTAGCCTTTGATAAGGGGCGATGGGATAGCTTAGTAGTTTGTTCGTCATACCATTGACTTGGGTTCGATTCCCCATCGGGGGCCATGGATACAATGTTTGAAGCCGTTTTATTATCCCCGCTAATATCGCTAGAATATATTAAGGTGTAAACAAACTCCCTCCCTCACTAACATGATCATTAGTCTATCAACACCATATCACATATATGAAACCATGATCTCACTTGTATTCATAAGCTTATCGGTTCAAAACGCTGCTCTATATATGTATAAGTATACTTTAAGGTACGAGGTAGCACGAACTGACATTTCATATTTTCTCTTTCTTTCAAAATGCTGTGGACTGAGCTGGAATTCAGTGTTTCATCTTTATTTCAGTGTTCCTCTTATATATTGATAGTAAGAAAACCTAAAACAACACCCAAAATCCCTAAATTTAAATGTTAAACGAGAAACAGATTCAGTTCAAATACAACAGGGTTTGTCCTGTTACATAGCATTATCATTTACATGATTCCAGTTACTGTAAACGTTAACGCTGGGTATTGAATTTGATATGGTATAAAAGCGGCGAAAAGACATACGCACGTCCTTGCATATTCTTTCATGATGGACTACACTCAGTTTGTGTGAATATGTACCGTGTCATAATTTGTAATACACATAATCTGAGCAGTAATGTGTCTTTGTAGTATTGTTTCGCACATGTTCAAAAAAGAGGCACCTGGCTCAGGTCAGCAATAGTGGAGACCCATCCTGAAGGATGAAAGGTGTGAGTTAGCCAATGGTTTCCGGACATTATATATTGAAACTCTCTGGGAAGCTATATCTTCAGTATAACGGCCAATTAAGCTTTGTGGTATTCCGAAAACTTGCCTTCAATCGGGCTTTTCAGTTTACATTTGCTTATCTTAAAGAAGGGATATCTGGCGATATATTATATACCACGTTGTAAAGAAACAGTTTGTCAATGTTAGCATATCGAACATGGTACCATGCATATAAAGTACGGGCGCAATAGCAGAGTAATAATAGTAATAATAGCAATAATTAGTAATAATAGATTATTTTTCAATGTTCAAAAACAAAGTCATGTCAATTGTATTGTTTATTCGTATATATTAACCTTAATGGTCCTTCTGAGGAGCTTTGAAGGTTCTGGTTTATACATAAGCTCGCATTAACTGTGCCAAAAAAGCCGAACACTACCGTTAATCTACTATCTAACACAAACATCTCATATGAGTACTGGACAAAACAAAACAGTGAGTATAAAGTAGTTACAGTAGTAACCCATGCGAATGGCCAGTGATTCTAGATATTACACCTGTAGTCTGCCTGGCTCAAATGTGGGTCAGTTGCAAACCAACTCGAAAACGAATAAACGTGTAATACTCAATGAAGCGCTATTATATAGTAGTCGTTATCAAAACAATTGACCAGCTTTTTGCAGAATTTGTTAAAATGTTATTTAACAAACCATTATCAACATTTTTGACATAGTCCACTATTTGTTACGAGGGAGGAATGAAAAGAGAGGAACAGCCAGGTGTACGTTTGGCACGTGCACATGTGCCGACAAAGTTATTAAGTCATTTACCTGTGCTGTGCTGTCTCCATCCTTTCTCGCACACCTGGCTGTTCCTTTCTGTCACCCCTCCCTCGCAACTAGTAGCGAGCTGTGTCATAATTTCAATGATAGAATTTTAGACATGTTTTGATTATGATCAGCGTTTCAATGACTATTAAACTTTTATTAGTTTTCGACAGCAATTCACCGTTCCTCTTTCAAGCCAAACGGGCGATAGCTTACCATGTAAGGGTGAGCGGTGTTGGATAATTGCAAGTCAGTCTGACTATAACAATGCTTTTAAGGAGAAAATTAATGCCAACAGCAACACAGAACACCTGGCTACAGACGCACTCGACATAGGAACAGCGAACAGTCTGACTGGTGTTCCGCTGCCATTCTCCAGCTTCAAGGCGCCAATGTATACCTTCGTTCCCGTTGCTGGCATACTGTTTAGATTTGCTACATTCTCCAGGATTATGATCCCATGATCACACAGCAACATCACATGCGTCTCGAACAAACTGGATTGACCGTAGTCAGGAGATGGAGTATCACCCCCAACCGCGTGCACTTTCCGGTTGCTCGTCAGCCATTTTGTCGCATTGAGACTTACACCAGGATAGTGGAAAGTGGAAGGATTCATGACATCATCGGTATTAAAGATCAGCTTTCTATCGGGCCAAAACTTATCCCAGCCAAAGTTGAAAAGTACGATAGCTCCGTCTGGAATTGTACCATGTTCTTCCTCCCAATCTCTGAAAGTCTGTTCGGTGGCCTGGAAATCACGATTGGCTTCTGACTGTTTTCTGACGTCGATGACGACCCCGGGTCCTGACAGCCGATTCATGTCCAGCTCGTGCATACGTTTCCCGTCTGGACAAAAGTGTCTTGGAGCATCCATGTGAGTCCCACTGTGCTCAGCTGTCTGGAAGGCATTGGCTTCCGCTCTGTACAACACCAACATCACCGTTACAATCACAGATATTTTGCTTCTCCTATCCGCTATCCTATTCTATGTTGTGCCGTTTGTTCATTGTTTTATGTCGGACTATTTTTATGAGGTTGTTGCAGATGGTCGCGTCTTGATCACGCAAACCATAGGGTAAATACCAGAAACTAGGGTACTGTTTGAAGTAAGGCTACAGTGAATGTTCTACGCATCTATCTACGCAGCTGGCATACGACGACATGCATCAACCTATCCAGCGAGTCTGACAGCAGAGTTCCACAAATCGGCTCTGTCGACAAGAATGGTTTGTTGAAAATCATAACATGGATCTTCCCGGGAAAAACGTTTAAAGTCAGAAAATGCTGTTGTGAAGTAAAGGTACTTTAAGTGTTGGTAACGTAACCAATAACGTCATTTGATGCGCAACTGTAGAACTGTATGGGTGGAAGTAATGCTATCATAAAGGCAAACTGACACTTTTTAAAGTTAAACCGTATTACCTGTAAAGCAGGTCCTTTTGAGTATAGTAATATCAATGAAGGCACTATTTATACAGAAAACTGATTCATAAATTCCACGAACCACTTTCTTCAGAATCCCCTCCATTGTTCTTTTAAACAAGGCAATAAGACACGACATTTTGAAAAGACAAGACCTGCTCTAAAGGTAGTTGAAGGAGGTGTTAAACTCACTCACTCACTCACTCACTCACTCACTCACTCACTCACTCACTCACCCAAACCCATTACTCACCCCACCCACTACTTATATATATCAGCCCGTAAAGATCCGGGGTAGAACACGTCTTCTAAAACCCAAGCTTGCTACAAAAGGCGACTATGCTTGTCGCAAGAGGCGACTAACGAGATCGGGTGGTCAGGGTCGCTGACTTGGTTGACACATGTCATCGCTTCACTGGAGCGTTTTGATCAGACTTGATTATTTACAGACCGCCGCCATGTAGCGGGAATATTGCTGAGTGCGGCGTAAATCTAAACTCACTCACTCATTACTTACATATATCCGGTAGTGCCCGTTAAACGGAATACGTTGGAAAAGTTAAACGGTGGGTTCCCCGGCCAGTAGATCGTCTTCTTCCCAAATGTGTGAGTGAGATCCACGATTTCATCTTGCGCCAAACTGAGGCATAGACACGTGCTGACGAGTAGGCAGAGGGCGTGCATGTTTACAAGGAATGTCTGCAACGACAGAAGGATATACAGTTATATATACATCCTTTTGATAAACAGCATGAACGAGTAAATATTTAGATGTTTGTTTAGAAGTGTGACTGCTCAGGAACATTAATGCTGTTTTTCGGTGAATTTTTCAATGACAATTGGCAAGAGTCAGACAAACGTGAGATCCGCTGTTATCAAGAGCTGGGGGCGGGGGGCGAGGCTGTTATCAGAGACAATACACGGACTGTTTGCTGAAGATATCTAAAGGGACAAGCTGGACATTGGTATGGGGTATAAATCTGAAAATGGCATCACCTGCGTTGTTTCTTGTGATTGGGACACGAGAGTTTTGGGTGCAGAGAGTGAAACAAGACCATGGCATTTTTGTATTGTTTGAAGGGTTACTTTTCCTTCAGAAAATGCGAAAACAAATTAAAACTTGTGTCGTTTGTGAAACCCAATTCAGGGAATATATGATACAAACATCAGTGAAGATTCTGTAGCTGATCAAATGAAATAATGAAACCACATTGCAGCGTTACCGAACAGGTAACACACTCCAGACAGGCCGAGAACACACAATCGAAGGTAACTGCACTCTGTGAAAACCCATGCTTGTGTACTTGCATATCTCAGGAATCGATTCGATTCTTCTCCTGGCTGGATGATGTACCACTCCAGACCAGTCGGGCACATGCCCTCTCTAACTGGACCATTACTCTAACAGTACGCCATTTGTCTTCGCTCATTTCTAGCGTCAACACGTATCTCTCAAGTCAAGTCCACCATATGCCATCTTTGATAAACAACCTGCCTACTCCCTTGACGATAAAGCATCAGCTTTAAAGTAGACTATTTCTGGTTAACTGACCAGCAATCTTTGTACACAACTCTAGCTGTTACACAAATGCCTGCTATACTGCCGAGCATCCAGGCAACGCCTTCAGACGAGTCCAGAAAGTGCAATATGAAGTTGCCTTACTGTCAATATGTTTATAGTGCGCAAAAAGTAAACGATACGACTTATCCTTTAGTTACCACATGCGATAACATTTCCAAACACAACATACAATCACTTCCAAACTAAAAACAGCATGACGTCAACATACTTCATTCACCATAGCTGGGACCCTCTTAACACTGCCCGTCATATACAACATAAATATATACACAATAAATGGTAGACTCATGACATCGTTATATATTCCAAAAATACATAGAAGTTGTTGAGCTGACCACACTGCATAGTGGGGTCAGATATTGTATGTTGTTTAACTATGTCTAGACACTGTACGTTGTTTAACTATGTCTATACACTGTATGTGGTTTAACTATGTCTAGATGTTATATGTTGTTTAACTATGTCTATACACTGTATGTTGTTTAAACTATGTCTAGACACTGTATGTTGTTTAACTGTGTCTAAACACTGTATTTTGTTCAACTATGTCTATATATTGTATGTTGTTGAACTATGTCTAGATATTGCATGTTGGTTGACTATGTCTAGACACAGTATGTTGTTTAACTATGTCTAGATACTGTTTGTTGTTTAACTATGTCTAGACACGTGCACTGCATGTTGTTTAACTATGTTTAGATATTGTATGTTGTTTAACTATCTCTAGACACTGTATGTTGTTTAACTATGTCTAGACACTGTGTGTTGTTTAACTATGTGTAGACACTGTACGTTGTTTAACTATGTCTAATATTGTATGTTGTTAAACTGTGTCTACACACTGTATGTTGTTTAACTATGTCTAGACACTGTAATGAACCATACAAATCTCCTTTCAGAAACCGTATAGGCTGTGGCTGTTTGAAAAGTTCAGTCAAATATCAAATCAGATAAGATAAGTTTCATGAAGACATTTCTAAGCATGTGCACATCCACAGAGATTCGAACACGCCCAGTGTGTCATGCCTAATACACCGAAAATCACACAACTTCGGATTTATGTTTTCAAAGTGACATGGTATCCAGTACCCATGGCTATAAATTCCATCTATTTTCTTGCTATTAATTAAAACACAAGCATGCATGGAAAAGAAAGACGCACATATTGTAAAAGTATTTACCTTGACGTGCTTCCTTGGGTTTACTCAACGTTAAAACCTGTCAGTTAGTTTGAGTATCTGATTGGAAAACGGTGCATGTGTATTCCGTATGTATTCCTCCTGGTAGTGGCAGCTGGTGTTGGCCAGACCTATACCTCCCGCCCTGACCCATCAACTTGTATCTCTTCTGTGGTCAGCTAGTTCGCCGGGAAGCCCTTTGTCAAAAGTAGCCGGACCTGCCCGGGCAGTCTGACGTTTGCAGCGGGTTCGTTATTCGGTTTATGCTCATCAATTCCTAGACTAGCAACTGGTCTCTAAACATATACTGAACATCATTGAAAACGCACCACCCCTAAAATTGTGGATTTCTAAGAGCAGAAGTGAGCAATCTATGTAAATTTTACATATTTGTGTAGACCAATGTTTGATAAAGAAAAGAAGCAAAAAACAATCAAGCAAAACAGTGAAGATTTAATGCAGCTGACAATGAAATAAAGATGGGGTCAAAATGGAAAATCAGTAGCGTGTATGACCCCCGTTAGCAGCAACACAAGCTGTGCAACGTCTCCTCATTGAACGGATAAGTCTCTGAATAAAGTCCTGAGGCACTGCATTCCACTCTTGCTGCAAGGCATTGTCGAGTTCCCCAAGGTTGTTGATCTGCGGACGACGTGCGAGGCGTTGGCCGATGTAATCCCACAAGTGTTCGATGGGTGACAAATCTGGTGACAATGCAGGCCAATGAATGAGAGGAATGTTGTTGTTAGCCAGATACTGTATCGAAACACGTGCAGTGTGGGCTCGTGCATTGTCATGTTGAAATGTGTGCAGATCTTGATGCTGGTGAAAGAAGGGAACGACGTTGTTCTGAAGAATGTTGTCACGGTAGTAAACGGCATTCACTCTGCCACGACAAACAATCAGTGCGGTTCTGTGGTGATAACTTATCCCCCCCCACACCATAATGCTGCCTCCACCCCACCGATCGGTTTGCACAACACAATCCTGATGATAACGTTCACCCCGTCGACGCCATACCCGTAGACGCCCGTCAGCATTTCGCAAGTGAAAACGCGACTCGTCGGAGAACACCACACCATGCCAACGTCGTAACAACCACACACGATGCTGTTCAGCCCATTGTCGGCGTTCACGGCGATGCCTGTCAGTCAGGATGGGTCCAACGTAAGGGCGTCGACAACGTAACCCTGCCGCACGGAGACGGCGTCGGACGGTGGAAGCGCTGATCAAACCACGTCGACCCTGGACAGCGTTGGCGGTTCTGGCAGCGGGCAAGGTTCGATCCCGAATATGGCGCCGTACAATGTCTCGATCTTGACGAGGGGTGGTAACACGTGCCTGACCTGGGCGTTGCCGGTCCCTGCTGGTTCCTGTTTGTTGGTATCTGTTAGCAAGCCTCAGAATGGTCGAATGATGACACCCAAATCGTCGTGCAATGTTTCTGCTTGAAGCGCCGACCTGCAACGTACCCAAGGCCTGTTCTCGTTCCTCTGGTGACAATCTTGGCATGGCGAAAAAACTTTACTTACGAAAGTACTGCGAAAATGAGAACGGTTTTGTGCCGAAGGTCATTTATACCCCTGAACAGCATGCTTTCTGCATGCAATTTGTGCCCTTCGTGTGTGATGTGCATGAATTTTGTTGTTTTCATGTGATGTGTTCGATGATGTGTTCGAACGATCCGTTTTTTACTGTAGAGCGTTATTTACGATCTAGTGTGTTATTATCAAAATTCCCACCATTAATTTTCCATTTCCAAAAGATTCCATTGCCTTATTTCAAAATTTACAGGTGGTGCGTTTTCAATGATGTTCAGTATATTTTGCAGGATAAAGGCTCATATTAAAATATTATATGTGTAATGAAAAGGGGCCCTGAGACTTTGTGAAAATCTATCAAATTTAGTATATAATCTAATCAGCCTGGGTTGATATTCAGGCATGGAATAATAATCGATAAATGCTTAAACAGATGCTCTCAACAGATTCTTTTTTCGTAAGTCATCTGTCAAATATTGAGTAACGTTCTAGCTCGTTCGTTATTCAAAGTCTGTACACATAGTATTAGCAGTGGCGTGGTTATGTTCACTGAAACCTATGTAATGAAAGACAGCAAGGGATGTTTAGCGCTCATGAATAACGAAAACTAATCATGCAGCACCAGGTTCGTTATTCCGTTTATATCCATGAAATCTATCAAATCTATAAGAAATGTAACATACCGTGTTTCCAGCGGGTCCGGGTTTCGTTATTTCGTTATAACGAATAAAGAACGAGGAGTTGGGATTTTGTACACGCTCTGCCCATCAGGTCTATCAGGTATTGAATAGTCATTATCCCCAAAACTATTCATTAATTCATCACTTCCGAATAGCTAGAAACTGACCAGAGCCGAGTATTGTGAACACATCCTTATCTACATTGATGGCACTAAGTACTTCATAGATGAATGTTTGTTCTGCGTAGGAGAAAGAGAGGATTTGCACATATGATATCGAAATCTACTTCCGGGAAAACATCGTCTACTGTCTAATTATTGATTGTGGTGACTCGATTTTCTCGAGTGAAAGGCAATAGTTTCAAGCCTGTTTAATGTAACCTCTGGTTTAACCCAGGGTGACCAAATGTGTTGTATCAACCTTTACAGAGAAACTAGTCATGAACATTAACGACGTAATTTCATTAAAACGTTCTGATGACTGTTAAATGTATTTGTTGAGTTTCTTACTCATTTTAACGATGATTGCTTGACAGTTTGAAAAGCATTCAGATAGTTGTGAAAAGACAGAAAAGGTATCGTTTATATAGACGTATGCATTTAAACAGAGTGCCCGACCTCCAAGACTGGAGACTGGAACCCAGGTAGATGAGGACCGCCATGTCTGGTGCTTTACAAAGATTGCATCAGTGTGGAACCTAGAGTTGCCGGAGTCAGCATGCAACTTGTATGTGAAGGAGGCCGGGTCATGTTTGGAAAAGTAGGACATCAGAGAGGGAAGTGTAAAAGTAAGACCGGCCATGAAGCGGTCTTGAAACTGATAGAATCGATCCATCAGTTATCCGAATTTAATCAGTCATTCCTTACTTTGTCGCAACTGTGAATGGAAATTTACCAATATTACAAGAAGTATTTATATTCTACTGCAGCAAGGCATCAGGCAAGAAAAAGGATGCATTCTACCTCACGCCACTGAAGTAAACGAAACCAGGAGAGTGTTTTTCCAGGGTTGCCATCGGCCACAATACGTTTAAAAGTACTGATCATGAGAAGACCCTGTGTGGAGCTATTGGTATACAGGCTGGGAAAACGAATGACTCACTACGAGCCACATCGGCAACTCACCCCTAACGTTCAGGTGTTTCAGAACAGCTTACTTGCGAGCAAACAGGTAACTTTTTCATATATCTTTGCACTTTAAGATGTTATGACTGACTGAAAATAACAAGTATTCAAACTTTTAAAAATGACGCATTTAGTCCAGTTTGTCAGTAGGCTTTAAAAAAATAGCTCTAAATACGGAACTGTACATTTTTAAAAGATGTTTATGCAGCATGATCAATAACCAATATTTATGTGTATTTTTCTGTACAATGTTGGAATCTGTGTGATAATAGAATTGTTTCCTAGTTTATAGTATTACATAATCAATTCATTTAGTTTAGGTCATCGCAGAGACGCCGTTCGTGTGTACAAGGAGTCGTCAGATGAGCAAAATGTGGCCGAGATGATTTTATTACTTCTGTATAAATGTTTTAGAAACGTGTTTTAAACTATTTTGTTTCTCTTTCATCAGCTACATGTACAAGCTAGATAACACAAGTAGAATAGTTAGTATAGTTTACAAAAGGTTCAACCCAGCACTTACATAACTATTAACTCAACAGCCAGGTTCAATTTAATGCCAAGCGCACTGCATTGTCTGCCTTTTTTTCCTATCTCTCCATTATGTAAGTCATGTTGCCCACAGTTAAACTTTCTTTGATCAAGAAGTGGTCAGATGATAGTGTTACAAGTCAGAGATCCAATACATTGTTCAGCAAATAGTTTGGCTTTTTGTGGACCGAGTGGCTGAGGACTTCACCTCTGCTTATATATATAAGGTCAGTTTCTGTTTTGTCTTCATATTTATGTATATTTAGATATGTCGGTGTATAGTTGTATAAGAATTAAATGCATTAAGTTAATGCATTGATAAGAGATATTTCTCTGCTGAACCAACAAATTAACTTGCAATTTATGGTGTGTTATTGAAATTTTTTACTTACCTTACCATAGGTCTATAGCATATTACCTCAAACTTCGCTTAACAGGAGATCTGACGGAGATGATGACTTTAGGGCACTTATTTTCATTCTTTGATGCCCTCCACGGTCAGGATTATTCATTTTATTTCTTTGTGCAAACTAAAGTGATAGTCATTTCACTTGTCTATTGCACACATATAGCATGATGTGTGGCACAGTCCATTTTATGTTAAAGGTGGGGGGGGAGGGGTGTTCCACTCATCGGATATCCCTTTGTCTCTTTTGGGAACGCCTGCTCTTCTGGGGACCTGTCAGAGGCCTGAGCCGTCGCAGGCGCCGAGGTCTGGCGCAGCGCCTGCTCCGTCATCTACTCAGCTTTCGGTGCCTACGCCGTTGCCTTCCACCCAGGCAGGGGGTTGGGTTGATGTGACGAGGTCAGACGCCCTACCTTTACAGCGCCAACGCCGACGTCAGGTTTGGAACCACCAGGGAGGAGGTGTTACAACGACAGCTGGACGAGGAGCGCGCTCGGCGCTTGGAAGCGGAGAGCTCAAGACGCAGATCGCGGTCCAGATCTCCGAAAGGTCGGCGTTCCCGTTCCCCACACCGTAGCCCGCGCCGGCGCTCGCGCTCATGCTCATGCTCTCCTAGACGTTCCGTGGAGGATTCTCGTTCCAATAGGAGTAGGCGGCGTTTCCGATCGCGATCTAGATCTCCTCGGCACTCTTCCAGAACCCGGCGTTCACCGGAGGCTCCTGGAGTTTCTCTGAAGGATTCTTCTATTCAGACTCCATCTACTTCTTCCACCCAGAAGCGGGAATCGACAATAGTCTCCTGGGAGGATTTGGAGGAGCAACACTTCTGCCCTGATTATGAGGAAGAGGCAGGAGTAGGCGATGATGATGGCACCTATCTACCACTATCGGCAGTGTTTGAATGGATCGCTGATAGGCTGCCTGACTGTCCTTCTCCGTCAGTGGACTCCAATAACCCGTCGTCCATCCATTTGTCTCCTGAACTACTCATTCCACTTCATCCTGTGGTGGCAGATGCAGTGTCTCTCCTGGACGAGGATTTTGTCAAGCTTTCACTGAATCCTACGATTAAGGCGTCCAAGTCAAGGAAGTCGGAATATAAGATCCACAGCCTAGACTTCACGGATAATGGTGCTGCTCAGGACGACTCTCCCAAGCGCCTGTCAGGTTCTACACTCTCGGCGTATAAACTGCAGGACTCTAAGTTGGCAGCCATTGACACAGAACTCAAACGCATGGTCAAACCTATTTCTGCGTTAGCCTCAGCTACCTCAGCGGCTGCAGTAGATTTATCAGAGGACAATGCCTCCAGGGTGGACCACCTCACAACGATTTTCAAGTGGCAAGGCAGGGTTCTTCATGACCTTGTTGGTCATTTACGTGCAGCTTTGGCCATGACAACATCTGTTCGCCGCTCCGGCTTCTTGGATGCGTGCAATTGGCAGGAGGAGTTTAAACTCCAATTGCTTCATGCGCCCTTCACCTCTAAGTTTCTATTCGCCGATCAGATCCCGGATGTTTACTAGTCGCACACGGAGTTAAGCAACACCGAAGTTGCGTTGTCTACCTTTGAGGCGCTGGGTTCTGCCTTTCGTAGCAGAACCAGAGGAAGCGGCTAGAAACGTTATATTCCTAGGAGGGAATCCGTCCGTTCCTCCTTTGGGAGGGGGCGCGGCCGCGCCAAGGACAATGACATTCAGCGGAAGCCCCAGGAGCGCAGCCGGGACGACCCTCCACATTTCCGGATGACGTCACTAGAGCAGATTCGAGTCAAATTGTCACCCGGGGCTTGGCTAGCCAGTCTGGATTCACAGGATGCATACCTGCATGTTCCCATATGCATTACCAGTGGAGGGTGCTTCCGTTTGGAATTTCTACGGCCCCGTGGTTTTTCATACGGATCACGCTGCCAGTTACCAGGTTTCTACATCTCAGGGGAGTGGACTTCGATCCGTTCATAGACGACTGTCTTCTCAACCACTGCAGTCCTCAACTGCTATGCAAACAGTTGGACTTCTCCACCTGCCTGTCACATCAACTGGGTTGGATTGTCAACACCGACAAGTCATATCTGGAGCCAACGCAAGAGCTGACCTTCATCGGGGGATTGTTTCTAACGAAGGACAATCATGTCAGGGTCCCTCCAGATCGGTGGTGGAAGATACTGGTGTTTGCGGATCGAGGTCTCTCTCAACCCATGACCCTCAGAGAGTGGCAGTCTCTGTTGGATCTTTTGACGTCGGTGCAAGATCTTACTCTCAGAGGGTGCCTTATGCTGCTGCCGTTACAGAGGTTTCTGTTACCATTCATCCAGATGAACGATCTCAAGTCACAGTTCCTTCTAACTCCACATCTACATCAGTATCTTCGGTGGTGGATGGTAGAATCGAATGTATGCACCGGCGTCTGTTTGAAAGACTTCAGTCACGACCATGAGTTGTTCGTGGACGCATCCCTGCTAGGGTGGGGCGCCCACCTGGCCGGCCAGACGACCTCAGGGCTGTGGTCCGACGTCAAAAGGTTGTGGCACATCAACAACTTGGAGATGCAAGCTGTTATTCTAGCGGTACCAATACCAAGCTCCTGGTGGCGTCAGACAATTCCACAGTCGTTTGGGTTATCCGGAACCAGGGCACGACCAGGTCCAAGCAACTCCTAGACCAGATGTTCTTGTTAGCAGACCTTTTAGACAGCAACGGGATCACAGTCACGGTACGGCATATACCCGGCTGCAAGAATATACTGGCAGATGCGTTGTCGCATCCAGGCAGACCTTATCCGACGGAATGGATGCTTCATTCAGACGCGTTTCGTCAGATTTGCCTTCTCCACGGGAGACCCCTGGTGGACCTCTTCCCCACGAGCTTCAACCACCAGTTGCCAACTTACGTGTCTCCCATTCTGGATCTGCAGGCTTGGACGGTCAACGTACTATCCCTGTCGTGGGAAGGTCTAGACGCGTACGCTTTTCCACCACCTGTTCTTCTCCCGGAAGTGATCGGCAAGATCAAGTAGACACAGAACCTGTGACTGCTTTTGGTTGCGCCTTGGTGGCCAGCCAGACCGTGGTTCCCCATCATCAGCGCCTCATCAGCAGAGATCCGTTTCAGCTCCCAGACTGGCCACACCTTCTTCATCATCCTCACAGTCAACAACTCCATCCAGATCCACTGAGATTCCATCTGCATGGCTGGGCCATTTACAGAAGGCATTAAGGGTGAAAGGCCATTCCTTGCGTGTGGCGAATGCCATAGCCCGAGCTCATCGGGTATCCACCAGATCCCTATATGATAACAAGTGGCGCTCATTTGAAAACTTTTGTGCTCAGAGATCACAGGATCCCATGACAGCCTCCCCACAGTTTGTGGCGATCTTTTTTATGTTCCTACGCAATTCCAAGCATCTGAAAGGGAGTATGTTGGGTACCTATTTGTCAGCGCTGAACTCCGTCTTGGCGGTCAAAACGGATCTTCAGATTTCTAAAGTACCAGAGTTGGTTGCCCTGCTTAAGGCATTCAAGTTGGAGGACCAGAAGGTCAAGTTCCGCCCTCCAGCTTGGGATCTAATGGTTGTTTTACAACCCTTGAGAGGACCCCCATATGAGCCCCTAGAGGATGCCTCTTTCGAACTGTTGTCTAGGAAGACGGTTTTCTTACTAGCCCTAGCTACGGCAGCTAGAGTTAGTGAGATTCGTGCCCTGGATGTCACACAAGTGCGCTTTGAACAAGCGAGGCATGGTCGAGTCCACTTGGGTTTACTGTGGGAGTTCATTGCCAAGAATCAGCTTCCCGGTCAACCGGACAGACGGTTTTCCATCCCGCCTTTATCGACTTTCCTGGGATGACATGATACTGAGGAGGAGTTCCTGTGTCCAGTCAGGGCCCATAGAGGTTATATCCAGAGGTCTGACTCGAAGAGACGTTCCCGGAAAAGGCTGTTTATCCCCCTTTCTTCATCTTGCAAGGGGAAAGTAAACAGAAACACGATTGCCTTGTGGCTTCGTTCGACTATCCTGGCAACGTATGATGCCAAGAAACTTCCCCATCCGACGGCGAACAACCCCCTTGAAATTAGAGCTCTGGCGTCCACTATGGTCCTCCACAGGAACTGTACGGTGCCACAGATTATGTCACACTACCTGAGGGACTTGGTGGTCGAGGACATGGAGGGGCTTCAGTCTTTTGGCCCGTTGGTGGTTGCACAGCAACTCACCCGGCCTTCCGCCCATTAGGTAATTATGTTGTTCTTACCATTGGTCTTAAGATTAACCTCACCCTCTGGGTGCGTCGGTTTCTCTTTGGAGTTCCCTTGGGCTATCCTTTGTCTTGTTTCCAGGTTTGCCCTGTGACGTTTGGCATTGGTCTCCCGGGTCTCCTGTGCATGTGCTTTGTCTGCTGAAGAGTTGAAGGTCCTCCGGAGTCCACACCACTGTCCTTTCTGTCAAAGCCATATGCATAAGACCTATGGTAAGGTAAGTTAAAAATTTATTAAAATCTAAATATTTTAGATATTTAAATACTTACCTTACCATAGGGCAGTGACTCCCTCCCAACGCTGGATGCTCCTCCCCACTTTGGACTCTTCGGACCTTGTTTCCTGCTGCCAGTAAAAGTGAATTTTGGGATGGCTCGCGTTCGCGCGAGTAGGGAGATCACGTGACTACATCCGTAAATACACGAGATAGCCATTCAGGGAATGGTGAATCAACGTCTGTCTGATCTCTACTAGTGAAGCTTGAGGTAATATGCATAAGACCTATGGTAAGGTAAGTATTTAAATATCTAAAATATTTAGATTTTAATAATTCTTTGACAATCAACTTCACCTGAAATAAAGAACTGTTGAAAGATAGTTTTGTTATTCATGAGAGATTTCACAAGAAACGGTATTCACAAAGTCTTTCTAGAGTTGAGATGCCCTAACTTGGTTCTGTCTATGCATTTGAATTGAAGCTATGACTAAACATCACTTATACTCAAGGTGTACAAATACATACATTATTTATCGTTATCTTTATTAATGAATGCCCATCATTAAAACTACTCATTTACATTCAATTACCTTACATTGACCTTTTTGACAACAGTGCACATTTCTCTCCCGCGAAAATAAATTTCAACCAATCAGGGGCGCGAGTCTCCGTGAATTAATGTGAGTTATACCTGTGAGGGCCGCTGTAGAATTCATGCACATTTCCGGGGAAATTGTTTTGTTTACAGGTTTGTCCAAACCCGAAATTGTGTCTTTTAACAATTGTTGTGAAAAAAGCAGCTTCCGAACTACAACTTGTTTCCACATACGATTTTGTCAAACTCTCTTCTCATAACTCTTGACATAAGTCGTTATGCTACAAGCTTTATCATGCAAAAACCTTTCAGTCACGATTCAGATAATATGTAACTGCGAGCGGGAAGTGGTTTTGATATTCTGACCTGATGAAAACAAACCATGATCTGATTTATTGTCGAACTGACTTTAGCCTGTGAGGTCACGATTTTAAGAAATAGCGCCGTCCTGTCGCGAACATGCACTATTCTAAACATAGATGGTATTCGGGTTTGTTTTCACCGAGTTAAAAAATCAAAACCGCTTGCTACTATTAGTAAAACATGTATGTGACTGATGGGCAATAGGATTTTGCCTGTCATAACAATAACACTCTTGTAATATGTACGTAACAAGTTTACTCTTGGAAGCGAGATGGGTATCAATATAATAGTACTTACGGTACAACATTATAGTCACTTCGACCACGACCTGGCTTCCGAGAGAGTAATCATTATTTTACAACTCCCAGTTGTGAGACTCCCAATTGTGAGACTCCCAGTTGTGACACCGTGGAGAAGGTAATTAACAAGCAAATACAACTTACTCCCCTATGTGTAAGAATAAATTAACCCTCGCTAATTAGGGATCGGTTATGTGACTGGATCTTTTGAACATAACAGGACGGGCATTTTATTCTCACAACATTGTCACATATAGTGACCATACAGCACATTGATTACGCATTGATACACATGTGTACATACAATGAACAAATGCAAGTTTTGATAACTTTGAGCGTTAAGTGGTGAATAATTACATTTCATTCAATAAACGTTTTCTTCAATATAAGGATGTCTACAGAAATAATGGGAAAGACGTTGATGATTTAGTGCATTTAGACAGTATAAAAAATGTTCATCACAGACACATGATATAAAATTGGCAGTTTCTGTTACATTTTCAATACCGTACCAAAGTCTTGTTTCAATGAGAAACCTATAGTTTGAAGTTCTAAATTTACTAAACCACCATCTATAGTAATAAAATAAAGGTAACAAAAGGGTTCTTAAAATAGTGACTGCTTATATATTATAGAGAAACAACCTTTCGATGAGTCAACATAAGAGCGTCACCATAACTGCTTAAATTGATCAATGAGAACGAATTCTACATTGTCTTTAAAACAAACAATGCCGTTTAGGTGAGCGAAATATAACACAGCCTAGTATCCTATGGGATACGCTTGATACTTGATAACAATGGAAAATTAAAATCAGCATTTGAAGAACACAAATTTGACATAACATTACAAAATATTGTATTAAACTTACCATTACAACATAAGAGTTTAGCCCAGTTTGATATACTTCTAAGTGATACAGATGGGGTATGTACTTAATGCACCCTACATCATAAAATCTGGAGTTGATTGCTTAAACATTTTCGAACAGGGTACAGAACTGGGTACAGAACCTCTGGGTGAAACTGTGATAGACAAAATATTTAACCTACTCACGTAAATATCTCTAAAACTATATATTTAGTGTAGGTAACTTCATGATTATTTGAAAGATAAATTTATTTACACACCGGGCTCACCCATATGCTTAACAATCTATTTCATAAATTCCGTATCTCTCGATGTTCTTTACTGAAAACGATAATGTCTTCTGTGTTAATTAACTCATTAATGAACTATGCCTTCTGTGGGTACTCTTCAGCAACTAGGCTGTTCCTACCATTATTGTATGGATGTACACTGAACCATAAATTTATGTGTCTCAGAACTGGGAGTTCTCACAAATGGGAGGACACCCTTCTGGCTCGCTGCAGTGCTCTGGTGACGGATTTACATAGCGTGCTTGTGGTATCGTTGGCGGGCGGGAGAAGCAGACGACCTTTTACAACATTCAATCGCTCTGTCTAAGTAACCACAAGGGGTTTTTTGTAGAATGAATTTGACCTCCCGCTTAAACCTAATCTCAAGTCTTGCATATGTAATAGTTGAGTGAATACGAAAGACCAAAGTTTATTCCTTCTTTAAGTTAAGACATCCCAGCACTAGTATGGCTTTGTGAATAGACATTTGGACCAGAAACATTCGTATCTCCGGTAGTAGGTCTTACTTTCGAAAGTAAAACCTGGTAGGAGGTCCTACTTTAAGAGGTAAGACCTGCTACTGGGCTTACTTTTGAAAAGCCAAACCTCCATCTAAGCAAGAGGTCAGTACATTAAAATCGGGTACCTCCAGGATAATGGTTCATGTGACTCAAACCAGATGATAAGCACAACCTATTCTTCCACCATTGTTAGGGGCTAAGTTGTTAAGGGGTTTGCTCATCAGTGACCGCTGGGTTTTATTCCCCACAAGGATACAATGTGTGAAGACCTTTGGCTGCAAGATGTCCCCACAATGTAACTAGGCCACGTCACACTTTGGCGAACAAGAAACAAACACGAAGAGGAGATTCATTGTAGAAGGTGATGCTTCATGTTTGTAAGAACACACTATGTGGCATAGTTTATTTGAATCGATATGGAAAGTGTTAATGTGTACACTATATCAGTATGCAGAGGGCCCTTCTTCTAAAAGACTAATGGCGATATAGTGCATAATTTACTAAGATAGTATTACCAGTTGACTTTGGATAAATAAAACAAATATGTTTTCATGAATTCTCTGTGAGGATGTTGATATTATCAATAGACTACTAAAAGCTGGATAGATTACATACACTTGATATGGAACATTGAGCAGCGCTGTATGAACTTCAAGCGATTGGAACCTTAAATTGAGATGCTATATGCACGACAAGTAGCTGAATGCTACAAACAATTAAAATGACATGATACATGGGACAGTCACTATTGCTGTTAGTGTCGGACAACGCATTCATGAAAGTCTTCCTACAAACAGTAAAGTCAACGCCAACAACATAGAACACCTGGCTACAGACGCACTTGACATAGGAACAGCGAACAGTCTGACTGGTGTTCCGCTGCCATTCTCCAGCTTCAAGGCGCCAATGTATACCTTCGTTCCCGATGCTGGCATACTGTTTAGATTTGCTACATTCTCCAGGATTATGATCCCATGATCACACAGCAACATCACATGCGTCTCGAACAAACTGGATTGACCGTAGTCAGGAGATGGAGTATCACCCCCAACCGCGTGCACGTTCCGGTTGCTCGTCAGCCATTTTGTCGCATTGAGACTCACACCAGGAAAGTGAAAAGTGGAAGGATTCATGACATCATCGGTATTAAAGATCAGCTTTCTATCGGGCCAAAACTTATCCCAGCCAAAGTTGAAAAGTACGATAGCTCCGTCTGGAATCGTACCATGTTCTTCCTCCCAATCTCTGAAAGTCTGTTCGGTGGCCTGGAAGTCACGATTGGCTTCTGACTGTTTTCTGACGTCGATGACGACCCCGGGTCCTGACAGCCGATTCATGTCCAGCTCATGCATACGTTTCCCGTCTGGACAAAAGTGTCTTGGAGCATCCATGTGAGTCCCACTGTGCTCAGCTGTCTGGAAGGCATTGGCTTCCGCTCTGTACAACACCAACATCACCGTTACAATCACAGATATTTTGCTTCTCCTATCCGCTATTCTATTCTATGTTGTGCCGTTTGTTAATTGTTTTATGTCCGATTATTTTATGAGGTTGTTGCGGATGGTCGCGTCTTGATCACGCAAACCATAGGGTAAATACCAGAAACTAGGGTACTGTTTGAAGTAAGGCTACAGTGAATGTTCTAAACGGAGTTTTCCTAGCTTTTTGTTTGTTTCTAAACACCACACCGATCATATGTCCAGCTATAAGAAGACTCGAATCGAATGACCAGAGGTTCCAGTGACTGACTTCATAAGCATCTATCTACGCAGCTGGCATACGACGACATGCATCAACCTATCCAGCGAGTCTGACAGCAGAGTTCCATAAATCGACTCTGTCGACAAGAATGGTTTGTTGGAAATCATAACATGGATCTTCCCGGGAAAAACGTTTAAAGTCAGAAAATGTTGTTGTGAAGTATAGGTACTTTAAGTGTTGGTAACGTAACCAATAACGTCATATGATGCGCAACTGTGGAACTGTATGGGTGGAAGTAATGCTATCATAAAGGCAAACTGACACTGTTTGAAGTTAAACTGTATTACCTGTAAAGCAGGTCCTTTTGAGTAAAGTAATATCAATGAAGGCACTATTTATACACAAAACTGATTCATAAATTCCACAAAACACCTTCTTCAGAATCCCCTCCATTGTTCTTTTAAACAAGGCAATAAGACACGACATTTTGAAAAGACAAGACCTGCTCTAAAGGTAGTTGAAGGAGGTGTTAAACTCACTCACTCACTCACTCACCCAAACCCACTACTCCCCCCACCCACTACTTATATATATCAGCCCGTAAAGATCCGGGGTAGAACACGTCTTCTAAAACCCAAGCTTGCTACAAAAGGCGACTATGCTTGTCGCAAGAGGCGACTAACGAGATCGGGTGGTCAGGGTCGCTGACTTGGTTGACACATGTCATCGCTTCACTGGAGCGTCTGGACCAGTCTCGATTATTTACAGACCGCCGCCATTTAGCTGGAATATTGCTGAGTGCGGCGTAAATCTAAACTCACTCACTCATTACTTACATATATCCGGTAGTGCCCGTTAAACGGAATACGTTGGAAAAGTTAAACGGTGGGTTCCCCGGCCCGTAGATCGTCTTCTTCCCAAATGTGTGACTGAGATCCACGATTTCATCTTGCGCCAAACTGAGGCATAGACACGTGCTGACGAGTAGACAGAGGGCGTTCATGTTTACAAGGAATGTCTGCAACGACAGAAGGATATACAGTTATATATACATGCTTTTGATAAACAGCATGAACGAGAAAACATTGAGATGTTTGTTTAGAAGTGTGACTACTCAGGAACATTAATGCTGTTTTTCGGTGAATTTTTCAATGACAGTTGGCAAAAGTCAGACAAACGTGAGATCCGCTGTTATCAAGAGCTGGGGGCGGGGGGCGTGGCAGTTATCAGAGACAATGCACGGACTGTTTGCTGAAGATATCTAGAGGGACAAGCTAGACATTGGTATGGGGTATAAATCTGAAAATGGCATCACCTGCGTTGTTTCTTGTGATTGGGACACGAGAGTTTTGGGTGCAGAGAGTGAAACAAGACCATGGCATTTTTGTATTGTTTGAGGGGTTACTTTTCCTTCAGAAAATGCGAAAACAAATTAAAACTTGTGTCGTTTGTGAAACCCAATTCAGGGAATATATGATACAAACATCAGTGAAGATTCTGTAGCTGATCATTTGAAATAATGAAACCACATTATAACGTTACCGAACAGGTAACACACTCCAGACAGGCCAAGAACATACAATCGAAGGTAACTGCACTCTGTGAAAACCCATACTTGTGTACTTGCATATCTCAGGAATCGATTCGATTCATCTCCTCGCTGGATGATGTACCACTCCAGACCAGTCGGGCACATGCCCTCTCTAACTGGACCATTACTCCAACACAGTACGCCATTTGGCTTCGTTTATTTCCAGCTTGAACGCGTATCTCTCAAGTCAAGTCCACCATATGCCTTTTTTGATAAACAACCTGCCTACTCCCTTGACGATAAAGCATCAGCTTTAAAGTAGACTATTTCTGGTTAACTGACCAGCAATCTTTGTACACAACTCTAGCTGTTACACAAATGCCTGCTATACTGCCGAGCACCCAGACAACGCCTTCAGACGTGTCCAGAAAGTGCAATATGAAGTTGCCTTACTTTCAATATGTTTATAGTGCGCAAAAAGTAAACGATACGACTTATCCTTTAGTTACCACATGCGATAACATTTCCAAACACAACATACAATCACTTCCAAACTAAAAACAGCATGACGTCAACATACTTCATTCACCATAGCTGGGACCATCTTAATACTGCCTGTCATATACAATATAAATATATACACAATAATTGGTGGACTCATGACATCGTTATATATTCCAGAAATACATAGAAGTTGTTGAGCTGACCACACTGCATAGTGGGGTCAGATATTGTATGTTGTTTAACTATGTCTAGACACTGTACGTTGTTTAACCATGTCTAGACACTGTACGTGGTTTAACTATGTCTAGATGTTATATGTTGTTTAACTATGTCTATACACTGTATGTTGTTTAAACTATGTCTAGACACTGTATGTTGTTTAACTGTGTCTAAACACTGTATTTTGTTCAGCTATGTCTATATATTGTATGTTGTTGAACTCTGTCTAGATATTGCATGTTGTTTGACTATGTCTAGACACAGTACGTTGTTTAACTATGTCTCGATACTGTTTGTTGTTTAACTATGTCTAGACACGTGCACTGCATGTTGTTTAACTATGTTTAGATATTGTATGTTGTTTAACTATCTCTAGACACTGTATGTTGTTTAACTATGTCTAGACACTGTGTGTTGTTTAACAATGTGTAGACACTGTACGTTGTTTAACTATGTCTAGACACTGTGTGTTGTTTAACTATGTGTAGACACTGTACGTTGTTTAAAGGTCACATGCAACGTAAAACACAACTTGGCAGATTCTGATACCTTTTGGCATGCACATACCGAAACAAATCATAAAAAATGCCAATTCAACCTATTAAGTTGAAAAAACGCGATGAAAAAACGCGATGAAAAAAAAAGCCCGCGAAATCGGAGTTCAAACGTTTCACTAAATTCCCCCCAGCGCTGGGGGGAAAACTGGTTTCAACTGCTGTGCTGCGCTGCGTCCATAACGCATGCGCAGTGAATAGGTTCGCGGAGCATGAAACAGTATGCATGCCCAGCGTCTGAGGTCGTGAGCAGTTGGTTGTGGACACAAACAAGTAAATAATCTACTCGTTACGTAAAACAACTTGTTGATTGTGGTAAGCAGTCTCTGTCACAGAGAAAGCTCAGTGTCTGGTTTATTGACCCCTGTATGTCTGCCTGACTGTCTGCTAAAGACAATAAGCAGTACACAGCTTCAATCTTTGACCACGTGCAATTTGAACTTAACACCTATCAGACTATACGACATAAAGAAAATAAGTTGATTTATGACTCGTGCACCCGAGTCCCACATTATGTAATTAGGCACGTCTGATACACATGACGTTTTTGTGTCTGTGGGTTGCAAACAAACTACATTCATTTTTTTTCGGATGACTGGATCTGACGGAAACTGGTGCAAACTCTTGTCAGTTTCAAGTCCTGCTTTGTACTTGGACGAATGACAGATTCCAGCCACGCAGTAGTTTACCATCTCTACTGACATGATTTTTGATTGGATCGAGCGCAAATTCAGAGAACATGTATTTTCCAAACCCAACATCTCTACATACATTCTTCATGGATAACGACTTCTTTTAGTGTATATGATTTTGTTTGACAACAGTATATGAATCCATACTGAAACGACGCATCAAGTACACAAAAAGAAGTTGTTATCCATAAAGAATCTTACTTTCTTGTGACTGGCTATACTTCTAAAATGCCCATCAAACAGATCATCTTTCTGTACAAACAATGAACCCTCAGCATATCAGCAAACGAACCAGCCAATCGGAAGCCGTCGTTACACTTGAATGCATATCCACCCGCTATGACTGGGTTCGGTTTCCCGAGGGCTTCGTTTCGGGGGAAGGGGGGAAGTAAGCCCAAGTACAAAATATTGCACTTTTGAACAGCGATTGTACGCTTATAATTGTGTTTATTTGTTTTTTAAAAGCAGCAGTGTATATTATATGTCATGAATAAGTGATAAATGTGTTTTAATTATGTTTGATTTTTTTGTTGCATGTGACCTTTAACTATGTCTAGACACTGTGTGTTGTTTAACTATGTGTAGACACTGTACGTTGTTTAACTATGTCTAGATATTGTATGTTGTTCAACTATGTCTAGACACTGTGTGTTGTTTAACTATGTCTAGATATTGTATGTTGTTTAACTATGTCTACACACTCTATGTTGTTTAACTATGTCTAGACACTGTAATGAACCATACGAATCTCCTTTCAGAAACCGTATAGGCTGTGGCTGTTTGAAAAGTTCAGTCAAATATCAAATCAGATAAGATAAGTTTCATGAAGACATTTCTAAGCATGTGCACATCCGGTGAGATTCGAACACGCCCAGTGTGTCATGCCTAATACACCGAAAATCATACAACTTCGGATTTATGTTTTCAAAGTGACATGGTATCCAGTACCCATGGCTATAAATTCCATCTATTTTCTTGCTATTAATTAAAACACAAGCATGCATGGAAAAGAAAGACGCACATATTGTAAACATATTTACCTTGACGTGCTTCCTTGAGTTTAGACAACGTTAAAACCTGTCAGTTAGTTTGAGTATCTGATTGGAAAACGGTGCGTGTGTATTCCGTATGTATTCCTCCTGGTAGTGGCAGCTGGTGTTGGCCAGACCTATACCTCCCGCCCTGACCCATCAACTTGTATCTCTTCTGTGGTCAGCTAACTCGCCGGAAAGCCCTTTGTCAAAAGTAGCCGGACCTGCCCGGGCAGTCTTACGTTTGCAGCGGGTTCGTTATTCGGTTCATGCTCATCAATTCCTAGACTAGCAACTGGTCTCTAAACATATTTTGCAGAATAAAAGCTCAGAGTAAAATATTATATGTGTAATGAAAAGGGGCCCTGAGACTTTGTGAAAATCTATCAAATTTAGAATATAATCTAATCAGCCTGGGTTGATATTCAGGCATGGAATAATAATTGATAGATGCTTAAACAGATGCTCTCAACAGATTCGTTTTTCGTAAGTCATCTGTCAAATATTGAGTAACGTTCTAGCAACTCGTTCGTTATTCAAAGTCTGTACACATAGTATTAGCAGTGGCGTGGTTATATTCACTGAAACCTATGAAATGAAAGACAGCAAGAGATGTTTAGCGCTCATGAATAACGAAAACTAATCATGCAGCACCAGGTTCGTTATTCCGTTTATATCCATGAAATCTATCAAATCTATAAGAAATGTAACATACCGTGTTTCCAGCGGGTCCGGGTTTCGTTATTTCGTTATAACGAATAAAGAACGAGGAGTTGGGATTTTGTACAGGCTCTGCCCATCAGGTCTATCAGTAGTCATTATCCCCAAAACTACTCATTAATTCATCACTTCCGAATAGCTAGAAACTGACCAGAGCCGAGTATTGTGAACACATCCTTATCTTCATTGATGGCACTAAGTACTTTATAGATGAATGTTTGTTCTGCGTAGGAGAAAGAGAGGATTTGCACATATGATATCGAAATCTACTTCCGGGAAAACATCGTCTACTGTCCAATTATTGATTGTGGTGACTCGATTTTCTCGAGTGAAAGACAATAGTTTCAAGCCTGTTTAATGTAACCTCTGGTTTAACCCAGGGTGACCAAATGTGTTGTATCAACCTTTACAGAGAAACTAGTCATGAACATTAACGACGTAATTTCATTAAAACTGATGATTGTTAAATGTATTTGTTGAGTTTCTTACTCATTTTAACGATGATTGCTTGACAGTTTGAAAAGCATTCAGATAGTTGTGAAAAGACAGAAAAGGTATCGTTTATATAGACGTATGCATTTAAACAGAGTGCCCGATCTCCAAGACTGGAGACTGGAACCCAGGTAGATGAGGACCGCCATGTCTGGTGCTTTACAGAGATTGCATCAGTGTGGAACCTAGAGTTGCCGGAGTCAGCATGCAACTTGTATGTGAAGGAGGCCGGGTCATGTTTGGAAAAGTAGGACATCAGAGAGGGAAGTGTAAAAGTAAGACCGACCATGAAGCGGTCTTGAAACTGATAGAATCAATCCATCAGTTATCAGAATTTAATCAGTCATTCCTTACTTTGTCGCAACTATGAATGGAAATTTACCAATATTACAAGAAGTATTTATATTCTACTGCAGCAAGGCATCAGGCAAGAAAAAGGATGCATTCTACTTCACGCCACTGAAGTAAACGAAACCAGGAGAGTGTTTTTCCAGGGTTGTCATCGGCCACAATACGCTTAAAAGTACTGATCATGAGAAGACCCTGTGTGGAGCTAATGGTATACAGGCTGGGAAAACGAATGACTCACTACGAGCCACATCGGCAACTCGCCCCTAACGTTCAGGTGTTTCAGAACAGCTTATTTGCGAGCAAACAGGTAACTTTCTCATATATCTTTGCACTTTAAGATGTTATGACTGACTGAAAATAACAAATATTCAAACTTTTTAAAATGACGCATTTAGCCCAGTTTGTCAGTAGGCTTTGAAAAAATAGCTCTAAATACGGAACGGTACATTTTTAAAAGATGTTTATGCAGCATGATCAATAGCCAATGTTTATGTGTATTTTTCTGTACAATGTTGGAATCTGTGTGATAATAGAATTGTTTCCTAGTTTATAGTATTACATAATCAATTCATTTAATTTAGGTCATCGCAGTGTGTACAAGAAGTCGTCAGATGAGCAAAATGTGGCCGAGATGATTTTATTACTTCTGTATAAATGTTTTAGAAACGTATTTTAAACTATTTTGTTTCTCTTTCATCACGTACATGTACAAGCTAGATAACACAAGTAACATAGTTAGAATAGTTTACGATAGGTTCAACCAAGCACTTACATAACTATTAACTCCTCAACAGCCAGATTCAATCTAATGCCAAGCGCACTGCATTGTCTGCCTTTTTTCCTATCTCTGCATAATGTAAGTCATGTTGCCCACAGTTAAACTTTCTTTGATCAAGAAGTGGTCAGATGATAGTGTTACAAGTCAGAGGTCCAATACATTGTTCAGCAAATAGTTTGGCTTTTTGTGGACCGAGTGGCTGAGGACTTCACCTCTGCTTATATATATAAGGTCAGTTTCTGTTTTGTCTTCATATTTATGTATATATAGATATGTCGGTGTATAGTTGTATAAGAATTAAATGCATTAAGTTAATGCATTGATAAGAGATATTTCTCTGCTGAACCAACATATTAACTTGCAATTTATGGTGTGTTATTGAAATTTTTTACTTACCTTACCACAGGTCTATAGCATATTACCTCAAGCTTCGCTTAACAGGAGATGGATTGCATTCACAATCACGACGTCAGGATACGGAAGTATCTGGATCTCCCCACTGCGCATGCGCGCCGATTCCTCGAAAACTTCACTTTTACTTCAAGCATCGTCTGAGACAGACGGTTGTGGATTGCTAAGATTTTTTCTTGATCGAATAAAGTCCTAACTTTTTCGATACTTGCTTTTTTTTCCAAGAGTTGTGGTATGTATTCTTTCTATCATTGTGTCCATTTTACATGCAATTGTAAATTTATACACGTGCGGACTACCTTGCGTGACACATTTTTTCGTGCATTTACCTCCGATTTAACAGAGAATAACGAATCTAGATTGGCGCACTTGTCATCGCTTTTTGTGTGGCAGGGTAAAGTCCTGCATGACTTATTGGGTCATATTAGGACTGTGTTGCTGGCTTGTGGCAGGAGGAGTTTCAGGAGGAGTTTAAGAAGAAGCTGATAAGGGCACCTTTCTCTTCCCCAGTGCTCTTCGGGGACGCTATACTGGAGGTATATAAAGAACACGCCGACCTCAGGAATACGGAGGTCTCGTTGTCGGCTTTTGAGGCGCTATCTTCTGCCTTAACTTATCTCACTACGAACACGAGCCATCCAAAATTCACTTTTACTTCTAGTGTTCGTCTGTTCAGATGTGTTTGTTTCGCTTGGAGTTTTCCTATCTGTGTTGAATAAAGTTGTCTCTCAACATGTAGGTGTGTGTTGTTTCCCTAGGTGTGTGGTTAGTTAAATTGGATTTAACTTCACTTACCTTGCTACCTCGTGCTGTAAATGTTTTTTTTTCTCTCACTTCGGTGTGGGTTTTCCTGCGTTGTTTGTGAAGGTGTCATGGCAGGCTTGGAGGTTTTTATTCCGTTGGGGATGCTTCCTCCATCTGTTCTGCCATTTCGTATGGTAATTTCTCCTTGTTTTGCCTTCTTTTCATGTGTTTTTTTTATCCACGTGGCATGTTTCGCAGGTAGCCATGTTGGTTACTGGCCGTCGCTGTCGCGAGCTTACAGGCGTACCCACTTCTTGTTCGGGGTGCGCTCTTGCTGCATATTTTGTGTAGGTGTTTTTCAGTTCTCCCCTCAAGCGTTGATATTTTGTTTCACGCTTCGGTTTATGTTTATCTGTTGCAGTTAACTGTGTATGACTCGGCAGTTTTCTACTATCTGCAAGGGGCAGAAGTCAGCTAAGGATCTCCACCCCTGGTGTCCGGATTGAGCATCACAGGCCTGTTCCCTTGACAGTCGCTGTCAGCATTGTGCAAGTCTTTCAGTGGCGGATTTCAAGACCTTTTTATCCGTTCGTAGGAAAAGGTTTACTCGGCGGCGAAAGAGGAGAATGTCTTCCCCAGCTTCATCCTTAGGTTCCTTACAGGACGACCCGGAGCTACCTACCTCTACAGCGCCAACGCCGACGTCAGGTTTGGAACGCTCGTCAGTGACGCCTGTTCGCTCGTCTCGGACGCCTTCGTCGACTTATCCCGTCCGGACACCTTGGCTCACCCAGAAGTTCAGAGATTTTGCGGTCTCTCCTGACGCCCAGCACTTCAGTAAGAGAACCAGCGCCTACCACATCTGCAGCGCCAGCGCCTTTGCTGATGTCAGCACCTACCTTGATGCCTGAACTTGCTCCAACTTCAACGCCTATGCCTGTGCCAGCGCCGACGCCTACGCCAGCGCTTATGCCCACGTCAACGTCCACGCTAGCTTCGATGGGGACACCCTCACTGGTTCCAGTATCAGCGCCTATACGTACGCCAGCACTTGTTCAGACACCGTCTCCTGTGCCTTCGCCGACGCCTATATCGGATCCCCAGGATCTCGCACACACTGTCCAGGGAGGAGGTGTTACAACGACAGCTGGACGAGGAGCTCGCTCGGCGCTTGGAAGCGGAGCGCTCAAGACGCAGATCGCGGTCCAGATCTCCGAGAGGTCGGCGTTCCCGTTCCCCACACTGGCGCTCGCGCTCGTGCTCACGCTCTCCTAGACGTTCCGTGGAGGATTCTCGTTCCAATAGGAGTAGGCGGCGTTTCCGATCGTGATCTAGATCTCCTCGGCGCTCTTCCAGAACCCGGCGTTCACCGGAGGCTCCTTGAGTTTCTCTGAAAGTTTCTTCTATTCGGACTCCATCTACTTCTTCCACCCACCGGCGGGAATCGACTTTAGTCTCCTGTGAGGATTTGGAGGAGCAACACTTCTGCCCTGATTATGAGGAAGAGGCAGGAGTATGCGATGATGATGGCACCTATCTACCACTATCGGCAGTGTTTGAATGGATCGCTGATAGGCTGCCTGACTGTCCTTCTCCGTCAGTGGACTCCAATAACCCGTCGTCCATCCATTTGTCTCCTGAACTACTCATTCCACTCCATCCTGTGGTGGCAGATGCAGTGTCTCTCCTGGACGAGGATTTTACCAAGCTTTTACTGAATCCTACGATCAAGGCGTCCACGTCAAGGACATCGGAATATAAGATCCACAGCCTAGCTATAGACTTCAAGGATAATGCTGCTGCTCAGGACGACTCTCTCAAGCGCCTGTTGGATTCTACACTCTCGGCGTATAAAGTGCAGGACTCTAAGTTGGCAGCCATTGACACAGAACTCAAACGCATGGTCAAACCTATTTCTGCTTTAACCTCGGCTACCTCAGCGGCTGCAGTAGATTTATCAGAGGACAATGCCTCCAGGGTGGACCACCTCACAACGATTTTCCAGTGGCAAGGCAGGATTCTTCATGACCTTCTTGGTCATTTACGTGCAGCTTTGGCCATGACTACATCTGTTCGCCACTCCGGCTTCTTGGCAATTCCTGCAATTGGCAGGAGGAGTTTAAACGCCAATTGCTTCATGCACCCTTCACCTCCAAGTTTCTTTTCGCCGATCAGATCCCGGATGTTTACTAGTCACACACGGAGTTAACCAACACCGAAGTTGCGTTGTCTACCTTTGAGGCGCTGGGTTCTGCCTTTCGTGGCAGAACCAGTGGCAGAACCAGAGGGAGCGGCAAGAAACGTTATATTCCTAGGAGGGAATCCATCCGTTCCTCCTTTGGGAGGGGGCGCGGCCGCGCCAAGGAGAATGACATTCAGCGGAAGCCCCAGGAGCGCAGCCGGGACGACCCTCCACATTTCCGGATGGCGTCACTAGAGCAGATTCGAGTCAAATTGTCACCCGGGGCTTGGCTAGCCAGTCTGGATTTACAGGATGCATACCTGCATGTTCCCATATGCATTACCAGTGGAGGGTGCTTCCGTTTGGAATTTCTACGGCCCCGTGGCTTTTCACACGGATCACGCTGCCGGTTACCAGGTTTCTACATCTCAGGGGAGTGGACTTCGATCCGTTCATAGATGACTGTCTTCTCAACCACTGCAGTCCTCAACTGCTATGCAAACAGTTGGACTTCTCCACCTGCCTGTCACATCAACTGGGTTGGATTGTCAACACTGACAAGTCACATCTGGAGCCAACGCAAGAGCTGACCTTCATCGGGGGATTGTTTCTAACGAAGGACGATCTTGTCAGGGTCCCTCCAGAAGGGTGGCGGAAGATACTGGTGTTTGCGGATCGAGGTCTCTCTCAACCCATGACCCTCAGAGAGTGGCAGTCTCTGTTGGGTCTTTTGACGTCGGTGCAAGATCTTACTCTCTTAGGATGCCTTATGCTGCTGCTGTTACAGAGGTTTCTGTTACCATTCATCCAGATGAACGATCTCAAGTCACAGTTCCTTCTAACTCCACATCTACATCAGTATCTTCGGTGGTGAATGGTAGAATCGAATGTCTGCACCGGCGTCTGTTTGAAAGACTTCAGTCACGACCATGAGTTGTTCGTGGACGCATCCCTGCTAGGGTGGGGCGCCCACCTGGCCGGCCGGACGACCTCAGGGCTGTGGTCCGACGTCAAAAAGTTGTGGCACATCAACAACTGCAAGCTGTTATTCTAGCAGTACGCCACTGGCTACTGATCCTGTCCAATACCAAGCTCCTGGTGGCGTCGGACAATTGCACAGTCGTTTGGGTTATCCGGAACCAGGGCACGACCAGGTCCAAGCAACTCCTAGACCATATGTTCTTTTTAGCAGACCTTTTAGACAGCAACGGGATCACAGTCGCGGTACGGCATATGGCCAGCTGCAAGAATATACTGGCAGATGCGTTGTCGCGTCCAGGCAGACCTTCTCCGACGGAATGGATGCTTCATCCAGACGCGTTTCGTCAGATTTGCCTTCTCCACGGGAGACCCCTGGTGGACCTCTTCCCCACGAGCTTCAACCACCAGTTGCCAACTTACGTGTCTCCCATACCGGATCCGCAGGCTTGGGCAGTCGACGCACTATCCCTGTTGTGGGAAGCTCTAGACGCGTACGGTTTTCCACCACCTGTTCTTCTCCCGGAAGTGATCGGCAAGATCAAGCAGACACAGAACCTGAGACTGCTTTTGGTCGCGCCTTGGTGGCCAGCCAGACCGTGGTTCCCCGATCTGCGGCGCCTCATCAGCAGAGATCCGTTTCAGCTACCAGACTGGCCACACCTTCTTCGTCATCCTCACAGTCAACAACTCCATCCAGATCCGCTGAGATTCCATCTGCACGGCTGGGCCATTTACAGAAGGCATTAAGGGTGAAAGGCCATTCCTCGCGTGTGGCGAATGCCATAGCCCAAGCTCATCGGGTATCCACCAGATCCCTATATGATGACAAGTGGCGCTCATTTGAAAACTTTTGTGCTCAGAGATCACAGGATCCCATGACAGCCTCCCCACAGTTTGTGGCGATCTTTTTTATGTTCCTACGCAATTCCAAGCATCTGAAAAGGAGTACGTTTGGTACCTATTTGTCAGCGCTGAACTCCGTCTTGGCGGTCATAGCGGATCTTCAGATTTCTAAAGTACCAGAGTTGTTGCCCTGCTTAAGGCATTCAAGTTGGAGGACCAGAAGGTCAAGTTCCGCCCTCCAGCTTGGGATCTAAATGTCGTTTTACAACACTTGAGAGGACCCCCATATGAGCCCCTAGAGGATGCCTCTTTCGAACTGTTGTCTAGGAAGACGGTTTTCGTACTAGCCCTAGCTACGGCAGCTAGAGTTAGTGAGATTCATGCCCTGGATGTCGCACAAGTGCGCTTTGAACAAGCGAGGCATGGTCGAGTCCACTTGGGTTTACTGTGGGACTTCATTGCCAAGAATCAGCTTCCCGGTCAACCGGACAGACGGTTTTCCATCCCGCCTTTATCGACTTTCCTGGGACGACATGATACTGAGGAGGAGTTCCTGTGTCCAGTCAGGGCCCTTAGATGTTATATCCAGAGGTCTGACTCGAAGAGACGTTCCCGGGAAAGGCTGTTTATCCCCTTTTCTTCATCTTGCAAGGGGAAAGTAAACAGAAACACGATTCCCTTGTGGCTTCGTTCGACTATCCTGGCAGCGTATGATGCCAAGAAACTTCCCCATCCGACGGCGAACAGCCCCCTTGAAATTAGAGCTCTGGCGTCCACTATGGTCCTCCACAGGAACTGTACGGTGCCACAGATTATGTCACACTACCTGAGGGACTTGGCGGTCGAGGACATGGAGGGGCTACAGTCTTTTGGCCCGTTGGTGGTTGCACAGCAACTCACCCGGCCTTCCGCCCATTAGGTAATTATGTTGTTCTTACCATTGGTCTTAGGATTAACCTCACCTTCTGGGTGCGTCGGTTTCTCTTTGGAGTTCCCTTGGGCTATCCTTTGTCTTGTTTCCAGGTTTGCTCTGTGACGTTTGGCATTGGTCGCCCGGGTCTCCTGTGCATGTGCTTTGTCTGCTAAAGAGTTGAAGGTCCTCCGGAGTCCACACCACCTTCCTTTCTGTCAAAGCCATATGCATAAGACCTATGGTAAGGTAAGTTAAGAGTTTATTAAAATCTAAATTTTTAGATATTTAAATACTTACCTTACCATAGGGCGGTGACTCCCTCCCAACGCTGGATGCTCCTCCCCACTTTGGACTCTTCGGACCTTTTTTCCTGCCGCCAGTAAAAGTGAATTTTGAATGGTTCGCGTTCGCGCGAGTTGGGAGATCACGTCACTTCCGTGACTACATCCATAGATACACGAGGTAGCCATTCAGGGAATGGCGAATCAACGTCTGTCTGATCTCTACTAGCGAGGCTTGAGGTAATATGCATAAGACCTATGGTAAGGTAAGTATTTGAATATCTAAAATATTTAGATTTTAATAATTCTTTGACAATCAACTTCAACTGAAATAAAGAGAGTTATTCATGAGAGATTTCACAAGAAACGGTATTCACAAAGTCTTCCTAGAGTTAGGATGCCCTAACTTGGTTCTGTCTATGCATTTGAATTGAAGCTATGACTAAACATCACTTATACTCAAGGTGTACAAATACATACATTATTTATCGTTATCTTTATTAATGAATGCCCATCATTAAAACTACTCATTTACATTCAATTACCGTACATTGACCTTTTTGACAACAGTGCACATTTCTCTCCCGCGAAAATAAATTTCAACCAATCAGGGGCGCGAGTCTCCGTGAATTAATGTGAGGTATACCTGTGAGGGCCGCTGTAGAATTCATGCACATTTCCGGGGAAATTGTTTTGTTTACAGGTTTGTCCAAACCCGAAATTGTGTCTTTTAACAATTGTTGTGAAAAAAGCAGCTTCCGAACTACAACTTGTTTCCACATACGATTTTGTCAAACTCTCTTGTCATAACTGTTACATAAGTCGTTATGCTACAAGCTTTATCATGCAAAAACCTTTCAGTCACGATTCAGATAATATGTAACTGCGAGCGGGAAGTGGTTTTGATATTCTGACCTGATGAAAACAAACCATGATCTGATTTATTGTCGAACTGACTTTAGCCTGTGACGTCACGATTTTAAGAAATGGCGCCGTCCTATCGCGAACATGCACTATTCTAAAAATAGATGGTATTCGGGTTTGTTTTCACCGAGTTAAAAAATCAAAACTGCTTGCTACTATTAGTAAAACATGTATGTGACTGACGGGCAAAAGGATTTTTTTATCATAACAATAACACTCTTGAAATATGTACGTAACAATTTTACTCTTGGAAGCGAGATGGGTATCAATATAATAGTACTTACGGTACAACATTATAGTCACTTCGACCACGACCTGGCTTCCGAGGGAGTAATCATTATTTTATAACTCCCAATTGTGAGACTCCCAGTTGTGACACCGTGGAGAAGGTAATTAACAAGCAAATACAACTTACTCCCCTATGTGTAAGAATAAATTAACCCTCGCTAATTAGGGATCGGTTATGTGACTGGATCTTTTGAACATAACAGGACGGGCATTTTATTCTCACAACATTGTCACATATAGTGACCATACAGCACATTGATTACGCATTGATACACATGTGTACATACAATGAACAAAGGCAAGTTTTGATAACTTTGAGCGTTAAGTGGTGAATAATTACATTTCATTCAATAAACGTTTTCTTCAATATAAGGATGTCTACAGAAATAATGGGAAAGACGTTGATGATTTAGTGCATTTAGACAGTATAAAAAATGTTCATCACAGACACATGATATAAAATTGGCAGTTTCTGTTACATTTTCAATACCGTACCAAAGTCTTGTTTCAATGAGAAACCTATAGTTTGAAGTTCTAAATTTACTAAACCAGCATCTATAGTAATAAAATAAAGGTAACAAAAGGGTTCTTAAAATAGTGACTGCTTATATATTATACAGAAACAACCTTTCGATGAGTCAACATAAGAGCGTCACCATAACTGCTTAAATTGATCAATGAGAACGAATTCTACATTGTCTTTAAAACAAACAATGCCGTTTAGGTGAGCGAAATATAACACAGCCTAGTATCCTATGGGATACGCTTGATACTTGATAACAATGGAAAATTAAAATCAGCATTTGAAGAACACAAATTTGACATAACATTACAAAATATTGTATTAAACTTACCATTACAACATAAGAGTTTAGCCCCGTTTGATATACTTCTAAGTGATACAGATGGGGTATGTACTTAATGCACCGTACATCATAAAATCTGGAGTTGATTGCTTAAAAATTTTCGAACAGGGTACAGAACTGGGTACAGAACCTCTGGGTGAAACTGTGATAGACAAAATATTTAACCTACTCACGTAAATGTCTCTAAAAATATACATTTAGTGTAGGTAACTTCATGATTATTTGAAAGATAAATTTATTTACACGCTTACATTTATATGTTAAAAATGTACCAATAACTGTTTTAACTGTAATTAATATAAATGAATTGACCTTTGACTGTTCTCTTTGATCTCCATTACATGGCAGGTCTTCTACAAGTACCTGTGTCAACCGGGCTGACCCATATACTTAACAATCTATTTCATAAATTCCGTATCTCTCGGTGTTCTTTACTGAAAACGATAAAAGCTCTTTAACGAACAATGTCTTCTGTGTTAATTAACTCATTAATGAACTATGCCTTCTGTGGGTACTCTTCAGCAACTGGGCTGTTCCTACTTTTATTGTATGGATGTACACTGAACCATAAATTTATGTGTCTCAGAACTGGGAGTTCTCACAAATGGGAGGACACCCTTCTGGCTCGCTGCAGTGCTCTGGTGACGGATTTACATAGCCTGCTTGTGGTATCGTTGGCGGACGGGAGAAGCAGACGACCCTTTACAACATTCAATCGCTCTGTATAAGTAACCACAAGGGGTTTTTTTTGTAGAATGAATTTGACGTTCCGCTTAAATCTAATCTCAAGTCTTGCATATGTAATAGTTGAGTGAATACGAAAGACCAAAGTTTATTCCTTCTTTAAGTTAAGACATCCCAGCACTAGTATGGCTTTGTGAATAGACATTTGGACCAGAAACATTCGTATCTCCGGTAGTAGGTCTTACTTTCGAAAGTAAAACCTGGTAGGAGGTCCTACTTTAAGAGGTAAGACCTGCTACTGGGCTTACTTTTGAAAAGCCAAACCTCCATCTAAGCAAGAGGTCAGTACATTAAAATCGGGTACCTCCAGGATAATGGTTCATGTGACTCAAACCAGATGATAAGCACAACCTATTCTTCCACCATTGTTAGGGGCTAAGTTGTTAAGGGGTTTGCTCATCAGTGACCGCTGGGTTTTATTCCCCACAAGGATACAATGTGTGAAGACCTTTGGCTGCAAGATGTCCCCACAATGTAACTAGGCCAGGTCACACTTTGGCGAACAAGAAACAAACACGAAGAGGAGATTCATTGTAGAAGGTGATGCTTCATGTTTGTAAGAACACACTATGTGGCATACTTTATTTGAATCGATATGGAAAGTTAATGTGTACATTATATCAGTATGCAGAGGGCCCTTCTTCTAAAAGACCAATGGCGATATAGTGCATAATTTACTAAGATAGTATTACCAGTTGACTTTGGATAAATAAAACAAATATGTTTGATATGGAACACCCAGCGGTGTTGTGTGTATCCAACAACATGAATTCTCTATGAGGATGTTGATATCATCAATAGACTACTAAAAGCTGGATAGATTACATACACTTAATATGGAACATTGAGCAGCGCTGTATGAACTTCAAGCGACTGGAACCTTAAATTGAGATGCTATTAGGCACGACAAGTAGCTGAATGCTACAAACAATTACAATGACATGGTATATGGGACAGTCACTATTGCTGTCAGTATCGGACAACACATTCATGAAAGTCTTCCTACAAACAGTAAAGTCAACGCCAACAACATAGAACACCTGGCTGCAGACGCACTTGACATAGGAACAGCGAACAGTCTGACTGGTGTTCCGCTGCCATTCTCCAGCTTCAAGGCGCCAATGTATACCTTCGTTCCCGTTGCTGGCATACTGTTTACATTTGCGACATTCTCCAGGATTATGATCCCATGATCACACAGCAACATCACATGCGTCTCGAACAAACTGGATTGACCGTAGTCAGGAGATGGAGTATCACCCCCAACCGCGTGCACTTTCCGGTTGCTCGTCAGCCATTTTGTCGCATTGGGACTCACACCAGGAAAGTGGAAAGTGGAAGGATTCATGACATCATCGGTATTAAAGATCAGCTTTCTATCGGGCCAAAACTTATCCCAGCCAAAGTTGAAAAGTACGATAGCTCCGTCTGGAATAGTGCCATGTTCTTCCTCCCAATCTCTGAAAGTCTGTTCAGTGGCCTGGAAATCACGATTGGCTTCTGACTGTTTTCTGACGTCGATGACAACCCCGGGTCCTGACAGCCGATCCATGTCCAGCTCGTGCATACGTTTCCCGTCTGCACAAAAGTGTCTTGGAGCATCCATGTGAGTCCCACTGTGCTCAGCTGTGTGGAAGTAATTGGCTTCTATACTGTAGAACAAGAAAACAAAGGACATCAGGACCTTTAATAAGTAACCTTTTTGAAACAGATCTTAGTTCTAAATCAAATTAGGGCCTGGGTTAGAGAGTGTGAGCTTATCATGTTCAACGCTGCACTAACCAATAGCCCGAATTCACCACGGATACACTCAGTCAGTCTGATCCAAGTCCACGTCTGATAACATGGACCTCGCTGTACAAATTAACATCTTCTGACAATCACGAATATTTTATACCAGTATAATTTGATATTCAGGGCGGCAGTTTATGCTTGAATGCATCAAAAACTCCACCGATACTTAAATGTCATCTCCAATACTACGAAGTTTCTTTTGCCTGTGACTATATGTAGTGGGTCTCACTGTCACAAAACAGTGTTATTGGCCTGCATTAGTTTCTTCTACCAGTATGCTGACACCTAGTTCACTACTTACGAAGCCGCACCAAGCGTTGCCCGGAAGGCGTTGGTAAAGTTAAACGGTGGATTTCCCGGCCAGTAGATCGTCTTCTTTCCGAATGTGTGACTGAGGTCAATCACCTCATCCTCAGCGAGACAGAGGCAGAGGTAAGTGCTTAGAATGACACAGAAGGTTTTCATGTTTACACCAACACAAGTTGAAACCTGAAGCAGCAAGAAGTAGAAGATACATTTTTATCTTACCTCACACATAAATGTCGTTTTCTGATTGAAAATAATAGAAGAGCGCTTAACCAATGTACCCCGCTGCCAATGGCAACTCATTCGGTACTTCGTGGTAATATATCTGTAACATTGAATCAGGCATGATGCACGGAAATTACTGATGTTTTGCGAAAGAAAATCGATGGAAGGGAGATACTCTAAATCTGTTCTTCTTGTGTCGTCCGCAAAATTTAGCGATGGCTACGAAAACATTTGCCTCGTATTCCAATAAATATATTTTAACGAAACGTTCAAACGCCACCCTTGTGAATATTTAGAATGGGGTATTACACGGCGACGACTTTATTAAGACAATACCCACAGGAAAACCAGCAAGATGCAATCAAGATTCGAATCGTTTGTTGCACACAGGCTGGCTGAAGTGTACAATCTGATACTCAAGCTTCAAACAGTTCAAAATTAATATTGAGGTGTTCGGTAAGATAAATACGTTGTTCACTGGTCGATCGGGGCCTTTGGGTTGATGTACGCTCGACTTTTGTCTACGCTCATCTTGTCCTTTGGGCTCAGGGAACATTTATAAACAGACATCGAAGCTGCATCAGCCCATGTCGTCACCACTGAACAATTTATGATGTACAAACCAGACCCAAACTTTTCCTGATAACTACGTGGGGATGTCAAAAAGGGGTGAGCCTTACCACGACAATGATATAAATGCAGCTGTTTTTATGTTTTATTTTTCTACATAATATCTGTCAACCTCAAGCAAATATCCAAGGCACAATATCAAGACCCCAGCTTGTCCCCCATGCATTAAGTCAGTTTACTCCCGAATAGAGGAGCCCAGCTGGCCCACACTCACTTAGCGGGTTGAGTAATTGATATCAGCCCTGGTCAGTGACATACCATTGTCCCTGGGTGCTGGCCGCTAAAGATAACATGGATGAAAAGACCAAGGCCTTACAGGCATTGGCCACAGCGATAATGAACAAAGCAGTCAAGTTAAGATAAAATCTGCAATGCACAATGCACATTCTGTCCAGTTGCTTCGCATGTCCAATAAAGATAATTAGGGGCCATCATTACTGATGACCCATCACTGACCAGGAACTAAGAGGGAACAACTAGAACAAAGACCATGACTGACCAACCCTGGGTATATATTACGGCTCAGACAATAGGGCCGAGAGCAGAGAGAGAGAGAGATCGAAGCTGTAGAGACGTGCTAGTCTACGCCTGTGTGTAAGAATAAAGAGTTGTGGACCCGAGTCAGACTTGTGTTGTTCATGCACTGGACATCCACTGGAGAGGCACAGCACCACCATCCCTAGGTGCAACCATCTAACTCTCCGTGCGATACTGGTGGAGACAGATCTCTGTGCCTCTTCACGCCAAGCAGACAAGACCCAACCAAGAGGTTAGTGATGAATTTTATACTTTGTCTGGGGTCCACAACGCCAAATCTATTATCTACATTTGAGCAAAATCAAGACTGTTCGTCGTTGCTCACCATCACCTCATCAATATTCTCATCGCCTCCCAAGTACCTTTTGTGCCTCATGAAAACTACAGCCCCAGGGCACATCTCAGTTGCCCATCTATGTGGCCTCACCATGTGGAAATTCTACATTGCCTTCATATTATATTTTCACTTGTGCTGTGACTGCCATCTTACTGTATCTTCGTGTCAGTGCGTGAATTTGAATGACTATGTACCTTCAGACGTCAGGCGGAATTGCGTGCAGGAATAGAGTTGAGTACCCGAGACAGACTTGTGTTCTACATGCAGTGGACATCCACTGGAGAGACACAGCACCACCGTTTCTGAGTGCGATACAAATTCTGTTTTGACTTTATATCTTGGTATATCTTGAAAGGAATTATTGTTTTTCTCATCTGAACACATTTCACAAAGTTACGAACATAACATTAACAAATGAAATAGCCATGGAACTGAGCTATCGTGCAGCCATTAGATCCCTCACATATGACACTATCCATAAATACATCAACGTTTTTCGACCCGAGGGAAATGAAATGTCACCACAGCTCTGCTTATATCATCTCAACCATGTTCACAAAATCATAACTGAAAAAATCAGAAATCATAAACATGGCATTTATTCATTCACAAATGCACCCTTTGCATTGTCAGCTGCACCTGCACAAACACACCCTTCATCACAAACAGAACTTCAAGAAATAAATGAATGTCTCAACACTGAAATGAAAGAGTTACAACAAGAATCCATTCAGCTTCAACAAAACTTGGATGCTTTTTGATCATGGGCCAATGAAATCCCGCAAGGAAACCTTCAACAATCCTTAACAATTATCGCCCTCAATAATAGGCTCCAAAATCATTAACCATCAATATCTGTCTTGTCAAGACAAAATGCAGGCTGTCTAATAAAGAAAATCAAATTAAGTCATGGAATACAAAAAGAACATTGAAAAAAGGAAGAACAAATAGATCAGCTGCTCCTTCAATTACAAAAAGATATTTCTGAAAAAGCATCTTTAAAAACAGCTTTAAAGAATGAACAGAACAGTAACAACTGTATCCAAAAACAACAGGATGAAATTGACTCTCTGCAAAAGAAAGTGAAAAAATGGAACACAGTTGTGCTTGTAAAAATGAAACCATATCAAATGAACAACAAAGCAAACACATTTTGGAAATAAAAATGAAACACCAAGTAAAAACAATCGCTCACCTCATAAATGAAGTGGACAGTGCTCTCAAGGAGACCTACAGTCAATTTCCTCAATGAAGGTGTCTACACTGATAACTTAAGAGCAGTTATCATGCACCTTGGAGCAATGGTGTCAGCTCACACCACATGACTGATACAATTAATACAATTCTTGAAGGCCTGGCCACTATAAAAGCTCCTAAACTCCCTTGTCATGCAACAATCTGCACTATTCTTCACGAAGCAAACCTTGTAGGAAAAAAATGTATGTTGCTGATGCGTTGCAGTAGCATCCAAATAGTTGTCTCCATGTTGATGGCACGACTGACCACCAGCGTAATTTCTATGGGTATCAAGTGTCCACAACTTCCCTGCCCACCATGGCCATGTGCATGGTAGAAACTGTATGTGGTGACACAACAACACAAATTAACCAGCTGTGCACTGTCTGGAGGATTTTGCCAAACTTAGATCATCAAAGAATGAAGATTCTGAAGAATTATGTGGCAAAATGTTGGTCCGTTTAAAATATCATGACGGACCAACATATTGTTAATAAAGTCTTCAAAACCAGATTGGAAGAAATGCGCCACACTGTATTATCCAAATCCGAAGACATATGGAGCAAATTAAGTGACATAGAAAAAGCCATCACGTGAACCGGTGGTTTTATCACCTCCATGTGCTATTGGGTTTAGCTAATTCAGCATCTCTTACCATTTCTCAATATGAAAATATTATAACTGACAATGGCAATTTGTACACGCTAAGAAGATCTTCTGGCAGTGAGAGGAAAGTTGAATGTAGCCGTGCTGAGGACGTCATTAGGTCTGCGTGCAATCTGGTGAATACCTTAGGCGATCCTGCAGCAGGACTCTGCAGGTTATACAGCATTCATGAAATCCATAAATCAACACATTCATTTCAAACAATTTCAACACAATCGTTTTAACATCATGTTCCATAATGTAGCAGCCACAATTCATCACAAACATCACCTCAAGCAGTTCCAAGCCAGCATCACACACGAAAATCAAGTCATTAAATCTGTTAAAGAAGATCTATCCAATGACATTCTCCCCTCTGAAGTTCTTGCTCTTGCTCTTTTTCATGTTCACATCTCTCACCCATTTTACACTCTGATTTTAAGTAGAAAAAACAGCAAATCACATCCTTGATCTCAATGCATACTTTGTACAAATGCACAATTATCTCCAGCAACAACCGGATCAGTCGTTCCTGCTGGCATCTGCAGCAAACCGTCCCTACGTTGATCTGACCTTGGAATGTCTTGGACTTATGGCAACTTATTGTCTAATTGATTTTACTCGTCTTGTTGGTAATCAGTTGCCATCAGGATGTCATGCAGATGATAATCCTCAACTCAGAACTGAGTCATCATCTGTGCCAAAATCAAACAGTATTCGAGAAAGTTTGCTTTTCTCAAACATCCTCGTCGTTTTAAACCCAATGCGAGCACTCCCCACCTGGAAGCCAACATCCTCTGGGCCTACAACAAGTCATATGCTTGGCTGCAATCCCTGTCTCCTGAAGATCGCCACCTCAGGCTGAAACAAGCCCGCCCGCAAATGAAGGATTTCAAAGTTATCTGGCATCAACGTCTCCAAAACCTTCATAAGCAGAGGTTGGAACGTCTTCAAAAGAAGAAGGAAGCTGAGACAGAACGAGAACATCGCAATGCAGTCAAGTGCTTGGGAGCCACACAGTCGGTCGCCACTTAAGGATGCCACTGTAGTACACCAGAGGATGTGGATTATGTTCTCATTGGGAAAAACGAAAACGAACAAGTTGCATATCCGTCATCACAAATCATCTTTTACAGAGACATCGTCAAGCCAAAATGTGTGCTAAGGAAGACATTTTTTTCTGAAAAAAGTACCTTTTGATTCAGTCAGTCTCAAACTGAAATTAAAACAAATTATTGACGTCCACCATCTAAACAGCCAGTCAGGACCCAAACCACCATCGTTGTGTGTTGTTTTGTCACCACAAACTCGCGAACGTAGCATAACTGTTACTAAGCGATTTATTCTCAGCACCTTTGACAAGTCTAATAAAGTTGACGGTGCGAACAAGAGCATAAAAGTAATATCAGAAATGCCAAACCCTGTTGGTAGAAAACTTCACTCACAGGTTCAAATGCATTTCTGGTAAATGTTAAAAGTGGTACAGAGGTACTGTACTCCAGGCCAGTGCTCAAGGTACAAAACCACCCTGTGCAGATGATGATTCTGGTGCAAGGAAATACCAGCTCTATGACATTAAATATGATGGGTATGAAGATATCAGCTCCATTCGTATTGAAAAGGACTGGCACCAGGGAGATGTGGTATTTGATTCCCAATAGGTAACACTCTAATGCCAAAGAGTGCACCTTGCAACATTCTCTTCTTGTGTGATGTTGGTCACATAGAGCAGAGTGTTTGCAGTGGTTTTCATCCCCCCAACCGACCCTCCTCTAACTGAAAAATCTTATCATTTCACATATGCTATGTCTGTGAATGGTACATTTGCTTGGGCACATATTTTTGGTGAAGGATATTATGTTGCTAACTGTACATATTCACCTTAATGGTTTCTTATGCAAGGCTGGGCGCAGAACACTTGCATTATTTCAAATGTAACGCAGAGAGCTGCCAAAGCTTATACACAAACATGGGAAATATGCAACTATATATATATGTATGGAGTGGCACATGTTATATAACCAAATGATTGGCATACGTACCCCAGGCACTTCTGTTCCCGAGCAAGTGATGAGTACTTTCAAGGACATTTGTAGATTTGTAGATTGCAGTTTAATGCTGACTTGCTGAAAACCGGAGGCAAACGCCGTAATAGAAGGGCAAGTCAGCATTTAACTGGATCACGTGGTCGACAGAAGATCATGTGGCACCGTCTGTATGACGGTTTACATTCAGGTGAGCTCCTGTCACAGCAGTGGTTAAGACGGCTTCACCTGGATGTAATTGACGAGTGCTACAGAGACCCACGGCAGTTACTTATCAGTGTAGAACCCCTGGATGAGCTGCAGATATCCCCCTCAGAAGATAACCCCTCTGAAGTGTCCCCGTCATTAAGACTTCAAAGCGAACCCCGATCACTTTATAATCTTGCTTATGATTCACCTACATCAGTATTGTCTTCATCACATCATTGAATATGTATATACATGACAAATACCCCTCTGGACCGTTGTGATAAGGGTGTTCAAGGCGAACCTCGATTACTTTATCATCCTGTTTACATTTTCCATTCATCCTACTCCTCTTCACCAATTCCTTTCAGTTATTTGTAAAATATTATATGCTCCTTAGATTTGTTGTGATAAGGGTGTTCAAGGCGAACCCCGATCACCATAATTTGACTATTTTGTACCTACATCTGGATCATGTTACAACTTTGAAGTGTATATAAGGAATGTTGGATACTTGTTTTGACAGTCTTCAATAACAATAACACTATTACTACAAACAAAATTTAAAAATAATGGTTATGTATTGTGCTGTTTTGGAAGTGTACCTTCACAAATATACTGTGATTGAAAACGTGGATACGCAATACCTGAATTCAAATTGTCATACTGTAACTTGCTACCCCTGACTCATAGGGACACAATTATGTCATTCCCTGCTGTGTAATTATATATTCAATATTAGGGTATCTGTATATGCCACCAAACTCCGTATATTTTATAGATGTTCATAACATGGTATTTATCAATAATGAAGTATGCAGAGATGTGTCTGCCATGCTGTGATGGTTCACATGTCCAGTGTGATATGGTTCATCCAGAAACAAAACTCCAGACTGATTCTTGAAACAAATTTCTATGAATGTACATGCTGTGTAAATATGTGGAGAGCAATATCGTGCTGAAAGTTTGGGTTCGATCCCTGGTGGAGGCACCTCGGTTCGGGTCAGGAGCTGGGCACATTTGCATTGTATCCATGGACAAGATAGTAAATTCTATATCATCTCACTTCAGCCAGGTGTAATACCTGTACCCATGGGGATGTGGTGGCAATGTGCTTGGTTACTTCATCGTGCTTAACATGGATGTATGCTCCCTGGGGACTAAACAAGTGTGGGAAAATATTGGCTATAAATATGAATGGGGGATAATGTACACAACACTCTGAACTAGCAATCTGCCAGGATGAGCACCACAAATAGATTATTTTTGGATTTTCATGACTAAACTGTTACTGTTATACAATAAAAGTTACCATAAAAACAGCATTTACTTTGAAGGATGAGTGGATTAAAACACTGACCCACTGGAAATAGAACCCATACTCATTCAAACTCATTAACATTTGTTGAATTATATGGCAATGTTATCCCAAGAAAATGTATACATTTACAAGATATATGCAAGATTAGATGAATAAAGAATTTCCAAAAGGAAGTTATCCCTTAGATTATACATGCTGAAGTCATTGTGTATTCCTTTATGACTTTTATACAACTCTGAAACATACGAAGTACATATATTTCATTTTAATTATGAAAATTGGTATACATGTTCATATTAGCATGTTTTAGGTTATGATTTTGCACTTTGGGACTATTGCTTTGGTGAGAGGTGACACAAATGTCTGGGAAATGGGCATTTCACTGTTTTGAATGTACATTATCTTCTTTGACAACATATGTAAAACTGTCATAAAACTGAAAAGTCATGAGAAACGGCTTACTTTCTAAAACAACGCAGTAAATTTTGAATTCATTTCGGGTACAGAAGTAATAGGCACAAGTGAAATAAGTTGTGACGAAATTATGGGGATGTAACTCTAAATACTATTCTTCTGTGTAATAATGACCAGGTCGTTTATGAATAGTTGTCAGCAAATATCATACACATGAGTAGCAGACGGCCCTGAGCTCCTTACAGTGGCGGACTATGTGTATGTTTGGGCAGCTTACAGTGTTTTTCATTATTGGTAAAACAATACTTTTATGACAAACAAGCTAATTTCTTTTGCATTGTGGGAGGCATTGCTTACCAGTGGAAATATAAATTGGATTAATTCAGTATTTCATTAGGATCCCTAACGTCCTGCAGCACGAGGTGAACTCCCGACATGACTATACATCTGTTGGTGCATGGAGATATATGACCGTTTAATATGGATTCACAGTGACATGTTTTTGACACACTAAACTAACAGGCAAAATGAACAGTACCCAGGGGCAATCCTGGTATTGAAAAGGAATGTGAATTTTAATAACAGTTGTATGGGAAACATGTAACGAATCTGCCCCTTTACTTCATTCGTGGTGTATGGTTAACCTTTTCCTTGTTCCTAGTGTATCAGTGCGCTTTCTTTTCATTAGTATAAAACTGATATTTTGCCTCATCAGTAGTATATAAATGACCTTTCACATCATTACCTTTTACTGTATATGTAGTTTATTACTGCGCGTCTACCTCATCGGTGGTGTATAACTGACATTTTACCATATCTGACAAGTGACTGTATGTCCCATCAATAATCTGTAAATAGGCCTAAAGTATTATCATTGAAATATAACTGACTCTGAAGACATACAACAATGTGTCTACATTACAAACACCGTTTTCCATGATCCATAAAATGCTATTATTCCCTCAGCAAAATCGTTTGCAAAACTATTGTTTTACTTTCTTTGTGATATATGGCTATTTCATATGGTCATTGAAGTCATACTTTTGCGATTTGATTTTAACTGGTTCTTGCTGCCAATAGTCGGAAAATTGGCGATGCACTTAGCCTATTAATTCATTCACTTCACAAGTCAAACCGGGTGTATTCTTTCAACATTCCTGTAACTCTTGCCTCACTTCACCTGAAGTGTCTGTCCATTCCTGTAAATTGTCTGTGGGAGTGAAGAGATACATACATGACAGTGAAGATGACAACGCTGAGAATGGAGTACGCCTGACGGTAATACTTCATCGTCTGTCATATATCATCGGTAAACAGATCTTGTGTCAGGCTTCATCATCTGTCATATTTCATCGGGCAACAGATCTTGTGTCAGACTTTATCATCCGTCATATAACATCGGGCAACAGATCTTGTGTCAGGCTTCATCATCTGTCATATTTCATCGGGCAACAGATCTTGTGTCAGGCTTCATCATCTGTCATATTTCATCGGGCAACAGATCTTGTGTCAGACTTTATCATCCGTCATATAACATCGGGCAACAGATCTTGTGTCAAACTTCATCATCTGTCACATATCATCGGGCAACAGATCTTGTGTCAAACTTCATCATCTGTCACATATCATCGGGCAACAGATCTTGTGTCAAGATCATGAAAACATCTTTAACAATATGATATCACTTGTTAATAAGAGAGAGGATAAACACTTGTAAGGATCATGTTTGTTTGTCACTAAAATACATGTGGTAGAAATCAAGGACAAGTGTGTGAAACGGATTCACAACAAAATTACGATCGTTGATCGGGACTGTGTTAACTGTGTATCGTTTCTGTTAGACAACAAAGTGTTTTGTACTGACACGTTTTGGCGTTCTTCATTTCAGTTCTCAGTTCTTGTACTGAAGCAGGTGAAGCGGATTGTAGTTCCGATGCCACTTCGAATGCATCTCGACTGCATTGGGTCTCAGGGTTTCTTTTCAATATATCCTATATATTTAGATGATTATGACCTTTCTGTAAATTTCAGAGTTGTTAGTACTAAGTACTAAGTAGCAACAAAATATGGGCATGAGCATCACCTTCATCTCGGCGACATTTGGCTGTAATAACCTGTCTACATTTGGAGTTACATTAGTCTCCACAAAAACCTTTGATAAGAAAGGTACGCAATTTGTACTCAGTATGAATGCATCAGTTTTGTTGGACAGAACGGTTGTTTCTATATTAATTTACACATGGACAGAGATATGATATCGTGGTAAAACAGGGGTTTTCGGCTTCTGTGGCTTACGTGTGTTAATGAGAGCTGCAGATCGTATGTATTCCGGTTGCGGTAGTGAGTGCTTCGGACATTTCCTAGTTCAGTCAGTCAGCCAGTCCGTCAGTCAGTCCATCAGCTCGTCTGTTGTGGCTGAATGCCACATGTTTTGGCTATCCAGCTGAGCGTATACTAGGAGCGCTCTGATTGGAGAGGCTGTCAGTATTGCGGGCCAGTCACTGATAGCCCAACTTTCGTCATCCGGGTAGTCACTTGGGCCGGGTAGATAACCGTTGTAGCGCCTGTCAAAAGTGAGTCCGTGACGACTAGTAGCTGTGTGGAGGTGAGAGCTGCCCGCTTTGTACGTTCTGTATCAGAACGAAACCCTTTTCCACCCCACTTATTATGTTTGTTTAACAATAAAGTTGTAATAGTGTGAGGTAGTTAAGTCCAAACAGGGTGAATGGATTCATTTCTGTCGGCGTGGTGACTCCATGCATTCAGTTTCATATATATAACTGTAGAGGTTAGAAGAAGTAGGAAAGGAAAAATAAAAGTCGCATGTAGAATATTGTGTCCGATCATGTTGGGTTTTCGTGGGAGGATTTTATGCACCTTTTTTAACATGGTGCATTGCAAGTATTACATGATTTAGTCGAGTTGGCATGAGAGTAAGACACAGTTCTTAGGTTTCATTTGAGGTTCACCCCCTCTGTTGTAGCAGTTAGATGTTTACTGCAGAATCTAGTCGAGTTAGCATGAGTTGTGGCACAGTTTGTAGCAGTCGTGAGTTGTTTTGTCTCACATGGAGTTGTAGCAGTTAGGTATTTACTGCAGAATCTAGTCGGGTTGGCATCATATACGACATGAAGAATTTGCGATAGGTTGATGCATGTTGCTGTTTTGTAGAATTCAAGTTGGCACCATATTATCCGTGAGACATTGTGGCAGATTGGTCTATTGTCACAGAGTGGAAAGAACCTGGGTCAGTAGTACGAGCTTGGCCATTAGAATTTCCATATAACACCTTTTAAAAAATACACAACGCAAAGTCCATAGATGGCCAGACTCGTCCTATTACAATATGAAACATGATGTGTAGGTACGGTCATAGTTTTGTAAATTTAGTGTTTTATTTCATTTAACATGGTAGCAGCCATATTTTCTGTATGTTCTGAAATGAATGTCTTGTGAGCTAGTGAGTTTGGTTTTACACTGCTTTTAGCAATTTGACAGCAATATCACGGCGGGGAACCAATGCGCTGGAAACAATGGCTTTAGCTAAAGGAAGGTTGAAAAATTGTATTTGAAATCCAAAGTGGAGTGTAAATTAAGACTTGAAACTTAATGTCATAGGCAAATTAGCACCCAGCAATGTCTGGTCACATACTTCAGCGCTGAGTGAGTCAATCTCTGGTATATCCACTTACGTAATCATGCGGGACTATGGGGAACTGAATGCGACGAAAGATGATGTTGTAAAAATGCTTCGACACATTTCATGAAGACGAAAAACAAAATATGTAAGGGGTATTTAATAAACAAGAGTGACACCTACTGACTGTAAATATCCTAATGAGAAAGATTTAAAGCTTTACAGAACATCTGACTGAGATTTGCACTCATCGTTAAACGTAAGATTACCATAGGTTCCCATAGAGGACCGCCATAACGGTCTGATGTCCGTCACCTCATTATCACGAAAGTCAAACGCATGCCAAACAACGTTGAAGTAACCTTTAAACAACTTTCGGCTTTGAATACACCATGCCATACAAAGTAGTCAACCTAACATGGGTTAGATTTGGGATTACAGGTCCTCACTAAAGTACAGTAATAGCTTGGTTAGCTTAAGTCCCTATCCGGGATTCGAACCCACAGCCTCAAAGTCGGCAATCTAACGCACTCACCCACCGATGAACTTTAAATTTCGACAATGTTTAAGAGCACATCATAAAAAACGCTTGCACAAAATTGGCATGTTTGCACGTGTTCATAACAGAATGGGAATGGAATCATCATTTTCTAAATCCATATGCAATCATACAACTTGTTTCACAATTATTAACACCCCATTATGTATTCTTTACGTTATAAAATATTGTATGAACAATGTTGGCCGTTATCCCAGTGAACCAAGCGAAATTTGTTTCAAGATAAAGAGTCGTGCATTTTATGTTGCCACTTTAGAAAACAATAAATAAGACATATATACACATGAGCATTATTTAAGCACCGCCCATTTTCATGCTATAAGATTGTGTTTAACACAACACGCCGGTCATTCATGATATGGAAACAAAACACATGGTTATAATTTCGTGAACTGAGCCATCTAAAGTGTCAATCCATCAACTACCAACACTGCTGCTACTTTCGGCTGTAATTTATTGACGGTCATATGGGGGCACTAAAAACGTTATCAATAATTATGTCCAAAACTATGGTCACACGGACAATGTCTGTCTGTGGATGGTGCTGGTTGAGAGACGAACATCCACTCCCCATTGTTCTCAGATTGTGGTTCTGCCGTTAATTACACTACGCCAAACGTTGACCCTTAATGTGTCTATCAGTGAGTAAGGGACGTCTGACTGGACGACGTGCATGGAGTCCAGCGGACCTGAGCCTCCTTCGGATGGTGCTGGTTGAGAGACGAACATCCACTCCCCATTGTTCTGTGAGATCTTTGGCATTGGTCATGGGCCTGCATCTCACTAGGCGAACTAGGGCACGGTCATATCGGAGAGTGGTCTTTCTCGGCTTCCTGATCGTGGACGATCCTTGACGTAACCAGTGGCCGCATGTTTCCTTATAAGGCGACTAATGACAGTGTGGTTGATATTCAATCTGGGCCCAATGCTGCGACAGGAGAAACCAGCATCATGCATGCCAATAATCTGCCATCTGGTATTTTCAGAAAGCCTACGCCTCGGCATGTCTAAAAAAGTTCAATTTCAGATCTGTAACTTATGGATACGTCGATAAGAAAGCAATAAGAATACTTCATTTCACGTTTTCCACCCTTCAGTCGCTTGTACCATGACTGAACTTTATCATGAAAAGCATGCTTTTGAGTCAGCGCGTGAATTTCATGCTAACTGAATGTACATTTAGATATAACTGGTTGACTTCTCTGTTTTGATCCCTTTTTATTACAATCGACAATTATTTTTGGGGGTGATTAATTAATGCTCATGTGTATATTTTATGGAATGTTACTTATAGAAACAAAAACCGTGCCAGGCTTGATCATCTTTATATAGTTAGAATTTGAAAATCGTTGCAATAACATTCTTTAAAGAAATAAATATAAACATTCTTCATGAACCTATTTTAAGTGCCCACGCACAACTGGGATGCACGTCTCGCCGCGGAGACTTGTTTAAATCTGAACAAAGGTATGTATGGACAGTATTTCAAATGCAATGTATCCAAGTGATGCCCTCCTTCATCAGATGAGGTGTCACTGAGATGTAACCAGTCAGTTATAAATAACAAAGTGAGCCAAACTGAAGGTGCTCTTTGTAATGGAGTCGAGAGCGACTGGACACAAGAAAGGTACCCTTCAAAACTGTATTACGAGTTTACCTTCAAAATAACGTGTTAGCGGGGAAGAATCAGAATAACTCATTTGGTATACATGATAACGCCAAACATGGCGTCAGTATTTTCTCTTGTGACAGTTTTCCTGTGGTGACACATACCTCGTTGGCTATATAGTGGATACAAAACGACCTTCCGTGTAATACCATTTTTATGAAACAAGTGAATGATTTGGCATCAAACGAGGGAAAGCTAATTTGATGCTAAATGTTTCACGAGTTTAATAAAATTGATAGAAACTGCGGCTAAATTGCCTACTGTGTGAGGACTCTCACCTTTCAGCGAGTCCAGCAAAGTCTGGTACCATTGCGACAGCGGCATTAGCATTGTGAAGTCATAACTGTGAATCATGATGACGTCATATAAAATATCACACTGCAGTATCTTCCACGGGCGAGTAATAATTTTATTTATTACCCACGTGGTACTTCGTAAAGGTGTTTCATAACAAAGCGTTTTGACACATATGTGTCTTAACACCTTCGATGGACTGATTGACTGAACTTTGACATTACTGGTACTTCTTTCATCACTCATTCCATTCATGATTTTCATTCAAACGTTTTCACACCTGAGAGCATGTAAAACGAAAACACTTCTATGGAATTAGATAAAATTTATTTCATTTAGTGTGGTTACTAGCATTATTTTCAATTCTGTAATAACTCAAGTTTCTGTAATAAAAACGAAAATAAAACAAATCTTTAAAGATAAGTAAACAAATACGTCTAGTAGGTCTCTCATAAGTGTAAACAAATATGGCGTCGCCCGCAAAAGTTACTGATTTCGTGAAATTTGACGGACAATTGGTTGGAAGAGTTGTCAATATAATCAAGAGATTGAATACCTTCTGCGTGTGTGTTGTCAGGACTGCACAGTAACACACAACATCAAGAGACGAGCGGCGCTCTTGTATCTGTATCACTGCCACTGTCAGTCGCATCCATTCGCGTCCTGCCGCACAAACATATTGTCACTGTCATGCCTCCCGTGGTTTCTTACGTAGGACTCAAACGCACTTCCCAGAATCTGAACACAATAGGCTTGAAATCGTTTTCGTTCGAGGTTGTAGGCTCTGTTTTCAGAACCAATTTTCTTCAGCATAAACATCGAATCTCGACAGGTGGGAATTCCATGCCGAGATGAGAAGGCGTCACTGTCATCCTGCGCAAAGCGTCGCCGAATCATTTACAGTAACTCGTCCTCCGATGAAGAGCATTAAGCTCAACTATTTGAGACATACAGTTCCCTGTTATTCACATTCATCTTTGCTTTTGGGTTGGCCACTTCTAATTAAATGCTCCCTATAATCTTCTTTGTGAACGCTTCTCAACATGACGAGTCCGACAGTGATGGCCGACTGACGTTCAGGCAAGATTTAGGTCACGTAGTCAAGTTTAAAATATTTACACTTCACAAGTGTTTTGATGAATTACATTATCGCTTTTGAAAACAAATCCTCAACTCAATAGAATTAAATTTTGATTACAACTTGATCTTGTCTTAATTTGTTTATTTTCTTGTGATTAGGCTCCGTATAGCAAATACATTGCCTCTACGCTGCGTATGTTCTCCTAGAGTGAAGCGGTTGACATTCCAATCACCAATATGATATATTAATCCGCGTTACATGGTTCTATATAGGAAAGCAAAATATTGCTTCATTTTAACGATATTTTCATTTTTTAGAACGTCGATAATAAATATGATACAAAACTCTTTCCCCCTTTCATATCAAATTTCGAGTTAGCTCGTACAAACCAAAATTATTTCCCTTTGGACAAAAACTTGATATGAAGGGGGAAGTTTACTATCGTATGATTGTAAATGCCCACATTCCTCCACAGCAGAGCTTGTGTGCCTGCCGGTGTTGTTTATCACTACGTTTCACAGTTTTTCTGGTATATTCCAGTATATCAGTGTGGGCAGATAGCCAGAAGCTTTCGTCCGTGCTGAAACGCACGAAACATGGCTTGGTGATGACACACGAGGACTTGAACATCTGCATCATCAGAAGATAATTAACCCACATTGCATTTTACTGTTGTAGAACCAGACAGTCAGTGTATGCACTTGAGGGACGACGGTCCATCCACGGACCAGGAAAACCTACAGGGTTGTGCAGAAACATTAAGGGACGTGTGGGTGGTCTCCAGTGTGATACAGATTACGTGACCAATGGCCAATTGCGCTTGCAATCCCTAACTGTAGATCTTTTCTTCCTTGACCATTTCAATGTCACATGTGTTCTCGTCACGTTATGGCTGAAATATTGCCGATGTGACGTTAAATCGTAACTCACTCACTCATTGCCTTGACAGCAGAATTTGCACAATGCCCTGACAACGCTATGACCTTGATGACATCAAAATACTATGACACCATTGGACTGCAACGGTAGTACCAAGTTCATAGAGGGACATTTTCATTGACAGTGATTTATTAGGTTAAATAGAATCTCACCATCGTGTTTTCAGACACAAATACATACTAGTATACACTCGGCAAGCTTCGAAAATTCAGCTTTATCAGCTTGTGATGAGATAATTGATATCAATTAAGAGATGGTGAGATTCTCTAAATACACTGTCTGAACGTAGACGACTGCAAAAAGAATACACGTCAAGTTTCATAAGCTAAACCTAACATCCTGATATCACCAACAATCCTAGAAAAAGTATGAATTCAGGCTTTAGCCTTGTAATCGTTCACGCCGGAGCATGGTAACACCGGCCGACCGAGCTGTTCTTCAGTGTGGTCTCGCCAGATGGAGGGCACTGATGAAAGAATCACGTTATCTGGTCGCAGTCATTCTTCCAACATTTTCACAATGTGTTTGTCACACACTAGGTTCACAGAAGTCTGCCACACACTAGGTTCACGGGAGATTCAAAGAAGTTCGTAAGGTCGTGTTTATAAATTGAGGGCGTGTCACCTCCTACATTGGGAACCCACCTGTTGAACGTCAGCCATCTTGGCACAAATGGACGCTACTAGTTTACAATAGGTACTCCGTCCTTTTATTGATATGCATATTTCGTACACCTTACAAAGATGAAGCTGACATACCTCAATCGCCTTTATCGTAGACCATCTACAGTAGCTATTCTGTCCTTCAATAAACAAGACACAGTTCTGTTCGTAGAAGCTATATTACCTAACAGACATGCACCTGCCTTCAGTTCAGATACACCTAGCGCAATAAACCACTGCCAGACTAACACGACATTGTGTTTCGGCATTTCTCAATTCAGTCCGTGCCTGAGCCTGTAATAGAATCAACTCAATGTCCTATCATTCTGGTTATCATCATCTGACGGAATACGATGCAGTTCACGTACCTGATGGTGTTGCTTGTGAGCTGCAGACGTAGATGCAGGGTGGATGTTGAAGACGTCACTACGTGGACACTGCAGCAGCTAAGTCCACACTGTATTATTGTGGCACCGACAACGCAGTGTTGGACACTGAGTTCCAGCCTTGTACGTGCGGGCGTACTGTAAAACATGGAGTGGAATCTTGGAGTGAGTTCTTGGAGTAGAGTCTTGGAATGGAGTCTTAATGTAAATATTTTGGTAACCGAGTTTGTTTTTGTTTTGTTTTGTTTGGTTTCGTTTGGTTGTTGCTGTTTTTGTTTGTTTGTTTGTTTTGTGTTGGTTTGGGGGGTTTTTTTGCTTGTTTGTTTGTTTGTTTTTTGTTTGTTTTTTTGTTGTTTTGTTTTGTTTTGTTTTTTTGTTTTTTGTTGGGGGTGGGGGGGTTGCTTTTATTTTGTTTTGTTTTTATCACAGGGGTAGCTAAACCAGCTCATTCGTTTCAACATCTTTAGCTGGTTGGTGTTATCAGTGGCAGGAACCATTTTGTACACGTATCAGTTAGTCCTGTTAACTCCAGAAACGTCATTCTCTAACAGCATTAAATGCTGGTCCTGTTCTGGGGCTTTGTTGCCATCATGAAAAAAAGTGTATGAACCAGGAGAGCTATTTCGGAATTATACGTACAATACGTTGATGAAGACGAAGTATAGTTGATTTAAAAATTCTTTAGTTGCTTACACATGACATGGCAAACAAATAAACGTGAATGAGGTGAGAGGGGTGTCGGCTCAACTCCGGGGTGTTACAAGCATCATCGTTCTGCTTGCGGTCGTCCCTACACAGACAGTCGAAAGACCGGACTTCTTGACAATAAAGATGAGAGCATGTATACAGTTAACAACAATTGACAAGCAAGCACTCAATAAAGGACATAAGGAGAAACAATAGCACTTGATGAAACAGTTGATGTGACTGTAGACATGATCAAGGTGGGTGGCCAATTAAGACTATAAATGTCATATACAGTAATAAATGAAAATCACAGAGTGGTATAGGGTGGACAAGACAATGCAGGCTGTAGTAGTGCATGTGAAATAGTTACAAATAAGTCTAACATCACACTTTTTATCTTTAGGAATATTCGAGAACTGTTGTTCTAACATAAGCGCTATAACAGAAACGTAAATCATTTACAACCTGTAAAACAAATAGTAATAATGGCACTATTTATTGTCCAATAAAGGACATATATAACATTGTCAGAAGTAAATGCTAGGACATACTAGTCATGAAGGAATATAACAGTTATTGCTACAAGAATGTTTCATTTCTTACTCAATAAAGAAATCGTCTACATAAGATAAATAGCACAATATATATTTTATTATTCAGTGACGGCAAATGTTACTTTTTTTAGATAGTTATCTTTCAACATTCATGAACTTACAAACCAAAAAGCAAAATAAATACAACTGGAAATTTTAGAAGCTGATTGTTTGTGAGTTTCATCAGCTTTCTGTGTCTTCAACTATGTTTCTAACTTTCTGTCAGGTTATGTTTGGGGAGAGCATTGGAATGTGAGAGATTAGAATGAACACATCTCTGATACGATCTGCTCTCAGAATGACAGAAGCTAAACCAGTGCTCGTGAGGATAGCCATGTAAGCATTTCCAAATTTTGGATCAATTTGTTGTCTACAAAATTAATGAAAGTATAACTGCATGGAGTTTGTGAGAAATGTTTAAGAACTTTGGAGAAAACTGAAAGGCATTAACAACATTTTTATGAGTTATCAAAATATGAAAGATATTATAATGGCTGGCATATAACGGATGCCATGTCAGACATATCTCACAGTACAGTATTGGTAAACATCGCTCAGTATAAATAGTCCTCAAGGACGATGGACGTTACGTTGTAAAAACGATCAGTTTTTTTAAATTTCTATTTGTGAAGGAAGTCAGTTGTTCCTGAACTTCATCATGTATTATGACATTCTTCATCTCAAACCCAGGATCCAATCGCCTTGCGCAGTTAACATTGAGATTGTTTTTTCCGTTTCTTTACTCCTAGGGCTGGTGTAAACACAGTGATCAAATCTCTTCAGAGGCATATCGTAAGGTGGGAACTCCTGTCTTTTGTTAAATGGCTGACCACACCCATAACCTTTTCCAACAAGGCCAGCCATGAATGTGAGGTGAAATGGCTGACCACACCCATAACCTTTTCCAACAAGGCCAGCCATGAATGTGAGGTGAAATGGCTGACCACACCCATAACCTTTTCCAAAAAGGCCAGCCATGAATGTGAGGTGAAATGGCTGACCACACCCATAACCTTTTCCAACAAGGCCAGCCATGAATGTGAGGTGAAATGGCTGACCACACCCATAACCTTTTCCAACAAGGCCAGCCATGAATGTGAGGTGAAATGGCTGACCACACCCATAACCTTTTCCAACAAGGCCAGTCATGAATGTGAGGTGAAATGGCTGACCACACCCATAGCCTTTTCCAACAAGGCCAGCCACCGGCTATCAGGTAATGTGGCCAGAGGAGGGTGCATATGTCAGTTTGTATGGGCTTTCAGGATGCTTAGAATTAGCAACAAAATATAAATATCTTATAGGTTATTAACCCTTTGTCGGCACATCCAGGAACAGGTATGATATTGCTGACATCCCCCAGCAGTGTCTCAGCACTGTTGAATATGTCACGTAGTGGGCGATAAGGCACTGTAATAATACCACTTTGGTCAGTTTAGACAGTTTGTTTTATAAACATGTACATATGTAACATATTTGGAACTATTACGATCTGAAAGGATATCAGGAGTCCCATCAAAGTATTAACGTGAATACAATCTTCCTGTGTGGTTCAATGTGTTACATCACGAAGAACATAATTAAAAACACAAAACCATGTGCCCATTCATGGCCGTATTTGAATATTTGCAAAGTCTTACATAATATATTCAGTACCATTACATGATTTCTAACTTTCCCTCATAAATATTAAATTTCAGAAATCAAACATAACTTTATGAACTGTATATGTGTGGGATTATCTTTAGGGTTTGCACCTTCATAGTATGACTAACGACCATTTCCCAATCTGTAAGGCTGCATGGCTAATTACTGAGATGTGATAGATAGCGTGTTACTGTATAGCATTCAATGAAGGAACAGTGGCGATATATTACATATAACAGATAATATATATAGGTTGTAGTTATAGCATATTTGTAGAATATTTACGTATTCCAGCATTAATAATTTGTAGTACTTTTAAAACCACTGATTCAACGACAGTGACAGTACTTGATACAAGAGGTATAAATCACAGCTGGGAAGAGCCATTAATGGCAATAATCAGTATTTACTGAAGTGGCAAGTGTACATAAACATATACTCCAAGGCTCCACTCCAAAACTCCACCCCAGGACTCCACTCCATGCTTTACAGTACGCCGTACGTGCGGCGAGATAGGACCGGCTGTATGTTGCCTACAGAGTTTCCAGGGAGTATCAACTGTCAGATGAATATATATGGCAGGGGGTCTCTACAGCTCAAGGGACACGAGTCAAGGACGCGTTGAGTTTCGTATGTGCCAGAATAATGATAAACAGTTTTATTTCATGGAAATACTGAATCGTTTAAACCGTCTCTTTCAGTAGGGTTCACACATGCATCATTAATTTCTGGTTGGACCCTTATCGTTGTTGATCGGATCAGACCCAACTAAAGACAATTACGTTATAAGCTTTAGTTACAGCGGTGTTTGTTATGGATGTCACAAACCTTGGGAAAGTAGTCACGTGCATGAACATCCACTAGCTGCAGGGTCTGGCAAATTCTTATGTTTTAAACACATGTCAGCGATATTTGCACGTAACACATACACCCACTCACACAAAACCTTAACAAAGTTACTCATGTATTCTTACATGCAACGGAAATACCTAACAATCTTTTACTTATATCTGAATGTAACAGTTGCCAAGAAAGTAACTGTCCGAATTCGACTTGAAAAACTATGTCACCCTAAGCGACTTTAATTGACTAAACAACTAAATGTTATGACAACATATTCTAACTTGCTCCAGGCTACAATCTTAGTATCATACATTATGCACAAACAGATCAAACGTATTGATCAGTGTTCTTATCCTAACCCCCAGCTCCAGGCTCGTTGTGGGGACACGCTCCCCCACACTGTTTAGGTGTCACTCTCAAGGCGCAAGCACACTGGGTTGTGTGTTCAAAATCTTTGTCCGCATTTTCGCCTCGACTCGTCTTACAAGTGAGTGACTTACGTTTTACGCCACACGCAGCAATATTCCAGCTATATGGTGGCGATCTGTTTATAATTGAGTCTGGACAAGACAGTCCAGTGATCAACAACATGAACATCGATCTGCACAACTGGGAACCGATGACATGTGTCAACCAAGTCAGCGTGCCTGACCACCCGATCCTGTTAGTCGCCTCTTACAACAAGCATAGTCACCTTTTTTGGAGATCATGTGTTGCTGTAAGGTTATTCCATCCCGGGACCTTCAAGGGTCGACTTGTCTAAAAAAAACCCTTTCTATCATGCATACGCATCACAACGTTATCTGTTGACCATGTATTTCTAGGGACTGACTTATCCACTGATCACAATTATACCAGTCTTCAAATTTATTCTCAGCTTCACTCACTTCTTACTTAAATAATGACAAGTACTCTCTTAGCCATCTCTTCTATAACAAATTTGCCTCATACAGTGGAAGCTGTCAAAACCAGCATCTGTCCATTTCGGCAAGTTGCCAACACCAGCACATAATCTTAGTCCCATCCACGATTTATATATTTATCATCAGCTCTACAAACCAGCACATTGTCGAAACCGGAGCAGTTCCTCAGGCTCAGTGAGGGCCGGTTTTAACAGCTGCCACTGTACTGCATCTGACGCCATTGGCGTCGTGTGTAAGAACCGCTTAATTCAAGCGTATCTGGCTGCAAATTTGATTTTCGCTTGGCGAGCAGACAGTGATTTGGAGTGAGGGCTTCCAAATCGTTTGGTTAATAACTCCACTGCTTTGGAGACTGAACCTTGGCTCAGATTAAGCTGAAGGTCCAGGTTCGATTCCCACATGGGTACAAAGTGTGAAGCCCATTTCTAGTGCCCCCCATCATAATATTGCTGGAATATTTCTAAAAGCGGCGTAAAACCATACTCTCTCACTCACTCGTCATTGTTCTGAGGGTTCCATTGTGATGGAGTTGACCCTTTCTATTTACTACCAGCCTATATTTGTTACAAAGGTGTGAAATCGTTGACGATGCTGTCTGGAACAGGGTAGGTGTGATTAGCTGAAATCTCTAGCTCACATTTCAGCATACTGTCAACTCGTACTGCTTAAGTACCGGCTCCGGTTTGGGCATTGTGATGTTCTGAAGTGGAGCAACTCAGAACATTCTCTTTGCTTGCCGTTTCTTGACTCCTAGATTCAGATTATGATGCATCGGCAACAAACACCATATCTCTTTGGTGCTTCTTTCAGCTTAGGGTTTTCTTGAGCTTGTCTGACATTGTTAATAGTGCCAAACAATGGACTCGACAAGATGTGCGCTTGTCTATCCACGAAACTAGCATCGATCTGCTCTCCCCATCTTTCTCTCTCGTTCCCTGGGGTTTGGGGGGTGCTCTAGTTTTCTCATGAATCCATGGTATTTCCACACCTTGCCAGGAATATGGAAAAACTAGTTAGAAAAAAAACGATCTCAGCTGACTTTAAAGCTGACCATGTCAAGCTTTGCCCATGTAGTAAGCCTGTATTTGTTCCTATATGTCTTGTCCAAAGGTGATTTGGCTTGTTTCTTCACTCCGGATTTATGTGGAAACTGCTCTTGACCAGTCACTGTATCATCTCTTACCTAAATCATTAAACTCTCCAGTTGTATACTGATTACTATAATGGATTCTTCTTGTGTTCAGTTCTTTCGGGTATTTGCTCGCTTGAAGAAATTTTGGGAATACCTTTTCCTTTTGAACTGTAAGATTATAATACTAGTCAAAATTTGTATTCTGAGCATTTTCAATTCCTGCGTCCGTGTTAATTCCTAATCTTTCTCCTTTGGTATAATCTGTGTTCTTCTTCACCGTCACAAAATATTCTGTTTGCAATGGTGTTACGTTGGTTAAACAACAGCTCGTATTATCTTGAAATAACTGAGGTAATAGATTTCGCCTGTTTCTGAATAAATACTCGAACAGGTAGCTTCGTGTCTTTAATCCACCATGTATTAATCCAAAGTAGTTTGTCCATTTCTTAGGTTTACATCTGAATTTTCATAGGTTTTCAACTTCGAATGTGAGTTTTCAAAGTATTAAGCTTTTGGGTAAAGGACTGAAAGTTGAAAGTTAATCCAAACGTTTCAAAATACCCTTTAATCTGAAATACCAAACTTTCATGATCTTTCCTCTATTAAATTGCCTCCAAACTATGTATCTAAACAGGCGCTGGACATGAGCTTGACAATAGATGACCAGTGGTTGGACAGAGACTGGGCAGGTTGAAACATTCTTGGTCCTCTAGGGTCACACCATGCAATAGTATAACTCTCAGAAAATTAAAAAAGTGACTTCTTTCAGTAGCAATCTTAGTTTCGGTGGTATATCCCACCTGTCATCAACCAATGGGATCATAACATAGAATAGCATCGGACACTCGGTGGTATATCCCACCTGTCATCAACCAGTGGGATCATAACATGGAATAGCATTGGACACTCGCTGGCTGTAGGGGCAGGCAGATTCTTTCATACATATGTTATACATACGATATATGGTATCTACAGTGGAATACCCCTTTCTGAAAAACGCACTCTCCTACCCTGAGTACCGAGAGAGAGCAAATGGCCCTGCCCGCTTGATACATAGATATGCATTGCCATAAGCCTTACTGTCACAGATGTAGAATACTATTTATTTAACAATGTAAAACATTACGAAGATCGCACCGAATCGCTTGCGTTGGGTCAGTATTGTCTTACTTATGAGGGCGTTTGTTTACTAATAGGAGAAAAGTCCGGTCGCGTGATATGCAAATTAGCCTGGGGCCGTGATGTCGTGTTAAGTCATCGCTACTCCATTTGCTAGTTTAAAAGGGACTCACAAGCCCTTTTTCTCTGTAATTTCTTGGTTTACGTAACATTTACTTAACATCTGTTGCCCTGTATCCTTTTCAGATGAGAGAGAGGACACTTCGTCTCCAATACTGTTTGTATATATTCGTTTTAGAATTGTCTTTCACGTTGGCTGGTCTCTCACAATCCATGAAGTTTACAAGTTTACCTTCTACCCAGCCTTTATGGTATGACGGGCGGTGGGGTAAAACAGCGGGTAAAGTGCTCAACAAGGATAGAATGTATAAAGATCATTTCTGGTGTCTCCCACCGTGATATTTCTCGAATATTGGTAAAAGCTGCATACAACCCAACTCACTATGCAAGTCTAGATACCCTTGGGCTAAGGCTGATCTCTTACCTCAGCAGGGAGTAGTGTAGGTGTATCCTCCGAGTCATGTCTCTCTCAAACACACGGAGTGTATATTATTGAAATTCTCATTTCAACATTGAATGATGCGTCAATAAAATGACTTTTCAACACCACTCTCCGGTGTGCCGACATTGCTGCCAGTCGCAATCTTTCAGGTATTCAGTGTGTGAGAGTTTGTAGACAAGATAAGATATTTATTGCATAGCATTCCATTAAGGAACAGTGGCAATATGATATAAACTACAAACATGAACATAAAAGGTACAAAGATATAGAAATACGCCTAGATGAACCTTATCATACCAACTAGACGCTAACTGCTACTAAATCAGGCATATAATTAATCACAGTAACAAGACATACGATATAATGTGTATCATACTGACGTAGCACAATCAAGAAGTTATACATACCGTAACAAATTATTTCTATACCATTTGATTGATTATTATTAAACATGGGGCTAATTTTTTCGGTTGTAGTAAGATTTTGAAATCTATTGTTTTGATATGAAAGGGACTTAAACAAGTAGCACCTTACTTCTGAATATTTAGAACAATACATGAAATGGTACTCATCATCTTCAAGGACTTAGCATTGACTACAAAGACGGTCTTCCAAAGATGTTGGTGGTCTTGTTCTCCTACATAGTTCAATTTGTAGCCTTTGATCACTCAGTCTTAACTTTGTGAAGTGGAAACAGTGTGTGTTTTTTTTCATTTTGCAATGTTCAAGGTATGGTTCAAATTTAATTTCTGATTTAAATTTTCTAAGTTCTAAGTGTGTTCCTTAAATTTAGTGAATTTGGTTTAGTACTGTCTATGAGATAGATGGATGGATGGATGGATGGATGATAGATAGATAGATAGATAGATAGATAGATAGATAGATAGATGGCAACAGCATCCGCATACACACGAAAATGTTTGTCGTTACAACACGGGAAATTTCTTGAAGCGAAGACCTTCAATGGACACTGTTACATAGACGGATCCAGGGAAGGGATCCATCATTACTTGGTGTGCACGTGTGTGCACCGCCACCTTCATCAACCTTTCTCAAAAAGCTATATCCGCTCCCTAAACATTGAAGTTGCGGCTTAGAAATGGTCTTTAGTAACCCATTCTTGTCGAAAGAGGCGATTAACGCGATCGGGTGCTCAGGCTCGCTGACTTGGTTGACACATGGCATCGTGTCCCTGTCGATGTTGCTGATCACTGGATTGCCTGGTCCAGACTGAATTATTTACAGACCGTAATATATTACACATTTGATTCGGTTGTAGCGCTTACACTTTTGGTTATAGGTGTTTATGTATACCAATAATCAATATGTTAAAGAGTGTTGCCGACAATGTACAGCCTTGACGAACACCAGTGTTGAAAACAAATGGCACAGACAACCCTTGTGATATTTTTGCTGGTACTTCACATGTAGACCAAGCGGACCATATTACAGGTCACCATTAATTCCATGCATACTGTATTTACTTGGTAGACAAAAAAATGTCGTTCGTATGTGTCGAAGGCCTTCCTAAATCAGTGAAGCAAGCATTTATATTTATCAGTATGATAGGACGACATTTCAATTCAGCACATTTGTGGGATTGTGTAGTCCTTGATTTATACACAAGCTTTGATTTATACATAAAGTTAAACTATTTTCCTTACAGACAATCCTGGAGGAGTTTAAGATTTAAGATCGGGGAAAACTGGTATTGTTGTCACATCCATCACTGCGAACGACATCATCACCACCAAGACGAGACTGCGTTTGTTTACATTTCCTCCGGTCAGTTCATGGTCAGCACAGGGTGGTGATAGCTTTGTGTGACCCACTGACCGCTTTCAGTTCGGGTTAAGCTTAGGACACGCGAACCATAGTCCGTGTGTGTATTTGGTTGGAGACGAGGGGTGGGAGGTGGGGATGGGGGTGGGGGTGGGGTCTACTTTTAGAATTAAAGTTCACGACCCAGGCGATACAGATGTTGGTATGGCCGTGTGATCCCCTGTACAGGTAGACACCCTGAACAGCTATTTAGTCAGTGAAAGGAATGGTGCCACATTCCTTTGTTACAACAGTGTGTACAAAAACCTGGGGCAGAAAATTCACATTGTTTGTAATCTGCATAGTGACTATTGAGTTACTAACCGGCTAAATATGTCTGCCTTGTTCTGTTAGAGGTTGCAGTACCATTTGTTCATAACACACCATGGCTTAGTAGTAATCAGAACACATAGCGTTGAGCACCAGATATATGTTTATGTAGATATTTGTCGAATAATAAACGAGCTGTAGGTAGATAGTAAGGTTAATATATTGGTTGTGTAGATGGTGGGGCGATAGTGCGTGCTATATATGAAAACAGACAACAATGTCTTTATATTTACGTACATGCTAAGCTAATGTACATGATATATAAGTATATTATAGGCTAATATACGTGATGTAAATTTAGATATTCAGGTAATATACGTGATGTTTATGCATATGTTCTGCCTTTGACTGATGTACGTGATGTTTATATAAATGAAGGGCTAGGACCTACACCTGATGAGACTGCACTTGCACAAGTCTGTAAGATAAAAATTGATAGCTTAAATAATAATTTCTAAACAGTTATTATCATATATTCTTCTAACAGACAGGCGTCCTCTGACCTAGACTTGCCTCCACGACGGATACAACTTTATTACTTCCATGGAGTCAGCACTCAGTGAAGCCTTGCAGCAAGGCTATGACGAGGCTAATGACTCTAGTTTTACCGATTAGTATAATACGCACACAACCATCTGAAAATAGTCCCTCGTAATAACTTTAGTGAAGAAATACGGTCAACTGTTTTATCATCGTGGTGTTCTTTACTAGGTTCACAAGCTAGATCATCACAGCCAGCTGGTGCTAGAGCCCGAAAGCATATTCAAGGTTCTCACATCTATAACAATACAACTATCTATGTAATAACGATGCGTGTGGGGGATGACCGTAGACTAACATCTATATATGGATATATTTGACTCAGGGCCTGTGTGACAGAGTAGGGGGAACCACCAAGTCTTAAAGTATCCAGGGAATGAACCGATGGTACATATAACGTTTGAAATTATACATACGTTACAGGGTATTTACAGTTCTGTCTTCACATTATATTTATATTCCCCTGGAAGAATAGATATATCACATTTAACAGTGAAAATACGTTTGTTCCGAAACATGAAGTTGAAGCCTTGATATCGGTTTGCATCGCATATTGACTGTCCTCACCAGATTATAACCAGATTATCCAAAAGTACAGGTTTCAGTGGACGTAAAAAGCACATAGTGGTGACAAGTGCAAGAATCGGTGACAGGACATTTGTGATGATGCTAGACATTCTGAAATGATAAGGCTGTCCTCCCAACTAGACTGCCTCTGTCAACTCACATCTGACGGAAGCGGTCGTACAATATCCATGTCGTTGAAGACGTTCCGCTCTCGTCTGCCGAATCTGTCCCAGCCAAGTCAATACTGACTCCATGTGAATAATCTACGCTGGATATGCTGGGATTTACCTTCGTTTTAATTCATACAAACCATTACAAATATGCAAAATCAGCATAGTCAGCTTTAAAATTGAGTTTTGAGGCATTATTGTCGCCAGCTAAACCAGCAAAAGCATTACTGAGGACTTCTCCAGCTCCAGCTTTTTTGAGAGTCTATGTAAATACATCATTCAAATATTTATGCATTATATATTTAGTTATATATAGGAACACTTAGACTTTCATGTGTTCCCTTATTTGTTTTTGATGAGTATATTTTAAAGTTTTTGTCCACAATAAGGAACAAGTGACTACGTTCTCTAAATATCTGGAGACATCTACAGCGAATGTTTGAAAAGTGAGTGCATTTGTGAGGTTAGTTTTACGCCGCACTCTGCAATATTCCAGCTATATGGTCTCAGTCTGTAAATAAACACGTGCAGTGTATGAATGTTTGAATCCAAGAGATGTGTGGATCGTGGGGAGAGGTAGTACATTCAGAACGGAAGCCTGACGAACATCTACTGTAAATATCATTATTCAGAGACTGAGGCATGCCGCTGTGCAGTGTGTGCATGACTGTACACACCTGTAGTGTATGATGTCTGCATGCACGTGTAGTATGTGGGTTTGCACATGTGTTTTGTCTGATGTCTGTGTGCACGTTACACGTGTGATGTACTCACAGCCTTGCCGTGCGTAATGTCTATCCACACGTGTTATTCGGATGTGTATACACACACACGTATCGTGTGTAACGCCAATATAGACATGGGATAATTGGTTTGGGATAGGTGGTTTGTTTGTAATACACGTGGGTCATGTTGTCTGAGACAAATACACGCATTTAGAAGTTTGCTCTGCGACCTAGCTTCACATCACAAACACCAAGAAGATATCACACAAATGATAAAGTGAAAACACGGATAGATACATTCCACATTCCATGCACCAAGCTCATAGCGCGGTCAGCGTCATCACCTTCATCGAAACTAAAGACAGCCATGGAACCTGTGTTGTGTGATTCTGTCCTCCCTGGTTCCTAATACAGCTGGTTAGCAAACCAGGTGGAGCTAAAAATAAAATTTAATGAAATTAATTCATTCGAAAGCATGTCAAGTTTGTTAGCTAATAATATCAGAGAATTGAGGCTTGTATTCTTGTAAAAGTTCAGGTGCTATATTACAATGCATCGATTTGGGTTGTAGGATATGAGTGCACAAGCCTTCATACATACTGAGGGCGGCTACGTGAGCTGGCTGTCTGCATATCGATGTACCCTTAGCATAGGTGTACCCAAGTGTGTTAGGATCGAAACCCGTAGTGGGTGAACATTGCAGGCTTGGCGGAAATACATGCTCTAGCACTCTTGAAATTGCACGTCACAATTCCTGTTGTACGTAGATGTTGTAAGTTTGGAGTCATATGGTGTTGTAAGTGTTGTAAGTGTGAAGTCATATAGTGTTGTAAGTGTTGAGTCATATAGTGTTGTAAGTGTGAAGTCATATAGTGTTGTAAGTGTGAAGTCATATGATGTTGTAAGTGTGGAGTCATACAGTGTTGTAAGTGTGAAGTCATATAGTGTTGTAAGTGTGGAGTCATACAGTGTTGTAAGTGTGGAGTCATATAGTGTTGTAAGTGTGGAGTCATACAGTGTTGTAAGTGTGGAGTCATATAGTGTTGTAAGTGTGGAGTCACATGATGTTGTAAGTGTGGAGTCATATAGTGTTGTAAGTGTGAAGTCATATAGTGTTGTAAGTGTGGAGTCATACAGTGTTGTAAGTGTGGAGTCATACAGTGTTGTAAGTGTGGAGTCATATGATGTTGTAAGTGTGGAGTCATATAGTGTTGTAAGTGTGGAGTCATACAGTGTTGTAAGTGTGGAGTCATACAGTGTTGTAAGTGTGAAGTCATATAGTGTTGTAAGTGTGAAGTCATACAGTGTTGTAAGTGTGGAGTCATATGATGTTGTAAGTGTGGAGTCATATAGTGTTGTAAGTGTGAAGTCATATAGTGTTGTAAGTGTGAAGTCATATAGTGTTGTAAGTGTGGAGTCATATGATGTTGTAAGTGTGGAGTCATATAGTGTTGTAAGTGTGGAGTCATATAGTGTTGTAAGTGTGGAGTCATATAGTGTTGTAAGTGTGGAGTCATACAGTGTTGTAAGTGTGGAGTCATACAGTGTTGTAAGTGTGGAGTCATATAGTGTTGTAAGTGTGGAGTCATATAGTGTTGTAAGTGTGGAGTCATATAGTGTTGTAAGTGTGAAGTCATATAGTGTTGTAAGTGTGGAGTCATACAGTGTTGTAAGTGTGGAGTCATATAGTTTTGTAAGTGTGGAGTCATATAGTGTTGTAAGTGTCAAATCATACAGTGTTGTAAATGTGAAGAAATATAGTTTTGTAAGTGTGAAGTCATTTAGTGCTGTAAGTATTAAGTCGAAGCGATACAGTGATTGTAGTGAGTGTAGTTTGTAGCAATACCCCAGCAATATCTCTTGCATGGACACCAGGAATGGTTTTCACACATTATACCCATTAGGGAACGGAACCAGGATCTTTGGAGTGACGAGAGAACGCTTTAACCACTTGGCTTCAACACAGCCCCTCTCGGTGTTGTAAGTGTGAAGCCACATAGTGCTGTAAGTGTGAAGTCGCACAGCGTCCTATGTGTGAAGTCACTAACTTTTAAGAGTTGTATGTGTGAAGTCATGCAGTGTTGTGAGATTTCGGTTGAGGAGACAACATGACCTGTCACTACTGAAGACGTAATGGCGGGATACCGGAAACCGAGCAGACGACAAAAATACAAGGTTATCACGTTATAAATATCACAGGGAGGTGTTACTCTGACTTAAATGTGCACTGAGTTTGCTGTTGCATCAGCAGTATCCACATATCCAAAACGCTCTGATGTGTCAGACCAATACCACTGATAGTGCACCATGATGGGAATCAAACCAGGGAGGTTTTCATCCGAAGTCGGACACAGTACTAAAGAGAAAAATGACAATTGAAGGATGTCATAAGTATCATCAGTGTGTCCACGCCTTGATACATCACAATGTGTATCATCAGTGTGTCCACGCCCTGATACATCAGCATGTGTATCATCAGTGTGTCCACGCCCTGATACATCACAATGTGTATCATCAGTGTATCCACGCCCTGATACATCACAATGTGTATCATCATTGTGTCCACTCCCTGATACATCACAATGTGTATCATCAGTGTATCCACGCCCTGATACATCACAATGTGTATCATCAGTGTATCCACGCCCTGATACATCACCATGTGTATCATCAGTGTGTCCACGCCCTGATACATCACAATGTGTATCATCAGTGTATCCACGCCCTGATACATCACCATGTGTATCATCAGTGTGTCCACGCCCTGATACATCACAATGTGTATCATCAGTGTGTCCACGCCCTGATACATCAGCATGTGTATCATCAGTGTGTCCACGCCCTGATACATCACAATGTGTATCATCAGTGTGTCCACGCCCTGATACATCAGCATGTGTATCATCAGTGTGTCCACGCCCTGATACATCAGCATGTGTATCATCAGTGTGTCCACGCCCTGATACATCAGCATGTGTATCATCAGTGTGTCCACGCCCTGATACATCACAATGTGTATCATCAGTGTGTCCACGCCCTGATACATCAGCATGTGTATCATCAGTGTATCCACGCCCTGATACATCACAATGTGTATCATCAGTGTGTCCACGCCCTGATACATCAGCATGTGTATCATCAGTGTGTCCACGCCCTGATACATCAGCATGTGCATAAGTGTGTCCACGCCCTGATACATCACAATGTGTATCATCAGTGTGTCCACGCCCTGATACATCACCATGTGTATCATCAGTGTGTCCACGCCCTGATACATCAGCATGTGTATCATCAGTGTGTCCACGCCCTGATACATCAGCATGTGTATCATCAGTGTGTCCACGCCCTGATACATCACCATGTGTATCATCAGTGTGTCCACGCCCTGATACATCACAATGTGTATCATCAGTGTGTCCACGCCCTGATACATCACAATGTGTATCATCAGTGTGTCCACGCCCTGATACATCACCATGTGTATCATCAGTGTGTCCACGCCCTGATACATCAGCATGTGTATCATCAGTGTGTCCACGCCCTGATACATCAGCATGTGTATCATCAGTGTGTCCACGCCCTGATACATCAGCATGTGTATCATCAGTGTGTCCACGCCCTGATACATCAGCATGTGTATCATCAGTGTGTCCACGCCCTGATACATCAGCATGTGTATCATCAGTGTGTCCACGCCCTGATACATCAGCATGTGTATCATCAGTGTGTCCACGCCCTGATACATCAGCATGTGCATAAGTGTGTCCACGCCCTGATACATCACAATGTGTATCATCAGTGTGTCCACGCCCTGATACATCAGCATGTGTATCATCAGTGTGTCCACGCCCTGATACATCAGCATGTGCATAAGTGTGTCCACGCCCTGATACATCAGCATGTGTATCATCAGTGTGTCCACGCCCTGATACATCAGCATGTGTATCATCAGTGTGTCCACGCCCTGATACATCAGCATGTGTATCATCAGTGTGTCCACGCCCTGATACATCAGCATGTGTATCATCAGTGTGTCCACGCCCTGATACATCAGCATGTGTATCATCAGTGTGTCCACGCCCTGATACATCAGCATGTGCATAAGTGTGTCCACGCCCTGATACATCACAATGTGTATCATCAGTGTGTCCACGCCCTGATACATCAGCATGTACATAAGTTTGTAACCAGTACTTGGTGCTACATGGAGTTGCGTCCATTAGGCGCCTCAGAAACCGATGATGCTGGTTTCGAACCCAAATAATGATCCTTGACTTCTCAACGCAACATACAGGTGATCGCGGGTTACCTAAATCGAGGATGACCTTGTACGATCTGTAACTATTTGCAATCTTAACTCTGTGTACGCACAGCCATCACACTTAATACCATTACACACGAAACAATAAACGACACACGAAACAATAAACGACACACGGGACAGCGGGGTAGCCTAATGGTTAATGCGTTCTCTCGTCACGCTGAAGACCCGGGTTCGATTCCCACGTTGGTACCATGTGTGAAGCCCACTTTTGGTGTCCCCCGCCTTCATATTGCTGGAATATTGCTAAAAGGGGCGGTAAACCAAACTCACTCACTCAGTGAAGGACACCGGGTGTTCCTGAACGACTAACAATTTCCATTCCTTCCCTTAACACATGAAGAGAATTTTGATTTTCGAGTCAAACATATACATCCATTCCTGTCAATCTGCTAAAAGTGCGTTTACGTGTCACGTCGGCTGGAACGGTGACTGCGGGTATGAAGCACCAGACACTTGATCATTCACCAAGCATGACCATACTACATGGCGATTGCTGCCACGTCGACATGCTGGCATTTTATATAATGTTTCGTTAAGGAGTTATTTTTATGAATATCATGTACTGATTCACACGGGCCGACTCGAGACGGTCTAGGCTGGGATCTTTTATCGCCGTTTATAAATAGTTGTCCCGGGGGTATACATTCCATTGTGGCAATTATGGGATAATTATTTGACGCATTCACGATTATCGTACAGGTGCACTTTCTTAACTCACGGCGTCACGAGTGTGCCCCGAGTCCTCGCCTTTTTTGTCGACACTCAACGCCAGCCAGGTTTAGTGACATTCTTGTATTTTAATCGTACAAGGTCTGGTAAATTAGTGATGGATTTCACACGTATTGCAATTCAAATTCACATTTATTAGATTAAAGTTTAAATTGCATTGCTCAGAATGGCAGCGGGCAGGTGGTGCGGTATTGGATGTGAAGTTGCCGGTGAAGTCCACGTGGTGGTATTAGTAGGGGCAGGATGAATAGTGCCTCCTATATTCCACCTGTGTAGACACTTCACGCACTTGTATTCATTTTCATGTGCGTGTTTTGTTTAGCGAGGATGTTTAAAGTATAGCTAGCCAGTTGAGATTCCATGCCAAACCCTCTCCTGGATTCTCTCAGACACATTGTATTGTGTATAGACGGATTGCTGGTTTTATCCCCAAAGCGGAGTAGTAGTAGTAGTAGTAGTAGTAGTAGTAGTAGTAGTAGTAGTAGTAATAGTAGTAGTAGTAGTAGTAGGAGGAGGAGGAGGAGGAGGAGGAGTTGTTGCAGGGGTGGAGGAGATGAGGTCGAGTTAGTAAAATGCGGCGGCAGACATTTATGCACATGTTAATAATTTGTAATGAACGATTCAGCCGAGTGTATCACTATTCGTCCGAGTAACCACGCAACGCTCTGTTGATCAGCAGAAAATAGTTCCGGACGAGCCCGCCTGCCTAGCCGCAGCACCAGACACTGCACGTTTTGTACTTGATGAAACGGAGGATGCTGCTACTGCTGCTGCACTTGAGCCAGAGAGTAACGCCAGTGCATGGGGAGGGCTGATAGGGGTGGAGGGTGGGGTTATAGGGAGATGGGGGGTGCGGTAGTGCAAGTTAGTGCAGCAAGTGCAACACTTAGTGAGAATATCAAGATTAGGAGGGGAGAGTGAGAGAAGAGGGGAGGGGACAGTTAGAGAAGAGGGGTAGGAGAGTGATAGAATATGAGGGGGAGAGTGAGAGAAGAGGGAGGGGACGGTTAGAGAAGAGGGGAGGGTGAGAGAAGAGGGGAGGGGAGAGTAATAGAAGAGGGGTGAGTGATAGAAGAGGGGAGAGGAGAGTGATAGAAGAGGGGTGGGAGAGTGATAGACGAGGGGTGAGAGAGTGATAGAAGAGGGGGGAGTAATAGAAGGGGGGTGAGTGATAGAAGAGGGGTGGGAGAGTGATAGAAGAGGGGAGGGGAGAGAGAGAAGAGGGGTGGGAGAGTGATAGAAGAGGAGAGGGGAGAGAGAGAGAAGATGGATGTGAGAGTGAGAGAAGAGGGGAGGGGAGAGAGAGAGAAGAGGGGTGGGAGAGTGATAGAAGAGGGGAGGGGAGAGAGAGACGAGAGGTGTGAGAGTGATAGAAGAGGGGTGGGAGAGTGAGAGAAGAGGGAAGAGGGAAGGGACGGTTAGAGAATATGGGAGGGAGAGTGAGAGAAGAAAGAGGGGACGATTAGAAAAGAATGGAGGGAGAGTGAGAGAAGAGGGGAGGGGAGAGTGATAGAAGAGGGGTGGGAGAGTGGTAGACGAGGGGTGAGAGAGTGATAGAAGAGGGGGAGAGTAATAGAAGAGGGGTGAGTGATAGAAGAGGGGTGGGAGAGTGATAGAAGAGGGGAGGGGAGAGAGAGAAGAGGGCTGGGAGAGTGATAGAAGAGGGGAGAGTAATAGAAGAGGGGTGAGTGATAGAAGAGGGGTGGGAGAGTGATAGAAGAGGGGAGGGGAGAGAGAGAGAAGAGGGGTGGGAGAGTGATAGAAGAGGGGGAGAGTAATAGAAGAGGGGTGAGTGATAGAAGAGGGGTGGGAGAGTGATAAAAGAGGGGAGAGAGAGAGAGAAGAGGGGTGGGAGAGTGATAGAAGAGGGGAGGGGAGAGAGAGAGAAGAGGGGTGTGAGAGTGAGAGAAGAGGGGAGGGGAGAGAGAGAAGAGGGGTGGGAGAGTGATAGAAGAGGGGAGGGGAGAGAGAGACGAGAGGTGTGAGAGTGATAGAAGAGGGGTGGGAGAGTGAGAGAAGAGGGAAGAGGGAAGGGACGGTTAGAGAATATGGGGGGAGAGTGAGAGAAGAAAGAGGGGACGATTAGATAAGAATGGAGGGAGAGTGAGAGAAGAGGGGAGGGGAGAGTGAGAGAAGAAAGGGGACGGTTAGAAAAGAGGAGAGGGAGACAAGAGGGGAGAGTGAGAGAAGAGGGAAGGGACGGTCAGAGAAGATGGGAGGAAAGTGAGAGAAGAGGGGAGGAGAGAGTAAGAGAGGGGAATATGTTCTTAATTAAACCAATATTAAAATCTCCGGCAGTGCATGAATGCAATGGTATTTATACACAGTTAACAGATGGTGCATTATGGCAGAGACCATGTGATAGATTATTATAATGGTCTCTGATTGTGGAGATGTTATCATTGAAACGTCAAATCAGACACACAGACCGGCCATTAAATAGCTTCACGGGCCAAACAACACCGGGGTAATCAGGTGTACACAGGTCGGTATGAAGGTTACATGCAGGTCCCACAATGCAGCAGTATGGGAATGAAGGTCTGTGTCACACTGTGCAGTAGGGTATACAGATACTCACATACTGCTAGGGTCACACGAGGAACTGATAAGGCACGCGAATAAATGTCTATAGAAAACAATGAAAGAGGGAAAATGTGCCACAGGGGATATGCCCAGATCACACAATGAAATGGGGTACCAAGACACATGGATATACAACCATATCATTCAGTGAACTGGGGTATTGAGGTACGCGGAGACATGGCCAGATCTCATGATGAAATGTATTAAGGCACAAGTAGATATGCCTATATCCCCAATGAACATAGGTATTGAGGTACAGGGAGACGCCCAATGAACTAGGGTACTAGCACTAAAGTACACCGATGTTACGCGCCGATAATACAATGAACTAAGGTAGTATACCACACGACGGGTCAGTAACCCTATGATAGTTTTATATGACATTTGTTGTAAGCTATCGTCTTTAAACGGCTACCCTTCCGGCATTGTCTGCTTCATAAGTGAGGCCTGTTTTTATCGTTAATACCGTTGACTGAGTGGGCAGAATGCTGGAATGTTTGATGCATTCCTGACGAGGCTAGATGACACTAGATGATTTGGTTAGATACGTGCGGCTCTATACCCGGCAGGCTTCAAAACAAATCAGAACATTGCGTTAAAGCTGTCCAAAATTGTATTTATGTGTCAGAGGACTGTCATTAAACAGATGACAAAAATAATTGGACAAAAATATCAGAAAGCAAAACAATTCCACCATGAAATTAAAATCCTTCAAAACTTGGCATAACTATGGACCAGAACCTCAATGCTGTCTTAATCTTCCTTTTTACTCTGAGTATAATCATATGAATGAAAAAAGGATCCCTCGATATCCATATTTCGTTACAATGACCCACGCGAAGGCCACGAGAAATCAATTCTGGTAAAAACATTCGCATTTACCGAAAAATTGTTGATACTTTAAATATCAGTGGTAGACACGGACCCGGAAATAACTCCTTTCCATAGCAGTGGAATAATAACTCAGATAACGCGGAAATACTCGTGTGAGATGACGTCACGACAGTGTCTGCTAACTGTTTTGTTTCCTGGTGAACATCCAATCAGATGTGCGTATGTGTCCACATTCCAACTAATCAGAAGAGGGAATAGTTTCGACGTTCTGTTGAACCCGGATGTTCAGCGTTCTCGAGGAGAGGTACTTGTACCAGCTGGTTGTATTGTCCGCATGGTGTTGTAACTGCTGTTCAGGAGACCTCACCTCCAGGTACAGGCTGCAACTGATTTACATATACAGGTGTTTGGAGATGTAGGTGCAGCTTGACGCTAATAAACAGACATATAATACATGCACAATCTTGAACATGTGCATGTGCTGGGTTAGATCAGCTGAAAACTGGAAAAGATCAAAAGTGAGTGGGTATTTGGGGATTGACGTCCCAAACAACAGTTTTTCACTAACATCAGTATCAGTTTTATGTGAGATGAAAGCCCAATGATACAGGTGCATGGTGTTAGGTACTTTGAGTGAATGAGTGATTATGATTTTACGCCGGTCCACGGCTACATGGCGGTGGACAACAGAAATATGCTTAAAACCTTGAACCCATGTGGGATTCCAGTCCCGGGACTTTGGACGGTCGATTGAAGCTTTAACCAATAGGTTACCCCACCGCCCCTAACACTCTGATGATCGAAGCCATGTGCACCGGGTATGGAGCCCACAATGTCACATGTTGATTTTCATGTTGAACCAATCGACAATTAGTTGGATACAGACGAACAAAGAAAGTATTCTGTTTACAAAAATATGTTATGAATAAACTTAGTTTACGCATCAATACAAATTAGTGCAACGTAATTACAATGGCAGTAAAAACATGAGGGGTTGTACCGATTCCGTTTTACATACCACAGCAGTGTTAGTTGGGACGGTGGGGTAGCCTTGTGGTTAAAGCGTTCGCTCGTTACGCCGAGGACCAGCGTTCGATTCCCCACACGGGTACTATGTGTGAAGCCCATTTTCTGGTGTCCCCCGTGGTGATATTGCTGGAATATTGCTAAAAGCGGAAAGCTAAACTCACTCACTAATGGCAAGTTGGTGATAATAATACTGGTATCATAATTAATACCCCAGTTTCCGATACATACATAGGTCTAATATCCAGGGCGAAGTGGACACCAACTAGTGGTCTTAATATAATGATATAAGTTGGGGTTCATCACGTGCTTCTATATATGAAACGAATCTTCCACAAATATGTTTTCTGAGCTTGATTGTTCCGACTGAACTAGAAACTTCCACATTACTTTAGAATCCCAGGCTAGTATATTACAAGTGTCCGTCCTACTGAATCTCATCAGAAACAATGTCATACAAACAGCGTGCGAAATATCCCGCTAGCCCGTGGCTTGTAAACATGCAGACGGGCCAGTAAATCTTCACAAGCACCGGGCCGACTGGCTAGGGAATTTTCATGGCGTCATGTTGCAAATATATCACTCTCTCCGACTTGATAACTTACAAAACGCTTGTAAATCCTGCAAGATTCTGGCCTGATAAAAGTGTTAGCAGCTTAATGATGACACAAATGTCCACGTTCAAATTTCGGACTAGTGGAATATTTTGTGGGCTGGTAACTTTCACGCATAGCTAGCCCGACTGCCTAGCAAACTTTCGAAATTATTTGGCACACTGCAAACATATAGACAGCACTGTTTTACAATAAATCAAACTGTCGTAGAACGGGGAGCTTGCGAAAACAGCTGTGAAGATAAGATAAGATATTTACTGGATAGCATTCCGTCAAGAAACAGTAGCGATATTCTATAAACTACAAATATGAAGCAGTTACAAACATATAGAAATATAGATACATAAATGATGTACATTACAACAGTTTATCATCTGCAGTATAATCGGATGGAAGCAACACGAGGCAATACACTGAATTCATTTAAAATTGTAAATATCATGACATATAGAAATAGTTTGGGGATTTCTGCTTGAACAAATTGTTAAAAATTGTTCTTTTCTTGGAAGTGTAGCAAAGTTTTTTTTATGAAAAAGAAATGTTTGTAGAAGTGACTCCCTTTCTCTCCTATACTTAAAACTATACATTATATAGTGTTGTTCATCTTCTAAGACACTGCATGTTTCACAGAGACGACATTCTAGTGGGACTGCAGGTTGTGAGTTGTGGTGCTTTTGAGGTCACAACAAAACGAGTTGCCGCATTGATTTCTGTAGTAACGTTGCACATTCTTCTTTAACTAACTAAACCCTCCATAACTATCAGATGTGCTTGACTACGTAGTCTAACCTTAAACCAGCAACAGAAACAAAACATTACTACCTAGTATGTTCTTTTTCCGAGTGCAGGAAGCTGAACAGACACACCCCAGTTCCGCACAAATCTGAGGTCATATTTCTTCAGCATATGTCGTCACGTTGAAAAGGCATTTCTAAATATTGATGAATGTGTTAAGTTCTAATTACTGGACTGGTTCACATTTAAGAAACACCAAAATCTTACCCAATGTCAGTGTCATTTATATAGCAGGCCGTCAGCCTAATGTGGCAGGGAAACCTGAAGCGATGCATGTGCCCTGTGAATCCCACCAACACAGGCATAGGGTACCTCATCAGGTTGTATCTAGGATTAGAACCCGGACCATAGATCGTATTCGTGGGCCCTGGCACGTCTGACCCAACAACTGAATATGCTGAATAGGTTGACTGTGTAATTATGGAGGCCATATTGACATGTGTCACCCAAAAATAGTTTCTACGATATATAGCGCCGGAATGACGTCACAATCAAATCATATCACCGATCTGTCTGGGATCTGTCAGCTGTTCTTATTACACTCAAGAAACTTGTTATTACTGCTTGCAAAGTGAAAAGTTGGAAAATGTTTTGGGTGATAAATGGAATTTCACACGTGTGGTATTTTATCGGATGCCTGAAACATTCTGACAATCCTCGGCAAGCCTCCGGATATACATGTATTTGATAAAACGAGACACTCGCGATCGGGGACTTATCTTACACTCATGTTCCCTACAACCAAAGGCATCCGTCAAGATTCCAGGTAAAAGTACAGATAACCAGCGACTCATGGCAAGAATCTAGACTTGAGTTTGTCTTTAAGGTATTATTTTTAGTCGAAATGATGAATTAAAACAATAAATAAAACAAACACATGGTCCCTCTAAACAGACTGGCGTCAGTCTTCTTATCTAGATTTGTACCTTTGAAGGACAGTATTAGTATGGATCGACAGAACGAAGGACAGTCTACAGAATGGGTCGGATCGTGAGAACGTAGGCTGTCATACTGACCCGGAAATAAATATATCCAAGAAAGATCATGCAAGTCTAGAATATGTGGCAAATTTAGATTTCCACAGGTTCTGAAAAGAAAATCTCTGGATTCTTTTTTAGTATATTTAATGAATATAACTTAGGATTTGTTTTAAAAAATATGTTCATTTCAGAGATTATATGTTAGTCTAGATGAGAGAGTTGCATAACTGGCTGCTTTTCAGATCATCTCACGATCAGTTGTGTTGGGTGATAGTCATGATGTCAATCACTGTACCTTCTTGTCCAGGCTCAGATATTTACAGATCGCCGCCATATTGCCGGCTCGTTCAGTGAAGCGTTAACAAATAATAAAGAAACAGCAGATTCTGCACCAAGCAGCGGTGTGAGTGTCGTTTTATGACTCCTCTAACACTCCCTTCTGTAGTTCCTTATAATAACATAGAAAACTGATCATGAATCCAACGGTCGAGTGGGTCGCAGCTAGTGAGATACGTAATTAGCACATGTGTGTCGTCCATTGAGACAGTCTGTGTTCGCGCCATAAGGCTGATGACCTTCACCTTAAAGACGGTGAGGAATGTGATGTGACTTGCTCGTGGCACGAAAACACACATAGCTTGAGACAGGACATTTATCATAATATCATGCTGTGAGATGACGTCACGAGGATTTATTTCTTTACAGTCAAGAGGAAGTCCTTCTCCGGATGTGGAATTTGCATTTTTCTACCATGTCAGTTGTGTCAGTGTCATAACGCACTTACGTCACGTGAAAGAATGTGAAAATAAAGAAATAAAGGAAGCAGTTAATATATCATCACACAATTATGTCATCTTCCTCTGAACCAGGTACGTCCGTCTCGAAATAGTCCATGTCGATTTGGACGGAATTTAAGTTATACGTCGACGTACCCGGTACAATTCCTGCAGGTGACTGGCGTTTTTCTGGTAATGACCGAAACTTTTGGTGGATTGAAACCAAGAATTCTTTTCGACCTCAAGAACACACGTGATGTGACATTCGATCTTTGAAAGGGAACTAAATCTAATTAAACCAGGGGATCAAACCCTAACCAGGATCGATTTGATTCGAACCCAAACCGTGAATGGCATTCACTGTAAATGTGTCCACACTCAACGGAGCCATCATATCTCCACAGCCCCAGTTGTGCCCCCTTGTCATGGTCGTACCGGACGTGTGCCGTCATCGACGACGTCAGAGTTAAGATGGGGTGTAACGTCTTTTGATATGACGTGACCAGAGAGTTCAAACCCCGACCTTCTGATCTCCATCAGATACGCTATCTACTGCACCATCGGGGTTGCTGTTACCGTTTTATTATTGGGTTAAGAGAATTAATTTGCGACAAGTGTAGTAAAGATACCTGTTTACACGAAGCAGTATATAGATGAATGTGAATATTTCACGAAACAAATATCTTGACTGCATAGGTTCTTTCAGTTTCAAAAAATAATCCTTAAAGTTTTAAATTATGAGCTATTCCTTTCTGCACATATGTTCACTGTAGTACAGGGCGTGGATTTTCGACTCTCTCTTAGCACTAAGATAGTTGTAGTTAATGTGAACGCATGACACATACGACTGCCTTTGCCCTAAGAGAGCTTGGAAAATCAAGGCCCAGGTCGTTGGTATGGTCCGTCGGTTTAGATAAATGCCAAACATTGCTAATTTAAATATCGTTAAGCTCACGTTTGTCTCGGATAAAATGTATGTAGTTGTTATTGAATAGTCCTGGCCGCATGGTTAGCTATGATGTCACGAGTGTGCAGGGTAACCGGACCTCCTCGTAGACAAGGAGGGGCTTCCTATTGTAAGTAGCAGGATGGCCTATCCAATATGGCTTCTCTTGACACTTTGATGTGATGACGTCATCACAGTCTTGTGACAATAGCGCAGATGTCGGCAAGCTGTACGAGATCGCAAACATTTCCTTCCAAGACGTTGCCACTGTTTACACACATATTTCGATGGTATGTGATACGTTCTGGTGTCTGTAGACACTTATAGACAGTCAAACATATACTGTCAACATTACAGACACAGAGCTTCCAACCCCAAGAGAGGAAAAAAAGCTTGAGGAGGGCCGAATGGTCACACAACCTGACCGAGTGTAGAGTGGATCCATGTGCTCTGTACGCGTGTGTATGTATGTGCGTGTGTGTGTGTGAAAAGATCCTTAACAGGATTCGAGAAGTGGATTTTTATTTCGTTTTTAATTTACATGTGAACCCCGTTTGGTGCGAGATTTATTAGTTTTGTCGTGAGCGCGTGATATGAGTGACACGGAGGTGTGTCTCAGCCAAAGGCAGGTGTGCAGATATTTTTTTCAAGATCGTTCTTTAAGTGGCTACAACAAAAACAAATACAACATTCAACAACGTACACAGTATGACCCATCTAGGACAACACCTTGACTAAATATTCGTTCATATACAATTTGATATGTGTGTTTGTTTGAGTATTGTTTTATAAATCGGACATCGATCCTTAATTAACCTTAATTTTCAAAACCCGGCAAGCAATAAAACATACACTGTCTTTAAAGTGTGTTAATTACGTATTGATTTCAGCAATGTCCCCCTGCAAACACAATGTCTGTCATGAATCACAGGCGAAGATGAAAGCTCCGCATCGCATAGCAACACTCTGCCGGAGCCCGTTCAACCAATCACAGGACACATCCGTATTTTGTTGACCAGCAGAATATCAGGCGTTACAAGGATACGAAACATCTGCTGATAAATCACGTTCGTGTTATCAGTGAAGCGACATATGTTGTAATAGATAGATAAGTTATATTCACTTAACATAATTATGTCATTTTGTTACCATAGTTCATATTGGTAGTCATACTTGTTTGTTCAAAAGTCATTTTGAATTTAAGAACACCGAAAATATGAAACTATTGTAGAGGACAAATTGTTTGTAACGATCTAGCGCACTTCGCAGACAGTTATACACATATATAGCGAGTACATGGGGCCACGCTGGGATTCGAACTGTGTCGGTGTCTTGATGAGCAAACGCTTCAAGTACGAGTCCATTCCATTCATCTTCAACAGGGGTAGCCATGGGACCGCGTGCAGTGTGATACTGTACAGATCGTACATAGACCGTTTAAAGACTGTTCATAGATTTCCAATTACTTTGCAGAGACGACACACCACCGTACGCAGACTAACGTGCACAGACCTACGTGGACTTACAGTGCGCTGGGTACACCATGTTATTGTTAATAATTAAACTGCGTCATTTTATTTTCCAAACATGTTTGTTTGTTTTGAAGAATGCTTGACAACAAAACAAATCGAGACATATTAGTTTCGGACGCAATCAAGCACCAGCTGTAAGTCGCAGTCACACAAACAATGACTACCGTTGTTGCTGTTGCTCAATCAAGCGGAGAATGATCAATCTGTTATTGCGAAGTTGGGATGTACTTTACGTGGGGTCGATCCGCGTGGGTCGGGATCTCAAGGTCGTGTTGCTGATGACTCGAGTTGTTCGCATGTGAATAGTCATCAAGTACTGTTTTAGCGGGCCCTGCTGGAACCTTAAAAATATACAGTATACATTCTGTAGACGAATGATATAAAGTTATGAAATACAGGAAGACATTCAATTGACAAAATACCAATACGCACATATATGCTGAAAAGGAAACTGTACAATGAAACCTCACACTACATGCTAACACAATAGATTTCTCTGGACGACAAGGACAATAAAGGGAACTTTTTTTAAACAGAGAAATACGTCAGTACCTATAAGAAAGCAGATTCAAGACAAGAAACATATTTATGTATGATAAAAGGACATCTGTCCCCGGCCATAGGACACCATCGTACTTTCGGATACATTTTCAACTCCCTGGGGATCATACAACATTGCAGCTTGTTAAACATTCAAATTGCCTGCACATCCTCACAGCTACCCGTTTGACACCTAAGTGAACTGAGACAATCTTGTCCAAGGATACTACACATGTACCTACCTCGAGGCATGAACCTTCGTTGGGATAAATATACAGGCGCCTTACCACTGCGCTGTTTCACCCCACAGTAGAGGTAAAACACGACAATTATACACTGTAATCTCATTCTACCAACTGTATGGTTTATATTGTCATGTATAACATATTGACCACGATCTCACCTGGAGAGGTTTCTATACTTGCACACAGTAACCTCAATCTACCAACTGTATGATATACATTGTCATGTATTACATATTGACCACGATCTCACCGGAAGAGGGTTTCTGTACTAACATGATGTAACCTCAATCTACCAACTGTATGATATACATTGTCATGTATTACATATTAACCACGATCTCACCGGGAGAGGTTTCTATACTTCCAAACAGTAACCTCAATCTACCAACTGTATGATATACATTGTCATGTATTACATATTAACCACGATCTCACCGGGAGAGGGTTCTATACTTCCAAACAGTAACCTCAATCTACCAACTGTATGATATACATTGTCATGTATTACATATTGACCACGATCTCACCGGAAGAGGGTTCCTGTACTAACATGATGTAACCTCAATCTACAACTGTATGATCTATATTGTCATGTATTACATATTGATCACGATCTCACCTGGAGAGGGTTCCCTACTTGCAGACCGTAATTTCAGTATACAAACTGTATGGTATATGTTGTTATGTATAACGTATTGACCTCGATCTCATCTGGAGAGGGTTCAGTACTAGCATACTGTATTCCCAGTATACCAACTGAATGGTCTGCATTGTCATGTATAGCATATTGACCATGATCTCACCTGGAGAGTGTATAGAGGTCAGCGAATGTCATTATGTAGCCGAAGTTAAAAAAAACAACAACAGCAGCAAAAAATAAAAGCCGCAAATATAGCATTTCCATCTATCATTGTTTGTTACACAATGTCCGGTCATCGCTGCATGTGACGTATTTATGATGACCGTGACGCAGGGAATGGTTCCAGACGGGGCTGTATATGCGGTGACCCCGCCATGTCGGAATGTCAGAGTGAGAGGTATATAACGGTGAGACTTCCGTCAGGTTTTACAGCATGTTAACCTGCACTGAATCGGGGCTCATCATCCTGACCCCGGGCAGTCGCCTGTATTTCCGTGTAGGAGGAAATTGAAGCCACTCGCTGATTGGTCAGTTGGTAAAGCCATCTATCACATGGAGGCATTGGTTGTGTGACGTCATAGACATGTGCTGCTCAGGTCTGATTTATGAAATCCAGGACAAAATGGCCTGTGTTGAGAAGCTACTAAAAATATCTAGTCTCTGAAATGAACATATTTTACGGAAAAGAAAGCAGTCCTTGAATTATACTAGTCATCAAATATAATAAAAGGGAGTCCAGCTTCAGAACATAACCTCCATCAGAGACCACACTGTATGGTCTTTCCTTCCAATGGGACCAACCCCTTACAGTGAATTCCAAGAGTAGTTAGCGCGTGACATGTGAAACAACTTTTTTTTATTACAGACCTTCTGCTCCGCACCTGCCTCGTCGCGACATGTCTGTATGTTAACAGCAGGTGAAACAGTGTATTTAGCCCCAGGGAATAGGATTAACTCAGAGGGGCATTATGGTGTAAGTCCATGTGGCTAGCCGGTGAAAATAGTGGATGTACTTGTACAGTGGCGGATGGGGTTGTGGTAGCAGAAGGCGTAACTTGTGTTGTTACTGACACCAGATGATAGATGCTGAATGGGCCGAAGTAGTAGCAGCTGTGGTGGTTGTAACAGTCGTAGTAAACGTTGTGTTGCGGTAGTAGTAGTAGTCGTAGTAGCAGCAGCAGTAGCAGTAGTAGCAGCAGCAGTATAGTAATAGTAGTAGTAGTAGTAGCAGCAGCAGCAGCAGTAGTAGTAGTTTGTTTAACACCTCACTCAGCACAAATTTCCAGTTATTTGGCGGCGGTCTGTAAATTATCGGGTCTGGACGAGATAATCCAGTGATCAACAACATGAGCATCGTTCTACACTGTTGGAGTACAGGATGTGTGGACCCGATCCGACAAGCATGGGTTACCCATTGATCATACTCCAGCATTTACGCAATTGAGATATGATACCCTATGTCATGCCACCCGATCCTGTTAGTCGCCTCTTACAAAACCACGGGCTGCTCCAGATCAATTCTACCCGGATATTCTTGGCTAAAGTGGCGGTAATAGTGGTAGTTAGTGGTAATACGGGTATTTCATGGTAGCAGTGGTACGAGCAAGGAGTCCATCCACGCCAGACAACTCTTTTATTTGATAACTGAATTCACATGCATGGAAAGAACAATAGTAACAAACACTGTCTAGATACACGAAAGTATATATTACATCTGTTTCGGCTTACTACGCACTAGTCGTCTTTCTCCAGGAATGATCAGTGCTGGTAAGATTATCTCCCCTTACCTGTATATCCCTCGTTTGTCGCTACCGACAAGTTCCTCCAGTTTCTTTAAGGGTCATACCAATGCCAGCACCGTTTGTTTGAGAAGTTAGGACGACTAAAGATTAAATGAGTTCATTATATGCCAAACATCAAAATGGAACACACACTGGGATTAATTTTGTTGCGGTATCTGTCTCCAATATGGGTTGATGTTAAAACCGATCACTTCATTTTTTATCGTTGTGATACAGATGTCACGGTGGTGAAGAGCCGCAATACACCCAATTCCAAGATGAGTATTGGGCATATTTTTTCAGGGTATGTACGATAGGATATATGTGCATGAGTGTATGCACGTGTGTATGAGTGTGCTCTTGTGAGTGTATGTGTCATTAAACTCGGGATATATATAGCCTACATCTGCTGTTTGATTGCTTTCCAAATAAATGTTCAGCGTTAACCGATTATGAAAGTTTAGTCTACAGTACGAGTGTAATGAATTACAATAAGTGTATGTCAGACCGTTCTTTGATAAAGTGTTTAAAGTCACCAGATGGTGACCTGTCAGTACCAACTCCTGAGACACCGTCAATGGCGGGTGCTGTGATACACTTACTATGGAGCGGATAATAGTCGGTAGTCTTTAAATGGTTATACATAGATAGGTATAAATATATGTATTGATTTGACCTGCAAACATTTATCACAATTATAAACACCTGACATATTGTGATCTGGTTTAGTATTTCATCTATGACACTTAGGTCGATGGGCATGAATATAGGTTTATGAAGCATTAATGCAAATATTAGACCATGAGTGCACAATACTTCTGTTTGTTTGCTATACTACCTAACAAATGTCTGTAAGGACACTTACAGTTTTGACTGATTGACTGAGTTTGTTTTTGTGTGGCTTTTATCGATATTCCAGCAATATCAAGGCTGGGAACACCAGAAATGTCACAGCTTAGATAAATACGACAATATCCTCTTCAAAAGAAGAGCATAAACTGCTACGAACTTCAGAAACTGACTAAGTTTGCACTGCAGAAGTGGCTGGGCGGAAGAGGGAGTGATGTGTCTCTGTTGTCGTGAGACAGACTGCAGCACGAGAAATAGTAACGTTTTACGATAGTGGAAATAGTGATAGTTCGTGGTGTGGCTGGTAGTAGTAGCAGTAGCAGTATTTGTGGTGACAACAGTCGTTGCAGTGATAGTAGTAGCTTTGGTGGTGATGATGGTGGTGGTAGTACTAGTGAGTGAGGTGCCGCGTTAGCAACATACCAGCAATATCACGGAGGAGGACACCGGAATGGGTTTCACACATTGTACCCATGTAGAGAATAGAACTCGGGTTTTCTCTCTGACCAGTGAACGCTTTAATCACGTGGTAGTGGTAGTGGTAGTGGTCCCTGTGACCTGTTGTTTTTTTCCAGACAACAGCGTCAAGTTGTCGTAAAGCTGTGAAATACAACATATATACAGTCTTTATACAACCGCCATGTCCTTCACTTGTGAAATATATTATTGCTCGTCAATTACAAACCAACCAACGCGAAGATGTAAAGCTGTGAAATACAACATTTATCTGTGCCTGCTACAAACGACCAATGTAAATTCATATCTGTGAAAAACAAAATTTACACCTGGCCTTAACACAACAACAGGCATGTAGTCCTATTGTATCGTACCTGATAATATGATAATTTTGGAACAATATTTGACTATCATACCTTACCACCTGGGGGTCATACATGAGGTCGTGAACCGCCTGCAAGCTGTGTGATCGTAAACCTTTTCATACCACCCTTTTATCGCCGTCACAAGCATCAAATCAGTGGCCATATGCTATGTATGGTCCCCTGAAATGTGTGAATTAATCGGATAGACGTGCAGGTTTGATACTGTAAACGATAGGAATGCGACTCGGTGAATATACGATTGTTAGTTTCCATTGTGACATCGTGAGAATGACTTACAGGTTATGGTGTTCATAACGAAAATTTACTCAGCTGCAAATTATATCTGTATTGTGTACGGGGAAACATCAATATGTATATAACATCCACACACATAAATCCATCCTTTTATCTTGGGGGAGGGGTCAATTGTTGTGTATATAGCTGAAGGTACATAGTCCTATCTCGTTTCCTTTCCCTTGCAATCACATCGTCTAGCCTCATCATCACATCGTCTCCCCTCACCATTGTCTCGTCTCTCCTTATCATCTGCTTTCCCCATCCCCTCGCCTCTCCTAATCAGTACCAGAGATCATATAATAGATTATATGGTCTACTATATAGTCTCTGGCATTACCGTTACGATCACCTCGTCTCTCCGTATCATCAACCTCACCATTCCTTTGTTACACCGTATAATCAACCTTACCATCACCTTGTTACACCGTATCATCAACCTTACCATCACCTCGTCTCTCCGTGTCATCAACCTGACCTACACCTCGCCTCTCCGTTACGTCACCTCGTAGTACTGGGCTTATACGTACCTAGGGTACATTTCTGTAATACTTGTGACTTATTCAGCGTTATTATCGTCCATCTTGTCTTAACACCATCTGCTAGACATCCGACCTGTGCCATTAACATAATGATCAATGTATAGCGGTGAAAGGAACATATTTCATTCTATCTACTTCTATGTACAACAGAAAACATTGGTAACATTCAGATCCTGCTGGCAATTAGTATTGTTTGGACTCAACGGGTATCTCAGCGGCGGTCAGAGCATGGTCGTCATCCTTCCTATATCTCCAGCGTGCAGAGCTCCAGCGGGACATTACCAAATATTGACAGAGCCAAGAATTTCTCGACATTCTTTGGCGCAGTTTTAGATTTGCCCTGAATCTCATGATGGTCGACCCAAACTTGGCTCCGTTCAAACACAGAGATTTGTCCACAGACAAAACAAACTCTTTCACCCACTGCGAGTTTGTTCTCCGTTCCCGCCATTTCAACATGCATCCTGAACGTGGCATTCCGGCCATGTTGACAAGCAAATGTAAAGGTCATGACCCGTCACGTGATTGGTCAGCGGTACTGGAACAGACTGCTACCAGTTCCCGCCAACTCGCACCAGCGTTACCCTCAAATACCATCATGCTTTCACGAGCAGACATTACGGTTTTCAAACGGGTAAACAGGAAAAAATCAAAACACAAAAGTCATATGACTTGGTCTGTGTCTCAGGAACTGAGACCCAAATCTAGACTTGTACTACTTGCACACGAACAAATATTAATACAATCAAAATATGATTAATTTGTATGTATCATTATGATCTTATGTTGCATCAACAACAGAGCTAGAATCATACTTTATCCTGCTATCACGGTGAGCAGATATTTCTTTAATGGGTGTGTGAGTATGGGCTTACGTCGCTTTCAGGAATACTGAACAGGGGCTTATATGAACAGTGACAAGATTTGATACGTTAACGTACATGTAAAGAGACAAAACATATGGCTACATGAACTATGCAGAAGGTGACAAGACGCACGCCACCTTCTTCTGAACTAAGGTGACAAGGCCCAAATTTCTCTAACCTAGGGTGACAAGGCCCATGGTTCGTCATGTAGTGCATTGTGAGACGAGTTTTCTGTCTTCTCCAAAAGCAGGTCAGCTGTTCCTGTGTGTTTCTCATGAATCTGGGTGACCTGACTTAATGCATTCACCAAAAAATCCTCAATCAACAATTTCATTCAAAATGGACCCGTGGTATTTCCAATGCATTGACCTTGAATACCGCTCGGTTACAGCCCGGCGATTCATTGTTGTTAATTTTAGCCAGTTAATGTTTGAAGTATGCGCTTGATCGTCTGGTGTTGTTTTGGTGGAAGATCGATATGAATGCATTCGGCATTTGTTAACCAAATACGCTCAGGATCCCAACGCTTGGAATGTTGGCCAACTTTACAGAAGGTGTTGAAATTAAGAACAAGTATGTCACATGAAAGAAGGCAACCTGGTCGGGACAGAGGGGTCTCTGGTGTGTTTGTGGCCGTGTTTTCACATTCAGCTGTCTGTTTGATGTCTGCGCGCCAAAACAGATTCATGGTCATGTGGTTTATACACATTCCACGGCGGCATACTTCGCCTCCCCCCACCCTTCTCCCAAAAAAAAATAACTGATTCGCCAGAAAAAATGATTCAGACAACAAACAACGTCCTGTGTGTTGTGTTGAACGTTGACGGCATGACGTTTTCGGCTGAATTTCGGTTATATAAGCAAGACTGTGTATTCCTGCATGTGGTTGTGATCGACATCACGAATATTTGGGGACCTCTTTTGAAGAGATATGTATATAAACGTATGAGAATTTTCTAATACCTAAAACCAAGTTCCTTTAAGGTGATAAGATGCCTTTGCCTTTTGTTTGTTAAATATTACACATTTAGTTTTGATATGCTACATATATACATGATTACATTTTGCCTGCAACATTTGTATGCTTACTATTAACTCCTGCTTTTTTGCCATATTAACCTTTTACACACAATATAAACAAGCTTCAGGGTCGCACCCGTGAAAGTTCGGGGTAAAATAGGCCTTCAGCAACCCATGCTTGTCATGAAAGGTGACTATATGCTTGTCGTAAGAGACGACTGAAAGGATCGGGTGGTCAGGCTCGCTGACTTGGTTGACACATGTCATCCGTTCTCAGTTGCTCAGTTAGACAGTCATGCTGTTGATCACTGGGTTGTCTGGTCCAGCCTCGATTATATACAGAACGCCGTGAAATAGCTGGAATATTGCTGAGTGTGGCGTAAACCTAAACTCACTCACTCACTCGTACTGAAATATATGTCCACACGGGATCGAACCATAGAATGTACTTTTATGAACTTAAACAGTTTTGTCTGTTTTGTTAAATTGTATTTTGGTGTGTTCTGGACAGGTATTCGGCTACAGTTTGGAAGATTTATAAGAAACCATTTACGTAGATTACACTTTCATCGCCATCACATTCGGGTGTGTCGTGAACATTCATTTGATTCTATATACTATGGAGAAAGAGAGAGAGATGAGAGAGGGGGATAGAGAGATGTAAGAGACAGATGAGAGAGGGATGAGTGAGAGATGAGAAAGAGATGAGAGAGGGATGAGTGAGAGATGAGAAAGAGATGAGAGAGATGTGATACAGATGAGAGAGGGATGAGAGAGAGAGATGGGAGAGAAATATGAGAGACAGATGAGTGAGAGAAGGATGAGAGAGACATTTGAGAACGAGAGATGAGAGAGGGTGAGAGAGAGATGAGAGAGGAATGAGAGAGACGAGAGAGGTGGAGAGAGATGAGAGAGACAGATGAGAGAGGGGTGAGAGAGGGATGAGAGAGAGGTGAGATATATGAGAACGAGGGGTGAGAGAGGGGTGAGATATATGAGAACGAGAGGCGAGAGAGGGGTGAGATATATGAGAACGAGAGGCGAGAGAGGGGTGAGATATATGAGAACGAGAGGAGAGAGAAAGTGATGACATGGGGAAATGAGAGAGGACAGAAGGAGAAGGGGAGATGTGAGAGGACTTTAGATGTTCTATCAGATTAATTTCGTGACAACTGGCTATATATGGCTATTGCAGAAAGAGCATGTCTAACTTCACCAGTAATTATGTATAACGTGCTAAAACATGCCCAGATATATGCTGCCTGTACATCCTCGCAGACCAGCTTCTAGAGAAGTTTGTATAAGCTTGTACAGAGAGTATTGTCTGACCTCACTATCAACTGACATTCATACTAGTCTTTGGATCACCTGTCAGTGGCAGACAAATTGGTCTGTGCGCCAGCTGTTGAATGAAGGGGAGACTAACTATTTGATAAGACTGAAGACGACATGCATCTCAGTACCGGGAAATTAACGACTGGAAATTGACACCTGCCAGCTGCAGGTCCTTCCCAATCACAGAATGGGCTTACGGCACATTAGCCTGAGACATCAATATCTGCAACGTGTGCGCTTACGTCAAACCACCACCAGTATCTGCAGCTTATTGTACGTTATACCACCATCAATATCTGCAGCTTATTGCACGTCAAACCACCATCAATGTTTTATTGCACGTCAAACCACCATCAATATCTGCAGCTTATTGTACGTCAAACAACCATCCGTGTTTGCAGCTTATTGTACATCAAACCACCATCAATATTTGCAGCTTATTGTACGTCAAACAACCATCAATATGTGCAGCTTATTGTACGTCAAACCATCATCAATATTTGCAGCTTATTGTACGTAAAACCACCATCAATATGTGCAGCTTATTGTACGTCAAACCACCATCAATATCTGCAGGTTATAGAACGTCAAACCACCATCAATATTTGCAGCTTGTGGTGAGGTGAGTCAAAGCACCATCGATAGCTTTCATTTGTGTGGATGCGTCAAACCATGTTTTCTGTATGGATCATATATCATATTTGGTATTGCTATTGATATCGACCACTTCTCATTAGTCATCCCTACGGTTTCCAGATGAGAATAATGTTTATTCTGAACTACCATTCTGTTTAGTGTTGCCAAGTAACGGACAGAAATGAATAAATGGAGGATCTGGTGGCCTTGACGACTGCATGTCACGGTGACCCATACGGAATACTGTCCTGCTGTCAACCCCCTGGCCAAGGCTGTAGTATTTCAGAGCGCCGAAATATTTCTGACTATATCGTTAAACAAATCACAAGTCACTACTCGAGTTAAGATTTGCTGTTTAGAATGTTGATGCTCATCTCTAATATTTATGGTTTGGCAGCCTTATCGAAATATGTGTCCAGATTGAAGCTTGTACTCACAACGGCCTTGGTACCTGTGCTTACAACGTGAAATCGTGGCACCGTGTTACACCTGGAGTTATCTCAGGTAAATAGCAGATGCGCACCTTTGTAATTACCCCTAATTATAGAAGATCAATGTTTCTGGCTGCCTGGATCACTCATCTCCGGTACGTCTGCGGATTGCATTAATGCAGTCGGTGCATATTAATCTATAATAATGCACAAAGTACCTTGCTGAACCCAAGGAGATTATCGTCGAGCATTCAAAAACACGCGAACTATATCCTTTCGAACTGAAACCCCACGTAGCGAGGTTACGCTGACATGATGTGTTGAGTACGTTTCACTCACTTCCCGCCCATTATTTCCTTGACAGGATAAGGGGACTGTTTTAATACTTTCAAGTAGGCGTGAGAGTAATTGCTGAAATGACAGGAATTGTAAGCATTACCTGACCCTGTAAAACACTTTATAGTCTCATCTTCTATTTAATGCCCTCGGGTTAACTAGCGGATTATGAATACAGCTGGTTGCATCCTTTGTGAAAACGGAGGGTTTAAGAAGCATTATGAGAAATATCGATATCAGATTCAATCAAGTCTATGTGATATCATGTACATATCATCATGTTATGTTATATCAGGTGCACACCACGTTATGTTATATCAGGTGCACACCACGTTATGTTATATCAGGTGCACATCACGTAATGTTATATCAGGTACATATCACGTTATGTTACACAATGCGCACCACCTTTGCTTTTACCCTGAATTCCAGGCAAGGCAGCAAGTAGTACCATATTTTACCGCATTATGATATGACGCCGTCGGGGATAGAACCACTGACCTTAGGCTGACCGGGCAGATGCTTTATCCACTACACTACAGGGGTGGTCGTATAACAGACATCAGCTTAACTGACTGATGCCACCTTGTGCTGTAATGGAGGAGCCAACCCTCCCTCGGCCCCCTTAGACAATGGATCTATTCAATCATCCACACTGACGCCGCCACCTCAACAAACGAGTCAATTATTAAAAACGTTGAAAACGTCTATCTACAGACTGGGGCGATCGTTCAAGGTGCGGCATTCGCGTCTATTGTTTGACCTGCACAGTGCGAGAACACCTGCACTTACATACGTACGTGCATTGACTGACAGGTGCGATACGGAATCTGGAGACTGACACACACCAGATTGTAAACTCTGACGTCATGAGTATTTGCGCGCGTAGCTAGTGACCCCAATGACGCTTGGTCTCGGGACCACCCAGGCTTGATGAGCACAACACGTTAATTAACAGGTGTTCACAACCACCCTGAATCTCACAAATCCTACAACATAGTTTACTTTCAAGGTGGCGAAAGAGTATTTGTAAATATCAACGGGTCGTGATTAGTGGCCAAAAGGCATACGAACAAAATTCATGCTTCTTTTTATTGTGTATACACATGCGTGATTCCTTCTGTGCTTGCTTACGTCTGTCTGTCTGTCCAATCCTGATTGTCATATTTATAATATTCAGCAACAATCTATATTAATTTCCGTACTCAGGAGGCCTCAGGCCTGCAGCACAAATACAGTGAACACTTCATCGGGTAGTATAATTTTTTTCTGTATGTAGTAGCGTAATAGATATCCCCAGATAAATTTTCTAAATATTCTTTACTAGAATTCGTTAAAAGGGTACGAATTTGTAGATGTGGGGTGTAACATTGATTTAATCATGAATTTATTGAGGGAAACAATTTTATTAGGAACGCAAAATTTCGGAGCGTAGATTAACTTCTTCTACCAGATTATGGAGAAAGCATATTCTCCGAGATGTCGTATTTCTAATGAAGGAGAAAACATAATCTGCAAAACATTGTATTCCTGATGAAGGAGAAACCATATATTCCGAAACGTATTCCTGATTAAATGACCGGGGCATACATCCCCAGAATCGTTGAATTCCTCAAAATATACTTGACATCCCTAAGCTCCTCCCTAAGGCTGTAAATTCGGATTGAATAAAATCTTTTGAAGACACAAAAAGTTCTCATGAATTTATTTATTATTATTACTGATTGTTGGACCATATCCTTATGTATAAATATCTTTCATTTATGCATAACATTTTATGGCGACTATATCTATCGAGTATAGAATGTTACGTACAGTTCACCTTGTCGTGAACAGACCAGACAGAGTAGTGTCTGTCATTTGCCTCTGTAGACAATACAGACTGTACCTATACCCGTAGTGGTGTCACTTCCAAAAATACATGCGTCTTGGCATAGCAATAATTACAAACATGGGTATATTGGTAAATTTTGCATGTAGTATGTATCTCGCCCTGCAGTCATGCTGACCAAGCTGAAAGATTTTGGAAATATGCACATGCAACTAACTTTAGAATGACTTTTCTGAACAGAAATGGCATTGTGTACTTGAACATATGTTAATCTATCAGTAAACCGAACCTGTGACATGTCTGTCTGTGTCGAGACGAACTAACACTGTCTCCGCGATGTTGACCGTGACATTATTTTTCTGCCGATCTGATTGGTCAAGGAAAGAATGACGTCAAGCGCCCTCTCCTTCAATGTGCGCGCGTATATACGTACGACTGTGTTAAGGGGTAAGTAAATATATTCCATGTGTAGCGAGTAGGGTCCAATTTAATGTCTGAAAGCACAACCGAATCGACTTGAAGAGGGTCACACAGGCTGTGTTTCACACAGACTGGGTGGCATATTGTGGTTCTCACGAGCCAGATAGCGTCGCCATCTCTACCTGACGCTAGCCAACCTCAACTACTACAACAGCAACAACTACAATAACCACAGTTAGTGAATATTCACAACGGCGGGTGTTGGATGAGGACATTGATGTAGTGATTACGAATTCAAATGAGTTAACAGCATATGCATTGCTGAGGACCATAAATCCATAGATATGACAGAGAGTGTATTAAATGACCATTGAAACTGGAGTGACAACGGATGAAAATGAAGCATGTATGCGCGCGCACACACACACACACACACACACACACACACACACTGATATATATATATATATATATATATATAGAGAGAGAGAGAGAGAGAGAGAGAGAGAGAGAGAGAGAGAGACTAACACACATTCTCACATTCTTTCCGCTTCTGTTATATAAGATGTTTTATCCATGGAACAGGATAATATTCTATAAACTACAAAATAAATAAACACAGTAGGTACGGATTAAATTTATCGACATGCACAGATACATTGTGTATATATAGCGAATGCGAAGCATTTGTGTCAGCGGTGGGGTATGGGCAATACCATGTATCAGTGAGCTATGACTAGTAAAAAGATACACATAGATAGGTCAGGGTAGGTATAATTCTAGTTGGCAGAATTCACATGTGCCTATACAGATAGACGTCCGTCTTTGTTTACAACATCGAACAGGAAGACCGTTGGCATTGTCTGGGAGTTCAGGAAAGCGACCTTCGGCCAATTTGTTTGTGAACAGATTGCAGCAACATTGGTCAGTCTGACCGGAAGCTATTGCTGGGAAACTTGGTCAAGTGGCATCACCATCCTCGCGACCGACAGCAGTGCACACACACACACCGTCGCCTGATCAAACAAGGCCACGCGACCTCATTACAGTACTTGAAAGGATTGGGCCGTCTAAGGTTCGGCTTTTGCCATTTCTGACAAGTCCCTAGGTCGTCTCTGCCCTTTCATAATTGTCCCGAGGGGTGGGCATTGCACGACCCAGGCTTGAGGCATTCATATTAAGATGCCTGACCTTATTGGGTCATGTTGAGGCTAATGACCTACTTTCCCCGCCCGACTCATTAATGCATTAACTCGGTGTAATCTAAGGAAGACAAGACAAGACTTGCATGATGTTGTGGAGTTGTTTCACTATATATCCACTTAGCCCTGTAATATAACCTGCAGACATTTCGACAACGGACCCTATATGTGAAAGAATCCAGCTGTCCCTGCCAATGTCTGGAACTAGGACCCTCCATCCATACATCACCAGCGATACTTTGCTTGTCACAATTCAAACATATCTGACAAATTATTTCACAAAAGAGTCAGAGTAAACATCACTTATATCGAACCTAACCTGTGAGTGGCTATACGCACACACGTACGTGATTCGTTGATGGGAGCGGGTGGTCAGACTCCCTGACATGGTTGAGGTATATCCTCATATATCAGTCGATTAGACTCACGTACTGGACTGTCTAGATGCATACACATGTTCGACATTAAAAGAACACTAGCAAGCATGTTACAAGCTAACATGTCAAGCAAACACAAAAAACACAACATCTCATCTTATCTTATCTTACTTTATCTTTTCTTATCTCACTTTATCTTATCTCACTTTATCGTACCTTAGCTCAGCAACTGCTCTATTCTATCACGAAAACAATGTTGCAACCGATTTCTTCAGCTATCAAAGCAATGATTCAACACTGAAAAGAACAATGTTACAAAAGGTCAATACTGACATCTAAACAATGTTTCAAATGGTCAATACTGACTTCTAAACAATGTTTCAAATGTTCTATTCAATGACGAAAACAACGCTGCAACTGCCCTGTTCTATCACCTAAATAATGCATTTGTTCTAACATGAATATTCTCTTCCAACCGTTCTAATCTTTCATTAGAACAATGTTGTAACTGATCCAGTCTATCAACCAATCCCCGTGAAGATGCAGGTTAGAATGAGTCTTCAGCAACCCATGCTTGTCGTAAGAGGCGACTAGCGGGATCGGCTGGTGAGATTAGCTGACTTGGTGGACACATTCACATACTGACGCCAATAGTACAATAGTTGTATGCTATCATGAGAACAGTAGTGGAACCGTTGTACTCGATCATCACAGCAACAGTGCAACCTCAACAGAAGGAAACAGATGATATGATTGGGTCAGCGCGAGAAGGAATCGCTATGCGTATACGCACGTGGCCTTCAAAATCTCGTGCATTTCGTGGACACAGCTGACAACAGCACTCAACTGCTTAATTCTGGAGTTTGGTACAGCCATACTACTGATGAATACATGTGTCCTCATAGAGCTCCTGTCTGGAGTTACAACTCACTTGCAATACTGCTTTCATTATCGGGAAGACTTTTTCAGTGGGTTTACTGGTTTATTTCGGTTTGGGTGCATTAAATATCAGGCATAATTATTTTGACTTTTCGTTTATTTCATAAATGGGGAATACAAACTGCCTCATTTCCACAACCGTTGTATTCTATCATGACAACGATAGCGCCGTTGTATTCTGTCATGACAACGATAGCGCCGTTGTATTCTGTCATGACAACGATAGCGCCGTTGTATTCTGTCATCGAAACAACGTGAAGTGTTTGGGCTGGCGCAACCAAACTGTGTCTCTCCGTAATGAACGTGTGGAAAGGTACATGTATATATCATTATAATAAAATTGATTGAAATTATAGTGCTACATTAATAACAACATGCATGCGTGCTGAGATAGAATTATATATGACACATGATATATCACACGTATGTGCCCGAACAACGCACATAAACTAGCTACTGACTGCCCTTCACTACTGTACACGTGTTGCAGAGCGCCCGTCAATCTGCTACTTAACTGTGTCATATGCAACCCCCGGTACTCGAGAAGTTCCCTCGTCATAATGAGCTGGTCACAGTCGGACGTCATATGATTTACGTGTTCATATGTGTTAATGACATCCATTATACAGGCTATGCGCGTCCCACGATACCATATAAGGTTAATGTCAGGTCGAACACGCGGTCACGAGATCAGCTTGGCACGTGCACGGCAGATATTGTTTCATCGCTAATGTATTGGCCAGCTGGGGGTGGGGACATCGTGGTAATGTCGACACATGATGTGTTTATGTCGGAAGCTTGTCTGATAGAGCTTCAACAATGACAGGATCAGTCATGTTCTCCGAGTACGAATAATAGAGACATCAAACGCATATGCGGAGCAGTTTCCAACTTCCCACCTTGATTCCATAATGATAAGAAGACTAGAGTTCCTTCAACGAGCCAGAATTCGTTTGATTTCCTATTTTCTCTATTCATCGTTCTGGTTCTATCATTAGTCAGTTTGTTCGGGGTGTCGATAAATGGTATAAATTTTCCCTGTGATAGTTTGTTCATAATAATGTACATACTGTAACAAACGGCCTTCAAACTCCAAATAGCAGACACCGTGTTTTGTCTTGGATAAACTCCAAACAACTGACGTCGTGTTTTGTCTTGGGCAAACTCCAAATAACTGACGTCGTGTTTTGTCTTGAATAAATTCCAAATAACAGACGTCGTGTTTTGTCTTGGATAAACTCCAAACAACTGACGTCGTGTTTTGTCTTGGATAAACTCCAAACAACTGACGTCGTGTTTTGTCTTGGATAAACTCCAAATAACAGACGTCGTGTTTTGTCTTGGGCAAACTCCAAATAACAGACGTCGTGTTTTGTCTTGGATAAACTCCAAATAACAGACGCCGTGTTTTCTCCAGGATAAACTCCAAATAACAGACGCCGTGTTTTGTCCTGGATAAACTCCAAATAACAGACGCCATGTTTTGTCTTGGGCAAACTCCAGATAACAGACGCCAAGTTTTGTCTTGGGCAAACTCCAAATAACAGACACAGTGTTTTGTCTTGGATAAACTCCAAATAACTGACACTATGTTTTTTCTTGGATAAACTCCATACAACAGACACTATGTTTAGTCCTTGGGAAACACTACAAAAACATACGTTAGTACTGTAGTCGTGGATTATAGAACAGCTCATAACATTATTTATGTCTTGGATATGAAGAATATGTTTTGTCAAAACAAAGCTATAAATCAATTACGGAAAGTTTAAAACATGTTATATTCATATATATATATTCATACAACAAACAACACCAAATTCTTCTGTGCAGTTAAGACAGGTTAAATCACTGTAAAGCAGAGGTCTTCCTTCTTTGTGCAGCTCATACAGAAATCGATTAGGATCGACAACAATTGAAAGAACAGAAAAGTCAATAAGTATCGAACAAACACATGTGTGCATTTATTTCGACATAACATTTGTAAACAAGAGAGAGTCTTGAAATCATGTTTATCCATAAACATGAACATGGCTATTTCAATTAACTGAGAAGAAGACTTGATTATTCTGTTTGAATACACACAGAGCCTTCCCTGAATGGTGAAATAAAAAATTAACATAAAGATAGGATTATACGTTAACTGACTGGTCATTGTATTTTTCGCCACATTTGTTACTTTTTAGACGCATTTCTAACCATCACATTATACATGTTTTGCAAAATAATTGTGTTTTTGTGAGTAATGGTGACATAAGTTTCTTTTGTGATTTAAGAGTGCAGTTATATCTTAATCGGTTCAAGCATTATTAGGAATTTGTGGGAAACATTACCATATGAATCGCACCAAATGGTTTAACATTGAAATTCAGGCAAAAAACACCTTTGTTACTATTTAATAAATATTGAATTATTACGAGTCACCATTTGTTCAATTTTTTCGCCATATAAATATATATTACCGGAGAGCACCTATTTATTTCTGAATACAAATGTGTTCAGGAGATTGAGGTCAATAACCTTTGTTAAAATCATGACGTGTTCTAAATTCAAGAACAAGAACTAGGTCATTTGTGTTTGATAACAGGACCTAATTCTTTGTCTCATGGCGGGAACTGGGCTTTGTTCAGTGTGTGAAAGTAGTCCCGGCATGGCGTTACCAATGAAGCCTTTTTCGGCTGAAAACTCCTTTGTGCGAACCCGAACACGGATCGAGGTCACTGGAGCATCCAGATTGCACATGGCGTTTTTCAAAGATCAAAAAGGAATGAAGTAATTTAACTCGTTTGGAACCATCGTTCCTGCCTCATCTTACTCTGTCCTGAACGGGAACATTGTTAACGCCAGGATGCCAATCTAGGCTTGCAGATGTTGGCGCGAAGGGAACGAAAATAGCTGGAGATTTTTTAAAATATTTTTGTTGATGTTAATGAATTCTCACTTATGAGTCACTTGCATTGCTCAGGAGGCCTATCGCAATTTATTCATTGTTCCAGTAAGATATTTCTTAAATAATAGAACCGGGGTACCGAGTTACAGAAACCCTAAAATATAGTCTGTATCAGTTGCCATGTTAAATCACAGGAGTACGTTGATGTACAAGGAACTGAAATTAATTATTGACCCAGGTATTAGCACCAGCATGCACAGATCAATATTTTTGTACAGGTACGTTTTCCTATGATCAAATGACGATGGAAGAGAACCCTCGAGTGTTAAGCAACCTTCAGTCTCTTATTGTCGAGCTGAGGATGAGGGTGAGTATGAAAACTGACACGTGATGGGGACAGGGAGGTGATATTGGAATGGAATTATTATTGTTGGTTTTGTTTTGTTTTGTTTTGGTTTTGTTTTTTTTGTTTGTTTTTGTTTTGTTTTGTTACAAGGTACAATGTTATATAAATATACATAGATGATCCTTATCATAACAGCTAGAAGCTAATACTACATATGTCAGGTACATAGTGAGACACAAGAAAACACATACGATATGATGTATATATAACAACGGGATAGGATGATCAAGAAGTGTTCTATATTTGTTTGAAATTATGTACATAGTAACAAATGATTTGTTCTATACTATTAGGTTGGTCATTTCTAAACATTAGGTTAATTTTTTCCGTTGTAGAAAGACTTTGGAATTTATTATTTTGCGTCGAAAGGGACGTAAATAAGTAGCACCTTACATCTGAATATTTAGAGAAACACATGAAATGGTGCTCATCATCTTCAAGAACTGAGTATTGACTGCAGAGACGGTCTTCCAAAGGTGTTGGTGGTCTTGTTTTCCTACCTAGTTCAATGTATAGCCTATGATTACTCAGTCTTAACTTTGTGAAGTGGACACGGTGGGGTTCTTTTTATCTTGCAGTGTTCAAGACATAGTACAACATTAAATTTCTGATTTAAATTTGCTGTAAGTTCTAAGTTTGTTCCTTGAATTTAGTGAATTTGGTTCATCTTGAACAGAGGACTGGAACATGTCAGTAAATTTCAGTTGGAGGTCCTTCAGAACAGAGGAAGAAGTTAGGTTAGTTTCATTGATGTTAAACTTATCTAAGAGGCAACAGAGTTTAAAGTACCATCCAATTTTGTGTTTGGCAATTTGTATTGACTCACTGAAAGCATGTTTCAAAATGGCATGAAATGACAAAAATATGCTCTTTAATAAAACACATATACTCTTTAATAAAACACATATACTCTTTAACAAAACACAATTTAACAATGTATTCTATTAAAACACGTATACTTGTTAATAAAATACAATTTAACAATGTATTCTAATAAAACACGTATAGTCGTTAATAAAACACAATTTAACATTGTATTCAAACAAAAAAGTATGCTCGTTAATAAAACACATATGCTCTTTAATAAATCCAGAGACCGTACAATAGATCTATTATATTGTCTCTGAGGCGCATATACTGTCTAGTACCACACATAATCTCTTTCCATAGTATATATATATAAACACATACCCTCTGTGTACGACACAAGTCATATATACTCTCGAGAGGTATTGGTGGCACATTAAGTGGTATTAACTGTCTTCACTCATGATTGTTTGCTGCTGATACGTCACTCATACACATCACTCACACATTCACCCTGGCACTCAATCACACACACGCTTGCACTCACACATTCACCCTGGCACTCAATCACACACACGCTTGCACTCACACATTCACCCTGGCACTCAATCACACACATACACTCACACATTCACCTTGGCACTCAATCACACACATACACTCACACATTCACCCTGGCACGCAATCACACACATACTCTCACACATTCACCCTGGCACTCAGTCACACACATCACTCACACACATACACTCACTCACATACCCTCACACACGTACACTCACACACATACACATTCACTCTGGCACTCAATCACACACATCCACTCACACATTCACCTTGGCACTCACTCACATACATACACTCACTCACTCTCACACATATACACTCACTCACATAAACTCACTCACATACACTCACACATTCACCCTGGCACTCAATCACACACATACTCTCACACACAAACACTCGCTCAGCCTCAGGCTCTCACTCGCTCGCGCTCACGTGCACAGATCCTCGATGCCCCTATCGTGAAATAAATGAGATCTGTTAAGATTGGGCTTAAGATGTCCGCTCATGAAACCCAAGTCCTTCTATAATTGTGTCTCATTTAACCGGACGATGACCTCTGTTCCCGCATGCATCAGTGCTTGTTTCTGCATCAGAGAGCCCACGCTACGCTACGACATAGAGGGGCATGTGTGATGTTCCGTGGCAGAGAGCTGTCCCGCTTTACGGCCTGTGGCTCATTGTCCGCCAGACCCTGAAATAAACTAAGAAGGAATTTGGCTCAAGCCTAGTATATCTGGGCAAGGCCAGATTGTCTCAGCTCCTGGAAATATGAATTTCCACGGCTCCATTTGGGATGCTACTATCCTTTTATAGATGTGTTTTTTTTAAAAAGCTGGCTTTATATCTGCCAGTAAATGTCAAACTAGAAGTAAGCCGACGGTATTTGTTTGGCTGTTCATAAAATATCGCCAGTTGTACTATACTGGTGCCGAGCGAGACTCATCTAGTGTTCGGGCTACGTTTGTGGTGGAACGCCATGCATGGGGTTCTTGGAGTTGCGCGACGGGGAAGAGAGAGGCTGTGGGGGCTTATGTAAAGGGTAAACATTCCCCTGGAGTATCTATATACGTGTGTGGGAGCAGATAGATCGGGGCAGGAGTATTTCGAGATGTCTGAGACAACCCAAACACTGTCTGACATTAAAGTCAGAACCATCCATATCTCCTCTAAATCTCCCACGCCTGCCCTTCGTTTCACGTGCAAGGCATGCAATGTCATTATAGTACAACTTTGCAGAAAATGTTTGTGCGGGTGCATCAAATATAGGGTAATGAAGAAATCGGGAAGATCACACAGAGGAATATAAACATCGCTGTGTCGAACTATGATAAGTCGAATGTATGGTTGTCACGAATGAAAGGTTTGGTCAATTCCTGTTCCTAATCTAGTTATCGTGTTTCAGTTGTGACGAACCATGGATTACTGAAGGTAGTTATATAGAACACTTCAACTTCCACACAGCAGTGTTTGGCTGTAACAGATGACAGAGATAGGACCGACTGAGGAAACATCGTAGAGTGAGTGAGTGAGCGTGGTTTTACGCCGCTTTAAGCAATATTCCAGCAACATCACGGAGGAGGTCACCAGAAATCTTCACATATTGTGCTCATGCTGGGAATCGAACCCAGATCTTCGACGTGACAATCGAACGCTTTTACCACATGGCTACCCAAATAAGGTAGAGAATAGATAAGGAAAACGCGGATGAGTGCGGGTAAGGGATAGATGTAAATAAAATACCCTGTTATGACAAAAGTATCCTGATTGGGAAAGTCATCCACTACCTGGGACTAACTGGGTAAATGTGGAAGGTAATTATAGAATTACGCACATAGAGAAATTATCTTTCGATACAAGACACGCATAAGCGTAAATCGAACATTGATCGATAACGTGGTAGGGAAACAGTACCTTTAGCCAGAAATAATCTTCAAGTACAGTCTCAAATGTAAGTTTTTTCGCAATCGGATAGACGCTTTCAAAACATTCTGATTTTTCACAGCAACGGTTCCAAACACCGGCTGGCGTTTGGTTATCGTTAAATCTAGTTCCCGAGAGGCAACTGTTTGTCTGTGCTATCGTTTAGACAGTATAATTAAAGCTGTGGATTCATCATCCGTCTTGTTCAGGTTGTGAATTTGACACAGTCTCAGGTTGGCATGCATGTTAGTGTCTCTGAGTCTCGCCGGATTGTGAAAGATTCTGTTTGACAACGCTAAGTCTCTGAATATGTATGTGTATTTTTACTGCAACAAATAAATACATTTAAATTGAAAAGGAACTCTAGGGAGACCAGGGATCTCGAACCTTTGGAAATCTGGACTGGTTGTTTTGGGGGCTTTAGCACTGCAGGAAGGGAGAGGGGGGCTATGCTGCAGGGAATATAACATGGAACTGTAAGACTGACTATGCTGAAGCATGTACACATGCGTCTACACTTCAAATGAACTGAACACAAAACCCCTTGGTTCTGAGTAAAATCGTCTATAAAACCTTGATGCAGTATGTGTCTGATAGGGGGTAAGTGAGACACATCTGAGATGGGGCGAGGGAAGGAGGTGGGAATATGGAACAGGTACTGACCATGCCACACGTGCTTTCTGTAGAGATCTGCTGGTCTAATGTCAAGCCTCACGGCTTACTTTAGATATACATACAGCCCCAGACCAACATCCCCCGCGTTGCCATACTTTCCCCTCAATGATACACCCCCTGGCTTAACCGACTATTTCAACACTGTTGCATAACCCATACCCTCTATTTATGTTTCCCCTCTATCATACAACCCCTTGCCTAACTGGATGTTTCAATACTGTTAAATAAACCCTAACTGAACTTTGTGCATGCCCTCTGTTGTACAAACCCTGACTAAACCGATTGTTTCAACACTGTTGTTTAACCACTAACCTCTATTTAATGCATCCCCTCTGTTGTACAACTCCTGGCCTAACTGGATGTTTCAATACTGTCATATAACCCCTAACTGAACTTTGTGCATCCCCTCTGTTGTACAAACCCTGACTAAACCGATTGTTTCAGCGTGTTATATAACCCCTAACTATATTTAATACGCGCCCTCTAGTATACCACCCCTGGTTTTGCGGACTTAACTGAGTCCTACTACAGAATGCCAAATTACACGCAGAAACGTCCTCGATATTATACGGACTCTCCATCACAGTGACAACGACAACACCAACACTGTGACGGCCCACGTGACTGACATGCTTCACGTACGGTGCGTGGCACGAGTGGGCTTGGTCAGCCGGTCGAGACTGGTGTGTTCCAGTGGAACCGGATTCCGGCATTCCCGGCACATCCGGGCAGTTATGCTTTTCACACCCCTCTCTACAGCTCGAACACCTGTCTTTGAGAGCCCCGGAATCATTTCGGAAATGTGGGGCATACGTGTCTGCGTGGCGTGTTAACCACGTGGTGCAAACTTTATAGATGGTACCACGTGGTACAAATTCATCTCACACATAGTGTATCGGATACAATACATTTATTGACGAAACGTTCCTTGAAGAAACAGTGAAAATATTATATAAACCACATAACAGACACAAAAGTCGGGATGAGTGAGTGAGTGAGTTTAGATTTATGCCGCAATGTTCCGGCTATATGGCAACAGTCTGTAAATAATCGAGTCTGGACCAGTAATTAACAACATGAACATCTATCTACAAGACGCAAGTACAAAATAGATTGTTATGAACTGGGTATATGTATTAGCAGTTTAGATTTATTCAAAGTTGTATACATGAAATCAGATTATTTTTGCGTTGGCCGGTTCATTATTCAAGACCCCGTATCCCCCTTAACGCATGTCTTATCGCACGCACCGTTTATTCAGACGCACAGTCCATCCCCGAACGACTACCCCTCATACTAATACCTCCGTAACGGCCCGCACTGCCCTCGGTCGGCATCAGACTAAGCTTCTCGGCCCCAGACAGGTCGCCACGCGGTCAAGAGGCGCGGGAATGACAGTAGTGATGTGCTCATCTTCACTTGCACACGAAAAAGACATTTAGACTTATGCATTAGCTGGGAATATATCAGCATTGCATGCAGATATGGCTATATTGCCAGTACAATATGTGTGCGTGTCGGATACGTCCTATACATCTGTCTTGTAGCAGACAAGGTTACGCTAAATACCACGACTAGATAGTATCAGCACTAGCCGCACACGCGCCAGGAATCTTCAGGTGAACGGCCGGGGAATGAGCTACAGCTCTACCGCTTCGAGAAGCAAGGTATCGAGGAACACGGAAAGGCCGTGCCATGTTGGTTTTCAAATGGTTCAGCTGTGTCCCCTGCTGTAACTTATGTAAAGCCTTCTGTAATGGTAACAGTGTCGGTATGACACTGGGAGATGTCACCACAGTTCTAAATTTTCACATTTCACCACGAGTGAGCTTCATAGGAATTCGTGCGTGTAGACACCATTATGGGACGCGAATTGACTGGATGTTGTTCTCGAGGTATGCATGTTAGTGCTTGTGCGTGTTATTTGAGACGCGAGGACAGAGGTCGTTTATTTATAGTTGGTACCTAAAACCACCAGTAATCTGATGCTGTACTGATTCAGGAACGCACGCATACATTAAGAGCATTGATTACCTAGCGTGTTGTACATCGCCTAGTCCATCACAGCTGACATCGATACCTTACCTGGTATTTTGATAGTACTGAACAGTAAACAAAACTTACACAACAAAAAAACTTCAAGGACAGAATTATTCATCCGTTCGGACATCACAGAGTATCAATAGCTGTATTGTATCCTGTATTGGCAGCTCTCTTCATTAAACCTCTAACAACACCCCAGCAATCTTGTAAGTTTTGACGTTTTGTGGAGTATATGGTCATTAGGTGAACATTTAGTTCGAGACATGGTTTATCATTCGATTTATTCTCAAATTTAAATGCGTTTGGGTGGTGCTCTGGGGTATTGCTATCTCTGTCATTTAGACTGAATTTTATTTCATAGTTTGCATATATTCATTATTCGCAGTTCGGGATTACTCGGGTGCCTTTTTTGTTATGACTAGTTAAATCATAAGCATTTGAGAATGTAACCGGGGAATGATTAAATTCCCATGATGACTGAATCACTTACTGAAGAATTACGTATATGAAAGTTTTCAGGTTTTATCTATGAGATTGAGTTATTAAAGTATCTAGACAGGATGCTGAATGCTGGTTATTGTTCTATTTGCACCAAGATGACTGTTGTTTTTCAGAAAGGTATGCACATTTTGTGCAGTCTCCGTGCAGGAATACCGTGGGCCTGCTCTAGGTGAGAACTCGCCAAGCCCCACAGCAAACTGGTTAGAGCTCAACTTTTCCAGTATATATAAGTTATTACTGTATATGTGTGTCTGGCTGCATGAGTGCGTGACTGTGTATACGGGCGTGATTGTACATGTGTGTATCACGTGTTTATATCAAGTACTTTTAGCTGGCAGAAATTTAGCAACCCACCGTTCGGGTCCATGGTGTTATAGATTCGCCAATATCAAGGCTATATACCAATACGGACCGGACCATGAACGGAAACATTGGTCCAGCTGTACCAACGCGTGTAACCTACATTGAAACAGTTATGAAACAAAGATAGGTCATTAACACTGTCCTTCAGCATGTGTGGCTTGGAATACTGTAAAGAATTACTTCAATTAGTCACTTATTTAGACACAGTTGATAGTTTACACTATGCTTCTACCATCATGACATTTGTTTTTGTTTGTTTGTTTGTTTGTTTGTTTGTTTGTTTGACACTTGACTCAGCAATATCCCAGCTGCATGGTGGCGACCTGACAGTAATGAATAGAATCGGGTACTTATTCCGTACTATGTTGTATGTACAGTATGGTTCAAAATTATTGAGAATAGCTAAAGCATTTCATATTATTAAACGAGAACAAATCAGATAAAATTGAATGTATTGTGAAAGTGAACTGACCTTTTCATGTTGTGTAGGTAACAATTTAATATATTATCAAGTCTCCTTGAGCTTCACGGCACAGTCTAAGACGGGTAGGCATACTTCCTATCAGAGAGGTTAGTGTCTCGTGAGTTATGCTGTCCCAGTATCGGACCACTTCTCTCTTCATGTCTTCAATTTTTGTCAACCCCTTTTGATTCACACATTCCTTCATCATCCCCCAAATGTTCTCAATGGGATTTAAGTCAGGACTATATGCAGGAAATGGTAATGCAGTCACATTTTTCTACTGAAACCACTGCTTGGCATGTTTTGCGGTGTGTTTAGGATCATTATCTTGCTGCAAAATCCAGTCATTTCCATAAAACACATGTGCACTTGGAAGGAGAAAATTATCTAATATGTTAGTGTAGCGTTGACTTGTCATCTTTCCCTCAAACACACACAGCGGGGTCGTTCCTAATAAGGATATCCCTCCCCATACATGAAACTTTGGGCTGTATTTAGGTCGTCGATACAACGGTGCTGACGCAGACTTTGTCCATATTTTCACATTATTGGGATATACCCATATTGAGCTTTCATCAGTAAAAATCACATTTTCCCAGTCAAAGTTTTCATGTGCCAAACACCACTCAACACGCCTGTCTTTATGTTCTTGTTTCAAGAGAGGAGAAGGAATTCCAGTCTTTTTCTCCCATCCAAGATCAATCAAATTTCTTCTAACTGTAGATTTTGATACAACTGTTGATCCCCTTTCTATCATTTCATACCTGATGTTGGAGATGCTTGCCCTTTGCTTTTTAGACGCTAAAATTCCCAGCCGGACGCGATCTGAGAAGTCCAATTTTCTGGGTCTCCCTGCTCCTTTCTGGTGCCCAAAATCCTTTCCCTCTTTACAATTCTTCCTAATCCTATACACAGTAGAAAGAGGAGTTCCTGTTCTCTCTGCCAATGTATTTACATCATCAATTCCTTGATTACACAACTCAAAAATCAACCTTCTTTTATCTTCAGCAGACATTGTTGACAGTGCTGAGGAAAATGACGTCTGCTACAAATTCAGGGGAGGTAACTGTAATTGTACTATACTCAGTAGGCCAAGATGAGTTACCTCCCTTATACCATTACTTAGTTTTAAGTATCAGTGAATCAGTTGAGGTGTTAGGATAGCTCAAAGTAAGAAGAAAAATTCTCAATAATTATGAACCAGACTATATATACCTGTGCCAACATTCCTGCATTATGCTCGTTCTCTCTGAGGAAATACCCAAATATCTGTACGCTCTTCACTCTCGATGAGAAAATAGAATTGTGACGTCAGTTTTGTTTAATGGCTACCCAAATTTAGCACGTTCGCTCTATACACAACCAGTGTTGCTTGTTTTGTTTGTGATTCACCAACTCGTGGAGATGACACACCAGGTGGAAATATCCACTGATAGAGACACAACCGTGGCTTGGGTACTGCGCGGTCAAATGGCCGAGATGTTGGGATGTTGGTACAAGTCCAACAGTGACTAATACAGAGCATGTGTGCGTACGCCGTGTATATCTTCCCGAGTGAGATCACTACCTCGACCAGGAGTGATACTAGCTAGGTGACTAACGGTTTCCTAACAACATCATCTGACTGTGACTCGAGTACCTGTGTCACAATCCTGTGACGTCACAGAGGACGGGACTATTTTCATTAACCAGACCGTGTGACGTCACAATAATATCAGCGCTTTCCCACGATCTGATTCTACATGAAAAGCTGTCGGTGCCGTCGCATTAATCGATTACCTAGAGTGCACATCAATTCCTTCAATACTAGCTTGTTGAAGGTCGTCACTACGTCCACGTTTTTCTGCCAATTTATTTCGTATCATTGTAGCAATTTTGTCTGGCATGTCACATCGAGGCTGTCAAGCGTCCAGCAGCTGGAGGTGACACATATGCTGGTCAGTTGGCAAGTGACCGATCTCACACTTCACGTTGCCTTGGCCACTGTCCACAGAGGGCAGTATCTAGACCACCTCTTATTCTCCGAATATATAATTTGCGTGCACAATTATTAAATGATAATATTTGCATACATATCATGCGCCACAGCATCAAACTGCCACAACTGAAATGCACTCGCACTACCTGTTTTACACATTTTATGTCAAAGAACATCAAAATAGGTTAGAATCCGTGTCTGTGACAGCACCTAGCTATTGACAATATTGGGAATTTGACAGTTTATTTATTAATTAATAAATATGGAGAAATGTCGACATGGCTTTTGTTTTGGGAAGCAGCCGCAGTAGAGAAATATCACATGCCCATTAAATATATAAATATACGGTAACTCATGTTTAACCTGTCTAGAGCTAAACACTAATCCAGAAATCAGAATGTATGAACATGGCATATGTGGAATCCTAGCTAAAACTGCTTCAGTGACACACAAGGTGTGTACAGCTAGCCCTCACAGTTGTTCCTGGAATTAAGCGCCATATGTGCCTATTGTTATTCAGCATATGTATGGCGGAATATCAAGCACTTGGAAACAATTCTTACTTGCACATGTGACATGTAAATGTATTGTGGACAACTGCATTGAGAACCATCAATTATCGACCTGATAAAGACAGGTGAATGACTCGTCCTGAACCCATGTATACAATAGAACTGTCAGTTTATTATTAAAATATTTCGCACACAAGTTGGGAAATATGCAGGCTCGGTTCAACGGCCTGTAAATAACTGAGATGAGGACAGGTAAACAACGACAAAAGTCTATTATCATTTCTCCTACGCTCAGTGCATTCACAACCCTGCATCGATTCAGTGATATTTTGTTTTCACTATGCTGTTCTTCCACCCTGTAGCTCTGTAGTTTTATGTAAATGTGCTCACTCACTGACTGATTGACTGACTCACCCACGCACACAATCACGCACACACGCACGCTCTGGCAGTTGTAGTCGTTGGTGAATATCGTAACGTAGGGCTGAGAGCACGCAGATAAATTGTTTCTTTCTACTCTCACTCACTCCATATATGTCACATTTCGACAGAGGTGTCTCCAGAACTTGTAATTACACATATGGTAATATATATGTTTTATGTAAACATACGAACAAGGACGTATGCTCCTGACATCAACACAGATCCAGTTGGTCCTGTCAACAAAGACGTGCGTAGAAGTATCTTCAAAAGATTGAATGTAACCCTTGGTCTATGTATATATAACCAATCGCCGACAGCATCCCGTGTTTATGAGCCTCCCTGTCCCACTCTCGGCATCCATTATAGAATTATCTTATTAAGCTCAAATGTTACTTCATTCCAGGACCATATGTTTGTAAAGTACATACAATCAGAATCCCTCCCACCTCCCCCCCACGAGACTGCGCAGGCCACCGTCTCCGATCACACCCACGCCGTCGCCTGCCATCTGCCAACGCCACAACATTACATAACACTTTAGAGGGGTGGAGGGGATATTGAGTCCAGCGTCTGTAACAACCACGTATTGTTTAGTAGAAGATGGAGGTGTTGATGTCGGACTGGCTTTTAAATAGTTGGACTAGAAATCCAGGTCTGGTCTGGCTACCACGACGCAGTAGCTATATTTAGTAACATTTACGCACCAGGCGCGCGGAGTATTATTGCTGGACCTTTGCCCTTGGTAATTCCCAGACTCTAATGCCAATTATTCAAAATGGCGGTACACTGGGACACTTGCACTGGATATGGACCAAATTATAGGATGCCCAGAGGGATGTTTATGTGATATAAATAGAAACCTTAAGAGGATTTGTCGCCTCGGAACAATACGCTAGTAATGGCGTGTCTGTATTTCCGTTGTCAAGGAAACGCATAAAGCATGCTCGTGTTTACAAACAGGCTGGGTACACGTCAGCAATGTGTCCACGCGTTGCCAAGGGAACAAGATAGGGTGATTAGAGTTCAACATGCACGCTGTGATATTTAACAAAACTATGCTTCCGGCCAAGTAAGTCCGGGATAGACGTACCGTCCATAAACGCAAGTTGTGAAACCCAGGGAAAACACCAGGGGTCCCCACTCATCCATTTAAGGCAATTTATGATCCGGCATGTGTAGAAATTTGGAGATGGGGAATGAAAATGCCAGCCCTCACCCCACCCCAGCCCTCACACCACCCCCAACCCAATCACTTAACCCATTGCTACCCGGACATAGAGGACAAACAAACATTTCAAAAATTTCCTGGAACTTTCTGTGTTTTGTTGATGAAAAGAGCGAGGTGTGAATCAAGCGTGCATAGGATATAACTCGATGTTATAACTCGACATATATATATATATATATATATATATATATATATATATATATATATATATTCAAGGACAAAGCGTTAATGGCCCAGCTAGGCCTGTTGTTGCAGCCCACCTCGACTGACAGAGCAAGGATACTGCCGTTACATGTATGCTCACATGAGAAGTCCAACCGTAAACCTTTTATATCCAGTTCATCCAAATTAACGGCGCTTTATTCAAACATATCCATCCACTATAGTGAACTAAACTCAACCCAAGTGCCCCTGTGACTCGACTACGTTGCTCGTAGCAGCCAAGATCCACTAAAACCCACACAATCCTTCTCCACTACAACCGCTATTCCACTACAACCAATACAACCCCTTCTCCACTACAACCCACACAGTCCCTTCTCCACTACAATCCACGCACTCCCTTCTCCACTACAACCCACACAATCCCTTCTCCACTACAATCCACACAATCCCTTCTCAACCACACAATCCCTTCTCCACTACAACCCACACAATCCCTTCTCCACTACAACCCACACAATTCCTTCTCCACTACAACCCACACAATCCCTTCTCCACTAAAACCCACACAGCCCCTTCTCCACTACAACCAATACAACCCCTTCCCTACTACAACACACACAGTCCCTACTCCACTACAACCCACACAATCCCTTCTCCACTACAACCCACGCAGTGCCTTCTCCACTACAACACACACAGTCCCTACTCCACTACAACCCACACGATCCCTTCTCCACTACAATCCACACAATGCCTTCTCAACCACACAATCAATTCTCCACTACAACTCACACAATCCCTTCTCCACTACAACCCACACAATCCCTTCTCCACTACAACCCACACAGTCCCTTCTCCACTACAACTCACACAGTCCCTTTCAACTACAACCCACACAATCCCTTCTCCACTACAACCCTCACAATCCCTTCTCCACTAAAACCCTCACAGTCCCTTCTCCACTACAACCCACACAATCCCTTCTCCACTACAACCCACACAATCCCTTCTCCACTACAACACACACAGTTCCTTCTCCACTACAACCAATACAACCCCTTCCCTACTACAACACACACAGTCCCTACTCCACTACAACCCACACGATCCCTTCTCCACTAAAACCCACACGATCCCTTCTCCACTACAACCCACACAATCCCTACTCCACTAAAACCCACACGATCCCTTCTCCACTACAACCCACACAATTCCTTCTCCACTACAACCCACACAGTCCCTTCTCCACTACAACCAATACAACCCCTTCCCTACTACAACACACACAATCCCTTCTCCACTACAACCCACACAATCCCTTCTCCACTACAACACACACAGTGCCTTCTCCACTACAACACACACAGTCCCTTCTCCACTACAACCAATACAACCCCTTCCCTACTACAACACACACAGTCCCTTCTCCACTACAACCCACACAGTCTCTTCTCCACTACAACCAATGCAACCCCTTCCCTACTACAACAACACAGTCCCTACTCCACTACAACCAATACAACCCATTCCCTACTACAACCCATGTACACAACCCGACAACCAGAAATCACATAGTTATAAAAAGGCAGACATATCCAGCCCCGCCCGTTCAGCCCGTCACAAACACGTACAGAAAAAACTCTGTTATTCTCACGGGAATATACAAGTCAAACCAGGGACCTACCTCAATCCCATCGTACATTAAGCTCTTACCCCGACCCAGCTCGCCTAACGATGGGTGTTATTTGAGTGGCTGGTGTGTGGAAAAGTAATAAGGCTGTGGGTTTCTCGTGTGTAACAGACTGACTATTGGTAAGTGACCTTGAACAAATTACACTCCACATAATAAACAGTGCCTTACATAACGACTTGTGTTGCGCTTACATGGAGACTTGTTTACATCACGTGATCTCCGAGATCACGTGACGCCCCGTCGCTAATAGCAACACAGAAACATGGTTTGCTTATATAGACTGAGAGTCTGTCGTGCCCTGACTGAAAGAGACCAACATGTACGTGATCTATAGCCTGGCTTTTGTGCACTGGGCAAATATTCCGAAAAATTAAAACTATTGAGGATATTGGCGACAAGATCCGCAGATAGTTTGATCCGCAAGTGCCGTGTCGAAGAATTTGTGGGCAAGTTTTCATTCATTAGGGGGTAAATGGGTTACTCAAAGGGCGGTCTGAACAAAGTATGGTGCAGTCATAGGACAGGTCTCACCGAATCTCGACAACTTCATATTTACCTCCTGAATACTAGTAAAAAACAGTGCTGGACGACTTTCTTGGATAACGGTGCACGTTGCAGCGGTTGCAGACATTTTGACTTCTGTTCGTAGTTAAGGCCGATAGTCTAATGCCTGAACCTAGGTATACGCGACGGGGTTTGCTTATCCACCAGTTCAGTATCTCTGTTTAACGCTTCACACATTGCATTTCTTTAAAGTATTGTCAATTGAAAAGTATGTTTAACAGGTTCCAACAGTATCAGAATATACTGAACACACGAACAGAATCCTAGGGGAATATTGTGGTACATATAGTAAGACAGGTTGGTACCGCTGACAAAGGGTAGTCATCATAGTTCCTTTATGGTATTCACCATTGGTCCTGACGACATATTCTGTTTCTATGTATTTATATAATTATTGAGTGTTCATGAGGTCAGTAGCTATTTTAAGGACTCGAGAAAAACAATATTGTCCGAGGACAAAGTCGCGGTAATGTAAGGTCATCTAGAACCAGCCAGACATGGAAAAACAGATGGATACTATCAGAACCGGATAGACACATTAAGTCACTGAAACCTAGCCAGACTGTTATGTCATTGAAACCTATCCAGACTGTTATGTCATTGAGAACCAGATAGACACATTAAGTCACTGAAACCTAGCCAGACTGTTATGTCATTGAGAACCGGCCAAAACTGTTCAGTCACTGAAAACTAGCCAGGCTGTTATGTCATTGAGAACCGGTCAAAACTGTTCAGTCATTGAAAACTAGCCAGGCTGTTATGTCATTGAGAACCGGCCAAAACTGTTCAGTCATTGAAAACTAGCCAGGCTGTTATGTCATTGAGAACCGGTCAAAACTGTTCAGTCATTGAAAACTAGCCAGGCTGTTATGTCATTGAGAACCGGCCAAAACTGTTCAGTCATTGAAAACTAACCAGACTGTTATGTCATTGAGAACCGGCCAAAACTGTTCAGTCATTGAAAACTAGCCAGCAGGCACTGTACAGATGGACAACGTTAAGTCATCGAGAAGCAGTCAGACATTGCTGAATCATCGAGAACCAGTCAGACATTGCTGAATCATCGACAACATGCCGGATACTGTTAAGTCATCGATGACCAGGCAGACACAGTTAAGACATCGGGAACCGCCCAGACACTGTTACGTCATGGAGAACCAGCTGGACACTATTATTACCAGTCAGACAGCGATATGTCATCAAGCACCAGCTGGACACTATTATGACCAGTCAGACAGGGATATGTCATCAAGCACCAGCTGGACAATGTTTAGTCACCGAGAAGCAATTGGACACTGGTAAGTCATCGGGAACCTGCTGGACATTGTTAAATCATCGGGAACCTGCGGGACATTGTTAAGTCATCGAGAACCTGCTGGACACTGTTAAGTCATCGAGAACCAGCTGGACACTGTTAAGTCATCGGGAACCTGCTGGACACTGTTAAGTCATCGAGAACCTGCTGGACACTGTTAAGTCATCGGGAACCTGCGGGACACTGTTAGGTTATTGGGAACCTGTAGGACACTGTTAAGTCATCGAGAACCAGCTGGACACTGTTAAATCATCGGGAACCTGCTGGACATTGTTAAGTCATCGTGAACCAGCTGGACACTGTTAAGTCATCGGGAACCTGCTGGACATTGTTAAGTCATCGAGAACCTGCTGGACATTGTTAAGTCATCGGGAACCTGCGGGACATTGTTAAGTCATCGAGAACCTGCTGGACACTGTTAAGTCATCGAGAACCTGCTGGACATTGTTAAGTCATCGAGAACCTGCTGGACACTGTTAAGTCATCGGGCATCAGTCAGACATTGTTAAGTCATCGGGAACCTGCGGGACACTGTTAAGTCATCGAGAACCTGCGGGACACTGTTAAGTCATCGAGAACCTGTGGGACACTGTTAAGTCATCGAGAACCAGCTGAACACTGTTAAGTCATCGGAAACCTGCTGGACATTTTAAGTCATCGAGAACCTGCTGGGCACTGTTAAGTCATCGGGCATCAGTCAGACATTGTTGAGTCATCGGGAACCTGCGGAACACTGTTAAGTCATCGAGAACCAGCTGAACACTGTTAAGTCATCGGAAACCTGCTGGACATTTTAAGTCATCGAGAACCAGCTGGGCACTGTTAAGTCATCGAGAACCAGTTGAAATTTGTTAAGTCATCGAGAACCAGAGAGCGTTAAGTCATGGAGAACCAGCCAGACACTGTTAAGTCATCTAAAACTAGCCAGACACTATTAAATCCCGCAGAAGTGATTAGATCTAGTTGTGATGGGGCGTTCCTAAGACTATAACACCACTGTAAGATGACCAGGTGTAGGAATGTTGTAATGTGAGTGGATAATCTGCAGACGGCTGAATCATTATGAGGAAAAGACAAAAACATACTGAAGTGACATTGTCGCATGTAAAACATGCCTACGTTACAACATTTTCCGAGCCAAACGTCGTCGTATGTGAACATTGGCCCTGTATGACGACGATACTGCATTGGCCTTGTATGACGACGATACTGCATTGGCCCTGTCTGACGACGATACTGCATTGGCCCTGTATGACGACGATACTGCATTGGCCCTGTCTGACGACGATACTGCATTGGCCCTGTATGACAACGATACTGCATTGGCCCTGTATGACAACGATACTGCATTGGCCCTGTATGACAACGATACTGCATTGGCCCTGTATGACAACGATACTGCATTGGCCCTGTATGACGACGATACTGCATTGGCCCTGTCTGACGACGATACTGCATTGGCCCTGTCTGACGACGATACTGCATTGGTCCTGTATGACGACGATACTGCATTGGCCCTGTATGACAACGATACTGCATTGGCCCTGTATGACGACGATACTGCATTGGCCCTGTATGACGACGATACTGCATTGGTCCTGGAACGACGGCCCAAAGCCCAGGAATGAACCACAGCAGAATTCAGACAGTCGGGCAAATGTCTCCCTGAGAAAACACCGTGGGTGTAAACAAACACATGACCTCACCACATCGCATAGCTGTGGTGTTTATACAACACTCAAAAATAGATAGCCTCGCCACAGGGCTAACACAATGTGAGTATACTGGCGGCATTCACCTCCATCAGCACCACATCATCCTCTATGACCAGGGTGCCGCGCTGACCTCCGTCCCAGTTCGCAACATCCTCGGGAGTAGGTGAAACAAATAAACAAACATTTAGCGTGGGTAAAATATGCATAATTAGCCTACAATGAAGCCTGCAAACAGTGAGGTGATTGGGAGGAGGCCGTTTGTGGTCTTCATCACATAGGTTAACAAGAAAGGTGGATTAGTTTCTCCAAGACGTTTGTTTTAACACAGGGTCGATAGTGACATATTTTCAACATGGCCTGTGGCTGGCTGGTTTCCTGTTATCAGCACGACAAACAAATATGTCAAGATAAAAGGGTTTTAGTAACACTTTTTTGTTTTGAGGGGTTTTTTTCCAGTTTATAATTATCGTTTTTGTGTAATGTATACTAAATAGCGTGAATGTATTTTGAGATGTAGTTATGCGGGGCATTAATTTGGAAAATTGTTCGAACTGTGACGGTATTCTCAACGTCACGAGCGTATCTACAGCACAAACTGTTCATCCATCATCTTGAGACGCAAATAGGTAGGATTCCTATAAACGTGAAGTTTGGTCTCACAATGTTACCCAAGTATAGCCGTCCGACATGTAAATCATATGAATAAAGCAGCCGGCTGTCAGCAACATGATCTTGTCTTATTACTGTGTGATTTCCTTTTCCGTAATTTACTAATTTCACATTTTAAGAGAACTCGCCCTTTATAAGACTAATTTCGTATCCCCCACCCCACAGAGCCTCGCCAGACCAATCGCTCACCCAAGTGAAAAGCTTCTACCGTAAGAAAAGCTAAATATTGAATTCCTACAGGATCGGGTGGTGGTCGATGGTCATGATACCAATCACTGGTTTGTTTGATCCAGACTCTATTATATACAGATTTAAGTCATAAATATAAAGTAAAGGAGCTCAAGGTTAAACAACAAAGTCAACTACTTCGACCTATATCCATTCTGGCTTGTCTGTTACCGAGATAGGTCTGGACAAAAATAGACACGTTCTCTAAATAGTTGTCTTGAGAGACATTTTACTTTTAATCTTTCGACATATATTTAAGATAAGTTTTTTATTTGTCGATAATTTCCCCTTGTCAGACAGCGTATTTATGACAATGGTCGTGCCTTAACAGTTTTCAAAACAGTGTGTGTGTGTGTGTGTGTGTGTGTGTGTGTGTGTGTGTGTGTGTGTGTGTGTGTGTGTGTGTGTGTGTGTGTGTGTGTGTGTGTGTGTGTGTGTGTGTGTGTGTGTGTGTGTGTGTGTGTGTGTGTGTGTGTGTGTGTGTGTGTGTGTGTGTGTGTGTGTGTGTGCTCTTTCATCGCACAAATTTTGCTATAAATATTTTGCATTTTGAATATTTATTTGTGATTTGTAATGTCTTAATATCTGACCGTCATTGTTGTATCGGCTGGCATACGATCCATGGCCTACATGCCCTCACCGTGTACACTAGCTCAGGGCATCAGGCGTGGTCGGGACGCGGGTCAGTGAACGCCCTTTCTGAGACAGATCACTCACTAAGTACAATCCTTCCCGCAGGAAGAAACACCCTGCAGTCGGTAATGAGAGCCAGGTAGTTACATTCCAAGACACTGACAGCGCTAATCACGTGAAGAAGGTCTGATGAAGATGGATAGTTCCGAGCTACATACACATTGTATCAACTTAAACAAAGTCTGTTAATAGCCAGACTTGCACAACTTTCCAAGGTAATAATTCATCATTTAGATGGTAATTTCTATACAATATATACTGTACTTTTAACAGATAGCCATCCGTAAACCGTCCTTATCTAGACTTGACTCTTTAAAAGATACAATAACAAAACATCCATGGACTTTGCATTTAGTATAGCCTCGGGGCAAAGCTAGTTTAAAGCATATATACATATCGTGATTGACCTCATTAAGATATTTCCACAAGCCAAGTAATGACCGCGTCCTTGTACGCTGTTCTGTATCGACATTTCTTCTTGTTTCCATCTTGACATATTTATCTGAACATGTAGTGGAACTGTTTCAGACTGCGAAAGATTGACTGACATCCGTTTACCCTAAATATCACAAAATAGCGTTCCTGACTTTGTGTGTGTGTGTGTGTGTGTGTGTGTGTGTGTGTGTGTGTGTGTGTGTGTGTGTGTGTGTGTGTGTGTGTGTGTGTGTGTGTGTGTGTGTGTGTGTGTGTGTGTGTGTGTGTGTGTGTGTGTGTGTGTGTGTGTGTTACGGGTCATGATATGGTTATAAACGCTCACTTGACTTGTTCTGTCTCAAAATAGTTTGTCAGATATTCTGCCTTGACAACCATATATACATTCTTCTACACCGTGAATACATCATTCCAACCCTATATACCTCCTCTACATCGTCATTGTCATTGTATTAAACGCCAGCACGACCAGCAGCTGACGACCGACGAAGATGCAAATGACCAGACGTCACCTGAAGCGCTGGGGGGTTTGTCGCTGATTGACCTCTTCAGGTCAGGGTGACCTTCACTGCTTGACATAGTCATGCGATGTGCTATGAGATTCACTGGGACACTGTCACATGCTTGTAGATTACAAAGTTTCCTGTAGAATGAGCCACTTCTCGTACTGGAGAATAGGAACATGGGCTATTTGGGAATGCACACATCGTCATACTCGTGTAATACTGTTCAATAAACAGAACCTCACTAGATTCTTTTGATTTCAAGTATACCCGCACGAGCCGTTTAAAGAAACGAAACTGAAAGGCATGTCGAGCGTGTTTTGTACTTTTATCGACGTGTGTTCATATACTTCAGATCAAAAGACTGGTGGGGAGATTGTTTGCCTTTTCGTTACTTTGGTTAAATCAAGGAAACGGCAATTTGCCAGGACGTTCAACCTCAGCTTCATATGAAAGAACTGTTCTTTCGACCGCGTCCTCGACTCATGTATCGGCGAACTGGAGTCCAACAACCGAGAATATATACACAGTGTGTTATCTGCATCTATGAGTGTAAAATTAATGCATTTTTGCATACATGAACCTAACGTCAGATCGTTCGTCATGCCGAAGACAACCCCCCACATGAGTACAGCACCTAATTCTAGTGTTCCCCGCTGTGGTATTGCTCATATATTGCTAAAAGAGGCGTAAAACCATGGTCACTCACAGGCCTTATCAAGCCTTTCCAGAAAATTGGTGCTTTTAAATCAAAGTGCACAATTTTGACAAAATCCTGGCCCCACTAGGACGTGCATACGAAAATTGCTTTGTTGTGTGAACCAAAATGGATTTACTTAATATCAATGTCTGAAAATATACACTCATTTTCTTGCGATGAAAGTATAACCCGCACGGTAAGCGACGAACTGTTATATTGTCAAGAGGCCTATGTTTGCCTAGCTAAACGAAACCGAGTTACTGCCCTTTGATTATGACGTAATTGGTAATTGTGCTCTCCCTTCTTTGACCACTACATTGGGTATTTGCATCTCTATACTCTCTTACACTTACTTCAAAGGGTCAGCTGGTCAGGCATGGCCATTTGGAGTTTAGACAGGTGTATTGCCCTAAACAAGTAGATCACTGCTCGTTATACCGATCACTGGATTGTTTGGTCCAGATTCTATGGCAGGTTTAATCCACGCACCACGTGGTAGCTAGGTTGCTACTTAATGTTCAACTAGCGGAAACAAGATGCCCATAGCACAAACAAGATTCCCACATCCGTCTACTCTCTACCACACCTTTATCCGGACGACCAAGAGATCAAGTTGATAAGGGTTCGTTTGATATACAAAGGCAACTTTTTCTCCACGTTCTGGCATCCGGAAACTATCAAGCATCAAAGATTTATGTGTGATATGGTATGGATCTACAGGACACAGATATGTTTCAGTCCATATACACAAGACATAGTTGTGACATCCTGATATGTACAGGACAAGCACACCGTATTGTTTATGGTGACAGAGTCTGATTGTTTGTGTTATTAGGTTTGTTAGCATCCCACTCATTCAGTACTGTAACATGCACGCACGCACGCACGCACGCACGCACACACATACTCTCTATCTCTCTCTCTCACACACACACATATGCACTCAAGTCACTTACACTCACACGCTCATACGCCTAGACTCACACGCTCCCCATCGTAAGTTTCAGAGTCCATGTGAACTAATCTTCACTGGTAGAGAGGGGTGGGGTGGAGGGTGGGATCACAACAAAGGTTCGCGTTAGAAATTCACAAAAATCGTTCTACTCCATCCTCGACGAGGTCAGATAGACGCTCCCACATTCCCCAGTGAGAGGGACTTGCAAGACGGCTAACATGATGTGACTTGTAAAGAGTGGGGACATGACTGGGCGATACGTGGCTAGACTCTGCGTCAGAAAGGATCCTCCGCGTCCTACTCGAGACGCTGGTTGTCGGTGAGAGATATGCGACACCCAGCGAGGTATCTGATGACTGTCCCATCACTGGGGCATGTCGCGGAGACGTGTGTGCCTAGGGGTGGGAGGTGGCCCACAACCGGCCTGGCCTGCTCAGACAAGATAGGTGGGTCGGGGGGGGCATCGGGTGCTTGTCGTTGAGTGTATCTGGGTTATCTCAGTTGTATATTCTTGTGGGTCGGTAGTGTAAAATCGTTTTTAATGTTTAATTTTAGAATCGGCTATTTAAAGAAATGCACAAAGATATGGGTGTCGCCAGGCTCTTGAGAAGAAAATGATGGTGGTGGTGATGGTGATGATGGTGGTGATGGTGGTGATGGTGATGATGGTGATGATGGTGGTGATGGTGGTGATGGTGGTGATGGTGGTGGTAGTTTGACAAACGGGACAAAATAATGGAGAATATACAAGCAATTGTCCATCTGATCTAAAAGTGAAAAATGTGAAATTATCTAAGTAGAATATAAAATCTGTAAAATAGTCATCAACAATAGCGTCAATGTATACTTCAACTTGACCGAATTGAACCTACTGAATGGATGACTTTTAGTCAGGTAACTGGGAATTCTGAATGTAATATCACATAGTGTGTGACACTATAAGGCGTGATAACCGTTCTCATAACCTCGTGTTGGCTTCTGAACCCGAATTAACCCGAACATTGGCGACATTCCACGACTTTCCTCGGTGGTGACACCCCGTGCTGACGCCTTTGAACGTTGTGAATGATACCCACGTCAGGATTGTTCATTCGGAATAAAGGGGTGTGGGTATGACTGGAAATTGACAGCAGGTAGCTACCTGTTGGTCTTCTACAGCGACTGAACACATAAACAACTATTGTGAAGCATTCACGTACACAAACATCTTGGACTTCACTGGGCGTTTCGGGTCACCTTATGTGAAAAGTACATGTATACCTATCTAGTCGCTGCCCGAACCACACCCATCAATACGTTGCAGCGAGCAACGCCATAATAATCGGTTATCATGACAATCAATTGCATTGTACATAGATCATCCCCGTTTTTTTACCACTGGTTTGAATAAGATAATGCTTGACACATTTACTGCTCAGTAGAACGCGGAGACTTCGACCTAGAGCGGTACAAGACCTAGCACGTCCACATCCTTCCCGTAATTCCGATATCATATTCCTTATAGGGTAGTATGACAGGCAATAGTTTAGATCAGGTATTAACTGTCTTGTCTGTTTGAACCAAGGACATCTCGTTTCCAGGAATGCGTCATGTTAGCTGGTTGTGTTGTGGCATGTTTGTATTTCACAGAGACTGGTCGCTCTTCAGTGAATCAGTGAATGAGTGAGTGAGGGTTTATGTTGCTCTCAGGACATTTGAAGCAATATCACGCCAAAATGGGTTTCTTCGGCGTTCAGAGAGATGACGTCTTTAGCACGGGGCTAGTCCACCGCCCCGTCATACAGTGTCTCCCTCTTCACAAGAAGACATACAGTGCAAAAGAAATGATTAAAGCGATGCACGCTCATTCTATGTGATATGACATATGGCATCCGACGCATTACTACACTGCAATTATACGACTGCAATGGTCACCCGTCACTCTGCGCTTTACATACGGTACTGACCCCGTGCACACATTAACTACTGTGTCTTTTCATTTCCACGTGCACTTAATACAAATACAATAGAAATACAATAGAACACGTTTTATTGCAGATTAAAGTATCGGGATAGACGACGACGACGACGATACAGTGTAACGTGATGCCATTAGAGCAGGTGTGTCTTCACGAGTTTCCTTGGTCTCTACTAGACACATATGCGTAACAGAGCCTACAATCGAGAGTATATATATTAGCTCTACATTCGAACTACCTGGCCTGAGTTTACCAACAGTGGCAAGGTGCCCTTCTACAGAAAGTTGGAAAGTTGTCAACTGACTAATGAGGGAGATGGTGCTCGTGGGGGTGGAGTGTTTAGGCTGGTTTGAGATAAACATGTCTGTGTTGCGTCTGTTGCCCTCATTGCCATGTGCGATCCGACGCAGAGAACTGATTCGACGTAGTAATTCGGAAGACGTAGTGGTTGATGTGCCCAAAGTTACCTGGTCCACAGTATTATACCACTAACGCACAATTGTAGAGTAACACTAACGACCAACTGGAATCAAGCCGAGATTTCTAAGAGTAGTTTCATTAAGGAGAGACAAAAGATCAGTGTCCTGGGGCTTGGGAGACCAAGACACCTGGTACTACGACTTAAATGAGGGACCCAGGTTGAGGGTTAAAGTACCTGTTTAGGACTCGAACTGTCAGGATTTATTCGCGTGTCTAGCAGATACTGGTCAGTCCAGGTGTTTAATGTAATAGCACACACCCACTGTAATATGAAACAGAATACCTGGATCTGCCAGAGGCACAGGTGTGTCATGTACAACACGGCTTTGTCCACATAGTATTTATGGAAAGACGCGGATGTTCGTATGAAGATTGCAGGTAAAAGTACTCTATCTGTCTTACAGCCATATGTCTGTAAATAGACGCAAAGTAAAGAGATATAGATACAAGTGCATCTGTCAAAAGATATATATGTCTGCACGTAGAAACGTGTAGCACATAGAGGCCTGTTTATAAGAGAAATATATTCATATGTGAAACATATTCACTATCTGAAACACATTCATGTCTCTCAATACGCCAAACATGCACATCTGTCTGTCGGCATTAAAACATACATATTCAGGTTTGTGTATCCACCTGTGAACCAGAAAGGTCTGGAACTGATACAGATCGATCTTTGCTGTGCTTTCATGGAACGTAAGGGCAGCCTGTCAATATGGCGCCCGTGTATATTTAACACAGTGTGATATGTAGAAGATGCCAGTCCTCGCCTCTCTCAGTCTGTCTCATAGTCCCCTAACCCCATCCTTTAATAGACCGTCAAGTCCTTTCTGCAACCTTTCTGCAACCTGTATCAGGTCAGATTCAGCTCACCGGGGCTTCTTTTCACTTAAGTATAGTTATTGGTTCTATCAGAATCATTTTACTTCCGACAATATACACATCACACAGTTAGAGTGTAGAGACACTATACAAGACATCGTTTATGCAGTGAACAGATTGGGAACGGTCAAGAATGGGGAACATTCAAGGATGGGAACAGTCACGGATGGGAACAGCCAAAGACAGAAGCAGGCAAGGTTGGTGAACAGTCAAGGATGAGACCAGTCGAGGATGGGGAGCAGTCAAGCATGGAGAATAGTCACGGATGGGGAGCAGACAAGGATGGGAAACAGTCACGGATAGCAAACAGACAAGGATGGGAAACAGTCAAGGGAGGGGAGCCCTCAGGGATGGAGAACAGTCAAAGATGGGGAACAGTCAAGGGCGGGGAGCACTCAGGG